>NC_044246.1:36313802-36923445 GCF_003957555.1 Calypte anna
CTAACACAGAGCTGAATGACATTACTAATTGCATACAGCAAAAGGAAGCCTTCCACCTCTATAGCATCTTGGCACACACACCTATTTTAAACACCTATCATAGAATCACAAAATAAATTAGGTTTGAAAAGACCTTTAAGATCATCAAGTCTAACCATCAACCCAGCCCTGAAAGGTCTACCACCATACCATGTTCCCAAGCACCATATCTACATGTTTAAATACCTCCAGTGATGCCGACTCAGACACTTCCCTAGGCAGTGTATTCCAATGCTTGACAAGCCTTTGAGTGAAGATATTTTTCCTAATATTCAAACTTAACCTCCCCCAGCACAACTTAAGGACATTTCCTCTTGCTCTATTCATTGTTACTTGGGGGAATAAATCAACCTCCACCTCATTACAGCCTTCTGTCAGGTAGTTGTAGAGAGTAACAAGCTGTACCCTCAGCCTCCTTTACTCCAGACTATGTAAGAGTATGTACTGATATAATGAATATCACTGGTGTATCATTGCCTTTTCTAGTTCTTAATATATAATGAAAGCATTCAGCTAAATGATACATAACAACAAGGCAGTGGACAGATGTTCCCCAATAGCTGTGGCATGTATTTGTCATCTTATCTTCACATACCGTCCTGCTGGTCATACACATCTATCAGCCCATGGCACAGGGACCTGAGCAGAGCATCAGCCTTCAAGCTTTCAATTCTGAATCCAAGTGAAAGGATACATGGGCAAGGGTATGAAGGCAAGGGGAAACCAGCACTCAGCATCACAGCTGATGGTAGCCTATTGGTGGTCCAACCTATGGCAGTCCAGCTCTCATGGTGTTTCTGGTTGGTATCAGAGGAGTTTTAAGTCAAATTACAAGCGGGCACTTGAAATAGAGCAATTAGGTCACTTCATAGTGGTGGAGGAGAGCACTGGAATTGGTCACAAGCACCTACAGTGGCAGGAGGCAGCCAAAAGTACTTGCCCGAGAACATAAAAATAAACTAGAGTGAAAGTATCTGGTACTTCTAATTCCAGATGGTTAGTGGAGGTAGGAGTCAAGATCTCAGTGCTGTGAGGAAGGATGGGTAGGCCTCTGTGAAGAGAAAAGCCATACCTCGTCTTTTACATGACACAGAGCAAAGAGCAGAGTGGTGAAAAATGGCACACAACAGAAATTACATCATCAGTACATAGGATAGTCAGTCATTACATTTAGGATAGTTGTATCCTAAATGGAAGGAAAAAAACAAACAAAAAACTATAGTCTTGGAAAAATTTTGAAAAGGAGAAAAAAAGAAATATTTATTTTCTTGGAAAAGAAGGTTCAAGTTAAATGGCTCTAGACCCAAGAGTGCAGGTTTAAGCATTAAAAAAAACCCCACAACTGCTGTTATTTTCTTATCCCAGGCTAAAAGCTGATTCCTCATTTTCCTTGCTCTTTGAATTATCACAGCATCGTTATTTCATCGGAGTTCAGTAAAACCCAGCCCAAGTTTGAAGAAATGCAACAGGAGCATTGCTGCTTTACAACAGACTTTCAAAGAGCTTTCCCCTAACACCTTCGGAAGAAATAAAGTGAGCTGATAGCTGAATAATGTAATTAAGAGTGATTCGTTGCCTTAGAATTTGGTAAATAAGCGGAAAATACGGACTACGGGGTAATGCACTTTAGAAAAAATGATTGTATGGAAGCAGACTGGAATTTCTTGCACTAATGAAAATTTTGCATGCATAGTACTTCATGGATATATAGTTCTAATGGTATATACTTCAGGACATGTATCACTATAAATTCAAAAATATTAATGAGGATTCTGGTCAAAGCATATGAATGTTGGTAAACAATTTTTTAAATAAATGTGAAATTACTAACCAGGAAAGTTTAGCTCATATCCAGAAGTCAGTTAAGGCTCAACAATTTGCTTCACTGAAAGTAGCATTTGTTCTAGTCAGGTAAAAGATCCTGCTGCCTTTGCTCTCATTAAAAGCAACAGCGATGACACCTTGTAACAGGGTTTATTTATCTTTTTTTCAGCACCACAACTGTTTTCTTACCATCCTGCTACACACTACGTGGCAGGATGGTGTTAGTGAAGGCAGGCTTTGATGCCTTCCTGCCAAGTTTTCCTATGGCACAACCTTTCCAGGAGTGGCCTGTCCTGTCACACAGCTCCCTGCACCAGTATGGAGATATAAGGGAAGTTCTGGAGAGGTGAAGTGAAATTTCCCCAAAAGGGCAGTGAGGAGAAAAAAGCTCAGCAACTTCTAAGCAAAATTAAATGGATATGATACAAGTGGTCATTCAGGTTGCCCCACTGTCTCTGGATGATGCCAGAAGTACTTCTGCCCAGTAGCAGTTACTGGACTAACGAATGCAGCCTATTTAGAAAAAGCCTAGCATAGTAAGCACATGGGAAAAAAACCAAACAGAAAAAAAAGACTATGTTTTAAATTATAGATCATAATTGCGATAAAATGGCATTTAAAAAGTGGTATTTCAGATTATAATCTATATATTAAAGCATGTAGATAGATGTTTAGACTGATAATAGACATTTGCCAATCAGCTCCCTCAACCTCTTAACTGAAAACTAACACAGTAACACAGCATAAAGACCTCTTAAAAAAGAAGCTGAAAGGATTCCTAGTCATAAGCAATAATGAGAAGGAACCAAAAAAACAACAAAAATCAACCAGCCAAAATCCAACAACAAAAAAACCAAACAAAGCTTCTACAGAACTGTCAGAAGATCTTGGAGATTATTCACTGGGACTCCAAGACAGAATCTACCCACCATCACAGAAGTTTACACACACAGGAAAACCACTGAAAAGGCAAAAACAGCATCGTAAAAAACAAACTAAGCAACAAACCAAACAGAACAAAAACAAAAAACCCAAACCACTAACAAACCAACAAAAAAACACCAACCAACAAAAAAGTAGTGTTTCTATTTCTCTGTAGCGCCCATATTTCAGATGTAGAAGCAAGCAGTCAGCAAGTAAATTCTGAAAACAGAGAAGCAGAGGAGGACACTGACACATCAGAAAAGAGGAAAAAACAAGGGAAATAATAATACTGTAGGAAGCAAAAAAATAATGCTGATTCAGAGGGATTTCCACTGGAATTTGTCTCAGTAAATCCTGAATCTAATATGAATTTTCACAGATATTTTTTAAATCTTCATTTAGGCCCACCAACGTAAGAAAATAGAGGAAATACAAATTAAAACTGCAGAATGAGGGGCTTCTTTTTGCATTCATTTTCCATGAGAACGTAACAGTGAAGGAAAATCAGATTTATAAAAGAAGAGACAGCTTTTGAAAACTAAAATGTTACCTTTAGAAATGCAGAGTTCAGGTCTGATGAGCTGAAGTACTCTTTTCTGAAAGGTGCTTTGTATTACATCTGGATTCCACAAGCTACCTAGTCAGAAGCATAAAAGAGATGACTAGGGAAAGCACAGTGCAAGAGGAGCATTGGAACTTGTTAAGCATGAAACTGAGGTTTCATAGATCAATGTGAGTCTGTTCAGAGCATTGATACAATTCATTACAAATGCTACTCCATAAAATAAGCCTCTCAAACTTTCACCCTGAGCCTTGTCTTGGAGAAGTTGTTATCTTTAGCCTGTTGGCTTACTGAAGAAAAAAAAAAAAAAAAAAAAAAAGTAGGCACAAGCCTTCCCACTGTGGGTAATAGAGATAACATGCTCAAAATTCTTGTATTATGAGAAATGTTCCATAAACGGAGTGGGTTTCACCACAACTCAAAGAAAAACCATATTTCCTATTCTCAGCAATAAAATGTTCAATATTTGGCATTGCAAAACATTCTAAACAAATTATACATTTCATGACAGTTCAGCAACAATGCACCACAGGATTCCTGCAGCTATCAATGACTCAGACTGATTTAACACAAAACCTAATATTTTCCCTGCTAGTTAATAAGGACTGAAAGACCTACTTCTTGAACAACATCTCCTGCTTTCATTCTTGAGAAGCATTTGCTTGCTTAATTACTAAAAGGAGAAAACATGAAAAGGATGATATTTCACTCCTTTTTATGGAGTGGCTTCCTTGATTGTTCAAGCTAGTATTTTAACATCTGAATTACATCTTCTGAATTTTAGTTTTCAATAAAGTCTTAAAATACAATATAAACCCAAGCATAAAATCACTGAAATATCAGCAACCACCCAAACTTCTAAGGAGAGAAATTGAAAATTTCTGGGACTTCACAGACCAGCCCAGATCTAATCCCTAACCTCAAATAGGTGTAATACTGGTTTACATTAAGTCCAAGGGCAAATATTACAAACCTTAGCAGGGATACTTCCCATGAAACCAGGTTAGGAGTCTTCTTTCCAGTTGTGACTATAAGGCAACTTCCCTGATAAGACAGGGTGAACAACAACTGTGATTTATTCTTATGCAAACACCAGCCTCTGCAGAATACTAGAGTGATTCTAGCATAAAACTAAGTTATATCTTTAGATATAAAAGTGTGAATGGTGTCCTCTTCACTCCGTTCCTCAGATGTCTTAAAGATTTTGCCTACACACACTGTGTAGAGATCTCCAAGCCAGCAAGATAGTTTTATTTGCTTGATATTAAGCCTACACAAACAAGCTTCACTTGTTTGCCTTGCTTATGGAGAACAGTAATGAAAACAGCTACCAAAGGTCTGGATCCAAACTAAGCTTTAGCGCCTCTGAGAGCATGGAAATGGTTATTCTCAATTGTCACTGACAGCAGCCATAAGCAGATGCCCTTGAAAGTAGTACAAGACAAGAGAAAGCACGTATGAATCACAGCATCTCTCATGCCTTCCCACTGCTCATGATGGGGGAGTTTCCCAGCCACACATGGTATCCATGTCACTGACATCCCTCAATGGATTTCTATTTCAAGAATCTGCTCTTTCTTCCGACATTCAAGACACTCACTCGTCTAGCTTACTGGTATCCTTGCATTTCCTAAGGATTCGTTGTCACAACTGGTTCCGCAGCCTGGATTCTTACTAATTTGCCTTGCATTGAAAGGACTGCATTATTACCTCTTGTAATTGGAGCTCATTCAAATAAAACTAAATAACTTTTTAATAAACAGACTACTGCAAAATACAAGTGAATAAAGACAGCTACTTAATTAAACAGATGGCAAGCCATAACACGGATATGTCTTTGATACACACCATGCATCCTAGTATCTGAAGTTTTGGATGTGAAGACACTTCTGCACTTAATGAAAATACATGAGTTAAAAATTTTCAAGTTATAAAAGAAACTGTTACATAAAAAGTATGGCTTTTCTTTTCTTTCTTTTTTTTCCCCCTAAGAAGCATAAAGTTTTTTAAAAGGGAAATAATAGAAAAGATAATGTGGGGACAAGTTTGACACTTGGAAAAACAAGAAGTCTTTTGTTCAATATTGAAAAGCAAACAGAAGGGTTCTCCAGTCCTGAGTATACTGGTTGACAGAAAGGTCTGAAGTTCATAACACAAAAAAGCCAACATTTTTTTGTATAATATTCCCTTTTTCTCTGCAGTCATGATGACACCAGATTCTGCAAGAAACTTTGTCTTCACCTGAAGGGGATCAGCGGTTTCCAAAATTCCACGGCATCCTCACTACACCAAAGGTCCACAGCTTCTAAGCCTGGTGTTGGCTGGGGTGGACACTCAGATCCAGCCCCTGCAGCAGATCCAGGCTCAGATTTGATCCAATCCTCTCCACTAAAATCCACATACTAATCACCCAAGGATAAAGAGTGCATCCTGGTTGCAGCTGCTGGTAGAGACAGAACTTGTAAAATGTTCTGGGAAATATTTTCACACAGTTAAAATTATTTTCTGATATTTTACTATTTTTAAAAGCTTAAAGCTATTGAAGAAATTATTAACAATGCCCTTCTCAATTCATACAGTCAGTCATAAAATCATTTCCAAACGGGAAAACAATACTGCTTTGAACCTCCACTTCTACAGAAATGCCATTAAATTACACTGGGGGGTGGCAGCAAGTTATGGCTATGAAGCTTCTTGGCAAAGAAGCAGGTATTTCAGAATTCATTATAATAAAATATCACCTTCTTGCACTTAACTTCATTTTCCAGATACACATATACAGCTATTGGAAGAGAAATTTTCTGCCTCAGTTTTTCACGAATACAAAACCCATATTCACATGTGAATAGCTCTTACAAAAAGCATTCATGTGAGGAGGTATTAGCCCTGATGACTGTTTTATGTATTTAATTATAGTTCATAACAATCTGCAATATGGTGCTAGTCACCTATTGAACTCAGCAGACTCATGGTTTTGCCAGCAAAACTTACATATGAAAGAAATAATTGCGTATAAGCTAACACACTTTTCAAATATGATGACTGTTCCTAGTACAGGGCTTGCAGAACCCCATTCAGGCATTTTGCAAATTCTACATGTCCAACAGCATGGTCCTTCCCTTTAATTCAGCTTCCATCACCCTTACACAATCAATTGGAGGGGGGCTTCGTACTTTCTGTCAGGGTCTTCTGCCATCGTTAATGTTTTGGCTTTTAACTGATGCTTTCAACCATACCCATTTCCAATTGAGTACGTCCATACAGTAGCAAGAAGCCAATGAATTTCCCAAATTTCTTCCCTTCCCAAAGGAGGTCAGTGCCAACCACAGCTTTTTCCCTTTGAGGCTTTTTTGTTCTCCTGCTTAAGTGACCTCACTTATCTCTCTGTATCTCCCTCATCTTTGTATCAGCGTGATTTATTGCAGCCAATATGAAAACCATGCTTTGGGACAACTGTGCTCTAAAAGCAGGCTCTGTCACCTGTGACATGAAATAGAATCACTTTGAAAACATTACCACTACTTTAATTTGTCTTACTTTTCATTTTGATCTTCATTTTCAGCAAATGTTATCCACCCCAGGCTTTAGAACATTAAATTCTGACTTTCATTTTCAATCTTACAAATCAAATTTAAGATCAGCATGGGGAAGAACTGAAAAAAGACTTTAACTCTGCTCACTCCCAGGTCAATAGTAAGGATTTCTAGGAGCAGGTATACTAGGAGAGAAGAGGAAAAATGGCCATGGCTTGTGAATGGTACCTTAGATCAGGAGTCTGGAGTGAAATAGTCATGTAGTCATTGCTCTGCCTATGGAGCTTCATTTCTTTTTCACTTTTCTTTCACTCTGTAATGCTTTTCTACTAGTAACCAAATATACGTCAAACAGCATTGCCACTCAGGAGCTAGGTCAATTCTACTGCATGCTACTTACTTCTGCATCAGAAAGGAATAAGCTATTTGCCCTTAAGCTGTTAGAGTGCACATGCATACACAAGTGATGGCCATCACAGCTCTGACACTTGTCTTTATGTTAGTCATCATGAGAACACTTGCAGTGACATTATTTCTAAAGGAAATTTGCAAGTTTTTAATTGAATCCATGGGGCTTGATTTTATATACACTAGAGGATGGGCTTATACCAAAATGGGGGGTAGGAAATAAAATCCATCAGAGAGCTGAAACTTCCAGTCTGCACCAAAAATGAAATTGTTTGCATGCAGATGTTGCCTGCTGGGAGATTTAATTAAGTACCTTAGGGGGTATCCTCAGCAGATAGCTGCACTCCTTGGCCAGACTGCCTCAGCTCCCAGCATGCCTTGCCATTCCCACAATTAGCAATTATATGACCTTCATGAAATGTGCAATCCTACTCCTGTTCAGAATGTCCATACTGGAGAAAAGCAAACGAGAAACAAAAGAATTGTTTCCCAGCACATCATTGCTGGATATCCAAGCAGAAATACTCAACCTGACAACATGCATTTTGAGGGGTATTTTTCTTTTTCTAGACAAGACTGAAGTTTCTTCTGAGAGTAGGAACTTTTTACACACCAACAAGTAAATGAGTCGAAAACAATTTTTGAAAAAAAGAATTATATCTAATATACACACAAAATATAATTTGTCTCTCCAAGAAAGTATTCCTGGATTTTGTAGCAATACAGATGGACCTGGGGAAGGAGTGGAAGATAAACAATGGTCTCATTTTCAAGTCTCAGGAAAAAAATTAAAAGCAAGATTACCCCAATGCACACCACTGGAATAATGCTTGGACACCACTGAAGCCCTGCTTTAAACTCAGCATCATTTTTGACTGTAGAGTGGTCCTCTTCATATGGGTGAATATAACCCTCAGTTGAGGTAATATCAACTAAAGGTTGATAATCCATGGTTATAAATACCATCACCTTCCTCCTCCCACCCCGCTCTGTTCCCTCATCATACAATTCAGTAACAGGTGATAAAGATGACTGCTGAAATTAACTACATTAGAGGCCTAGTCTCAAAAGTGTCAGAAACAAAAGTTTGCCTAGCTTCATATGCCCCTGCAAATACTTCATTTGACTCTAAATGTAATAGCAGGGTTTTTTAAGCCATCTATACAAAACAAAAATGACAGTTCATTGAAACAAATGCATGAAAATCACTGTAAAAATATATAATTGTTTCAGGCTCCAGTTCTGGGGAAGTTCAAGAGAACAACTAATTTCCTTCAATTTTCTTAAACAAATCTAAGCAAGTTGTAAACTAATTCCTTCTTCTTGTGACTATAGCTTTCAGCTGGAAGTTCATTGTACTTTTTTTTCCCCCCAGTGGACGGTAGTATCCAGCAGGCTGATCTTTCAATTTTTTTGTTTCACAGAGTCCTTCTGTGAGACTGCAGGTAAAAATTCTGTTTGGGGAATGCATCTTTATTATTTCTCAATAAATACTTTATGTATCTCATTCCCCATCCAGCAGTATTCTGGTCACAGGTGTTAATAATGAAAGTCCACAATTATGGATGGAGGATGGCTGCTTAGGCTTTACAGCCTTAGAAGTTCTCCCTGTGGTTGCCCGAGGATGACATAAATTTGCTGTAAGTGCCCTTATATTCAAATATACTTTGACTTTGCAGCAAATAGCAACATTTGCTAATATAACAGTGTGGTAGTATTTCAACTAGTATAAGTTATATTTTAAGTTCACACAGGATTATAGTGAAATACAGCACAGAGAGACTAAGTAACAAATTATTTTTGTATATTTAACAAGGGTAGTATATTCTTTAACAACTCTTCCCCTCTGTGCATGCACACACTTCAGACAAATACACACACACTTGCCCATCCAAGACAAAGAACCTGTCCTTTGAGTAGTTTTTTTAATCCTGGAAGGGCTAATCAATCCAACTTCCATGCACGATGTCAAATATCCATACCACCATAGTACAGTGCTTTCATAGGTAAAAAAAATATCTGAAACAATAGAATAATTCTTACAAAAAATCTTCTTTCTTAAGGCAGAGACATGTCCTTGCTAACTCAGAGCAGTTGTAGCAGCAATACAACTGATTGTGACTCCTCAGTCTTTTTTTTGCCAGGTGAGAGAATTAAAAATAACAATGATGAAGCCTTCAAAATTATAAGATCATAAGGAAATATGGTGGTTTTCCACATTTTTTTTCAGTTACATAGATTGAAATTATACACCAAGTTAATTGCTTTCACATCATACTAAGCAATTTCACTATATCAAAGTGATATTGGGTATGAAGAACTTTGATTGCTACCATGTAGACCATACCAGAATTTCAGTTTTCTGAGTGATGAAGGAGTTTAACTTAACTCAGATTTCAAGAAACAACCTAGCTATATAGCCTTAAATGCACAAAATAAACATTACAACCTGGAGGTTCCTGCAGCCTTGAAATTTTCTAAATGGCTTGAAAGAGCATTTTACTACATGACTACTAATCTGGCAAGCCTATCCTATTATTTTTCCTCCTTTTTATCCACTAGATGACAAGTAAAGGAATACAAAGCTAAGGATTCCATCTGTTTTGATGAAACCTCAAAGCTTTGTTCTGGACAGTATACACTGTTGCTGCACTCTGCATCCTCAGGAAAATACAAAGCCACACTTGAAAGCTAAATGTGACATTTAGGCAAACCAGTAAGTGCCTGCATAGAAGGCAGTAACAAAAAATTCTCAGTAATCCACTTAGGTACCTAGGACACCAGAGGTTGCTAGAAATTCAAGCAAAAACTGAAACTCTGATCCCCTGTGAGCTGATGGCATCACTGCCTCGTGTAAGCAGATACATAACTGCTTACAGCAGGAACTCAGTCAACCCAACAAGTACGTGTAACACAGTGAGAGATGTGTGAGGAAGCACCCCGGGTAGTACCCACTTTTTGGCTAAAAGGAGCTTAACAACTACAGGCTGAAGTGAGGAGGCTGGAAAGTAGTTGTAAGTTCCATCCTCTGCCTGGACAGGGCTGCATCAGACATAACATGGGAGCATGTCCTAGCCAAGGCATCACTCCCTCCTGTCCATGCTGATCCATTTTAATGAGATACTGAAATGTTCACCCATTGTGGGAGAGAATAGTAAATAATTGGTCACTGGGACACCCAGCTTTGAATTGGGACACTTGGGTTCTGCTCTTCACACACCAAATTATTTTGGCATTGTATTCAAGGTGAAACAGTCAAGGGGGAGAGGTAAAGAGAAGGGGGAAAGCGAGAGGGGACACCACACAGACACAAAAAACCCTGCCCTAACCCCCAGAAGAACAACAAAAAAAAAAAAAATTGAAAAAAATTGAGTTAGAATACCCTATAAACCAATGCATTCTCCTTTAGGGGAAAGAGTTCTGCCAACTTTACCAATAATCTTTAGAGCAAGGATCTGAGATTCAAAAATAAAGCTTAGGAGTTGTCACAAGGCCTGTTGCTTTCCTCAACCACTCCATAATAACAAAAAGCAGCATTTACAGAGACTGACTGCAAAGACATAGGGAACTGTGAAAAAAAATTCTACTAAATACCTTTGTTTTTGCACTGAGACAATATACAGGTACAGATACAGATGGTAACATACTTGTGCACATTGACATCCTACAGAAATCAGATCTTAGCTTAAAACTTATAAAAACAGCGAATAAATCAACATCTGCAATTCTCCATCCAGTGGTAGTGTTAGCAGTAGTATAAACAGAAAGATGTTGCTCTGTCACCATAAACTAATCTTTAATTCAATTTAAATTTCATTTAATTTATTGTTAGATAAACAAGCAGCAAAGTCATAGCTTACCAAAACTGCCATTGTCTTTTCATAGAAGCATCCAGGAATTCATTAATTTCATACTTACAGACAGAAAGCAGTCCCTCAGCACCAACTTTTCTCCCAGAAGAGATCTCCTGAGCATCTGCACAAATGAGAGATTCAAATCAGTCATTTACAGATCCTATACAACTACTCAGACCACACAATAACTTTTTAAGAGATTATTCTTCCTGATAATCCAATTCCACTCAATGTTATTCATAACTTTACCTTGAAATGCTTATTTTAAATGTATTACCTGCTCCACTGTAACCAACAGCCTAGAACTGTGATGCTACTCTAGGAGGCTCCCAGGCTGTTTGGCAGCCCACAGAGAGTCATTCAGCTGCCCCAAAAGACAGCCCAGCAGATACTGAAAGCCAAAATGTGGAAACAGCCCATGGCAGACAATGAGATACCTAGGAAGCCAATAACCTAGATCAAATGCAGCAGGCACACACAGAAATCCTAAAAAAGGCTGCCTCCACGAAGGCTGAAAACAAGACAAAAGCAATACACTGTGGATAGTAAAGACTTCCCCTTGTATGCCTTCCTGCCCCATAGCCAAAGGAAGTTAGAAGCTGCTGTCTTTCAAAACAAAATAACAAGAGGATTCACAGGAAAGACCTCTTCTTGAAACTCATGTCCTTGCAGAACTCCACTACAATTTGGCCCAGCTGGGTTTCAACATCTGCACATCAAACTGGATACAACACACATAAGGACGAAATGGTGAAGCACCACCTCCCCATGTTACCAGAGATTCACAGAACCCACCACCAAAGCACTTAAATTCCAAAGAGAAAAAAAACATGCTTTCCTGCTTTTTGCAAACTTCCAAAATCCTTGTAACGTGTAAACTTCATAACTGCTTTGTTTACACCACTTACTGGTACCCTTCCTCCCATTACGTAGACTAAAGCACAACTCTTCTGCATGGGTGTTCCTTTACTAACTTTTTTCTTCCAACCCCAATCACTTTTATAACATCTCTAATTAATGTCTTAGTAATTCCACTGCATGTGAAGCATAGCTCTCTCTCCAAGATTTCAGAACATTTTTGGATTCTTATTTAGACTTGAATTTGTCTCCTCACTCTTCACTTCAGAAGAATGAGACAGGCTTAAGTGTAAATACTCTTTTTAAAACAGAAGAGCATAGACATGTACCTATTCTATACAAAAGCCTCCCTCTTCCAAAACGCAGCTTTCTGCCTTGAATTTTTTTTTCTTTTTTGGGAGTTACAGATGTTCTCATTAGTGCATCTTGCTCTTGACAGCTACATTTTCTACATTATAACTTTTTGTGGGATTAGCATACCTCCTGAACAATATTGTTCTCCAGCTTGGTCCTGTCCCATAACAACATCACATCTGCCACACATACTTCAAGGGGAAATATTGCTAGAGCCATAAACTTAGACTATGCAGGCAGCAATCATACAACTCTCTTCCTCTGTGTTACAATCTTCCCCAGGTTTTTGTGCCCTTTTATCTGACACAGCTGCAACTTCTCTGAAGGAAAATCTTCTAGAAAAGACCCAGCCCTGGGACAGCTGGAGTCACTGGCAGCCCTAGCAGATAGGCAGGATAATAGACTGCCTCTGCAACCCCTGAAATGTGGAGGAGGGACAGAGTAAGCAGAAGGCATGTGAGAGCAAAAGCAAATGCCTGCATGGAAAAATGATAGTTTGTGGGTATCAACAGGGGATGCATAGCAAAAGTTTTAAAACTCAAATAGCTGGAGGAGGGAAAAGGAGAAGGACAAGCCAGGAGGAGAGAAGAGGGGAGGAGGAGACTCAACTCACAAACCTCAAAGGTTTTACTAAATCATACATTTTCTATCCACAGCTACCTGCAAGCTGTATAACCTGTTTTAATATACTCAATGTTTCATAAAATACCACTAGACAATTCCCTCACCCAGCTCTCTGGCACTACACCAATCCTTTCCATATGCACCACTAGGTCCTGAAATGTCCAGACTGTTTCCAGCCATTATCCTGATGTTAGGATTACCTGAATTGAATCTATGCCATAGGATCCTGAAGAACACACAGCAGTATTTCCTAGTCAAGCTGTTGGCCCAGAATGCAGTGCTTTATGAAAATAAGGAAATAAGGATGACGGAGGTTTTACTGACTTGAATTTGCTCCTAATTAGTAGATTCAGTGTAGACATTAAGAAGTGCATCAGGTTTTTTTGCTTTATAAAACAGCTGATGGTAAATGAATAACCATGTTTTCACTGGATATATGTTCAGCTTCACATGTTCTGTTGTGAATTCTCTTAAGTAATAATTTTATTTTTTTTAATAATGGAACTACTTGGTAATTACACTATCTTACTACTCCAACCCATGTCTTAAATTTCAATTACCAGAAAAAATAGAAGAGATTGGGAACACCTATTATTCTAGGTTAAATAATTTAATCACATTGGATAGTGGTTTAATTAGCTAGAAAAACAAAATAGAAGAAATGCATGCCATGATTTGATTGTACATCATATCCAGATTTTGTCATGACTTGAGATAAGTATCCTGCTCCTGACAGCCAATAATGGGGAATTACTTCCTCACTTGCAGTAATATTGTGCTGGAGTCACAGTCATACATCATAGGTCCCTAACAGGAGACAGACATTGCAAAGATCTAAGGAGCTGAGCTCATTTGCTTTAAAGTAGTGGAGAAGAGTAAGTCTTTTTTATCAGCTGATGGTAATTTGCTATCCTGAAAGTTACCTTGTTTCCCTTAAGAGTGGGAAACAAAGATTTCCTGACACAAATGAGCCGAACCAAGAAAACTAGAGAACTGAAAAACATCTATGACATTGTATAGTCATGAAAGGGGCAAGCACTATCTGTCATGAAAGTGTGATGAAAAACTCTCCCTGGATGGTTACAAAATGGATTGGAGTTGATAATCCTACAGAATGAGCTGGAGAAGGAGACTCTCTCCACTTTCTAGTGAATGCTGCTCACAAAGGTCTTCATCACTCCGAAGCTCGCTCTAAGGGGTTTGTCTCTTTGCAAGCAGATGTTCTTCACATTTTTCTGTGTTTACCTGTTACAGTGCACAATGTAGCAATAACCACAGTCTTCTCTCTGCATCATTTCGCCCATGATGCTAAACTTGAGAATGAAATCCTAGTGCTGCTGGCATAGTGGTGAGAGTTCTGCCACTTGAAGGGTTCTACTTTTGTTTAAGACACACTGCCCATTGTAGCTTTTCTGTTCACATGAGTATTCAGAAGCCTTGTTCATTTTTATGATTTGAATGATATTTCACTTGGTGAAGGACACAGTCTTCTCTCCCCCATCAAACTGCATGACTGAAACCTCATTAAAAGATAATTTCCCTTTCAAAGACTGAAAGAAGAAATCAGCCACATGTGCTCCGAAGAAGACTTCAAGCTGCTTTTCAGAAACCTGTTCTAGCTGTCTAACATTCAGGAGAGTGAAAAACAAGATGAGACAAGCTATAGTGGGTAAGAATCTACTTCACCTTCTGTATTTTTAAGATTTTTAAGTACAGGTTAGATAGGCATTGAGACTCAGTGAAGTTTCATGAACTTTCTTCCAGCTCACAGTTCCCATGATTCAGGAACCCAGCTCCGTATTTTGACTAAAATACTTCACCAGTTTGAGTTTGCTGGATAAGGACAGTTTGACATAGCAGAATAGAATGCAGTAAAGAAATAATAAGCATCTACAGCTGCGTCATCTTCATTGTAAGACAAATAATGTTGGCTTTAAAGATAATTCTTTTGACAATATAATTTCTCATTTTATGAATAGATTAAGAAAAAACTAATATTTACATGGGATTAATAACTTATTTTCAGAGTACAAGAAAATAATAAATCTGAGAAGAAAATAATATTTCTCATACTAAAGAGAAATAGCTCTGTTTAATACAAGTGCCAAAAATTCATCTTTAAATCCAATTAAGTAAGTCTGCTTTCCTGGAATTTAATGAAAAAATGTTAAATTTTAAAGGTCCTGTGGTAGCTTCTAGAAAGACCTTGAAGATTCACTAGTAGAAAGCTTTAACTACATGGCAAAAGGGAACCTAATTAAAGACACTTTAAAAGAGGTACAAGTAGAGGGAAGATAAAACAAGAAGTTTTCACTATGCAATAAGTTAGTATCCTAGAAGTAGCATCTGCATTAGAAACACTACTATAAACACTATAAGCACAATCAGAAAGAGGAGTGCCATGTTCTTGTTCAAGGTGGCTTTATCATAGTCCCTTGACTCACCATTAAGGTAAAGCACACTGCCCAGAACACAGTAAACAAAGTTTATTAACTGTTCATACCCTAAATGACACTCAGTTTTCCAGGGTCTGTCACCTACTGTGGTTGCATCCATATTTTAGAAAATGGATGGGATTTCTGTCTTAGTTCCCTAAACTCTTAACACTTGGCTTTGTGCTCTCTTCTGCTATGCTGCTTCCAGGTCTCGGATAGATTTCTTGCTTGCAGAATGCATCAAAGCAGCTTTTTTTCTCCTTCAGATACTCAGTTAATAGCCTCCGCTTCAGATTGTTTACTCTTCCAAATTTACCTCGATCAAAAAAATCCCCTCCTCAGCTTATTCTCTCTAGCTGATGCCATGAATCTTTTCCTATGCTTTCCCAAGATAAAAATAGCTTTTTTGCCTTTATTTATTTATTTTCAGAAAAGAGAGTACGTACTTAATTAATGCCTTTAGCCAAAGAAGGCTTCTTACACATAGATCTCTATCATTAACTAACAAACTGGTCCATGCAGCTGGGCAGGTACTGAGATTCCTTTTATACCAAGAGAAATAGACTCTAGGGGAAACAAACAAAAAAACAAACAAACAAGCAAAACCCAAAACCAACAGCAAAAAAAAGCCCTGACATTCCTGCAGTCAAGCTTAAAATTCTCTACCCAGAAGAAGTAACCGATCTAAGCATTTGCCAACAACATGAAATCAACCTAAATGCAAGCTAAATTAACATAAATGTAAAATAATCCATTTATTGACAGAAACTAAAAAGATAGGAGTTACTAAATTTATAGAAAAAAATAATAAAAGACAAGAAGAAAGCTTTCTACTTCATTCATCTCTTGAGGTCCACATTGAACCCACTGTTAGACATTCAGAACTCAAGTGCCAACAATTAGCTGTTTAGCACAATTAAAAGAAATAACATTTTAAAACAGAAATGGCTTTGATTAGGGATTCTCCACTTTCTGCTTCTCCCCAACCCCTCAGATATTCTCTTAAAAATCTTTTTCCTATCATTATTTCCTTCAAAGATGTTCTTTGAACCCCCATCCTGCTTTAGAAACAGAGGTGTCCCCTGGGCATGATAAGATGTGGCTATCACTTGCCCAAATGGCAAGAAGTCAGCTGGTGACTGCTGTAGTGACTGACAGACTTCTAGCCCCTTGTGAAGAAAAAGGCCAACCTGGACAGTTTCAGATCCTTATGTGGATCTTCTTCATGTTATTAATTTATATTTCTTTATACACAGGTAATCTTGCTAACCATACTTTCACCTTGCTGGGATTACTGTATGTATCATAGGACTGGATTTTAGAAGGGAAACAGACATAACAGTAAGCAGTCACTTCAGGATAATAACAGGCTTCCACTGACTGCTCTCTAACACAGTATTTGAGGTATCATCTGACACATTTTTAAATAATAATGTTGCTTATTACAGAGAGAATTATCATAGTGTACCTACCCATCTGTTTTAGTGATTGCCCAGCTCAGTATCAAAATCAGAAAGAACCAGTTGGCATTTTTAAATTTCATAGGTTAGTAAGTATGACTTTCTCCTGGGAGAATATCCATAGCAGGTGGAAGTTATCAGTACAGTATTGTGCCAAGTTTTCTTTGACACCACCTTCTCTCCAGGAGTAATAATTCCAGGAACTTCCAGTAATGTAGCAATAATGACCCATTTTTCAAATGGAAGTAAATCCTCCAGTGTCATAGAGCAACTACTGCAATACTGGTCATTCTACCTTTATATTTAATAGCATGAATAAAGGAAAACTGAGATGACCTTTAAAAAAATCCCATAGAAAATTTTAATTATCTAGAGCAGAAATGGAAGGACAGCAATTATAACAACTAGAAGCTTTCTGCTTCTACCATCAATTGGATATATCACCCTTAGGTTAAAAAGGGCTAGTAACACTACAAAAGTAAAAATTCTATGATGCAAACATAAAAATTATTAAAATTGAAAATATTAAAAATTGAAAAAGAAGGAAGTTGTAATCAATGCAACCTGAGTGGATAAGCATATAAGAATCCAGAACATTAAAAAAAAACCTCTTCATCCTCTTCCGCATGCCTTATCAACCACCACCATAAAAGCATTAGAAAATGTAAAGAATTTTGTGCAAGGAAAAATAAAACTAACTGAGGAATTGGAGATATCAATTTACACTATAGACATGAGGGACCGATTCAAAAGCCATTGTTGTCAGAGGGAACATATCTTAAAAGAAACCACAACATATTATTTTTCTTTTCTTGCTATCATCCTGTGCTAGCAGCACAAGTGCACATTAGGAACAACCAAAGGTGAGGATAAGCATTATATTTAGCTACAAATACCAGCCTGAGTATGTGAAAGCTTTATTAAAATAAAATGTTGGCAAGTTCTAGATGATTCAGAAGAAAAAGAAATGGCATATTATTTCATTAAAAACAGTCTCAAAATGTAAATAAACTATTTAGCAGCATACTTACTGGTCCCAAGTGAGGGACTGGGAGACAGTGTGGGAACTCTATTCCTCATTTGGTACATGATCCTGGCCAAGTTATTTAGCTCCTGTTTGTTTATCCATCTGTAACACGAGTGTAGGAAAAGTTATTTCCCAGATGGCAGCATGGTGAAACTTAATTGATGTTTGTAAACTTCTGGCAGAGTCCCTGATGAGAAGTGAGCACAAAATAATATTACATTCACCTTCTGGGAGCTCCTCCATTTATTTCATAAACGCAATAAAGATAAATTGAGAGTTACAGGAAGACAATTATTAAAAATCTGCTGTAATAATTAGTGGGTTCAAAATGCACATTCTTGTTCACGGAATAATAATAAGTAGTTGTACATGAGTATAGAACAGACTTGGGTAATGGCTGTTTAGCTGGTTTCCATTGTGACACAAATGCATACACTATCCCTGAAAAAAGTTCAAATCACTTTCCCCTGCCCTAGTTTCACTGAAATTATCAGACAGGCTTCGAACAAAAAAGAGAGAGAAAGATTAAATATGGAATTTGGGTCTTTTTGTGGCTATAGCATTTTAAGTTACCCTCATAGAGCACATTCATGAGCAATCACAAATTGCAGCAGCTCTCAATTTTCTCTCTCTAAAACAGGACATGGGAACTGGCACCATGGGCCCAAAATCAGAAAGCATTTTCCACAGATAGCTATCTCCAGCAGTGAGCAGCACCATATGTTGCTATATGACATTCCCTTCCTACTCCACGGATTAGATACTACTGCCAGATTCTGGCTTACTTTCAACTCTTTTTCTGTTTTAAACTGTAACTGTTAAAATTCTGACTACTCTTGTTACCCATATAAAATCCTATCCTTCTCACTTCTTGGTGACTGTCGTTCTATAACACGTTACCACAGCCGAATGAAGCCTTGGGCAGCAAATCATGGAGATAACACTACTGTCTTTCTCACTTTCTTTTTCATCATGGCTTTTTAACTGCTCTCTAGCAGCATGGTGGCAGAAGATGGCAGATTCTCTTGGAGTGAGTGTCCCTCCAATAAATGCAAACATCTCCATTCGACTCGTTGACATCCCTGGGTTTGTCTTGCCTGCTGCAAAGTCTGAATGTTCCCTCATTCCCTTTCTATTTGGTTGCTTACAAAAATTCCATTGTCCTCAGGCTGATCCCGCTCAGCCCAAAATGAGATGTTCCTGGAGCATGGATAAAGCTATGCAGTTGATATTATCTGTCTCGTTCCTAATTTTGCTTCACATTCTTTCATAAAGACAAACAGAAACAACCCTCAAAGCTGAGGGTGCTCCCATAAGGAGCTATGATGGAAGGGGGGCAGTACGTACTGAAAACTGTATAGAGGAACACGGATATTTAACTTAACAGTTACTAGCATTAGACATTTTCTAAAAATGTTATATGAAAATATTTCTTTATGCAGACAGTATAGTCTCAACATAGTCCACAACAATTAATGTGGAAATGAAATCACATTTCTGATTTTGAGGACACATTACAATATTAGATTCAGTAGTTTTTTCAAGCCTGTATCCCATTTGAAAAATTTCAAGATGTTAAGAGTACATTTGAAGTCTTGACTATTTATCTTTCTTTATTTCATAATACTTAGTTTCTTCTGGATTCCCAGAAACTCATTCTTCATTTTCAGGTGACAAGATTCCCTGTATTAGCTCCCACTTCCTAAAAACAAAGTCACTGAGCAGAAACCAAGGTCTAAGTCAGTGACAGCTGACACCTCTATGCAAACACAGGAAGCACTGCAGAGTCTTCTCATTATGAGCCATACAGAAGAAACTAAGACCAACATATCTATCTTAATGCACTTGATGTTGCTTATACATATATAGATTCATCCCCAGAGGATGATTCATCATCCCTAATGTTTTGTTAGATGACTGAAATTTGTTGGAATGGATCTAGGCAGAAAGCCACCATTCACCTGCCTGTTCTCAACTGCACGCAGCAGCTTTAGAACATGCTGTCCCACTCTGCAGGTTTCTAAAGAACAGAGACCAAGAGACAGACCTTTTCTAGATCTGTTATTATGCACTGAAAATAAAGATGGTTTATACCCATTACACTAGTCCCTAGGGTTTTTTAATGCTGAGTCTGGTTGTTGTTTCCACAGCATAGATTTCTGACTTCCTTTCCTACTTGGGCAGATATCAAATAGAGCTGTCAAGACCTGATAATAAATACAGAGGGGTTTTTCCTCATGAATATTTACTCACATTAAAAAGAACATATTACATCACATTTTGTATTTATTTTCTAGCCACATTCTACAAAATCCTGAGAGAGACAGTTAACTAATACAAATGAAAACAGAAAGCTAAGTCCAAAAGGAATTTCATTGCTTCCACTAGAGCTTCTAATCCTTCCACAACCTTCTAATCAGGAAAACAAATAAAACCATATGACAATCCATCCATTTTCAGCTAAACAACACAGCTAACCCGTTTAAATTTTTGTATGGTGAATAGCCTTAATTTTTAAAATAAACCTTAAGAATTTTTTAATCAGATAGCTGCTAAGCCTGAAGAAACCATATTCTTGCTGCAGAAACAGTAGAAATGTGGTTAAGTAAATTGCTGCAAATTATTTATTTAGCTGCAAACACAGGCTAAGTATTTGCCCCAATTCACTGGACAATCTTGTAGTACCTGAGGGAAGCTTCTGTTGTAGATATTAAATAAGTATTAATCCATGCTTTGCCTCTAATTAAATGTCATCTAAATTATCTTATGTGCATTAAGGGCAAAGGATGATACCGTTCTGACTTCAGATAATTAGACACCTTCCCTTAATTATGCCTCAAGATATGCTTTGATTCAGAACACTCATGCTACTGTTGTTTGGTCTCCCTGGTCTATCTTAGAGAAAGAGAATATTGGCAGCTCTAGAAATGTGATTCACAACATTGGGGGGGAGGGGCAGAATTTTGGACATCCATTTTATAAAGCATCTTATTATGAAAATATTCCAAGACAGTGTACACATTTTAAAAGTTTACACATAAGCTCCACTGGAAGGAAAATATGGGAGTCTTGCTGTTACATTTTTTAAACATTAAGTGAAAGTGCTTGTATATGTATCCTAAGGCTGATGCCTTTTAATAATTATCATCATTAAGATGAGACTAATTAACCTTGTATTCAACTCTACTCTTCAAATCTACTACTAATTAACTTGATCTTTTATTTCTAATAGACTTTTGGCTGACCAATTATTCCAGATTAATAATGTTCCCAAATTCTAACTTCTCACAAAATATATCCTGTTATTCTCTCAGACAGAACAGTGCTTCCTTTTCTTCCAGGTTTAATCTGTCAAATGACATTGACTTTTACCTGTTAAGTCCCATAACTGACCTGCAGGTCATGCAACTCTCATTTTTAAATCAAAGAAGTACCAGAAAGCAGGTTCATGCACAGTTCTGTAATTTCTAAGCAGATGCAAGTGATCATATTTTATCATCCTGTTTGCACCTTTCCTGTTGTGGATGTTCACAGACCACGACGCATCAATATCTTTTTGAAGGGAAAGATCAAAGGACTTTCCTATTCATGAAAGTTCTTTATGTCATCCTCACCACCTTAGCTACTCTGACTTATGTTCAGTTCCTGAAGGGAACATCTCTATCAGTAGCCAACACACTTTCATGTCATTTTGCATATAATTTTGTAACTGCCCTTAAACTTCTAGATCTGCTAGCACTGAGCTCTGGCAAAGCAAGTATTGCAAACTGAAACAGGAGACCAGATATATGCCATTGTCTAGTAAGTGTTCTCTGTGCTGTTTGTGGAGTGACTGCTCATTTAGATTTCATGCTTTGCTTTGCTCTTGCTTCCAGTTCTTCCCCTTCACCTCATCAAGCTTAATGAATGCATCCATCCAGGAAATTTTAACCATATAATATACAGTAACTTCATACCATAAAGCAAGTTAGTTTCTATGTTCATTATGTTATCATATATTATTGGTCTTAGATCATTAGGTATCAGCTCTTGAAGTGAGAGCTATTCTCACTGCCATCCTTCAACAACAAAAATCTACTGTAATTGTACATACCACCTTGCAAAATATGACATTGGCAATTCTCAACTTAACCAAAGACCCACAAAGAATAAATTAACTGAACCTTAACCTTAATTTTAAGATTCCAGAGACTCCTAGAACTCATAATTTTCTTCTTTGAGCTAAAAGTTAATTGAAAAAATGTATATCTCATAAGATCTGAGTTCAGCATTCTTTTTTTTGCTAAGACTCATGTCTTCTTTGAAAGAAACATTTTTCTTACTATATTGCCTTGAACACCAAATGTTGGCAATAAGATGAAATAGAATCATTCTTTTCTATATACATGGACCTTGATCTTTTTTGAGTCTGTAAGTATCACTTTGGAATTTTACCAACCATCTCAGAGCAGTGCATGAAAGTGTAAGGTCACAGAAAAACACAACCAGAACCTGCCATAGCTGTTCTGGGCCCCATGGCACAATGCACCACCTGCCATCCAAGTCTGAGGAACTGCTTCCTTAGATCATGTTGCATTATAGCAACAGAAGACAACTCCATGATGGCTACCCAGTGCCTGAAAATCTAAAAGGCTGACCCAAAATGCATTTAAGTAAGTAAACCTTTCTGTGTGCTTCTTGGGACTTTTGCTAACCTGTAATGACTACCTCCAGCTGACAGATTGAATCATTTGCATTACACATGCAGAGGTAAACTAAGAAATTTGGAATCTAGAAAATCTAAAGAATTAACTGGATTGTATCTTGCCACTACATGATTTGCCTAGAGGCAGTGATACAGATGAACTGTAAGGGCAAAAAAGACTGCAGACAATAGCTGGGCACATGAGTGAAAGGTACCTTCTGTTCTCACTGTAAACTAGACTTTTCAGCTATTTTATAGATATATATATATTGCAGTGCATAAGGGGCTTTAGTTATGGTTGATGTTTGCTCAGTTTTTGTAGAAGTCTACTGGAGGTAAGAAAAGCAAACCTGTGAGCAGCACTACAAATTCACAACCAATCTGAAACAATGCCACATGTATTGAAACCTATACTTACCTCAGTATGTGCATTTCATGGCATTAACAGTGGGTGAATAAGAATCATAGAATCACAGAATCATAGAATGTCAGGTTGGAAGGAACCTCAAGGATCATTTGGTCCAACCCTTCTAATATTATTTTTTATATTATATGTTACAGCACCCCATCGAGCTGAGATTTAAAACTTTCCAATGTGGGGAAATCCACCACTTCCCATGGGAGACCATTCCAATGTCTGACTGTTCTCAAAGTGGAGAAATTTCCTCTTGTATTCAAACAGAATCGCCCCAGGAGTAACTTGTGCCTGTTGTCCCTCATCTTGTCCATGTTACTCCTTGTCTCCATCTGCTTTGTAGCCACCTTTTAGGTACTGGAATGCTCTAATAAGGTCTCTTCTAAGCCTTCTCTTGTCCATGCTGAATAAACACAGCCTTTTCAACCTCTCCTTGTATGGCAGATGCTCCAGTCCTCTGATGATCCTCGTGGATCTTCTCTGGAGTATAGCAGGATGATGACTTCCTCTTTTCCATGCTGTTTCAATTTGGATGGTTCCACATCCTAGGCTTTGCTAGGCTTTGGAACATAAAAAAAAAAAAAAAAAAATAAAAAAAATTTACATGAAACAAGTCTATGAATCTCAAGCCAGTTCCCATTAAAAAAAAATTGAACTCTTTATAAACTGACAGTAGTGAGCAATGTCAGAACAGACAACAGATTTTACTCTTCCGCATCATGTGTGGAAAAAACATCAACAGGACACAATTACTAAACTTAAAAGGTTTTAACAAGTACCTAAAGAAACAATTCAAGAAATCAGATATGTTAATCAAACACTATGCATAATTCCCACTGTTAATTTTTCTTATTTAATGCTCTGTGCCATATCAGAGTAAAATCTGTATCTGATCATGACTCCCTGCTGCTCCTGTGTGTGTTCTACAACCAGCACTTGAATACAGTTGCTATTAATAACTAATCTGACTTTGGCCTAGCAAGTTATTACAACAGGCATTTCCATCACTAACATTTTCTGTGTAACCATACTGACATAGATATTTGTACACTTTAGAATCACCTTTGATTCTCCTGACTGATTCTCACATTATCTAAAATTTCTGAGGTATTTCTTTTGACTTCCTGTGAAAAAGATATAAATTTTGAGAAACATTGAAATATCTTTCAGTACATAAGAAAAATCTGCAGTGATACTAATTGGCAGCATGTTTGATCAGCATTTAAAATACTCCAACAGTTTTTACTCCATTAACCTTGACATAAATTATAGTAAGTAGTTCCTGTGTGACAGGAGTTTAATTTAGCACTACATCTCAAGTTACACGTCTTTGAGTTTGACATAGAGCCTCACTTCTTGCCAGTTTTTGTACCCTGAGGGAAACCCAACAGACAGTAAAACCAGGTTTTACTATGTAAACAATAAAGGGTGTTTATAGCATTTCTTTTGGTATACCAATTAATTCAATACACATGACATGATTTTGTCTTTCAGCATACTTGTCCATTTCTGGTTTTTATGTTGAGCTGTTAGATTCAACTCCGTTTGGATGCACAGAGTTTTGTACATCACATTTCAGTAACATCTGAAATGATTTTTGCTCTTTTGGCTACTGACACAGAGCTTCAGGCTTAAGAGCTTACAGCAAAATATCATCTGAACCAAAGATTGCTTTATTCAAGCTATTACTCACTTTTCTTCTCTCAAGACATCTGCTAGTCCCTAAATTTTATAGAAGCCCTTCTCACTGAGCTGTTCCACAGATCTTGAACGTTGGAGTTACCAGCCACAGGCTCCTTTACCTCATTCCATTGCCTTCAGTACAGTTGGAAGCAGGCAGCTTTTGCAGCTTTGATTTATATATTCTGATCAACGTACCCTAAGAAGCTCTTCACAGTAGTTTAAAAAAAAACAAATAATAATAATTAAAAAAATTTAGAAGAGGAGGTGGTACCTTTCTACTTTGTAATTTGAAAAGCACAGTAGACCTAATCTACTTGCTGAAGCCAAAAAGCAGCTTTACAGTGATTCAGGATTAGACCTAGTGAAGGTAACTGGTGTAAAACTAGTTTATATTGTGTCTGAACCACAGCAAGTTCTAAGGAAATTACTTACTTTTACTTCTCCTTGGGGAAATATGTTTGATGAGTTGATATTCGTAGTTTCAGCCTGAAAAGGCAGTTAACAGATCAGTTAAATTGTCACACAATATTCCAGCAAAAGCAACTGTATCAGACCCACTTATCTTTTTTAAAATGCAATCTGTGTGGGAAAGAACATGTTGTACTTATGTAGCATTACGAAATCATGTTTTTAAAAGAATATGGAAATTCACTAGTTTAATTAGATTGCTCCTCTCAAATTAAAATAGGCTTCCCTTTCAAATGAACAGTTTTATATGTTGAATTGCTGTTACAAATAGTAATAAAAATTCAGTGTCGACACAAGTACTGAGCTAAAGCATACTTGGAGGGCCAACTCTCCAATGGCCTGGAGGGGCTACTCCATTTTCCCTCGTGGCTACTTATGAAGTATCAAAGGTTTCCCACCCTTGCTGATGTGGCTGTCTCGTACTGGAACAACTATACAACATTGCCATCTGCTGACTGTCCTTTTTCACTGCAGTACAGACAAAGCCCAGCTCAAAACCAACTCACTCTGGAAACCATCTATATAAAGACATTTTGAATATTCATATTTGTTAAAAAAAAAAAACAAACAAACAAACAAAAAAAAAAAACACCAAAAAAAACCCCAAAAAACCCAAACAAAAAAAACAACAAAGAGAGGAAATTCTCAGAGTGGGTTTTTTTTTCAGAAGACCAGATTTCATATACTCATTATTTATCATGGTGTGGAAGTGTATCTCTGCAGAGTGTACACAAAAACATTTCAGAAGGCACATGGAACATAAGATCTCCTGCTTGTAAGAAAAGGAAGTTGTCATGACAAATTTCTGCTATTAATTTTTTTAATAACTTGTAAATACCAAGTAAATATTTCTAAATTAACCAAGAGTTCACCTCATCTCCCAAAGCTCTCTGATGTTGAAAGCCTGATAGTTGTTTTAGATAATTTTTTTAGAAAAAAGTGACAGACTTCTGTTTTGTACTCAGGTAGCAGTGCAAAGGGTTGGTTGAAAAATCTGGCAGGAAATAAATACAGGTTTTTTTAATATTTCATTTAATTTAAAGGTAGTCACACACAGAAGAAGAACACAATGGCTGTACCTATACCTGAACTCCTGAAGAGAGAAAAACACACTGTGGGCACTTTTCATGTTCTGTGGTATTCACAGGTTTTTTTCAGCTGTCCTGTGACTTCTCTGGAAGCTCTGTTTTATTCTCAGAACAATTAATTATTTAATTTGATATCCTATTAACAGGAATAACTTTGCTCCAGAGGACAGAAAGTTTGGAGGAATGTTTGACCTTTTAGAAGCTTAACCAGCCATAAACTCTACGTAAACAACTGCTGTTTGCCCACCATTAAGAGTGACACATTATTCCCTGCTCATGCTGACTGTACTTTTAACATCTATTTAGCTGTATGAAATTACCTTCTCACTTCACACAGCTGAAACACTTATCAGCATAACCAGTGACAAGGACAGGTTACAAGTACCTGTATTGATATCATGTGCTATTTCTATCTGCTAACTGCCATCAGAAAAGGAGTACAGTTTTCAAATGCTGAATGTACTAATCCTACAGTAATATACAAGCACCTAGCTTTTATAGTTTAAGTGATCGTCACACAGGCCAATCTCAATATGTAAATTTTTACACAGTTAAGTTTGGTACCCTGGATTGCACAACATTCAATACGAGCCTGTCTCTCACTCCTTGCTTTGTACAATATCAGTAGCATTGACTTTCCAACGAATGATGATGGACCCTAACAAGTTCCTAAAAAGAAAAAAACCCACCTTTATTCTGTAAACAAGTGTTCATGTTAATATTTGTAAATTTATTAAAAATCAATTACTGAGATCAAAAAATCTTCATAGAGCTCTTTTTCAATCTAGACTTAAACCTGACCTTCCTGTCTGTGTCTGAAATGTATTCACAGCAATGGTCATTTATATACCCTAGCGAATTATCTGCAGTAACGTTCAGTTAAATAGGCATCTAGAAATAGGATTTCAAAAGGAATCAGGACTGTCTTGTTCCTCCTTCTTTGAAATTGCTAGGCAGTTCAGTATTCATTTCAAGGGTACATGGTATCAACTTGGGATACTTGAAACACCCCACCCAGAAACATAGCATTCTCTATGACAAGAAACACAACAAAATTAAAATAATGGGGGTGTTAGTTGTTTAATACATATTTGGTTACAAATCCCCAAACTCATAAAATGAATGCATAAATAACCCCTATGACTGTATACCATCATTTGACACAGTGAGGATCAACCTCTAAGCTGCCACTTGAGGGGTCAGAGGCTGGACACTAGTGATAACAGAAGCACTCAGACTAGGTACAGACTGTGTTCTCTGAGGAGAAAATAAAGACTGCTCAGTGTCTATCTCAGTGCTAGACGATACATCATGGTAACACATGGAAACCAGTATTTCTTGAGAAAACCTTGTTAGGACACATTTAGAATTAATAACTTCTTGCCTCTATTTCTTTAACAGTTTTCTATGACTTCTATCACCCCAGCATAAATAATTGTTCCTTTCTTCTCAGTCTCTTGTATATTAATTTCCTCCCACTTTCACCTCCTAGGTTCAAGGTGTTCAGAAATGAAAGTGGTTGTCATGCTATCATCTTTGTCTCATAACTGCTGTAGGTTTCTGGAAGTATAAAAATATGTGCACAATTTATAAGACATAGGTGGCAGTGGAAATCACATCTGCATCTAAGGCTGTGCCCATGGTGCTTTCAGTAGGCATAACCAAGTGCAAGCTTCAGTCAACCAAACCAAGATGTGCAGACCAGGATCACCCACAACATTGCCACCCTTTCAGCTGGTACACATACTCACTCTGCCCACGCTGTGTTTCTACTGGCACGCAAGCTATGCCAGTCACCCATCACAGTCACTTAAACCGAGGCCCTCTAGCACTTTATGCAAAAATACAGTCAGGCTCTAGTTACAAACAGGAACACAGCCAAAGAGGAAATTACTGCATCCCAGCATGGGAAACAGATAAGAATGCAAGGAGTGGAGCAAACATGCTGTACTCCCTTAGGAGAGCCCAGAAAATGCACTTTGAAGCCAACTTCACCGCCGCTTTACCCGTGCACATCACTAAAACAAGTCAATAACGTGATTCTACATGCCCAGCTCACACTCCTGCCCAGCCAGGGTCTCATGTGAGTCAAAGACCTTTTCAGCTTTTCACAGATTGTGAGTGAGCTCAGCAGCAGCCTGTCAGTGTCTGTGCTGCTGCAGCCAGAACTGTACAATGAGTATAGTTCCCAGCTCATCTAGGGAATGAGGGCACTACCTGCACAGACCAATAGTGCCCCTCGCTTCAAGGGGCACTCAATTCATGGACTAATGCATATAAACTACTTTCTTCCCTTGTGACAGTATAGCTCAAGGTCATGCTGTTTTATCTGTCTACCACAGCTTTTGGTGTCTGTCAGCTAGGGGAGCTGTGGGAAGCAAAACATCCATGAGAAGGTGCCAAGGTGCAGGAGGGGAAAGGAGGGAGGAACAGCACCTGTGAAGGGAATGACAACAGGGAAAGAAGCTGTCCCTCTCTGCTCTGTGAGAGGTTCTAATGGTGTGGCCTGGCTTGTCTGACAGGGGCAGTGAGCAGTTCAGGAAAATCCTGGTGACTCAGAGATTGCCCTGGAGCCAGGAGGGACTT
The DNA here is from genome assembly GCF_003957555.1 of Calypte anna. NCBI lineage: Eukaryota > Metazoa > Chordata > Aves > Apodiformes > Trochilidae > Calypte > Calypte anna. Next base: position 36,342,629 of record NC_044246.1, read on the forward strand.
TTAGAGACTGCAGCAGTTCATAAGCCACATTTGCAATGTAATGGCCTTGTGCCATGCTGTCAGACTCAGTACTAGGCAACTGTGTTGGCTCATGTCAATGTTTCAACAATTAAAGACTGCCTTTTCTGATCCCAGGATACCTAAATTTCTTACTCTTCAAGCAGCTTGTCATGGGAAACCTCCTCCTCCCTCTGGAATGTGGTGCAGCATCAGTGTGCAGTCAATAGGTCCAGTGAGAGCTGACAGCTTTGATGAATAGCAAGGCAAGCTGGAGGAAGAGAGAGAGAATGAAACCTGAGTGATGCTCTACTTCATGTGGGGACAGTGGTTCCTGCCACTCCAAGTACTGGGGGCTAACAGCCGTGAGTTTCCCAAAAATTCTATGCTTTTGTATGAGCCACTTAAAGTGTTAGAGAGCATAATTCCCCTCTGTGGATCAGGATGGCTATTGGGACTTGCAGAAAGGCTGCCTGGAGAAAAGCAAATAATGCCTTATTTTTTTAAAAAATATTAAGAAACATTTAATTTTGTTTTAAAAAATAATAGATCTCCAGTTATTCCTCTGGGGAAACTGTGAAGTTCTCATTTTGACTTAACTTTGATTGAACAGGTTTTTTTAAATGTTTAGCACCCCATGCTCAAAAAAAAAGAAACCAAAAAAAAAATCCAGAAAACCACCCAATAGATATAATTTGTTCCTTATAGTGCCAGCACACGTTCACACATTTGCCCCAAGTTTCTTGGCTTGTGTTTCTAAATACAGCTGTAACACAAAAAGAAGAAGAAGATTTACATCTTACTGACTTGGCTGGTTTTGATTCCTCAATGTGTAACCGTGGAAGGTTGGGAGGGGAAGTTTGAGGTTAACTGAATAAGTACTTTTTTAATTAGTACCTGTAAAAGAAGAAAAGGGAATAAACCTTTACCTATTGTTTAAATGTCTTTTAGATCATTTTATGCAAAACCATTGCTTACATATGCCTTGACCTGGACAGTAGATTGTTTTATTCATTAGTCCTATGGGAGACTCAGAACCAATGACTGATTTTATGGGGTTTTTAGTGCTAGTCTGCAAAGGTCTTAAATTCAAAACTTATACCATGCTGTAGAAACAAACATAATCAGGACAGCTACATTCAGGCATACAGCCATTGACAGGAAGACACACCAAGGAGGAGTTTGGGACAGTTTTGTTGCTGAGGAAGAAACAACAAACCAGAAAGCTGGTTTGATTTTTCAAGTGTTTTTCTACTGAATTTGTGCTTGTGAGTTAGAGCAATAACAGGAGCTGCTCCTAGTGAAGCTAATAACTGGTCATAGCCTGGAGCAGTACACTAGGATACTACACAGACACTAGACATAGTTCTTATTTTCACGAGGAGGAAGCACTGAAGGCATTTCATATCACCACTTTAAAAGCTATTTCCTTACTTTACTATGCTGTAATTTGCTAAATAATATTTTCTCATGCTCTGGAAGAAAACAGCTTTGAGTGCAGGTTTTCAATAAAGGTATAAAATGCTGGTGTATTATGGTCAGACGAGGTATTTCACGGGGTATCCCAGTTCATCATCAGTCAGCTTTTCTTTTTGCTCTTCCATAGGTTTCCAGACTAATGTATTTAATCTTACTTGGTCTTACTTACTTTAATCTTACAAGGTCTTGATCTAGGTTCCACTGATCGAATGCATTATCAAAAGACACTTGTTTCTCAAGCAGTACATACACTGTAAACTTCATTGCTGCTACTAAACCACAGTACACAGGATGGATCCAAGGGCAACTGTACTGTTATATGGATAGCTAGCATCCAGGACTGATACAAGCAAAGGCTGAAAAGAAGCTTAGGAAAGACATGTGAAATCATATGATTCAGGGCTTAACCTGATAAGTATGAAATCCAGTTATCACATTCCTGCCAGCTGAAGGGTTTCATGTACCATCTTTGACACACCAGAGTGCTGTAACTCTGTCAGTGGAAGAATCAGTCAAAGATTCAGAGATGACTTGGCACTTTGCTTGGTTTCTTCAGCATTAGAAAGTCTCCCACTGACATCTACTGGCTTCTGATAAGGCCAAAATTAAGAAAGATTTCATTATCTGTCAGCACATTTTTATCATGCTAACAGGAAAACTCACCAGTTTTATCTTCTGGAGAATGGCTCAACTGTAACACTATTTCTAATTCATTTGTTGGTCTAGAATGGAACAAAGAGGAGCAACAGTTTCACAAATATCTTTTCAAGACCATATAAAGCCAGATGTGAGCAAATAGTTGTTACATATAATGAAAATTATTGCACATGGCCATAGGTCAAATGTTACTCTGTCAGGCACAGAGCAAACTCAAGCTCACTGAGCTATAGGGAAGTGTCTCCATGTCTGAATGCTCTGTTGATGCAAAAGAGAGAATAACTGACTCTATCTTGTGAGGATCTAACAAGATTCCAACCTCAGCTCCTACTTCATTAAACTGCAGCTTTTTCTAAGAGGGGAAGCCTCCTGCTCACTGAATGAAAATACTGAAGAAATTTCACCTTACTTACTGCCACAGTTTAGGCCCAGCTGGTACCAACCAGGCCTCTGCTCGCTCATCCCACACTCCCACCATGGGACAGGGAGGAGAAAATCCACCCAAAAGCTCATTAATCAAGACAAGGATGGGGAGGTTTGCATTCCCCAACTACAGTAAGAGGCAAAAACCAGACAGGTTCTATTTAGGAAGAAAAAGGAACTAATTTAATCTACAAGTAGAAAGAGAAAACATGGACAGATCTTAATACATTCCCCTCTCACCCCTTACACCTTCCTTCTTCCCAGTCCTGGATCCCTTCCCTGCTGCCTCTCCCTCAGGGCACAGAGGGTTTAGGGTCAGTTCCCCACATGGTGTTTCTGCCGCTCCTTCCTCCTCAAGGCATGGACTCCTCACAGCCTTCCCCTTCTCCCAAGGCAGGGTCCCTCTCATGGCAGAGTGTTCTTCAGGAACCCCTTCAACATGAGTCCCTCCCTCAGGATCAGACTGCTCCAGCCTGGGCTTCACATAAAGCCATAGGCTGTTTCAGGAAAACAGTCACCTCCCCTGCCACATGGTCCTCTATGGCTGCAGATCCACATCTGCCCATCTCCACATCTGCCCAGGCTGCTGCTTCATGTCTGCCCACCTGTGACACTTCTAGGGCTACAAATCCACATTTATTCCACCATGGTCCTTCAAGGTCTCCTCCACCATGCTCCTCCATGGGCTGCAGGAGGACAGACTTGCCATCTCACCATGGGCTGTGGGAGTCCTTCTTCACTAACCTTGGTGTCTTTTCTGTGGCATTACTCTCTCACCTCCTCCTCTCCTCTGCTCTGAAGGCCTCTTTTTTCATATTTTTTGCAGTTTAATTTTCTTGAACATATTCTTTGCAGAGGTACATCCAGCATCCCCATATCTGTTCAGCCTTGGGCAGAGGTGGGGCCAAGATTGGAACTGGGGGAGCTTCCAGCAGCTTCTCACTGGAGCTACTCCCATGGTCCCCCCACTTCCAAAATACCACTGCACTAACCCAAAACACATACACAGAAAGACAAACAGGTATCACAGTAACACAAGTGGACAGCTTAGTTCTTTGCATATACTTCAATATCCTTATTTCCCCTCACTTCATCAGATCTCAGAAATCCTACCAGATATTCCAAAACTTACTAACCAATGTATTTTTTAAAAGATATCTGTCTTATATGGAAATCTTTTCCTGTCTGCCCTCCAAAGATGGTTTCCTTATACAAAGTGAGGCCTACACATTGTTCATGGAAAAAAGAAAAATTCAGTCTTAGGCTTCCAGTAGCAACTAATGAATGCAAATACCTCAGATTTTGATTGCTAGTTTTCATGCAAAGCTAGAAAGTTATCATTTGGATAACAGAAGTTCTTGGACTTCTCTGGAAACATACTGCTATCCAGAAATGAACAGTCTGATAGGTTATAGAATTTTTTTACCTACAACTGTCAAATCTCTCAAAAACTCCTTTAGATCATTCACAGATGCTTATCATTATTCCCTTTCAGCCCTTTGGCAGAAGACAAAATGTCATCTTTTTCTCCTTTACCTCTAAAATTATAAAAGCTTGCACAAAAATCAATCTCTTTAACCAAGGTAAAATTTGCATATGTGGGCTCTATAAATACACCACTCCATGTCTCCAATCCATTTTAAATTCAAGCCAGTTTGACTTTGTCCCACAGTAACACATCATGAATTCTCTCTCTGTAGGCAAGTACAGACATGTAGAGGACTAGGCCACTATTAATTATCTTTCTGTTTACACTAGCAAAAGCTAGTGAACATAAATCTCTTTCATACTCCAGCTTCTTAACTGCAGAATCATCTAAACTCCATTTTGAAAGCACAGTGTAAATATTGTAATGTGTACACACTAAATACACTGGGAACAACAATTTCAGAGATAAAAGACCTCTTAAGTAATTTTGTCTAGTTAGAGTTACATTTAAAAGAAAAAGGGATGGTACTAGGCGAACCAGCATCTTACTGAAAGAGTGTCTTCTTAATTCTTCAGGTTCAGACAGCAGAGGGGCAAGAATTGGAAAGTTGGTAGATAAGATCTCCTGCTAGGACAGCCTTCAAGCCTAAAGGTTAGAGGTCTGAAATTAAACAACTATAAGGTCAAACACTGAGGCTAGTAAGTCAGATCAGAACTTGGAGAAGGAGTAGGAAGATTTGGAAGCTGTGATATAAAATATCAAGGGCACACAACAGAGGCATGGAAACACTGGGACAATTGAAAGAAGGCAGAGGCCTCAGAAAGTTTGAGAATAAGATAGACAGAATAAGGAAGTCAAGCCAAGTCCGGTCTAATCAAAGGCACAGGCTTTGTTTCCTTTGTAAGAGGGAACAAACTCAAATCCCAACAAGAGAGACACAATCTGAAATTTAACAGTGCAGGCTGCAGTCTGTGTGGTCAGCAGTTTTCTCTGTGATGACATTATAAGGTCTTTGCTAGGGGTCAGTTTGGAATGGCAAAAGAAAGCCTTTATTCTGCTCAGAGGTAAACCAGGTCTCCCAGTGTGACTGGAACAAAAGAAGGGGAAGGGAGGAAGGAGGCGGGCAGTGGCAGAAAGATTAATAAGGTGTATTAGGAAAGGAGAAAGATTTTTTGCCTAGACCAGGCTAGCTGCAGGGCCTAATTTCTTGGCCTTCTTTCCAAGACCTGACATTTATATAAACTTAAAGAACTGTATTTGCTACTTTCTGCTTTATTCCATTAACCTAGTTGCTGACAATACGTGCAACACTGTTTTTCCAGAGCAGTACTGGCTCTTTTCATGAGAACCTGCACTGAGAATGATACAACAGCAGGGGTTAGAAGGGACCCCTGGAAATCACCAAGTCCAGTTCCCCTGCAAAAGCAGGATTAACTAGGGCAGGTTACATAGAAATACATCCAGACAGATATTGAAAGTCTCCAGAGAAGGAGACTCCTCAGCATCTGTGGGCAGCCTGGGCATCTTTCCAGACTACCAGCATTTCTGGAGCCTTTGAAGACTTTGTTTTCATTCCTTTGACATGAGCCTTCAAAGCCTATGAGAATGCATGAAAAAGAGTAAAGTGTGAAGTCATGTCATTGAATATTTATTTCCTTTGCTACAGATTCTGGCACCATTTTTTAAAACTACATTTTCAGTAAATTTAATTTCTGATGAAAACCTCTGAATGAGCTGCTTTTGAGACTAAGAGCTAATATGGCCAGACATGAACAAAACCAAACCCATGGCAGGTCTTGGAGTCACCTGAAGTTCTTTCCTTTTGTAAAAAGGTGGAAAGTTTTTTACAAATAAAAATAAGAATATGGAGAACTCTGTGTGTGTGTCAGTAAATATGAAGATTCAAACTCATGAGTTTGAGTCTTGCTTGCTTTTGGACAGTCCTTTCAGGTGTTTTGCCACTGAGCAGTGTGTTACTCATCCTAGACAAAGTACTTATGCTGTCAGCTGTGCCACGTTTGTCATTACCTTTCGTTTTCATTTCAACAGATTGTCAATATCACAAAGCAGTTCCCAGGCTCAATGCCAGAGAGGATAACTGGAATGAAATTCTCAGTGCAAATCCAAAGGATTGGCTGAAGGTCGATGGAGAACAATGGCTTCAAGAGCTAACAGGAGCAGAAGGGGCTAGTTTTGGAGTAGGGAAAATAAAAAGAGGAAGAGTACCATAGAGTCAGCTAGAGAAAGAAGCAGGAGACACACAGCTCCAGGTTGTGCAGAGATAGTGTCCTGTGCCATGGGCAGGATAGAAAGAGTCTCCAAGTCGGCTGGGCCAGGACAGTCAGAACTGGCTCTGCCCTGAGGGCCTGATCTGCTCTGTGCTCCCTTTCTCCTTCCCATAGTGGAGCACACCTTTCCTGGCACTTATTCCTTTTGCCAGAAAGCAGGGGAGTGTGGCACCCTGAGGCCAATGTCATCCTCTGTATAGAGCCACTTCTGCAGAAAAGCTGGCACAAAGCCTGTTATGGCCCTAACAAAAACTTGGATTTTGCCTATGTCAAGGTCATTCTCAGCACAGTTCGTTTACCAAACTAGCTCCTCTTCCTCAGGAATTTCTTTCTTGTAATGCCTGCCTCTTCTTCCCTTCTCTTGTCTACAAATGCAGGATTTTAGTGGGTAATTATTTTGTCAGCCAAACAGGGAGGAATGACCATTTTGCTCTCTGTTATTACTGAGACATTCAATGTAGAATTTCTACAATCACTAGCACAACATCACAGTGTACATAATCAGAGTACAGCTATTTTAGTGGTGTTCTGCAGGGAAATCACTGTCCTGAGCTCCTAAGAGGCAAAAAACCCCTCAAAAAACAAAAAAACGATTTTGTGTCCAGATAAAGAATTTTAAATGTCAACTTTCACAATGGAGGGGGGAGGGAGGAGAATAGAAAACTACTTGATAAGTTAAGTAATAATTACCACTTCTGATGTGTAGCTGTCAAACTGAGAGGTGGGAAAATAATTCATCTGTAGGTTATGGCCCGACTGTTGTTCTCCCAAACATTTTCAAGATTTTAGAATTAGGGCTTGAGTTTCAGGGAAAAAAAAAAAAAAAAAAGTTATTTAGTATGGGATGTTTTTAGTAATGCTTTTATCAAAGTGGTATCCAGATATTTGATGTCCATTTGTGTAGCTCACACAGTACATTAGGGCAAACCTGGAAGAGAACTCACATGTCTTTCCCAAGCTGTCTGCCTTTCTGACCTGACCATACAGAGATATTAAAGCAAGTACAAATGCAAGAATTGTGTGTGATGCTGCTTTCTTGTAACTTGAGGTGCACTGCAGGAAGAGTCATGGCTTGCTGCTATAAGGTTAATTAAAAGGGATAAAGTTACAGCAGGAACACTTTTGAAAAAAAAACAAAAAACCAAAACAAAACAAAATGAGGGAAACCTTTAGCACACACACATGGTGATGGTCCTCATTTCAATGAATTAAAGCAGTGACTGAAAATGTAGCCTGTTCCTGAACCACTGAGTATGAGAAATTTCCAATTCACCTTTCCCTCCAGTGCTGTTTGCTCCATTCTTGAGACCTTTGCATTTGCAGATGATTTGCAGAGCTGTGCAATTCTTTGTGATTTCTTCTTTCTCCATTAATATGATCATGCTTATAGATGGGAATGGTGTCAGCTCAAATCACCGAGCAGACTAGAACACCCACTTTCTATAGGGGCATATCTTTTAACCCATGCTCTTGTTTGCTTACTTCTGTGTGCTGGGAGAAGCAAAATTGAGGAAAAAATCAGGCATCCCCTTGGAGGCCACAAGTGATTGGGGAAAAAAAAACCCAAAAGAAATTACACTATGAACTCATGAAGTCTGCTAAGTCTGTTTAATTCAATTCAACAAGAGAGCAACGGAGCAGAGAAAGGTCTCCTGAAGAATACAAATACCCAGGGGAATCACTTTCCTTAGTAAAGATAAAAAGGGTTAGATGTCTCAGGCAAACTAGCAAAAGGCACTGGTAAAGAAGGCATTTAAAACAATAGTTAACGTATATTGAGATATGTTGTGCTAAAAAGTAGGAATATTTCTTACCTTAATTTCCTTCAGGATATCACCAGGTAGCAGGATATCAACAACCTCTAGTCACACCTCAAGTACTGTGTCCAGTACTGGGCCCCTCAGTTCAGGAAGGATATCGAGGTCCTGGAGCGGGTCCAAAGGAGGGCAACTAGACTGGTGAAGGGACTCGAGCACAGACCCTATGAGGAGAGGCTGAGGAAGCTGGGGCTGTTCAGCCTGAAGAAGAGGCGGCTCAGGGGAGACCTCATCACTCTCTACAACTACCTGAAAGGAAGCTGTAGCCAGGTGGGGGTTGGTCTCTTTTCCCAGGCAACTCTCAGCAAGACAAGAGGGCATGATCTTAAGTTGTGCCAGGGGAGGTTTAGGTTAGATATTAGAAAGAATTTCTTTACGGAGAGGGTGATCAGGCATTGGAATGGGATGCCCAGTGAAGTAGTGGATTCTCCGTCTGAGTAGATAATTAAAAAGAGACTGGATGTGGCACTCAGTGCCATGGTCTAGCAACCGCAACAGTGGATCAAGGGTTGGACTTGATGATCTCTGAGGTCCCTTCCAACCCAGCCAATTCTATGATTCTATGATTCTATAAATGAAGGGGATCACAACCACAGATTTTCTGGAGCTCCTGTACAACCATCAAAACAAGTAACTGCATACTTGTATATGCAGAAGGGTCTCTATTTGTTACTGTCAGAATGTATTACTTTTTTCAAGTTCATGCCATTTCTCCTGACAGTATGCAGTAAGAAATGCCATAACAATCCAGATCAAGTCATGGTCATAGCACCAATTCTGCATTTTGATCACCAGTAAGAAGAAAGCTTACATTCAACAAAACAGGATGTACTAACCATCAAAAAGACTAGTAAAAAGCAAAGAAGACAGAGATTTGTGCAGCAGAAGACAATTACCACAATGCACCTTGAATTATTGTTAAATATCTCACTTGCATCTTTACAGCCAGTCCTTTATAAGAGTAAACTAAGTCTTTCTGTCTCTACTGACTTCAATGGATCACCTCCAGGTTTGGAAGAAGAGGCCTTTGGAACATGTTGCACCCCTTTAAGTAAGTCTTGGTTCAGAAAAGTCATAATTAATATATAAATAAGCTGATAAACCCTAAAGAATACAATTAAAATCATACACTTACGATCTCATGGTTACACATTCTAGCTCTAAGCAATATACCTGGGAGAGAGAAATAAACAGTCTCCTAGGCAATCTATGCTTCTTCATCTGTCATGTGAACTTTTTCTCTGGAGTGCTGCTGGCCTCACTTCAAAATGCTCTGTTCCCAAGATTAGCTTTTCCACAACAAGCCTCTTATGTAGATAATCGACTTATGGCAGTTCAAACCAAGGCTGATAGAAATTTTGACCATTTAATCAAAAGGCAAAGATCGCTATCACTTAGTACAGCTTTCTGCTAAACTTTACCAGAGTTACACTGTCTCACAAAAATTGCACTGGTGCAAATTGTTTCTGGGGAAAATGTTTTCTGGGAAAAACTGCTTAAAAATTACAAGATCTAGTTTTTATCCTGCTATAATATTATACAGCTTCTCTGTTTTCCCTCATCCTGTCTTCTCTTTTAGTCTGGCGTTTCAACCCAGAGTTGTGGGAGAAACACTGTCTGAGGATAGTCACCAACATGGGATGTAGGCAAATAGGTATAAAAGAAAGACCTCTGATTATTCATTTGATCATTTCTTCACTAGTTTCTGGCATACATAGCACTGCTATTGGGATGGCAGTTTCAGTCAAGCCTGACCTCTATGTTCTCTGTCAGCAGCCATCTCTCCTCTGGTCCCTCAAATACAACTGTAAAGATGTCCCTGTAAAATATGCCCAACAAATCATCTGGAATCTTGTAAAGAATGAAAACCTGGCCACAAAGAGAGTAAAAAGGAGCCATACTAGTTCAAGAACTACTTTCATCTGCATGAAATGCCAGTTCTTCTTCAGCTCACACTAGCCCAACCATTTCTTCATTTACCTACTCCCAACTCCATCATTAAGTTCCATCCCAAATTTCTATGAATCCAGTATTTTATTCTCACTTCTGCATTTGGCTTTGAGTGCTGATGAGCTTGGTAATGCTTCCCCCGGGATAGTAACTCAAGCAACACAAGCAACTTCTGCAAAGCGTATGTGCTTGACTCAGCAACTTCACTCCCCATCCCACCTTTGATGAGAGGACAGGCAGAGTGCAGCAGTGGTCTCTGTGTAAAAAGCTCACAGCACACAGACAGGGAAACTTCTTTTAAAAATTATCTCAAGTGTGCAGCTGGACAAGACTCTGAATATACAGTTTCTACGGAGATACTGACCAACAGTGATTTTTCCCTTACAGATCACCAGCTTGCAAGACCCTGCTTTACTGAGTTGTCACAGTTTAGACCCAGCTGGTAAGAACCAGGCATCTGCTCATCATTCACCCCTGTCCACCCCCACTGTGAGATAGGAAGGAGAAAATCCAACTAAAAGCTCGTGAATCGAGACAAGGACAGGGAGGACACCCACAAATTATGGTCATGGGCAAAACAGACTCATCCTGAAAAAAAAATAAATTTATCACCAATCAGCTCAGCACAGGAGAAAGAGAAAACAAAGAGATCTTAAATCCCTTCCCCCCACCTCTCCCTTCTTCTTGGGCCAAAATTACTTCACTCCTAATTTCTCTACCTCCTTACCTTAGCAGCACAGAGGCATGGGGCTTTTATCTTATCACAGGTTGTTTTCTGCTGCTCCTTCCTCCTCAGGGGGAGGATTCCTCCCAGCCTCACCCCACTCTCCAGTGCAGGGCTCCTCCCATGGGCCACAGTCCTTCATGAACCCCTCCAAAATGAGTTCCTCCCACGAGGTGCAGGCCCTCAGGAACAAACTGCTCCATCATGGGTTTCCCAGAGTCATAGCTGCTTCAGGAACACTCCCCTCCTCTGGCATGGGGTACGTCATTTGCACATCTGCCCCATCGTGGTCCTCCATGTGTTGCAGGGGGACAGCCTTCCATCCCACCACAGCAGCTAAGTCTGCTTGGCCACCTCCTCCCCCTCCTTTGACCTTGCTACCTCTTCTCTGGCATCGCTCTCACCTTCCCTTCTCCCTCTGCCCTGCAGCTCTTTTTGCAGTATCATTTTTCCTTTCTTAAATGTTATTCACAGAGGTGCATCCACCTTCATTAATCAGCTTAATCTTGGCCATAAGCAGGACCACATTTGGAGCTAGGGGAGATTTCAGCAGCTTCTCACGGGACCAACCCCTGTGCCACCTCCACATGCTTGCCCCCCAAAACACCATGTACTTTACACAACTTTTCCACCTGACAAGGTGGAAATAGATGCTACCAGGATTATCCTAACACTTGAGGAAAATGGGAAACAGAGGCATGGAATTTTGAGCTCAGGATTTTGGAGCAAATCGCAGCTGTGTCTGACATGTGTGCAACTAAGCAAATCCATATGAGCATCTCTGACAAGAAGGGATGGTTTTGCCTAAACTCATTCCATTTTCCTGGAATACCAATCCACCTATGAAGATAATGGAAAATTTACTTTTCCATAAACCTGGGACTCTTTCTTACCTTGGCCAGCTTTCTTTCACGGTGCTCCAATATTTTGCTCCCTGTAAATTCATTCTGAAACAGTTCATACTTTGCTATTAACTCCTTCTGCAAATGTAGGAACTTGTTAAACCATTCAGTTTTAATTACACCAGACAAATATGAAGATATGAACAGGTATTACTTGTTGGCAAGCTTTATAATACACTGTTGGCTGTTCTTAACTGGTTTACTTTCCAGTACCATAAACTCCAACACATCTATGTCATCTTTTTTGAGACACGTATGGAGTTTTTAGGTTCCCTTCTTTCTTTTTAAGCATTTTCAGCTTTAATGCTTCCAGTGGAGTAGAAAAATCTGCTGAGGCACTAACACCAATCACAGGTGATTGTGGGCACCTGTTGCTAGGAAAGGAAGATTCAGCCTGTGCTGGAAGCAGGGGGATGGTGGAACAAAAACTACCTGAAAATCTTTTCATCTTACTTGCTCTGTCATTTTCAGCTGGGAATTGATTTCTCTATGTTGTGAAGCAAGTTTGTTTCCTGGCTGAGTACCATCATCCCAGTTTCATTTTCTCTGAAGGATCACAAAGCTTGTTATGGTTTAAGTGTCCAGAGATTTGAAATTTAACATCTGTTCTGTAGGCCATTTTCTTACCATCTAAGAGATGAGCCATGCTCCCCACTTGACAGTTTCTCCCCACGATGAAACAGATCGTTATAGCACACACTTATAGAGGAAGGACAAAAAACACCTAAAAAACAGGAAAAACATTAGATGACAAAAACTTTCAACACAGAACAAAACTCTCACTTCTAGAACAAAGTATTTTACACAGACATGGCCTACAAAAAAACAGTACTGTCTTGTTCACAGTATTATACAAACAATCAGACAGACTGGAGACACCTGTGGGTTCCTGAGAAGCTCAGCCTCTGCCTGCACTTCTTGGTAATGTAGTCTCTGGCTTTTTTCCCCATGAATTCTGCTGTTTGAGCTAGCATCCTCTTCTACCCATTTATTATCACTAGGCCTAAGGTTGGTCCCTTTCTGAGCTACATCAAATAATCTCTTTCAGCAACTCTGAATATTCTTTTTGGTGTGTTGGTTTAGAAATTTAGCCTTTCAAATTTTAAGTTGAATTTCATTCATTATCAGACAATCCTTTATTACCTGCAAACCTTGAGACAGCTCTTTACTATCAATAGTTCTTCCCTTGTAATCTACTCTTTTATGCCATTCATAGAGAAAAATCATAGCTTCTCTCTGCCTTCCTCCTTTCACCCAAGATCAGCATGTGGTATTTACATAAAACTTAATTTTTAAGGTAGGCTCCCCATTCTTCTAGTAATTTCAATAATGGTGCTTTGTTACACAGAGTCACAGAATGGTTGGCATCAACAGGTGCCTTTGGAGATCATCCAGTGCAACACTCTTCAGAGCAGTCAGCTACAGCAAGTTGCTAAGGGCCATGTCTAGTCAGGTTTTAATTATCTTCTGTTCTGATGTTTGACCATCATAATGAAAAATGTTGTTTCTTGTGCGCAAATTGAATTTCCTGTGCTTTCCCTTGCGCCCATTGCCTCCTGTCCTGTCACCACTGAAAAGAGTCTGGATCCACCCTCTTTGCTCCTCACATCTTGTATTAATAGCCACTGATAGCACACTGAGGAGAAGACTCAGGGGCTTTTCTCTGATGCTCTCTCAGCCTCTCCTCACACGTTAGTTTCCCCAGGCCCTTAACTGTTTTCATGGCTCATCACTGGAACACCTCCACTATGTCCATGTCTCTCTTGTACTTGTGTGGTCAGAACTGGACCCAACACTCCAGCAGTGTCTCACCAGGACTGAGTTGAGGGAAAGAATCACTTCCCTCCACCCACTAGAAATGTTCTTCCTAATGCAGCCCAGGATGTGCCTTGCCCTCTTTGCTGCAAAGGTATAAAGTATATTTGAGTTCCCCTCTCCTGAGCATAAGGGGCAGAGTCCTACACAGCATTTACTCATGGTCCCATTTTTAAGTGTCGAGCCAGTTGGATCAGTTGTAAATTAAAAGGACTTTTGGTTCAAAATGGAGCTTACTTATTTGAAAAGAAAACAAAACCAAAAAATACTTATGGGATGAGAGTAGCCTTTTCTGCCAAACTGTCAAGGCACTTAGATCAACACATTAGATTAGCATGGATCTGCCACTGCCAGGACACCATCAAGGACGTTCCTCAAGCATATTAACCAAGTAAGGGTGCTCATACTTAAGACTAAGATGCCTCAGGCTTAGACTGTAGCCCCTTTGGGATGAAGATGGCATAGTCCATTCTGTCAGTCTCATGACTAAGAGGGATTACAAGCATTGCATCTGATAATTAATTGACAGTTGTGGTGGTAATGATTTTGTCATCGATTTACTCACACAGCATGATATAGATTCCACCAGGATTATCTTAACACTTGAGGAAAATAGTAAGTTGATTTTCTGAGCTTTTTTTCATTCTGGTGTATTTGGAAGCATTCAGGCTTACAAACACAGATACTGTGGTCCTGCTGGACCTTAATTTCCTGTTGGGTGAGGCAATGAAGTGCTGGAGAAGAAGTGTTAGGAAGACAACAGGTTTACAAGCTAGTTCCAAGAGACAGGAATTTAAAGGAAAACAGTGTACCTCCTTTCAATGCTGCACTGAGACAAAGGATCATGCGGCAACTGAGGAGCAGGCTGGTGCTTAGACCAACTCTCTGTCTGGAGATGGACAATATCTTAAAACAGCTGCATACTCTGGCAGACACACACACAACACATGAAAGACGCTAGAGCCTGCAGGAGGCTATGCCAGAAAGTCAGGGTACAGCCTGACCTCCACATCACACTCCCCACACCCAATGGCAGCCCATGGGAAAGCTAATGGGAAAGGCAAGAGTACATTTGCATTAATTGTCAGTGTGTGCCAAGAAGCCCAGCTGGTATTCACTCTCGGTGATAGTAACAGGCAAGGCCAGCTTCAATGACTTCATTATTTCCAACAGTCTCTCACTTTTACTCCCTTAGTACAGCTTGCTTCACCTCCTGAAGATGGTGACAACATAATGTGGGTAGATCAGGTTCCTCTTTGCCCCTCCTGTCTCCCCCTCAGAGCTAGGTTTTCATGTCTGCTGTAGCAGCAGCACTTTTCCTGGCAAGCTGACCCTGCCAAGTGAGTGAACGTGGAGGGCTATAGCAAGAGGAATCTTTGACCCAGTAAGCAAGTGCTGTTTCAGTGAAAAACAACATCCAGCAGTTCTGAAATGAAGGGACATGGTTCTCCATGAAGTGATACAGTCCCTCTACAGAAACACATGGAACCATGCCTCTAATTCTAACACCATGTTGAATGCTTTAACATTAGTTTTTAAAAAAGCAAAGAAATGTGGATGCCCTGCTCAATATGGAAGGGTGCAGATGAAAATAAGCTTTTTCATTCAATCTTCACTGAAAAGGTGAGCACATGGGTGGCAAAGGTAACATCAGCAAGAGAATGGCAAATAATGTTAAAAAAAAATTACAGACTGAACAAGCAGATTAGCCATCACTTAAAGTAACATGTTGCTAATTTGGCTGAACCTGATGAATATCTGTCTAGCACATGTGAAAAAAACTTCCTTAAACAGTCTCAGATGCATTAGCAGTCACTTTCAAGCAGGACAGCTGGGGTCAGGTGAGCAAATAGCAGAAATGCAATGGTTTGTGTTAAAATAAGTGGGGAGACAGAAGACAATTAAAAGCTCAGCAACTTTACCTTCAACCTCCAAAAAGAAAAAACATCCTGGAAAAAAAAGTAAACTTGTTTTAAGCACCATGAGTAAAAGGGGGAAAAGCAGCAGCTGTGACATATTTTGTCTTTACTTACACTTTTGTCATTGTCCTGTGTAGCATTCTTATGAACAAGCAAAACAAAATGAAACAAAACAAAACAAAAATCACCTAGATGGAGATAAGCTAGCATGGGTGCAAAATAAAAACAAAACAAAACTCTGTAAAACTATATTCAGTGAATAGTTACAAAGGTTCCCCATCCAAATGGAAGAGGTATCAAGCAGTATGACACAGAGATTAATCATGATTCTGCATCTATTCTCAGCATTTTTTTTATACCCTGAATGAAGGAATACACAGTATGCTTATAAATTTGCAGATGCCATGAAATGGAGCAGAAATATAGATATTCTTAGAGACAGTAGTGGAACTGAAAATGCTCTTGATAAATTGGAAAATTCTGAGAACAGCTGGATGAACATCAAAATGTGCAGAAACAATCAGCTGCCCAGCAGTCAGTAACAGCTGTCTCAGTAGAAAATTATTTAGAAAATATCTGGGATATTTTCTGGAACTATGGTGGATGACACGGTCAGCACAAATCCAAAGTGTCAAGACAAGCTTGGGATACACAGGCTAGTGTCTCACACATAGCAACTGGGAATATTCCTGTCAGCGTGCCCAGCACAGAGGAAGTTTCAACCAAGTGTTATGCCCATTTTCAGGCACTGCTCTTTAGGAAACATTTAGGACAGCTGGAGGATTCCAGAAGAGAGTGAGTTGAAACCACAAACGAGAAGAAAATATATGTGGGTGGAAGAATTTAGTTTAGCCTGAAGAACTGACTAAATGAGGGAGGTATAGCATAAAACATGCTTGTAACATGAGTGCAAAGATTTTAGGAGTCCAGGTATGAAAAACCACCTTCAGAGTTAGAGAGCTCACCTTACTTTTCCTAGTTTTCAAATGAACAGCCTGCATTGGCCAAAGCAGACCTTTACTGCTCTTGTTACCCCAAATACCAAACTGGAAACTGATAAAACACAGCCAGAAAGTCAAATCCTGACCCATCAGCATAGACAGCATGATAATCCACATATCATATATATATATATCTCATATATAATTTATATATATGTATTTATATATATATAAAGCACCTATCACCATATTGATAAACATTCTTTGGAACCACTCTGAAAGCAGAGGTAAGAACAGGAGTTAGCCTGTTACTACCTCAGCACTTCTGTTTCCAACCAATTTAAAGAAAAAAAAAAAAAAAAAAAAAAGCCACAAGATGTTGCTGCCAGCCTGCCCTTGCACAAGTAACTTGTGTTGTTTGAAGTGCATATCTAAATTTGATGCAGTTAGAGCCTTGATTTAGGTATTAAAGAGCAATAAATTTAAGGGAGATTTGTTCACTGGAGGAAGGACCACTGAGGAGAAGTAGCAAAAAGTATGTGGATGTGAGTAGCTTTTAGATATCACAGAGTAAATTTTATAAAGTGTATCTAGTAATGAAGAACTATTCCATCAACAAGATACAGGGAGCAAAAGGAAGAGAGTAAAGCATTTAATTTTCCCTTCCAGCCACTCCATTCTTATCTCTGTTTCAGTTTTAATTGTCACTTCTAATTCCAGAACTGTTTAATTGTTCCCATGATTGACTTGTGCTGGAGGGATAGAAATGAGCATAATAATAAGCTCATGATTTTTTTCATAGAAACATGCAAGAATGAGCATAGTGCAGCATGTTGAGTAGAGAAGCAGCAGCTGCTGCTGAGAAGGATCTGCCCAGCTGATTACATTCACTTCTCTTTTCTGTCTTTAAACAGACACAAAACCCTCTTATGGAGATCAGCATTATTTATTCTAGAAATATAACAGTAGGCTGGTTAGATATAGGGCATAAAAGCAAACTAGTTGTGTTTTCCCATTTGGAATGTAGCCTGGGATGGTCCAGAAAGGAAGTCTGGACCAATGTTGGGGTAAGTTAATACTCAGATGCTGTCCTTCCATTTCCTCTCCAGGAAAATCCTCATAGTCTAAAAACCTAAACAAAAAAGCAGCCCTGAATTCTCTCCTCCTTTAAGCTGAAGCTTTAAGGTCTAAGCGGATAGGAGATGAGGCAAAGCACAAGGCAAGGCCCAAAGCAAAAGCAAGCAAACTGTTATAAAATGGTTTTCTTTAACAGTTGAGGAGCAGGAATTCTCTAATTTGCCTCTTTAGTGACTCAGTTGATGAGCAGATAGGAAAGGTGAACACCTCAGGGCATGTGTTTCCTACAAGGAGATAAGTCTGTAGCCTATCACTATCATTTCTGGTGGTAAGTAGGAGGCAGTTAAGAAAGCAAAAGGTTCCAAAGGCACTGGGCCCAGGCCCTTCCCTTTCCAGGACTCTCTTGACTGCAAGAGTAGTCTGCTACTAAAGCCTCTGTATTCTATAACAAAAGAAAACACTGCTCTAAGGAGGAACTTGATCTTTGAACATGTTTTCACAGCAAGAATGATTAAGCACTGAGCACATACCCAGAGAGGCTGTGAAATCTCCATCCTTTGAAGTGCCTGCACAGGATAAGGTCCTGAGCATCCAATCAAAATTTCTTAGCCCTGCATGGAGGAAAGCTGGACTGGGTGATGTCCAGAGGTCCCTTCTGACTTATTTTCTATGTTTCCAGGAACACCTTTAAGCTTGCTAATGAAATCCTATAAAGTCAGGAAATACCCTAATGTGCTTCTGCTCATCCTCTATCTTTCGCTTTCAAGCTGTGCACTGCAGGTGGCAGAGAAGCAACAGGAAAGAGGAAGAAGCAACGTTACTGTAGTCACAGTGCCTGAAGAGGCAAAGTCTGTAGGAAGAGGTAATCTCTGTTATTAGACTGACTGATACAGTTAGAAGAACTTAGGCAGGATTTCAGGCATGCAAACGCTTCTTCAGCCCCAAAATAGAAGCAGCCCACTTCAGTACTAAATGCAGGTTGAAAACAGTTACTCTGAATTTAGCTGTCTATATTCATCAACTAGACCATCTGAGAAAAAATATAACCACACATAATTGGCACTTGTGGAGTAAAAAATATGTTAACTCCATTTTCATCTCCTTTCCATATACCTCCTGAGGGAGGCAGAGAGATATTTTTGCCTACAGAACATGAGGGTGGAAGAGAAGTTTGAAATGTGGCAAAGCAGGTCGGAACAGCTCAGCACAGTTTCCCAGGAGTTGGAGAAACTTGACCTGTGCACTGTGAAACACGTACATGTGCCAGAGCCTACTGTGAGGTTTTGGACAAGGCCACCAAGCAGGGGCAGCCTCCACAGCATGTGCCACACCAGTCCTCACTCATCAGCATGGAGTAAGGTAAAGGTAATTTTCTATCTTGTACTTTTGCTTTCAGCAAAGCCTCTTGTAAGTAGCTGTACTTGCTGAAATTAACAGCAAGTTGCTCAGTCAGTGTTTGCTTCTGGGACTGGTAACGTTCGATGTTTATAGTTACTGCTTGAGACTGGGATGCAGATCCAAGGACACAGCTCAGTTCTGAGGAACATTTTGCCCGACGGAAGGAGAGAAAGAGTAAAGAGGTCACACCTGCAAATCTCCTTTGGGGAGGAACAGACAAGATAGATGCCAAAATTGACCAGAGTATGGCTTCCCATACACGTCATACTCCGTATAAATTTGAGGGATCACAAGGGTCAAACCCCTTCCTGCTTCCCCTTCTTCACCTGTCCCTGTTTCCTTTGGCATCCTGGAAGGATTCCATTCGTCCATCTGCCTGCGGTCCTGATCCATTCCAGCCCATATCTGTGTGCTCCTGCCTCCAGCTCCTGACTGCTGCTGACCCCAGGAGTCCAGCATGGGCTTCCCCAGGGCTGCCCTGCAGCCTCGGTGGTGACGTGAGAGTTATTGGTGGAAAGGGGGAAGGAACATGGTATCAATTTTCCTGTATATTTGTATATATTTCATAATTTTTCCTATTTATCATTACTGTTTCATTAAAGCTGTGTAATTTAGTTTCCAACCCATAAGTCTCTCTCCCTTATTCTCTCTCCTTCCTTTATCTGGGAGGAGAGGGGGATTAATAGAGAGCATCTGTCATTCAATGTAATTGTTGGGCCAGTGTTTAACAACGACAATCATGCAGGCAACACTCGGCATGGAAAATCAGCGTATCAGTCAGCAGGCTGGACGAGGGCCTTACCTGCTGCATCCCTTGTGGCTTCTTCACTGTACACCAAACACCCCACCTGGCCCTTCAACCACAGCTTGACAGGAGCCACTCCCTACAACCAAATACCTCGACAGCTCTATGTTTCTGTGGAAGCTCGGCCTGGGTTACTACATTCCTTCTGGTGATGGCTTTTGGATGACTAAAAACTATAGCCAGGTCCTCTTCTGGGAGGCTGTGGCTGCCCATTGAGTTAGCCCCTTGAGCTAGGGAGGGGACAGTACCCTTCTCACACACATTCCCTGTCCAAAATGCCATGCAAACTGCCACCATGCACCCTATTTGGGGTTTCATCATATACCCTCTGGGGTTTCATTATATATGGAAAATATTTTAACCTTTAAGGAAAGAGGGTTCCCTTCTTTGCTTTGCTGACAGCAGTCAGTGACTGAAGATTTTAATCCTTGAACCCAGCTGGGTGGCTGTGCTGTGGAGGACCAGCAACAGGCCTAATCAAGCAAAGCAAACTTCCCACTCAGTCACAACAGTATCTAATAGGAGACCAAGAAGCAGGATGAAGTCAAAGTAACTCTCCAGGAATCTGAGGTAGGTGAGAGGGACCTGTCACATTGGAAACAGACTATAAGCAAGTCTGTACTAAGAGCCAGGGATGAGTCTGTACACTCAGATCAAATGAGGGGAAAGCCTTTGGAAGAAATGAAAGAAAAGAAGTGATTAGAAAGTCTTAAGAACATGATACCTAACAAAGCAGCCAAACCAAGCCTCTGAGAGTGTCAGACTAGACTCTTGATTCCCCATCAAGTTGTTGAATCAAACTGTAGACAATCTGATTATATAGGGAGAGTGCAAGAGAATTAAGATGGAAGATGGCCTTCCCCTGACAGATAACAGGCACATCTGACTAGTTTTAGGATCAGGACCAAGGCCCTGTCTTCTTAGAATGGCTGTTCCACTTCAATACACACACACACACACATAATAATCAACAAAAACCCAAAACTAAACAACCATACTGATGGCTGTATGGTTGTTTATACTACATTTATCCTACAAGCCTGCCTAATCAAATCCATTTCCCCTGAAGCCTGAGAAATATCAGACTGTGTGCCTACTTTCGCACAAACTAAATTACAACCACTTTAGTGAACACTGAGCACAGCAGTAGTCATCACAGCTGCCTGACTCAGAAGGCTGTCCATAGTCTAGCAGCCATCCTGCAGACAGGACACCTTCTAAAGGATCTTTGGTTTATGATCAAGATTCACAAAGTAGTATAGCTTAGAGTTAATATGAAACCTCCCCATCTGTATCCAGATGTGATCACTCCAAGGCAGCATTCCTATGTACAGTGACCACAAATCAAGCTAAGCCAATATAGCTTCTTTACCAGTGCAGTATGTAGGTGCCAAGCTGCCAAGCCTCTCTTTCCCCTGAGCTATTGCTCCTTTTCTACACACTATGCATAAGGGAGAAAGAAACAGCAGCATTCCTTCCATTACTGTTGATGCTACAGCAGGATTTTTGTTTGCAATGAACAGAAAAGGCTGCCAAGAAATCAGATCTGTTGCTGTAAGCTTTATGGACATTATCTTTCCCCTCAAATGCCCTGGAATGCAAATGTCTTACAGTTGTTACATACTTCACCACAGTCATGACTTCCATTTACTTTAATTTCATATTGTCACAACATATAAAGACACCACCAACCAGCAAGCAGGGGATCCATTTGAAAGGTTGAGTCTGTTTGTTCTGCAAACCTCTGTGAGAAGCCTGAACCAGCTGCAGCTGGAGTCACCTTGTTCTCAGATTCCCTGGAGCAGGTCACAGGCTGCACAGGCCCACTGAGTTAAGCACAGCCCTATAGTGTGTGGAAAAGGCAGGGGGGGGGGCAAATTCTTTCTCAGTTACCTCCAGTACAGAAACAGCCTGGATGCCATGTTGAACCAGATGTGTAATCATGGGCCTGTGCAGGTTCAGATAGGTACCTGTGTCAAAGGCAAGCTCCAAAGCTGGGAATGTGAGCAAACAGCATTTGCACTATTAAAATAGGTCTTCTGAGGTCACTATCAGACCATATCAATCACTAATTACATTGCTGTCTTTGGAGGCTAAATGGACATTGTGCTTCAGGAAAGGATGGTGATTTAGGAATCTACCCCTGCCCAAACTCCCCTCGGAGACTGGTCTTTATGAAAGGAGTCAGTGGGAACTTTCTGTGAAAATCTTCCATAAACACAGTCAAGATCCAGCTCCAATTTTTCCATGTGGACCAGGACAGAGTTGAAGGCTCTAGGGTGCAGAGTAGAAACAGCAGGAGGCTGATGAAGGCTTCCCATAGGACTGGGATAATTCAAACCTGCCTGCTGTGTAGGGCAGGCTGTATACAAAGGACAAAATTGAGCTCTAGAATACAGTCCACCCACTATAAAATGTTTATAGGATCTTGGGACAGCACTCTAGTCCAGTGAATCAGCAGTTACAGTCTTACCAGTACCATTAGGAAGGGTGGTCTTAACAATAGCGGGCTCCAGCATTGTATTTAAGAGAGTTTCTAAACTTAAATCCTTAAAAAACATCCAGAAGTCCTTAAGTCAAAATCTAAGATTATTTTTAAATATGTGCTACATAGTTGTTTGTTTCCATCCCAGTTTCATAATCATACTTCTGTCACAAAAATATAACCTGTGTGTAGTCCAAAGCATAGCTGCACTGAATCTTGAGACACAGACTTACCTGTTAGGAATCACTGTTCCTCACTGCAGAGAGATGTAAAATATTTCTACATAATACAACTTAAAAACAAAGGTAAACCCCGAGTTGTTCTGAGATACTGCAGGCAAGTTGCACTGTTTAGATTTTTTTTATTAGGAATGCCAAAAATAAAAGTCTGCTGGCATTCATACAGTATGTGGGGGTTCAAAAGTTCTTACTTTTTTACCATGGTTCTAATCTCAGACTTTAAACTGAAAAGCACAGTCTGTTATTTTAGCTTTCAAGCAATGTTAGACTAGACCTTTCACTCCCTGCTGCCTTCATTCTCCCCCCATAAAGCTTTTGAATGCATTGGGTGATTTCATCCAAACTTTAGAGGGGAACGTTCTCAAAATTGACAAGTTCTACTGAATATGGGAATCTGTGCAGCATACCCAAAGCACAACAAAAGATGGATTGTAACAGAAAACAGGGAATTTCAAAGTTATATGTCAAGATATAAGAAAACCTAAATTTTTTTAACCTAAGAATAACTATGCAAACCCATGGGAACCCAGGCTTCATCACCCACAAGAGTCAGAGGAATACCTTTTTAGGACCACAGTGCAAGCTTAGGCTTTTTGGGTGGGATTTCACATCTGCACTTCTCTTATAGATTCCACCAGTTAATACTGAAGGTCTTCCTAGTGGTGCTTACCTCTTCCTTGTCAAACAGAAAGGATCCGCAGTCACAAAAAGCATCCTCCAATCCTATTAAGAAAGTGACAGTCATGGGCAGAACAGTTTCTGAGTTAGCTGACTCTAAACAGCAAGCATTAAATGAGGTGCAGCAACACTTAGATGTATGGGACTACAAGAGAGAAGTGTCTGTAGCTTTCCTAAAGCTTTCCCTGCCCTAACAATACTCCATTCCCAACAAGCTTAGGATCTGCCACATGCTGCAAGAAGTTAAGAAAGATATTTCTCAACATTTCAGCACTTTAAAACACCAATGTTTTGCTTTTTTAAAGTATTTTTTACATAGTTCAATTATAGTGTTTCTGAGTGATCTCAGCCTGTTGCTGTTAAATATACTACATTATTTCCAACAATCACAATAGCTCTTTGGATTCTATGTATCCTGGAGAATTAGTATTCAGGTTTTTTCTTATCAGATTAAATGCAACTATCCTCCAAGAAGGAAAGTGTTTGGGATTTTTTTTTCCAAAATATCACTCTCTCTAATGGAGTTTTCATGAGCACTTCCCTCTCACCATTTCTTGACATGTAGCTATTACATCATGTTATATTTTTTTCCTAGGCTACTTGTGTTTGAAACAGCCAGAGAATGCAACGTGGGTATAGTGTTGGAGACCCATACAGGCTATGGGATAAACTGTGTGCTGTCATGTACATATACATGAAAAAGCATGTGAAAGATCTTGAACAGCCCTGTAGGGTCCTGTGGAAAAATCACAGTTTGTATTTGGTTTCTAATCTTATTGAAGAATGTGGCATAATCTATTATTATTTTTTTTTTCCCCAAGTTGAAACTAACACTAATGAAACTAATGTTCCCAACTGGTTTATCCGCAGGATAACTTGATGAGATAAACTCTAAAAAGGAAGAGAATTCAGCCTGTCCCAGTCCATCCTCTCTGCTGAGGCTACTGGTATCCTCTTCAATGTGGGACAAGCATGACAGTAGAGTCTCTTACAGAAAGAAAGAAAATAGGCTACATCAGCCTACTTTGTAAAGATCATAGAATAGATGTTTCCAGGGTGTGACAACCTCATTAGCTTGACTGCAGCAGCATAAACATAAAATTACAGCATTGCCAGTTACAGGACTCTCTTGTGTAAACTCTAGAATTGTTACTAAAAGACAGACAGTTAGTTACAAGCCACTGACAATAAAGCCTTCCCACATTTGCAAAAAAAAATAATGTTCTGCTCCAGTCTTCCCATGATATGGTTTATGTCAGCTGACTTAACTGAAAAAGATGACACAGATTCTCTCTTCGTACATGTTCCAGATGAAAGAATGTGAAAAAAATATCTTCTGTTTATCATGTGGATCCCTGACAAAGTGTTTCCTGTATCATCAGTGTTTCTGGGGAGGGGAAACTCAATCAGTGTCAGAAGTGTTTTATCATAAATCAGAAATGGAAGCTCGAGGAAAATGCTTTAAACTTTGTTCTGTTTTACTTCCACTATAAGTTAGCAACAATAAGAGTAAGTTACACAAATGTGACTTAGTCTGTGACTTAAGCTGACCAGGATCAGCTACATTCAGGAAATGGGTAGAAGGTCTTGCAAATGAAAAACTCTCTTGATGTCACTCTCTAATCCTTTATTGGCACTTCCTAAGCAGGTCTGCAGTAGAGCTTCAGCTTTAAAAGAAAACTACCAGAATCTCCAACCACAATCTATGACAACTCTGCATAGAGGTAATGTCCATAGCAATTCAGAAAGCTCTGCTGCATGGCAAACATTGCCCAATGCTGCTATGCCCAAAGGGTGATTCTGTGCAATGCCTTTATGTAGAGTTCAGGGCAAATTACCATGCAGGAAGACTGGGGACCTGAGAAGTCAAATTAATCTCCCTACTTGAGGCTAGCCAGTGTGTGAGAGAAGCTTTCCCAATGTGCAAAGCCTTTCTTTCATTTTAGTTCTGCCTTCACTTTAACATGACATGCATGCATTCACTTTATTCCAGGCTTTTCAGGTATGTAATACTGCATGCAACCTATTAATTTCAGGGAAGAAAGAAACTAAGGTCTCCTTTCCGCAGTTGCAGCTCACTAACTCAGTATTTGGTACACACCCTTTCCATAAACCATGGAATCACACCCTGGCAGAATATTTATGCTTTTAATTCTCAGCCATTGGGAATTAATTCTGACCACAGAATGAAAGATGATAGAATAGGCTGTGGAGATGGAAGCCTGTTCTACCCATATAGTCCTCAAAGGTGAAAGAAAGAACTTGCTCCACTATGAAAGCAAATTCATAGGGCAAAGGAGCAGAAAGGGAAAAGGCAGAAAATGAGGAACATGCTAATAACCTTATCAGCAAATTCTATTTAATGATTTCAAGGACTCGATTTCAAAGCTTTCAGATAGCAACTACACAAGTCTCTTATAGGATGTTAGGTTTTTTTTAAGCCTGTAGTAGAGTATATCTTGCTTTTCCAAGACTGGTGGTCCTGGGATTCACAAGCCTTGTGACAAAGGACAGAAAAGATCTTCAACTGGTGCCTTATCACCTAGAATGACAATCAGCTCTTAACACTCAGGTTCTGATCTGTCAACATTGCAAAGGTCTAGAACTAACTCAATGAAGCCTGCTCTCCTTGTACAGTCACAAAGCAGAACTCTGACCAGCAGACATCCTGGATTAGCTCCAAGCCCAAGACCATGTGGAAGTTCTTTCGGTTCTATTGATGGACCAGGCATTTAGTTCATTAATGTTTCTACTCTGATTGCTCTGATGGCAATGCTCTGCTGAGCAAAGGAGGTATTTCAGAGAACTTTTTTTTTTTGTAACATGCAGGGAACAGTAACGAAAACTTACAAAAGGAATATAATCTGAGTTTTTGTGTGTTATATTACACACATTTCAACAACAAACAAACAACATGAGAAACTTCAGTTTATTAATTGGAAGTTATAGTTCTAACATGCTTCTGATTCTAAAGTACCTAGGACATTTACTAGTGCTGTGGCTAATTGCTCATGGAGAGCATGAGGCTCTAGCATATCTCAACATATTTGGTAACTAATCATAAAACCCAGGGAGAATGGCACAGAAGATAGACACAGTTCCCTGGAGAGCTAATGAGTGCAAAATGGGATGTTGTCCAACAGCTTGAGCTTATTCAGCTAGTTTGGATGACCAAGAAAATTAACCATACTCCTACCAGAAGTTTTACGAAATGGCAGGGGAATGGTAACTACATAGATGTGGTACTCAAAATCATTAGCCACTAGTCCTCACATAGAAGTCAGTACAAATTAAAAAAAAAATGTATTAATAAATTAAAATTAAAAAAAAAATAAAAGATAGAGTGTTTAATTAAAGGAGTTTGAAATTTTTAAAGATTTATGGCACTGTGAGAGCTCAAAAGTTGTTAAATATGAAACTATATATGCCAGCTTGAAAGTCTGCACTACAACTTCTTAAGCCTCTCCTCATATCTGGAGAAGATGGTAAGGGAAGTACTGATCCATAGTACTCAGCAGCAGCTTATCTGAGGGCATCACAGCCCTGTGATATTTCTCCTCAGCTGAGAAGTGAAAACCATGACGTCCATCACAAGGTGACTGCCGGATCACCACTACATATATTTCAAATTCTGTTCTGCATGTAAACCAGGAACTTTTCCAAACATGCATAACACACACACAAAGAAAGTGTTTAGAGGCTTAAGTAAGTTAACAAAACCCATACTATCCACTGTTGGTCAACTTTCACAAAGTCATAATGGAAATCTGTCATGGAACAACTTTGTTCACTCAAGTCCATATCTTAGCAGATGTCTATTGTCTTTCCAAATGTACTGTAAATATTCTTCTCCACAACCTTCAATACAGATTCAGGATAAGATGATAGGCACATGTCACCGGCCTTTTCCTTAGGCTAGTCAGAGAAATTACTTTTTTTTTTTTTTCAGCATGGTGGGATTTTCTTTGTCACAAGATGTAAAATATGCACAATATTGAATACTTTCTTTCTCAAGTCACCAACAGAAAACAACTTCTACTTCACTAATCAAAAACTAATGTTAGTTATCATACCACTTCTCTTTATATCACCTTAGCTATCAGCAATACTTCCTTACTACCCATATTCACTGCTGAATTTATATTTACCACTGCTACTAACATTGATAATAAAATTTTGAAAGGCTTTGACACACGCTGACTCTCTCGTGTGCTTCCAAAAGTTTCTTTTTTTGGCAGGGCTTTTTTCTTTTCTATTTTACAAGTCCTATTTTTTTCATAGAATCATAGAAGGCGCTGCTCACTTCCACATGCTTATTAAATACTGCTTATTAACAACTTATGTTGCTTCCGTAAGCAGCATAAATACAGCTCAAGGAACAGAAGCAGCTCTACAAACTTTATATTCTCACCTATACCCACAAGGGTTACACTGCTGTAAGAAATAAATATAATTAATGTCAGCTAAATGTTAACAAACGTTGTGGTGAAAAGCACTTAGCCCTCCCAGCAATGTTGCAAACCAAAAAAACATGAAAGGGAAACTTTACCTGGTATAGTTCTTTCCAAAGCTCTTGATTCTTTATTTTTCTTTTCTTAAGGATTTTAAACAGGTCTTACCCACACACAGACTACCTTCTGAAGCACTTCCCTGTAACTCATTCTTGATGCAAAAATCTTCATCCTAGATAAGCAACATACACTGTACAGGTAGCTCTTCCTTGAGAACTACTGGAACACATTGAAAAAAACTGTTTCTCCCTAATCTGAAGGAGAGACTACAGATTGAGGAAGGGGAATTTCTCCTTAGCAATTGTTTTCAGCAAAATAAGTATAACAAAGTAATTTCCCAATGCTTGTAGAAATCCACTGAAAGCAAAAACCATCAAAGTATCTGTTTCTTAGAGTTGACTCAAATAAGCACAGGATTTTACAGAGCACTTGGATACTTTCAAATAAGCCTAATTCAAAGTTCCTCAAAACAAAAAAAAAAAATACTCCTTTCCTCTCCAAACTTCAATGTGCTTCAGGTGAGCTGCTTTTGCATTTATATTTTCCACTATCTGCAGCCCCTGAATATTGACTTTTGTAGGTCTCTGATGATGTTTTTCAGTAACAAAGTGCTAAAGATGTTAAGGAAAGCATACAGAGTGGGCAGTGACCACCAATGGCAAACACCACGCTGTGCTACAAGAGCCAAGTCTGCATAACAAGCAGAAATATATGAAAAGGAATGTGATTGCCATCAATTTGAAAAGCTTGAGTGCAAACTAATTGATTTCAGCCTATAGTTCCTTGCAAATGATATAGACAAAGGTGCAAAGGCCACATTAACAGTATTCACAAATACATTCCTCTTCTATTGCACATCCCTTAAAATAATGTGGAAAGTTTTAAAACTTCAGCCCTAGAAAACACATTAAATGACAGTGCAGTTTCTGTCTTATTGCAAAAATGAACCCTAGCAGATCCCTTGCAGCAAATGGAGTTTTCTGGAAGGCTTGGTCAAAACAGCACAAACACAGATTTCTAAGGCTTGTTTATAACGCCTAAATGCAATAGTTCAACAGAAACAGTTGCCCTAGAAACCTCTTTCTGACCAAGTCATCCTAGCAATGCTGAGGTTCTTTCAGTGAGGAGGAAGATCAGGAACATTTGGAGGTACTGCTGAGAAGCAGAGACAGAGGCGAGGTTGAACTCTCCCATCTTTCTCTGTGAATGGAAGGGGTCATTTCGAGGTCTATAAATGGCAAATAACCTTTTTACTGAGCATGAGCAGTGCAAGACATCTTTAAACCAAATCAGTGTATTAGGTAGAGAAATGCAAAGGAATTTTTTTCTTCACTTTATAAATATCTGATAATGTGTTGTTCAGAATTTTGTTTTACTGTCCCCTGAGCTGAATGTATTTTTACAGGGTATTGCCAGCTGCCAAAGTCCTGTATCACTCTAAACTAGCAAACCTTTAATCTTTGTGTGCAGGATTATTTTTCTACAATTCAGCAGCTGAGTAACCCACAAACTCCTCAGAAGTAGCAAATGATCCTGCATTTGCTGCACTGCCATTTGTGGCAAAGCAAGGACCTGTGTGGAAGTACCAATCAACAGCAATGCAGGCTCTCTGGCAGCAGGACAATGGGAAAGTGGATCCCTGCGGAGTCTATGACAACGTAAACTTGTAATAGGTGGATGGTGACCCAATTTTCTTTTCTGTTTTTTTAAAAGAAGGAAGTTACGTTGGGAAGATACATCATAGGCAGTAAACTACAATTGCACACACACACTTCCCAACCCTTACTTCCACTCCCAATAATAGCAAAGATAAACATGAAAAATAATATTAAAAAACTCTGTATTCAGTAATATTCACACCAAAGTATATGTATAGATATATCCATTAAAATTATGAACATTTCTAAATATATTTTATGTATCATACATATATTTATATGTATAATTACATATCCACAGAAGTAGTCTTGCTGTGCTAAAGCCAGCAGTAAAAGCAAAAACAGGTTTCACAATAGGACACCCATATATGCATATGTACTGGCTGTTTGGTTTGTGAATTTATTTACAACTTAACTATATCATAATAAATGCTTACTGTTCTATTGTACAAACGTAATAGTAAAGGTTTAGGTTTGTTTTTTAAATACAAAGACTGCAAATGAATACATGAAAAAAATTACACACCATGTACAGTATTTATAATTTATAAATGCAAAGTTAAGACCTCTTTAAATTATTGCACTTGCATATTTTTTTGTTTTTTTTACAAAGATAGTTTATATGTATCATATATATATATATACGTGTGTAAATATATATATATAAAACAAATTTTCAGCTCACTAAGTGTAGTAAAGTTGAATGTTGTTAACCTTGAAGTTCTTTCTTCTTCACATAACAGCCCAACCTGAATTTTGAATATATATGAATCTACTCAACAAATCAGTTTGATCTACCCTAGAAAGCAGTCCATTATTTTAGGTTTTTTGACAGAGTATACACCCGTATTACAATCGAGCACAGTTTTTGGTCAGAAAGCAAAATGAGAATTATGATGTGCCTTTGCTAGATTGGGATATATAACCTAAATTTTGAATGTGAACTTCCTTGTAATTGTGTGCAGAAAGCCTTTTCTGTGTTTATAATGAACAAATTAACTGTTCCACTTCACAGAACTGTTCCTATATCACAGTGTTTGAGGCAAATGCATTATTTCAAGAGGGTCATAATTGTTTTGAGCATCTAAAAATCTCTACTTCTTAACATGAATAGTGCTATTTGCTATCCCAACAATTTTAACACTAAATGCTCTAAATGCAGTCACAGCAAACTGACCACACTGTTCTAAATTTAAACACATGTAAGGAGTCTGTGCCACATAAAAAGATGAATTCCAAACTGCATGTCCAATGTAAATGTTTTACCATATGGCCAGTTGTGAAAAGAATATTGCCATGAGTTGAACTATTACAGCAGAACGTTGAATGACTGTACAAAATCCATAGATAATTGTAACAGTGGAGTTTCTGTCAGTGCTGTAATAATACATGCAACATCTCAGGTAAGTATCATGCTATGTCAACTATTTTTCTCATCTAGTGCACACCTTTCAGGCATCATTTTATAATGCATTAGAAATGCTCAGGTATGGCTTCAAACAATCATTTTACGTTTATCAAGCTAGGAAAGGAAAAGCAATTGGAATTACTAACAAAAATAACACCATTCTGGGAGTATCAACATTTTAGGAAAGGAGAGATCTTCAGGATTTTATACACTCTCATGAACAAAACCAGTTTTACTAGTACAAAAATACAACAAATAATGACTATTGGTAGTTTAACTTACAAACTTCAGAATATAAAATGTGATACTGCCAAATACTTCAATGGTAAGTAACAGAACTAGGGAAGTTATCTTGAGTGAGTAAAAGGTCAATAAAAAAGGGGGGGAATAACAGTAGATATACTTAGCCCATGAATAGAAAATGTTATACCCAGTAGTTTGGGTTATCAGAATTTTTCTAGCCACCAGACTTTGGATAATTTTCAGGCAAATAGTAGGAATCATGGATTGTGCCTCAAGTACTTAGATGAAACATAGCATCTAAAAGATTTAGAACTGCTAAGGAGTAAAGCAGAGGATACAGCATAAGCTACTACTATTCATTCTACTTCAGTGCAATTGTTCCTGCCATTTCTTTGTTATTCCCAAAGAGTTTGCTGTGGTTAACTATGAATTTCTGCACTTGGATTGGCAAAAACTGAAAAAAATTATGGGGTTGCAGCTTTGTAACTTGTATCATACAAATGAGATAACTTAATATGAAGTTCTCAACCTTTGAGATATCTATGTTCTGCAAAGGCTTAGGTGCATTTATACATTATGGGATTACATATTACAAACTCCACACATGTACAAATACTGGTATGTGCTCGACCATAACAGAAGGCAAAACTCAAAGAGTCCAAGTCATTTACATGAAACCCATAAGATGGCATGCTTTTTGGAGCAAAAAAGCTCAACAGACACAAGATGTAAAAAGAGAACCTGTTTTCTAAGTCACTACTATTATTTGTTGCTATTAGTCAAAAGGCCATGTTATCATGGAACCACTACAAGAGTTAAAAAGTATCTGTGAAAAAGTATAGGCTGTATGTGAGAGGTATGCAAATACTGCGTTTTCACCTGTCATGGATCAATATGCAGATTTTTTTTCTCATTATTCTAAAGACAAAGATGAAGGCAAATTAAGTGTTGTTGAAACATACTTTGTACAATTGCACTAAATTTAAAAGAGTGGCATGAAATTTAAGGTCTTAAAGCCTGTGCATCAGTTTGTAAGGCTGAAGCCTAAGTCAGCACAGAACTGTAAACACAGCATTTTAGAGTGCTTTTCTTCAGTCAGCTACTCTTTCATTGAGAAAGGCAGTTCTAAGCTTGGTAATTTTGATGAACTATGGGAAAAAGCAAACAGACAAATGGAGAAGTTTCTTAATTTCACTCACCTTGGGATGGGGGAGGAAAGCAGTAGAAGACATGCAGTGTTACTGTGCAACACAAAAGCTAATCAATACAATAACACTTCTGACTTATTGTGATGGTACCACAATCCCTCTTATCAGACCTGACTTTTCTGACAAGGCTTTTGTTCCCAGCAGATAGTATTCTCCAGGTATGTCTCTAATACCTTTTAAAATAGAACTCAGCCAGTAGAAATAAAAAACATGACTTCACTGAATTGTGAGCTAGGTAAGAAAATTTTTGCTGTCTCATTTAAATTTTAGTCTGATACTTCTGTCACTATGGATACAGAAATTCCAACCTGAAACTCCTTCTCATATATTAGAGATAAATATCCAATATTTCCAGTGTTTTAAGGGAAGAGTTGTCTAGGTTTATAAATCAGTCTGAAGAACAAAACATCACCACTGAGTTCTTTCACTGTTTGCCTTGTGACAGACAATTTGCATTATGATGCTTAATGAAGTATTTAAAACCTTTAACCTGAATGTTGGTTTTCCTTTAGTTTGCAGCAAGAGAATTCACTGTAACCTAAGCATGAATTGTAGTCTCCAAGGATTCTGCTGGAGTTCAAACTGATTACAAGTAGATCACACATAAACATTCACAATAGCAATGGGTATATTGTTCTATTTATAGCCAAGAACTCCCAAGTGACACTGGTGTTAAAGCCAGCCACAGTACGGTATAATAAAAGTACCATTGAAACCCTTACTAGAAAGATATGATTTAGAAGTACCCCCCTAAGATTTTTCCCCTTCCCATAAGTTTTAAATTAAGGCCTCAGCAAGGTAGCCCATGAGATAAGGCCAGTCTTTTATATTCACAAGTTGTAAGTTCTCCTCTGATAGCTGATTCCAAAACATCTGGGTTGTAGCTTTACTTCTGTTCACTTTGTGTCACTGGTGTAGGTCAGGAGATTGGCTGCCAGAGTCATTTAGCTGAGGTAACTCCTCAGTGTCACCCTCCTAGGCAGATCTGCTTCTTAGCTAGCATTTTGTAGCTTTTCTTTTTCTGTTTCCGTTTTTTTTTTTTTTTCTTCAAATAAAAATAAAGCAAAACAAAAAACAACCTCCAGAACAAGAATGAATGCTTTTCAGGTTAAAGCAATCTGTTGCTGCTGTTCAGTCATCAATCTTCACAGGAAGTGAATCTGAGGCCCCAGAAGCAAGAGACTGGGAGGGAATCCACACAGAGGCTTCTTCACCCCTTGTTACTTTCTCCCATTGGTTGAGATTGTCCCTGGAGATGGAAAAAAAATCAAAGATGTAAAGCAATGTTTATTGGCATATTAGAACTTTTTCCTAATTATACTGTCCACTTTGCTATACTTTGAGATACAGCTTTATGCTGTATGTAAGTACCTACCTGTATGTCATCAGGCTTTTATAATCTTTACATTATTTCATTATTTACCTTCAGTTATTCTACTTTGTAATAATTCTTCATGGCTCATATTCATGTTGACTGTATATAAGCCTACAGCATATCTTCTCCAGAACAAGCCCTAGAGCAAGAGGCCAGCAGCTGCTTCCATTACAAATTTCTTTCTAGTCCTCATGGTGGCAAAGAAAGCCCAGCTATGACCCAATAGAGTCACATCTGAAAAAACTCTGAAACACAGTCTGGAAACAAGCTGCCTTCATCATTGCAGGGATTTTATCACAGCATACTTTGGCCCTTTTAAAAGCCACTGCACAGATCAGGACTTTTGCCAGGAAACTTCCTTCACTGGAAACCACAGAAGCACATTAACACTTCTGGAACTCTTTCACATGGGCTACCTGACAGTGCATAAGATGTTGCATGCCAACACCATAGTATCAACTTTCAATTGCTAATGTAGTAATCATACTATCAATCCATTACATTCAACAAGTGCCCGAAGTCTGGACTTCGAGTTTTAGATAGGCTGAGAGAGAAATATTTTTTTTTCCACATCTCTCAGCTTAAGTCCAAGTCCAAAATCTGGTTCACAATTTAGCTGGTAGTATTCTAAGGTTTTTAAGGAAGTATGGACCCATAATCTTACTTACTGTACACTAGTACAGTGACTTGGAAGTCTAGTGATGATACCAAATTGCAGACCATACTTGCAACCTATGGCCAAATCTAGCACTCAGTCTTCAATGGCAGAGTGAAAGAGAGCAAGTACAACTGTTTCAGTTTAATCCAATCAAGATACCTACTTACTAAATCAACATTTCTTAGATATCTTCAGTAAACAAACACCATGGTGAAATCATGAATGTCTTACATGCTTTATGCCATCACACTACACCAGAATTTAAGTGGCAGAACTCTTCTGATCTTTATGTCACAGCTTTGCTGAAACACTTGATAAAACAGCTGAAAGCACAGTGAACAAGAGGAGAAAATTACGTATTTTCTGTGGACGGAAGAAGGCGGGATCTGATGGAGTCTACTAAAGGATGCTGGTGCCCTCTAGAGGAAAACCTACACCATTTTCTGTAGGCAGATGGAAACCTGCTTTGTCCATGCTCCAGGCCAACTGGTAGTCATGAAGCCATTGTTAATATGGAGCTGAATTTCAGCTAATACAATAATGCACAAAGGATAAAAAAACCTGTCACAATTTCTAAGTCCCTTTCCTGACATTGGGGAAAGTAATGAGGAGAATTGCAGCCAAAATGCTTCCTGAAGTATATCAATTTTATCAAGAACAGAGAGACCTGAAACTACATAGAAAATTCTTTAAAATTATTTGATCTGAAATAAAGAAAAAAAATCACCTTACCCTCAAAATAAATATAGCCATCTATAAATATAGCCAGATATATTTACCATCTTGGTATGCCTATTGAGTACTTGGACTATGAAACACACAGAAGACTTATTCCGAACACTGACACAGGTACCTGGTAGTTTTGATCTACACAGAATGAAAGTAATATATTAAAATTTAGAATAAATTACTGAATAAGAAAACCTTATTCTCAGCTGCTACCTTACCTCAAGGAAATGAGTGACTGATACCTTTTATTTTGTTGTTTGTTTTTTTTTTTAAGATGCAGATAATACGATTCATTTGCCTTTGTGCTCCCAATGATGCCCTGGCTCCTAAGTGTCTGGAGTATGTGCCCAGGAACTCTCAAAATAAAAACTTTGGTGCTGACAAGCAGCCTTGGCTGCTACTGCTGCTATTATTTGCACCTGGAGCCTGTGTTCCAAACAACTCAAGGACAAGGCAGTCTAAACACCGAGTTCCCAGAATGAGCACTGTTGGTGAAGGGGTCATATCAAAATCAGTTCAGTCAGCAGCTGAGGCAATACCAAACAAGAATGAGGCTGTATTACTCTCATCACACTAGATAACAGCTACCCATGAAAAATAACAGAAAACCCCCCACACAAAATCATCAATTTGAAACATTCTGGAGGAGTCACCTAAACCCTAAAATAACATGCATTTTAGTAATTGGGAAGTTGAAGATAGATCTGTGTTCTCAATTTCCTACTCTGCATCTCCAATCTGAACTCTCAACACTTCCTCCTCAACTCCCTCAGGCAGCAGAGGATAATTTCAGGGCTAAGATGAAAACTATCAAAATGCTCTTCAGAAGAATTTATGCTAGGATGTGGATTTTCAGGAAGGTCTTTCATCTTATGGAGACCTTAAAACACATCCACTCATCTATGCCCAATTCTGTTTCATTGCAATCTAAAGTAAGGAATACACAAGAGCAGGGTGGGGAACTGTGTCCGTACAGAGCTGTCTGCAGTCAGGACAGTGCCAGTGTAGTTTTCACAAGTATCGGTATTATAACTATAATCGGAATTCCAAGCAATTCCAAATAACAAACATAATTTCTAGAAGAGAAAAAGTTCATATAATATCTGCCATGAATCTGACTGTTACTACTTCAGACATCACACCCACTCCTGAAAAGATGTTTATGCTTTATCTTCAGGAGCATGAAGAACCTTTCATCTAGGACACATTATGTATATGACTGCCTCATACTCTATAATTTAACTTCACATCTCCTCAGCTGAGTACTGAAAGATGCACCACCAAGTATTACAAGCCACTTTTGCAAATAAGCCTCATTTGGATAACCATGTAGCTGGAAAACAAAAGATAGAGATTTTCCCAGAACCCTGCTCCTGAAAAAGATTTTGTGTAGTATTAAGCACTCAGCCTAGCCCCTCTAACCTTCAGGTCCCATTAAGCAGAATAACAGTGCTGATTCTAAACAAAGATATTGGAAGGCTTATACAAATGGTTCTACAGTAAATACAAGCATTTTTTAAGACATCCCATTTGATTGTGCTAGTAATAAACTTCCTTACATCCAGTGTTGAGGTTACTTTCTTAATCATACAGACTCTGCAAAACATTTTCATGCGAAAAGCATATAGGTACTGATTTGAGGAGTAAATAATGTTGACAAATAAGTAATACAAAAGCAATAAAAAATATCTAAAGCAGTTTAACAACAATTGTTAGCTTGAGCAGAAACAAATAACTGGAAATACTCAGGATAAGAATTACTCAATTTCTAATGGTGACTCTATTATATTAAGTGATGATTAGTCCATGTAAGCAAAATAAAGCTATTTCTGAATGAAAGCATGGTTAATGCAAAGGACAATCTGTGTTGCAGTTACATGACCATTTAGCTTTCAGCTACATGCCTTCAAGCAAGAGAAAGAGGTTAGAAAACTTCTGAGATCTCAGAGTATCTCTCACTAAGCAGCTGGATGACTCATGACCTTGTAAAAACTGAAAAGGATTAAAAGCAGTTCTGTAGTTTACATCATGTTCTCCTATTTCACACTGAAAGCAATTCCTTTTTTTGTCAGAGTACACATTATTCAATGAATGCGTCCAGTCCTTGGATGGAGGATTGGAAGGAATTTTAAGTAAGTCTGTGGATGTCACAAAACTGTGAGGAGTGGATGACTTCCCCAAGGGCAGGCAGGCCCTGCAGAGAGACATTGACAGGTAGAGGGATGGGCAATCTCCAGCCACCTGAAGTTTAACAAAGGCAAGTGCTGAATTCTGCACCAGGGCAACTAAAAGAAAAGAGCATAGAAGACATAGCAAACTGACATAAGATGTGGATCTACACTGGGAATAGGACACACTGTCTGTATCTGTTTGGATGCAGCCTGTGGATTAATATTTTACTAGAAGCTGGAGAGGTGGCTATTAGCAGGAAGAGTGAAACACTATGAAGGGCATCCAAAGGAGAGCAATGAGGATGGTTAAGGGTCTAGAAGGGATGACTTATGAGGAGCAGCTGAGGTCACTTGGATTGTTCAATTTGTAGGAAAGGAGGCTGAGGGGTGACCTCATTGCAGTACATGGCTTCCTCACAAGGGGAAGAGATGGGACTGGCACTAATTTCTTCACTCCTGTGACCAAGACAGGACTCAGGGAAATGGTAGGAAACTGAATCAGGGGAGGTTTAGGTTAGCTGCCAGGAAAAGATTTTTCACCCAGAAGGCAGTTGAGCAATGGGACAAGCTCACCAGAGAAGTGGTCACAGTACCAAGCCTGCCTGAGTTCAAGAAACATTTGGATGACGCTCTCGGGCACACGGTGTGATTTTGGGGGTGCCCTACTCAAGGACATGAGTGGGACTTGATGATCCTGACGGGTCCCTTCCAACTCAGCATATTCCATGATTCTATGATTCAATTATCTATGATCAAACTATCAACACATGTATATGAGATCAACATGGCTCAG
Source organism: Calypte anna (assembly GCF_003957555.1). Classification (NCBI taxonomy): domain Eukaryota; kingdom Metazoa; phylum Chordata; class Aves; order Apodiformes; family Trochilidae; genus Calypte; species Calypte anna. The sequence continues at coordinate 36,380,406 of NC_044246.1, forward strand.
AGAGTACACATTCCTACCTAGTAGTGCAACTCTGCATTCCAAAACAGGATTTGGACTTAGATGCCATTATGATAGGAACACACTCTACAACATTTTGAAACTAGAAAAAAAACTGCTACATTGTAACCGATGAAGCCACTGAAATATGCATTCATGAATACTTCCACATTACTCAGTTTAGGATAACAAATTACTGCCTGTTATTTACCATCCATTGTATCCCTTTTAAGGATACAAGACACTGCTATAAGGATAACCTAGCCTAGCTAGCTGGAAAAGACGCCTTGGCAATTTCATCACAGTAACTGTGCCTCAGACCACTGTTTTAAAAAGTGTATCTAGATTTGGCTTAAGATCTTCAACATTATTAGAGCCACAAAGATCATGAGGGGAGTAAAACACCTCTCTCATGAGGAAAGGCTGAGGGAGCTGGGTCTCTTCAGCTTGGAAGAGTCTGAGAGGTGACCACATTAATGTTCATAAATATGTAAAGGGCAAGCATCAGGAGGATGGAGCCAGGCTCTGCTCTGTGATGCTCCATGACAGGACAAAGGCTAACAAGTGCAGGCTGGAGCACAGGGAGGCTCTGTGTAAACATAAGGAAAATCTTTTTTACTTTGACGATGACAGAACACTGGAACAGGCTGTCCAGGGAGACTGAGGAGTCTCCTTCTTTGAAGACATTAAAAACCCATCTGGATGGATTCCTGTGTAACCTACACTAGGTAATCCTGTTCTAGCAGGGGGGATGGACTCAATGATCTTTTGAGGTCACTTCCAACACCTAACATTCTGTGACTCTGATTATTCCAAATGCTAAAAAGGACATTCACCTTTTTTTTTTGGCTGAACCTCCAGGCTTCAAGTAGTCTTTAAATGCTAAAGTTACAAGCATTGTCTAATCAGAAAACATACTATGGAGACAGTTTATTATTTTGATCAAGTCATTCTCTTGGGCAAACTCAATACCTTATGTCAGTTTTTTCAATCTTTTACTACTAAGACTTCAAAATGTTCTTTAAGCTATTGCTTCATCTTCTCTTGCTTGCTAATGTCTTTCTCTACTCTTGGTAAAGCACAGACACTAAATGGGATTCCAGTTGCATCCCCATTAATGTAATAACTCCAGAGGTATAGTCTCTAATCCTGTTTAATATTTTCTCTAAATCCACCTAAGGGCTGCACAGCAATGCCCAGCAGTGGTACCTTCTAGGCAGCTCACTACTTCTGATGGCCCCTAAGTACTCACTGGTTTTTGTAAGATGGTATGGACCAATGTATTCTTCTCATAGCTATATGAAATAGTGTGTGGGTCTGAATTAAACTATTTTACTAAACACTACATTTCATTTCACAGTGGTTTGTTTACAGTGTTTTGTTTACTTTCTGCTACTTCACATAGATCATTTAGCCCGTAAGATCAGGAAAGTGAAAAAGTGGGTAGTTCTGCCATACAGATTCAAGAAAAAGTTCAATGAAAGGAACAATTTCAGGAGTTCAAGAGGAAAAAAAAGATTCTGAAAGAGATGGCAGTAAGAACATAGAAAACCAGGCCTCTTTTCCCTGGATGTGACTAAAGATTGCTGGCATTTTATGAACCAACTATTTTTCCTCAGAGAATACTGATTAACCTGAAACCAGAACATTTCTGGTATTTCAACTGAAATGTTGTCAAGAAAGATTACGAAGGTCCAGGATACAATTTTGGAACAGAACTATGTACGAAGAGATCCACCATCATTCCAGGGTACAAGGAGCCAATTGGTTAAATACCCTTGACTCTACTCCTGAAGGTCCCAGTCTACATCCCAACTGACTGACAGGAAAATGCTACATTTGCCACATCCCAATGGTACTAACCTTATGTTCCCACTTACTCAGATATTTTGAGGATTATTTTTTTTTCTGCTTGTAATAAAAATATTCTGGAATTAATTAAAACTACCTGCTGAAACCACATAGTTTTCCATGAAACAGAATTCTAGGCAGCCTTAGTTATGAGAACCATTTTAGAAGTAAAAAGGACAGAAGGAAATCACACTGAACTAGCCTAGTTTGGGATGCATAAGAACTGAACCTGTTTATCTCTAAATGCTTTTGGTGTCAGACACATTTTAATCAGCTGTGTCTGTAGATCTGCATATGATAGTCCCAGCCAGAAGTTATTACCTCTGGGTTTCTGCATGGATTAAAGGAAGATGCATATCCCCTGCATGCAAATGCTAAAATTAAGTCTGTATTTCCAGACAAACTTGCAAAGCATGCTTGGCTTTTATTTAACCAAGCTACATGCTATGGAAAAAATTATGCATTTACTCACCTGCATGCTCGGAGTAGTGGCCCAGTTGGTGGAAAGATCTGTGCAAGTGTAGTGTAACATGGGATGGCTACAGCATTGTAGAACCCAATCTATGAAAAACAACAATGAAAAAATTTAGTTAAATGTTGCCAAATTACAATACTGAAAGTTTACAGCCAACTAGCTAAAAGCTGTAGACTACTTAATTCCTACTTATGTTAGCAGTTCTTACTTCTGCATCTCCTCTGCATCATTATCTGAGTACTTTAAAATGAAGCACTTACAGTGAAGTCTCTGCTAATTACATGTTGCTTACATGTCTCTCTTTTATGATTAATATGTCTGCTTCAGATTGGATTTTCTACAGGATCTTTTATTAGTCATCTGGTTTGCTTAGCATCTGCCTGGCTTTTTGGTGGCAGGAAGCATATGCAAATGGCAGAGCCATATCTACAAACATTATTCTTGTGATTAAATTTTATTTACTTTAAAACCCAAGGTTAAGCAGCATTGCCAAAAATTGGTCAAATTCTGAATTGCTTGATGTCCTCCAGCATATGTGTTCCATAGCTCAATTTACTTGAGATGCAAAGGGCTTTGCACCTTTGGAAAGCTTCTAAAAGGTGTGCACTGTGATCTGTAATTGGTTTGTGATTTCTTTCTTTCAATTCAGTGACAGATTTTTTTACCATTATCATGTAAATCTATTCAGAGAACACCAAATGAGTAGCTTGTCAGTGATATTTGAATCATGCAGACTCATGGGCCTATGACAACTACTGTGTCACAGCTGAATTGTCATGACATGAGGGAATTTTTAGAAAATGCTACTTATATATTAGCAAGGATTACAGATTAAATTCAGACACATTATAACATCACTCATTTATCCCAGACTCTCATGATACTTACAGTAGTGTGCTACAATCCCTTTCTTTGGGCAGAAATTTTATTCTGACCTGAGAACCCAACAGTCTGAGTTGAAGTAATCATGATGTAACTGATAGAAACTGCAGCTGGTGAGAAGGCAAAGCTGCACACAGCTGTGATGTCTGCTCAACCACAAACATTTGCTGTTTTGCATAATGCACTGTTCTCTTTGTGTCTTTCTTTCTTGCTTGTTTGTTTTGTATTTTATTTCACTGAAAAATATCAAAGTGTCTATAGCTACCAAAAATTCAAATGCCACCTTAGGTACAGTCACACTTTCTGGCTCAATGGGAACTATGTTGCCGTTGCAAAATATAAAAGATTTCAAGCAAACTAAGTTCAACTGTGATATATTCTGAACAAGCTTCTCCTTGGAACCCCAGTATTTAAAATAAAATGTGTCTCCTAAAGGCCTGAAAGCCTTTAAGTTGAAATACACATCAATCAAGGAAAAAAGATTGAAGGTTAAAAGGCTAAATGGATTCAAGTTCTCAAGAAAGCCAAATTAACCTAAAACATTCATTTGCAAGAGTTTCCATTTCTGAACAGGTAAAAGTACACAAAATTCCTTTTGTAAAACGTGTAGTTATCTTAATAAACTATTCTAGACTGATTTTCATGATGCTGTGACTAGACAGGAAGTTGAGAGTCCCCTCATATATAAGAAACCTCATACATATGTCACTTCAGGAAAGGCAGCATACATATATCCTAATATGCATGAGGAGAAGGAACTAGAGAATATCTTTTGTTTCTGAATAAACTGATCCCATCCCTTCCAACTCTTTATCCTAAGCATACTGCTAGCTTTAAGAGCTGTATTTTTGATGATGATAATGATGATACACCTTTCATTTTCAACCTGAAAACTGTATTTCTGGCATAAGTTTTGAATGGCTGAAGCATGTGAACTGTTCCTTGTCCCTCCCTTCATTATCAGGCTGGCTTGACTTGCTCTCTTCAAAAGGGCTTTTTAGGTCACAGCTTAGTTTTGGCATTTCTATTTTCTTCAGAGGTTCCAAAAGGAGGGGCAAAAAAGAGGGTAATAGGACCCTTGCTGAGTCAGGAGCAAATCTGCAGTGCAGACTCCACAGAAGGAAGATGTTGAACTCAGAGATCTTACAGGAGTTGTACTGCAAGGGGCGTAAAGCACGAGATCAACTGATCCAGCAACCCAGTGAGAGGAAGAGCAAAGTACAAGTTAGGCTCATCAAAGATGAGCACTTCAGGCAGAAGTTGGGGTTTTTTGAAATTGCATATAAATAAAAAACAGGGAAAAAATAGCTAATTTTTTACATTTGTGCTTTCAACCCATTAATAATTCTTCCACAAATGTCAAGATGAATACAGACTATAATACTACGTATTTTTCAAGATACTCAAAGATAACTAATATAGTGTGTGGAAAAATAAACTAAATGTTTCTTCTCTTTATAGGCTTATACTATACACAGAAATTTAGTATTAATATATATTACTTTTATGCTAAATATGCAAATCATATTCAAATTGTATTAATTTAAAACTAATAACAATTTCCATAGTCTTGATTAATAAATCATTAACCTACAGTGACTTTGCATTACTTTTTCATTTCACATTTATTTTAAATATTTTTGTCAGTTTTAGAATTTACTAAATGCTTTGCAAGTGCTAATTACTAACAAATGATTGGAGGCCACTGAAATAAAAAAACCCACCTCATACATATATACATATGAATGGACAATGGACAATTGAAATCTCTTCTTCTATGCCTAGATAATCAAAGGACAAACTACCTTTTGCATTTACCTAAAAAAGTAAATTCCAAGACCCCCCCCTCAAACTTATGTTAAGAAAATACCAATTTTCCCTGGGGAAAGCATAAACAGAACAATCAGTATCAGTTAACTGAGTATCTTAGAAATACAGCCTTTATTGCTTACCCTCAAGAAAATTTTTAATAGTTATTAAAAAATGGTTATTAAAAAAATACTTAAGATCAATGGTTCTAAAACTACAAATATTTCAAAATCTGATCCTGGATATATTAACCAGAAGCAGAGGAAGAAGTTAATTTTGTATTCAGGATAAAACAGTGAAATCTTTTAGCCAGTGGCTGAAGCAACCACTTAATAAGTTGAAAGAGTGCTATTGAGACTTCTGAAAACCATAGGTGATAGTGGTTTTAGCTAGGGTTACAAGTGCAAAGAACTGAACAAGTGACAACAGCAAAAAGCACATTGTCATTTAAGTGATGTCTTTGAAAAGAAGTTTTAAACTGCTGTTGCAAAAAAATAATCCTGTTTTCATGAAGAACATGGAATTCAGCAGCTTGCATACCCTAATGTCAAATGAAATATTCACATATGTAAAATATTTTTCCATATATATTTTATTAACACTATAAACAATATATCTTCTTTTCATATATGAGACAGTTCGTACCTGACCCTGAGGGACTTCATCTTTTTTGTCTCTGTCCATCATAGGAATAGGTTGGATTCCTGTTTTCTTCATTTCATCACCCTGGAAAAAAGCAAAGACAGAGATTAGGGAAAGAAAAATGAAGGCTACTGGGATCCAAATTGGTTTCCACCAATTGTATGTCAATCTAAAAATCCAGAACTTAAAATAACATGTGGTACCAGTCTAAGGCAATCTCAAAACTGCCTAAGGATAGGCTCATTTTATGCATTCACCTGAAAGTTAATGTTAAGAAGCAGAGTTTGGATTTAAGTCAATGTACACACATTTTCCTTGTTTCCACGGGCATCTGTAATAAAAAAAAACCTGGAAGAATAAAACGGAAGAAATCGGTTCATTCTATCCTGTTCTATTCATAGTTAGTATCACCTTTTGAAACATTTTCAAACCTGTTTTGAAACCTGCTTAAAGTGCTACTGAGTTTGTGTGGCAAGGTTTTGGTGGGGGAGGTGCTACAGGGATGAATTCTGTGGGAAGATGCCAGAAGCTTCCCCCATGTCTGACAGAGCCAGTGACAGCACTGAGAGGGCTGCTATGGGGAAAGTTAACTCCATCCTGGCAAACCTGATACACCTTTAGTAAGGGAGAAAGTTTATACAGGATAGCAGCTCATACAATATTTGTATATTTGTGTCCTTTAATGCGAGATTCAGTTTACAGAGGTTTAGTTATCTGAAAGCTTAGGACATGCCCTAAATTGGTGTTCTATGTTTCTGCTACAGTTCAAAGAACATATTAGGTTGGAAGAGACCTCCAAGATCATCCAGTCCAACACCATAAATGAACTACTAAACCATGTCCCTAAGGACCAGGTTCAAACATCACCTCCATGGATGGGGACTCCACCACTGTCCTGTTCAGGCCATTCCAGCGCCTGCCTCTCAGTTTAAGAAATGTTTCCTAACTTCCAGCCTAGACCTCCCCTGGCACAGCTTACATCCATTTCCTGTCACAGTTCACCAGGGAGATAAGGCCGTTTCCCTCCTCACTCCAACCTCCCTTGAGGTGGTTGAAGAGAGCTCTAAGGTCTCTTCTCAGCCTCCTCTTCTCCACACTGAACAGCCCCCCCAGCTGCTCCTCACAGGACTTTAGCTCCAGGCCCTTCATGAACCTCATTGCCCTTCTCTGGACACACTCCAGCACTTCTCTGTCCCTCCTATAGTGAGGTGCCCAGAATTGAACATGGGACTCAAGATGCAGCCTCACCGGAGCTGAATATAGAGGGATGATCACCTCCCTATTCCTGATGGCCACTGAGTTCCTAACACAAACCAGGGTGCCATTGGCCTTCTTGGCCACCTCCACACACTGCTGAAGTCGACATATGAAGTCAACTGTCAACCAATACCCCCAGGTCCCTTTCCAACTTACAGCTCTCTAACCACACTACCCCAAGTCTGTATCTTTTCATGGGTTTGTTATGACCCAGGTACAAGACCTGGAACATTTGGCCTTGTTAAACCTCACACAGTTAACCTTGGTCCATTGGTCTAACCTGCTCAAATCGCACTGTAAGGCTTCCTTACCCTCCAAGGAGCAACACAGCCACCTAGTTCTGTGTCATCTGCACATTTATTGAGGGTTCACTCAATCCCCTCATCCAAATGATTAATGAATATATTAAAGAGAACAGACCCCAGAACTGAAACCTAAGGGACACCACTTGTGACTGGCCACCAGCCTTATGATGGAGACTCCACAATCTCTCTGATCAACCTGTGCCACTGGCTGACCACCCTCACAGAGAAAAAGTATTATGTTTAGGTGGAACACATGTACTGGAAACACAAGTATGTTCTTGTGTTCAGGATGTGCAAATACCTATGTGATACACCGTGGCAGAAAATACTGTTTTTATCCCTACAGTTATGCTCACAATCATTAAGTTAAAGATGAAATTTTAAGCAAATAATTTTGTCATACTTGCAGTGCAGCTGCAGTAAGTGGCTTGTGAGTCTCTTAAAATACACTGTAGAAAGGGTTTAACAACTGCCTAGTGTCTCACAGAAAAAATACAAGAAAAATGTTACACAAGCTTGTAATCCTATATAATTGATCAGTAAACATATTATTTTGCCTGAGTTGTAGCACTGTGGGAAAGCTTCATGCTTCATGCCTTGAATGATATCAAGGCAAATCTTAGCTGAAAAGACTTGCAATACTGGGCTTCCTTCTTTCAGTGACCTGATCTAGTGGGAAGTGTCCCTGCCCATGTAGGGGAGTTGGAACTAGATGAGCCTTAAGGGTTCCTTCTAACCCACACCATTCTCTGATTCTGTGAAAATAGATCAGTGTGGCATACCAACACAGGTGCTGCAACACAGACAAAATATTATAAAGTGCTCTTATTAAATAATTCAAGATACTAATATTATGAACACAAACAATGATAAGAATTAACATTCTACCCTACTTTCAGAACTGTAACATAGACAATCTAGTCAAATATACTTTTCTGGAGGGTTTTTTTTTTCCAATTAAGTAACAATTTCTGCACTGAAACACAATCTATAAACTTTCTATTGGTTTAGATGTCCAATTTCCAGAAGCAGCTAGACCCATGTTTGTATTTGGCTCACAACATATGCACTTCTGCTGTGTATCAATTAATCTCTTCTTAAAGAAGATCCAGTAAAACACCAATGACATATTCCAATTTCTATCAATAACTTATTTTATTTGTGCTCCAGGCAGCAGCAATATAACAAGATCCATCTTCATTATATAATCCTTGGATTCAAGCTAAAACCTGGGCAGGCTCAGTCATATCCACAATTCCATCTTTACTGTTGCTGAGTGGAAAAAATCAGTTTGATCATTCCTTTCCCACTGAGTTCACAAGATTTGCATTAAAAAGTCTTTTCACTTGAATGTAAAAAAGTTGAGTACGTAATCCATGAGGAACATCAACATTATACTTCCATTATATCACTCATAAGAACATGCATTTGCTGACATTATTAGGAAGCGAGTGCTGAACTAGACCTTTGAGCCCATACAGTGTGCATTTTTCAAATATTTTATTGTAGTCCAACTTGTTCATGCAATCATGTGAATACAAAAAACACACACAAGCCACGCACATATTCAATTTTAAAATGAACATGCAACAAGCAGGACAAAAACCTCCATTTGATATGCATGCTACAGCAACTCTGGAGGCCTGATTCCCATTTTACACCTGTGCAAAACATAAATAAGCCCACTGAATTCTGCAGACTTCCATAGAGCACAGAAAAGAACAACACACTTCAATACACGTGTAGTAGTAGTACTTCTGAAAATACAGTATATCTTCTAAGGCTACAAATTTAATTCCATGCAACACCTTCACAATGTTTTCTTTATTGCAGTCACCTTGGTTTTTAAAATTAAACTATTTGAAAATTCATTCCCCAGTGTAAGATACATGAGATTCCATCATTATTTATGAACATGATTACATTAGTACAGCTCAATGCTTTGTTTCAATTCTCAGGAATTGAATAATCTGATGTTGGATTAAATTTCAGTATATTAAAAAAATCAGCCTTCTCCCAGACACATTTGTTGAGCAGGCTCACAATGACAATACAAATGGTTAGAGGAGGACAATTATAACGTCTGTCATATTTACATAAGCATTTCCTGGACTCATACTTAAGATTTATAAGTGTGTTTCAAGACAGCTGACCTAGAAGTTGCTTTCATATTCTGCATTTTTAGAATACAAATTGACCCTTCACAGAACAACAGTTAGTGACTCAAAAAAACCTTGTGGATTTTCTTCTGTGTTCTGTTGTTTGGTCACTTTGTTATGACATACTTCCTAAATTCATCTTTAATAGAGAAAAAATGCTGCCTGAAAATTAGGAAGCTATCTTAGGTCTTTAACTAGCTTGGGAGTAAACAACAAACAACGTGCATGCAACTCTTTAGAACATAAAGAGTACGTAAAGATTGAAAAAAACTTACGGTTGTGGGGTTTTTTCCTTCATGGATATTTCCATTTATAAAATAAGATAAAGTAAGCAAAAGAAACACACATACCTCTGCCCAGAACTCCGCATATATATCATTTGCTGTCAGTCTTGTTACTGGCCACAGTTTTGTTACAGAACACAAATCACAAGCTGTCATCATCAGTCCAATCACTCTATCTCTAAAACAAAATTACATTAAACTTTTAGTTTGGTAAAGAACTAATGATCACATTGCAAATTCTTTATTTGCCCTTCCTCAGTACAACCAGCAGTGAAGTATAGATAGGACAAATTTTCTCCCACCTTGCTTATTCCTTCTTCCCTTGTTTATTCATAAAGCACAACACAAACTGCAATATAATCCCTGTTGTATTCCTTGCACTGCTTACAACCAGATTTCATTGACCATCTATCATTCATAGAATAATAATCAAGGATGCCACCTGTTAAAATGCTCTTACATCCCTCCTTAATTTCCTGAAAATACAGTGTGTCCATAAAAAGAAAGAAGACACATCCTATAGCTGCATTTCTTTTTGTTCCACCATAAGGAGGACAAACTACTTCTGAGTCTATCTCTAGGTACTCTGTCACTGCTTTGTTGGAATGGATTTGTACCCTGATGGAACAATAAACCTAGTTGTAACCCTGTCCTTCCTGTACACTGACAAACCTGTTCTTAGGTTTAATAACCAAATAATCAAACAGCACCAGTAGTATTATAACCATTATTAGAATAAGGCACACAAACCCCCTTATTTTAACAGTTTTCTAGCAATTGCCTACTATCCAAATCTATGGTTTATGAATCCAAGTTTTATTAAAAAAAAATGGAGAATTCATTAGTGAATTCATGCTTTCCACCCAGCAAGGAACAAGATGAGACTTAAGGACTCTTGTATCTGTTTTGGTAATGCCTGTTCCATGAACAAAACACACAAGCATGCCAATTTGATGCCAGTCCTTAAGAGACAACTAACAGTCAAAAATACGAGGCAAAATAAACAAATTACACAATGTAATCCATGGGTAAATGGTGAAGTACATTTTCCCTGAGTTAAGAATGAGGATTCATCAGCCACACAAAGGCCAAATTTAGTATTCCATTGCATGTACACATGCTAACTGGAAGTTCTGTATTATTTAGTCCCATTGCAAACTGCTATCCTATCTTCAGGTACATAGTTTTGCACTGAGGGCAGGTAAGATAATAAAAAAAATACAGAAATAGAATATTCTATCACACACTAAATAGTTTTTATCCTGTTTAAATTTTATAATCATTAAATACAAAATTTCTGGTAAATTTAATTCTGATATTATCAGGACCAACCATATATTTGACTTTTTAAGATGCTGCGGTTTATTCAACTCTAATAAGCTACAGTTCCATACTGGGAAATAAGCTTTATAAAACTGCCCTTCCTATACAGTTGTAATAATTTATTCAAAACTACTGGCAAATACTTGTAAAACTCTTCAAAATGAAGACCCCAGCACCAAAGATACTTCTGAAAAGACATCAGAATCATGACTCTGTATTTTCCAATATCACCTCTCTAAATTTTTTCTTGCATTAGATTAATGACAGGATCCACTTTGCAGCAAAGCAAATCTGAAGGGCTTCATGAGCCCTTTAATGAAGCCTGTGACCAGGCACATCCCTCACCTAGGGTGCACTATGTTTTGCTTAAGTGGACAGTCATGTATTTATTCCATATGAATACACGCACTTGTATATTTTTAAAAATTAGAGCTATCTTAATTCATAAAGATTTTGATCTGAGAAGATTTCTTTCTAAAAAAGCATGTTGAAAAAAGGGATTTAAAATATCTACTTAAAGGTAAAACTAAGTAATTATTGCACTATAACTTTTTCCCCACAACCTGTCTGTACACTAACTTTCCTGTGCAGACAATCTGTTATTGAGCAGTGCAAATACAAACCAATGGAAATCATTTTACACACAGCTGGTCATGTAAGAAAATTACCATGTACACAGAAGGGTTTTGGGATTTTTTTGAGAAAATTACGTTTTTATTTCTAGGACTACTGCCACAGTGAACTAATACTGGTTTGCTGTTTTACCTGTGTGCTTGGTTCTTAAGGTTTAATGCTCCTGTCTGATGCAGCTCTTCAAGCTGTTTTCTGTTTCCAAAATAAAGAGCAAGGTCTGTGGCAATGATGGCTTTCCGGATGATCTCAAGTACTTGCTCATATTCACTGGAGCTCAGATTGGAGAAGACATTGTGCCCTTCCAGCTATGAAAAAGTAAAAAACAAATAAAAAGCACAAGCTCTAATTCCGAGATATTTCAGTCTTTACTTCACCAGACAGGTTACAACAGTTCTACAGCCAAATGACAATTTTCAGTGAAAATTCAAATGCTGACAGCCTGAAATTCCCATTTTTATATTTCCTTTGTAAATACTGCTATGAAGCATATGACTAAGCCACTGATCTGGTTTGGGGACTACTTCAGAGTCCTAAAGGTATTAATAGAGAAAAATGCTATCTTTTTCTTCTCTGATTTATAAGCACTGTAGACACAGCACTTCCAGACAATATTAGCTTGGTGACTTATGATTCAATCCTGATCCAGAGCACTGCACTTCAGAGTTGCTAAGCTGAGTGCTTCACTCTGAAGCATAATTTTGATACTGCATAACACATAATATGGATAAGGAAATATCCAAGTTGAAGTATCAAATTAATTAGGTTTTCATAGTGTTCCAAATTTCCTGATATATTTTTTCTATGAAAATAGAGATAATTATAATATTTTAATGTATGTGAACAGGTAGGGAAAAAAACCTGCTTTGTTCAACCATAAGTTGACTGACTTGTAAACTAAAGACAATGGTTTCCACTAGGGAGGCTCTGGCAACACACCACCATCATCTCTCCTCAGTTACCACTATGTATTTTTGTGCATTTAACTGACAGTATCCATGTACTATGACTGCTCATGAGAATCATAGAATCATAGAATCATAGGGGTTGGAAGGGACCTCGAAAGATCATCTAGTCCAACCCGTTCTCTAAGCTTTGGAAAACAACTTGTCAAAAGTCTTCCTACTGTTGAGAGGAAACAGAAAAATAAGAGCAAATAAGCCAGCCATGTCAAGGTGTGCACATTCACAAAAAGAAAATATTACTGAAATACATCAAATGCAGATGTTTTGACATTTAATTGGTGTTTTGAGTCTAGCTCATTAAAAGTTTCCCCGAGTTTTGTCAAGCATTTACATAATTTGTTGAAAATAAATCCTCTGTGGTACAAACAGACTTGGTTTCTCTCACCATCCTGAACATGAACATCATTTTCCAATATTTTCACTTGGATAAGTAGATTTATTTAGAATAATGAATAGAAAACATAATCCATCTGTGTCTCAATGCTCTTTCTAAGTCATAGAAAATGATGTTTAAAAAAAGTTCAGAACATTTTAACCCATCATCAACACTTTGGGAGCAGGAAGTGACTACTGCTACTTCTCATGACTCAAGATTTTGGGGACACTTTCCTTGCCTAATCTATGAGAACAGGCTATTTTTCCTAATATCGAAATTATCCTTGAATCTATTCTTCTGGCTTTGGAAGCTACAGAAAGATCACTGTGACAGCTTCTGTTAACACTACTGGGAAAGAATTGATTCTGTTAAATACTGACAAAAGCTGCCAGTTCTGAGCACGTCACTTTGCTTTTTGAGTAGCACATTAAGAGGACAACTTCTAAGATTCTATTCTTTCCCTGTTGAGCTAAAGCTAGTGAATGGACTCCTCTGTATTCACAGGTATGGTGCACACTAGAACTGCAGGTATTTGGGCAAAGCAGCTATCAAGTTTCAGCCAGTGAAAAGTACTACAGCTTGCATTAAATTAAAAATCACAGAGATAAACCCTAAAAGGCTTGGTAGGTTTGGGGTTTTTTCTTCTGGTTTGGATTTTTCTTTCTTTGTTTGCTTGTTTTGGCTTTGGTGGGGTTTTTTCCAGTTTTTCAGTTGGTTTGGGGTTTTGTTTAATTTGGTGGTTTTTTGTGTGGTTTTTGTTTTGTTTTATTGTGTTTTTTTCCACAAGTCCAGGAATTCTGTTAGAATTTTTGATTCAAATGAAAAGTCCTGCTATCCATCACCCATGGGCACCTGGGTAGCCAGTATCTGAATTTACTCTATAGCCCTGACCACCTATCTCTCTTTTACTCACACAGAAAGCCAAGGCAAGGAAGTAGCAGGGAAGCTAAAAGGTTAGCTGCTTTCTTGGCAAATGGGATTTTCACTGATTACAACATTTCTGCAGGAAAAATGCAAAACAGTTTTTGATGAATGACTGAAATCTGCTCCATGCAGTCACAGAAGGGCAGAGAAATGTTAGTGACTGAGGAAGTTGCTCACTGTGCAAAAATTCACATGAAGAATGAACACTAAAAATCTGATGCCATACCACCATGAAGGATTCAATTACACCCTCCTACATGGAGGAGCATTCAGAGATAAAGCTTCCATTCTCTGATGAAATGTGTATGATACCTAAAACCATAATCACAAGATGTGCTTCTGAATACAATACAGAATATATATTTTTTCCTACATGGTGATTAGGTATTTAAGAAAATAAATATCTTCCCCCTGAAAGACCAGAAAGAAAGAAAAGTTAACAACAAATTAGTGGCACAGTAGCATGGTGAAGCTGTGCATGGTAAACTAAAATGAGAGAGTACAAGTATGTTATGGGCTGGCAGTGATTTTATCAGTGAGAGCTCTCACTCTCCTAATTCAGCATGGAAAAAATTTTCATTGAGGAGAAAACATCTGTTTGTCAGTAGCACACTTGGATTTCCTAAAATGCTTCTGCATGCTTTTAGTTTCCCATTCATTAAACAGACATTACCTCACATTAGGAACACTTTTTCACAAAATATTATCTAATTCAGGTTTTGTTGTTTGGCTTTTGTTTGGTTGTTTTTTTATAAATTGCCAATTTCTGAATAACAAAAAAGCACATGCTAACAGAATGGAACAAGTCTAAACTTTTATGCGTGCAAAATTGACATTTTCTCCTTCATGCCACACGGTCACAGAATTTATTACAGCAGGTTTTAGAGTGTGTGTGTCATGCAAACTTTTGCTAAAAGTTGAATTTTCAATCAGAATTTCAGGATGGTTGAAGACTTTGTTGAAGCACATTACATGAGAAATATCTAAGATAAAAAACATATTTTCATTTTCGAAGTTCGTATTCCATTTGATCAGAAGAAAACCCCTCACTGACTTTAGAAGCTAAAAGCTCCAAAGGAAGGACACAAGCAAAGATCTTCAAATACAAAGATTTTTTAATAAAATCAAGATGTTGAGAAAGCTATGTTTTCCACTGTTAATGAATGCTTGTCTTGCTAATTTTGGTACCAGCTTGCTGTAATAAATCTTCTGTTGTTCTAAATGAGCACTACAATGCAGAGATTAAGCATGCTTGAGAAAATCTACTGAGTCATAATGTGACTCCTGTTTCCACCACTGGACTCCACTGCACAGAAGATACAATTTCAATAATCCTACCTGCAGGATGGACACAGTCTGCGAGAAGTGGTGCTGTTCCATTGTGGACGTGGAATAGAGAGCAGCTAAAGGGTGATCAAATTTCTGAAGATAGCTGTTGCTGTAACCTCTGTGATCCAGGTCATGACACAGGCATGCAACTAAAAGACCTTTTCGCTTTAATTAAAAAAAAAAAAAAAAAAAAAAAAGAGAGAAAGATATAAAGATGTATTTCCTGCCCCTAGATGTCACTCTCTTCCCAAAAAAATGTAAAAGTTACACTATACTTACACTGCCTTCAAAACATACATGGAGAAATATTCTTAAAATTTGAAGAAACACAAAAGTGAGGATGTGCTAAATCAAAATTCTAGATCTAGTTTTAATTTAAATATTTTTATATTTTGACTATTAAGAATATTGTTGCACGATCACATATTATTGAAGGGATTTTGTTTCATGAATAAATCTCAGTTTTAAACAGATAGTCTGGTTATCCACTGAATCCTTACCATGTCTATTTAAAAAAAATTAAAAGTGCAGTTATTAAGGGAGTGGAAATACATAAGATATGTGATCTATATGATCTGGTGAAGGCAGCTGCACTGAAGTCTAATGCTAGACCTACCTCTGCAACACTCCTTGAAAACACTGATCAAGTCTCCCAGGTGAATCTTTTCCTAGGAAGTCACTAATGTGAGCCACAGAAAGAATGGTAATTGCAAACAAGGTAACAAAAAAACTGATTTCTTTGTTTAATTAATTCTTAATATCCTGAAGAAACCCAGTCCCTGAAATCTCTCTCAACACACAAAATACATGAACACTTGAAAAAGTTTTTTCACACAGCAGGTGCGAAGCAGTCACTGTTGGCATGAAGTATCACAAAAATGTCTTTATAGACTTAGCAGCTCTGTCTAATAGTTGGCTATAATGAGTGTTCAACAGACAAAAATAAGGCTATACTACATAGCAGGAAAAGAATAACAATTAACCACCTATTCTGTGAGCAACATTCAACCCGTATATTGTACTGAGACATGACCACAATATGACCATGGAAAAACAACAAGGTGGTTGTTCAGGTGTTCAGAATTAAGCCTGCAGTAACCCTAACTATATTTCTGATTTTGAGATCTCCACTTTTATTTTGAATCCTTCACTTTTATTTTTTAATGGTGTATTTTCAATATTGCATCTTGTGAAATGAGTTTTTAAACACACAATAACAGATGATGCAGCAGCACACATCCATTCAGACCCTCATCAGAAGTGGAACCCTTAGGAACATAACACACACCTATAATTAATTACTTTAAGCCATGCAGTAACAGCTGTAGGGAGCTGGTATCCCTTTTGACTACTATGAAGGGGCAAGACCTGTGACTTGAAAAGCAATATCTGACAGCAAAAGAAAGGTGATTCAAAGAATCTTTTGTGCTAGATATTGGTTCTACTGGATATCAGCTTTTCTGTCCTTCCCTCAGAAATTTAATTCACCTTTCACATTCTTTACAACCTGTGTCTTTTTCACTCTTGCAATTCTCACCAATCCGTCCCTTGTACCTGATGCTTCTCCTTGTCTAGTCTCAGTCCCAGTCTCCATATACCACAAAGTCGTTCTTTTCTCAGTCCTTCAGGATTATAAAATGATACAATGCCTAATCCCAGTGCTCTTAACCTTTTGTTTATTGTCCCTGCTTGGATCTTTGACCACTATAAACTGCTGGATCTATTTGACTCTAAATTAGAAATCCCTTTAGAACTGTATACTTCTCTTCCCATCTCTAAGTCTATTGAGGTTCTTGTCACCATCTCTCACCTCTGACTAGCCCATCCTAGTTGCCATAACTTTTCCTTAGCAGTTACCTGAATTCTTGTTGGATTTTTCTCTAGAAAGACGACTGCTAGAAAGTGCTGAAACACAGACAGGGATATGGTATTCAAACAGGTGAAGGATGGCTGGAATTTGGTAGGGAACTGTTTCCATCTTTCTTAACAGTTTACTCTTTTGCTCCCTGTCTTTCTTACTCCCTTACTCCAAAAATATGGGGTTTGCTATTTGGTTAGTACTGAATATTATTAGAGCTTTAAATATTTCCTGAGGCTGCAATACACAGATTTTTGTTGTTAAAAGAATACTGATTTTTTTTCAAACTTGTATAGCTTTGCCAATTTCCAGCACATACTTGGCAAATGTCACTTCCCTTTTCAGTTTCAATTTTGAACTCCTTTGTTTACAGCAGAATAAGCGAGATCTTTTCAAATGAAAGGTGACCAAATTTCTTTTTACTATTTCCCACAGAACAAAAATTAGATCTCTCCCAGCATGTTCTTTTAAAAGAGCAAAACAATTTTTTCTGGAATTTCCATTAATGAATCAGAAGAAGTCATGGAGCTTCAAAAATCACAGCCCAAATGGCTAATATTTGGCAGAGTTACAGACAATTGAAAACAGGTTCTCCCAGTCAGAGGTTTCAGGTAGTAGTATTAATAGACAGCACTCCTAGTTGCACCTACTGTAATTCAGAACAAAAAAACCCAGCAGGTGACAGTTCTTCATGTATATTAACATTTAATTGTTCTAAGCCTTCAGTTTTATTATTCTAACTTTTCCAGTTAGTGATCTATTCAAAGTTGGGGTTTTTTCTCATTGTTTAAAAAAATATGCCTTTATCTTTAAAAAAAATATATATCTGCATGCTAAGAAAACTGTCGTATAATAAAAGTTAATCAGTGAATTCACTTTGGACAACTGTTTTCCTTCCATCATTTCTATTCTTCTCCTTTATTCACATGTATCAGCCATCTCTACAACACCAAGCCTTTCTCCCTATTCAGAATCTCCTAGACCTCACAGGGTGCAAGATCCAGGCTGTTTCCCTCCTCTCAGTACAGATCTGACAGCTAAATAAAATAAAGACTGTGGGCAGGGAAAATCTGAAAATGTGGACATGGACTTACAGCAAATCTACTGCTTTTCCAGTGAGCAGACCTCAAAACTTGAAGCAAACACTAATCTGAACAATTATTCTTCAAACTTTCTATTCATACTTGTTCCTCCATAGGGATCTTGAAATACACTTTGCCCAAGCTGACAGCAAAGCTCTAGCACAGAAGACGTACTTCTACAAGAGGTGTTACTTCTGATGAGATGCAGTAATTTAATTATCCCACCTACCTCTAGATCAGTGAAAAGGCCCTGGTTGTTCTGAAGGATGGCATACATGCAATGTGCAACAGTTACTGCGTGCTTCCAGTTGTGGTAGGGCACACGGCGATAGTTCTTCTTTACAGACATAGTAAATCGGCACAGCTTTTCAAGTTCAAAGCTAGAAAGAAATTGATTTGGGTAGAGACAACAAATAAGAATATAACAATATAAGAAGTAAGAATGTAAGAAATAACCAGCAGAGGAGAAAATACACTGTTTGATTAACATTCCTTGCTAGGATTGACTCTCTCATCATTGTAGATGAATCATTGGTCACAAGAGTCATTCAAGTTTGGGCAAGGACAGAGGAGTGTGGGGAACTGACAAGGCTCTTAGTTTAATCTGTAAAGTTCTGGAACAGAAGTCAAGCTACTCAGCTCAGGCAAGACAATTGCATAACCTTTCCTGCCCTCAGAAACCTGAAGTGTGGTTTCTTCAAATTATTAACTATTCAGCCTGCCAAGTAATGAAACTGCATCTAACAGACAATTTGAAAGCAAAATTTGTGATCAAAACAGAAAATTAGGGGTTTTGAAGCAATTGGCACAGAACCAATAGTCCTTTTAAACTAGAATTTCAATGAAACATGAAATTTTTTATAATTTCTTGGGTATCTCAGGGAAGCAGTGTTGATGTTCTCATTTTGGAGTATACATGGGCTGAAAAAAACAAAGCTGAATATCTCTGACCTACAAATCCTGCATCCACAACCATTCATTCAGGCCTGGAAATAAGCTAACTATACTTTTTTCTAATACAGTAGAAAACTGTATTGAGAATATTCACATATTCTCATGTCTTGGGAAAGACATAAGAGGGACACTCAGGTTTGAATGCACGCTTTGAGGGCATGGAGGTTCATACAGTTACTCAGATGAAATCATCACCAGCAAATGTTTCCTAAATGCTGCTCCTTTTTGCAGGGAGATACTTCCCCCTTCAATTGCCCATCTGTAGCCTTTACCTCTTAAGTTGGAACAGATCCTTTCTTTCAGCAATGAGATTTACTTAGCCAAGTGACTACTGATCTTAGTAATAACAATAAACAATGAAAGATTATTGTAATGTATATAGTTATTGTAACCATATACTTTATTCATTTCATTAATTATATATTTGAAAAATCAATACTCATGGACCTTCTAACCTTTTTTGGCAACAGTGCCTTTAATACCCTCACCACCTTCTGTCTGAAAAGCAATCTCATTTCAGACCCAAACAATAGTTCTATATATTGGAAGGACAAATGTTTGGATGATACCATGAGTTCTTTTACCTAGTTGTTCCCAAATTTTATTAACTGAAGATCAAGCTGGGAGAAGAAATCCAGCCTGGTTAATACAGCCCTATACAAACCAGACATAGTAACTAAACTCCAAAGAAATTAAGACCTTGAATTAGAAAATAATTATGTCAACATTTCCTGATTAATAAACATAAAAATTAAATACAGATTAAAGCAATAAATCATGTACTTCATACCAGGCTGTCCCACAGGACTGGTGAACCATGTAGACAAAAATGGCAGGCCAGACGTCCTCATATGGGCTGATATCAAAGTGGTATCTAAGAAGAAATTTTTAGATTAGTAAGGACAAGCACCTTTTCATTCTTACTAATAGCAAGTGAAAATGACTAGGTAATGTGCATCCAGCACCATTCAGTTGCTTCTGAAAATATAACAGAAAATTGACTTTACAGGCTACATTTTCCTGCTTATATTTAAGCAATGTAAGGGAGTGTATTTCTATTTAGGGCAATGGAACTATCCCTAACAGAATCATTTAGGTTGGAACAGACTCTTAAGATCACCAAGTCAAACTGTTAGTCTTTGGTTAGTGTTTGGCTTTTAATGGTTAATAAACCATAAAAACATAATGTACAAATATCTTTGTTGTACAGCGATGAAAAGAGGTCTACAGACACTCCTAAAATATTTCACACTTCCCTCCCAGGAACTGTAAAGACAGTGTCTCTGATAATACACCAACTGTCTTTTTTCAATAATTTATGTCACAAATTCTGTGACAGTAATTCTAATTTTAATAGAGAAAAGTAAACACTTTTACTGTCCAACAAAAATCAAGCCCACACTTCCAAAACAAAACCTTTAATGCCACATTTTTTAATGTTTCGTTAGCTGAGGACTTCTCCCTTCCCCCAGTACCAACTCTTAGGCTGAATATTAGGGACCTGCTCAGCAGAATTGTTTGTCCTTCGATTAATATCTATAGATAATAATAAATACATTATTAATTAACCCCCTTCCCTGCACCTGCTGTACTGCAAGTCTTCTATTTACTTGCCATTTAACCCAGCTCAAAGCTTGCAGATACGTGGCCCACTGAACAACACAGCAGGTGCAAGAGAGCTGGAGGTAGCTGAATTGCTTGAAAAATGGTTAAATGTATTCAGAATGTTTGAACTGAAGGATGTTAATAGAATTTAGAATGAAGCTTGTCATCTTTGCATGTTAAAAGTTACTTTTGCTGAGGAGGTGGGTTATATAATATCACCTAACAAAGCCCAAGAAATTGTATTGCAAAGAATAAGCTTCTATGAGGCTATAATCCTGCAAGCTGCTAATACTCTGGCTTTCAAGCAAATCACTTCAGCATGTAATGAACTTTAACTGTCAGAAGCCCCTGTAAGGCACACGTTTGCATGAATTGCTCACTCAAAGGCACAATGCTCAGAGCCTGACAGGAACAAGCGAGCTCTGGAGATTAGCTTCACAAAGACAACTTAGACTTTGAGTCTCTGTATCATAGAGTTTTGATTTTAGAGCTGGGTCACTACAGTAGAAATTATTGTCCTGGGACAGAAACTGAGGAAAAAATCAGATGAGTCCCACTGCTAGCATTGAGTGGGGCCTGACTGATAAAAGACACATAGAGGTACATCTTCAGCACATAGCAGACAGTTGACAGGTGAAAGTAACTGAATTCTTTGAGAGAAAGTCTAAAAGGAGTGGTTGGGAAGACTTCGTCCCAATTTAGACTGCAACTCTAAACTCGAGCACCTGGAATTTATAACCCTGAATTATCTTCAGAAGTTTAGATAACTGTAACCACTTTCCCTTCTTCAAGAAATGCGGGCACAAAACACACAGACTCACACACACTCAAAAAAGAAAAAATAAAAGGGGGGGAGAGAGAAAAAAAAATCACAACATCCCCCCACCCTCCAAATCCTAACTTCCTACTACCCCAAAAGAAGAACCAGAAGATACACAATGCAAACAATCCAAAAAACAAGCAGAATCTTTTACTCTAAACATATACAAAGGGACGAGATCATGCATTTGATCATAACTACTGATGTTACATCTCAGCCTCTGGCTCTGAGCTGTTGGTGTCTTGGGACTATCAAAAAGCAAGCTCTACAATCCTTACGTATAAGGCTTAAAGCACTGGCTTAATGCTGTAGCTACCCATGCTTGAGGAAAATGCTATCCTTGAGAGTTGGTATTATTTTACATTTTGATAGATGGGAGATGTGGGAGAGTTGGACTAGATGATCTCTAGAGGTCCCTTTCAAGTCTGATGATTCTGTGATTCTATGAGATGATTTTTTTTCACAGGTCATTAAGTATGGCTAAATATAAGAAAACCAAAGATAAGCCCCTACAATTTGGGGACACATTAATAACAAAAGTGCTTCCTACAAAACTCTCACCTACACCTAGGAAAAAAAAATAAAAATCATCTTTTTCACAGACTGATACAAGATGCAACTATCTCTATATGAGAAAGATGCTTACAGTTCAATTTCTTTATAAATATGTGGAGGCAGTGTACAGTGCATGAGGTTTTGCCACTCTTCTGCTGTACAAACACTGTGGTAGGATAGCTTCTCCATCGTTACACGGTATATACACTCTGAATGGCGAATTCTGTGGTACATCTGCAGATGGAAAGTCCTTCATTAGTGTGAAATTTTAATAAAAGAAAAAACATTTCTTTTCTGTATTCAAGCACTTGTTCTCAAAATCATGAGAATGCTCAACACCACACATTAGAAAACCAAGAGATTACACAAAATTCAGTACTTCTTGAAAACACTGTTCTATCACCCATTCTGCATCTATTCAGTCAGGAAAATATCCAAGGCTCGGCTGACTTTGTCACTGAGTCTGAGCTCTCCCAAGAAAAAGAATTAAAGTTCACAAATTAGAAAGAGAGCTCAGCTTCTTGCAACAGAAAAAAAAAAAAAAAAAACCAAAACTGGTAACAGGATACAATTCATATTTTGGGCCGTTGCAAAAATTCAGCTAACAAGTAGTACAAACAACTACTATCCATGCACAGCAAAAAGTACATAAAATGTAGAGTTCAATATTGAGAGGTTCCTACAGCTGTTATGCCCTTGTATACCAATAGCGGATAAAATGGTTTAATGTAAATAATCCACCCTAAACATCATAGCGTATCTTACTTCCAAGAAATATGACAGATTTCCTCTCCATTGCATTTTTACTGCATTTTTTGCATTTTTTTGCATTGCTACAGCAATGATCATTAAATTGCTTATGTTTCCCACAGGAATACTATGATAAAGGGTTTGAAAACAAAAATAGCAATCCATGTTTATCTAGAAGTACGGATAATTATGAGTATAAAGCATAGTACATAAACGTATAAATAAAGCATATGGAATTGAGAGAATACATAACGTCTTCATCCTCCAGTTAAATCTGTAAAATGTAATCTGAATATATAAAAATAAATAGGAATCATATTTCCTAAAGCAAAAGAGAAGACAGACAGCTACCCTTAATATTTCAGACCTTGGTCTTTCATTTAGTTACATGAAAATGAGGTAAATCCAGAGTAAAATTATTTCAAAAAGCAAAAACTGAATCTCGGCCATCCTCTTAAAATATAATAATTCAACAAAGAATTCAATTACTCCCATTTTCTTGTTAATTCAGTGATACAGGCTTATGAATCACTAATAATATGGAAAATCAAATTCTTTAAATAGGATTTTAAGTCTTCACATTATAACCAGCAGGTTACAGAACTGTACATAGAACTTACATTAGCACAGTGTAAGGCTAAAGCACAAAAGACTGCAAACATTTTAAAGTTGTTCTCATCAGTTTTAGAGAAGGCACTTCCACTTATTTTGTTCACCATCTGCACAACACCTATTACACTTCCTCGGCTTACAATAGGCATGCACAGGATGTTTCTGGTTGTGTAACCTGTGTAGAGGTCTACTTCTCTGGAGAGACAGAAAAGAGAAAGGGAAAAAAAAACAGAATTAATATTAATTAATATCTAGCGTTCTCAATTCTCAGAAATGTTGATGTACAATATATTAGATTTGAAGTAGTTGTAATTAGTACCTGCAAGAAGTTCAGCTGCAAAGCTCTAAAATATTTCCATCTACTGTGTCATATTTTAAAAGATACTTTAATCATTTACTCTCCATTTCCAAGATAAAGAATTAGTATTTCCTCAAAAGTACAGCCAACTTTTTCATAAAACTAAATAATATATTCAGGTACTTAGGCATGATATTTGTTAGTGAACCTCTTTTTCTCCCCTGAACCTAATTAGATTGCCATCAGACTAATAAAGAAAACCAGGAACAGTCCACCTAAGTGGGCAAGGTTCCATAACAGGAAAAAACCCTACATTTTTCTGCATCATGTTTACATTTACTAAAATTAATACTTTTTACTTCTATCTTTAAAATATTTCCAATGGCTGAAGCATTTTAGCTACCTATAGGTTGTCTCCTAATCAAATGTTCACAAATGTTGAGATGCATGAATGCATCTCAGTAGGAAATTTAAGTAACAAATTTAAGTGAAAGTAAATAGTTCAGTGAGCTATCTTTCCAACTTCCCATGAATTACATTGTACCTGTTAAAGCGTGGATCTGCATAGGCATCAGGGATGTTAAGGACTTCTCCTGTTCTTGCCACTTGACCAGCTATTCCTTTTTCTATAGAAAATCTGCAGAAAAGAAACATATGTGTTAGCCACAAAATGAACAATTCGGAAAACATTTTTCCAGTGGAGTCTGTCTTGGGATGATAACAGAAATCTGTTCCAAAGCAGAGTCATTTTGATGCTTTTAGGAGAAAAATCTTACAAGACAAAAACTGGTAGTAAATAATGAAACAAAAAAATTGTTTAATACAAAAGATTCCACAATATAACCATTT
This sequence comes from Calypte anna, assembly GCF_003957555.1. Lineage (NCBI taxonomy): Eukaryota > Metazoa > Chordata > Aves > Apodiformes > Trochilidae > Calypte > Calypte anna. Next base: position 36,404,997 of record NC_044246.1, read on the forward strand.
CAGTGAAAAAAATTCAAAGTCTTAATAACCCTGGGGGTCACGCCTAACAAACATGACATTTGTACAGAACCTGAGAATTGTGTTTATCTTTACACAATACTAATTTTATCGTGATATTTACATATGGTTTCTTTAGACACACCAGAGACAATACAGAGATCATTTCTTCAGGGTGGGGGAAAAGCAAGTGGATTTAGTAAAACAAACTTCAGGGAAAAATACAGTGGAAATTTCAAAGCTAAACATTATATTCATTTGTCATATGCATTTCAGAATAACTTGCTAGGTCTAGCTCACGATATGCAACCAATGCCATGGTACTAACTATATTCCTTAATCAGCACAAGAAAGTTAAACACAACAGATATATTCTGGAATTCAATCAGAAAAATTTACAAGAGGTAATAGTTTTCAGTTCTTCGACATAAAATAGTTATGACATACAAATACAACAGAATTTGTAGAGAAAGAAGTAGAAAGAATCACGTGGAACACTTTCAAATCTAAATCTAGGCAGGTAGCATCCTCCCTCTACTGAAGTTAGTGGCAAATCTGACAGAATTCACCAAGCACACCCGATTTTAAGTTATTTGCTTCTGCTGCTTGTGATGATACAATCATCACACCATCCTAAGGCTCCTTCCTGAGGAAGTCAGTGTCACTTTCTTTCAGATATTTAAGATATTTAAGCTGTATTTCTCTTTCAGTACACAGTACCCATGAAATAATTCACATCCTTGCACTCAGAGTCAACATTTCAATAACTTTCATACAGAAAAGAAAGGTATAATAAAGAAAAACAATTAGAAAGAAGGAATATATAAGTATATGTTAAAGCAGGCCACCTTCTTTAAATTACACCACCTCCTTACTTGTCAGTATTTAAATTGCACCAATTTTGACTCCTTCCATTCTCACTCACACAATGTATTAAGTGGGAGTAAATTTGTCTAAAGGAATCTAAGTGAAGACATGAATCATATCTCATATTGCCCTAGAACTTTAGAAGTATAAGGACTGAAAAAAAAATCCAAGTCTCTGCTGAGTATTTTAATAACATTTCAGTGCAAGATATTTAGTCATACTTTTCTTTTTCAGATGCTGAAGGTTTTAAATCTGTGGGTCTTTGAAAATTTTGATCTTTATTTATTAAGGGTTCGTAATTTTTTAAAAGTGAAAAATGTTATATTTATTTAGTTGTTTTGACTCTTACATCAAAACGAAAGTTGATATGTGTAAAAATTATGTATTTGTGACATGAAGCAGAAATACACGAGTTTTAGGCAGAGAATCCTATGTATTCACTACAAGCCCATATGCATTTTAAAATTCAGCAAAGACACTTCTGAATCCCATCTATTTAAAGGTTTGAAAATACCCTGAATTTAAGTGAGAAAAAATAATTAAGTTACTGGACTTGAAAATTTAAAAGCCAATGACCAGTCCATACTAGGTTCTACATCTGCCTAATCCATCCATAAGACACAGAAATTGTGATTTCCTTGCTTTGGATGTGCGTGAATCGCACAAGTTTCAATTCCTCTTGGGAAAAAAAGTCCCATACTGTCAGACTACAGATTAGGTGCACCTTTACCTGCACCTTTACCTACCTCAGAACACCTCTGTTTTTTTCCCAACATGATTTCCAAAAGGACCGCCTCCGGAAGACGGCATTTCCAGGAGTGACGTTATAGCTTCAGAGACGCTGTTTCGATGGCACTGCAATGTCATTCCCAGAAGTACTACCTTCTGGAGGCGGGTCCTGGTGGGAATGATATCACAGTATGACAAGTATTGTCAGGGTACCTGCAGATAGGCACAGAGACTGGGTAATTAAATGCCTGCACATCCGTAGTTATAATGAAACTGCATTCTTCTGCTAGCTGCTCTTACCTTATTTCTTTGGTCTTCTTGAAGACTGGTTTCCCATCATTTTCTTCTCCAATATCAAAAAGGTCTGAATACAACTCCTTATTTTTGTGGTCAACCTGGAAGAGTGCACACCTATCTGCATTCACCAGGTTCTTTGCATATATCTAGAGACAAAAACCAAAACGAGAGTTAGCGGTCATGAGTTAGATTCTCTTCAGTCTTTCATCTGACAAAAACCTAAATCTCTAGAAGACATGTTTTTAGAAATTATACAGTATGAATAATGTTCAAAGGAGCATCTACCTTCACAGCAATCTTTAATAATTAATATTTAATAATTAAAAACAAAAATGTGTCTTTTATTCAGTATTTTTAATAGCATTCCTCTCGTTGACAAATGAGTGAACTTGAACACCTGCTAAAATTTAAAAAGGCTGCCCAGGGAAGTGGTTATCATCACTGCTGGAGCTATTTAAAAGATGTATGGATGTGGTGCTTAGGGACATGTTTTAGTGGTGGACTTCATAGCGTGATAGGTTAACAGTTGGGCTTGATGATCTTAAAGGTCTTTTTCAACCAAATCAATTCTATGATCCTGTTACATTGCATTTCAAGTACAAGGAATGTTTTTCAAAATTGTACTTCTCTGTCTGTGTTTACATAATATTCTCCTTTACTTGATTTTAAATACATAGGATTTAGCAATTTGTCTTCATCCTCAGTGACAGTTTATTGGTACTGAATATCCATGAAAGAAAGACATAACAGTGAGGCTAGTTTTTTTTCTAAAAAACCTAGATGTGCTTGTAATACATAGCGATGAACAAACAGAAGATCAGAATTGCCACTATGCATTGTCCTATGCAGTGACACATAAAATGGCTGCACCCACCTGATGATAAAGCCAGCCCTTGCACTGAAGCTAAAACTCAGTAGTTCTATATTAACTAACCAAAGCCCACAAGGTACCACCCATCATCAAGAAAGTACCACAGAACAGCAATAGATTTGCACGGTCTCTGTCATACTTCAAACCAGCTAGTTATATCTTAGCAAAATTAACTGCCTGCCAGCACTGATTGACAGAAAAGTATCTTGTTCTTGGAACACAGCAGCCCTTCACTGAAAGGTTTCTGACATAGGATGAAGTTCTTGAGAACTAGAGGAAAAAAACAAAGTTGAACAAAGATCACCGAGTTAAAGATGACATACAGTTTGGTTCAAGACACATCTCCTATGTTTCTTATCTGCCCAGAAAGCATAATAACTGCATGGTAGAGCACAAACTGAGGTGGATCTCCATCAACTTTTTAATATTGTACGTAATAACTATCTGGTCATTCATCCACAGAAAGAGGCTAAAACTTCATGGTGCACAACACGTGCAGGTGGCATATCTGAAGAATTCTCAAGACTCCCATATGAACAAATGAGTTTGCACCTTACTCCTGTCTTTAAAAAATAAAAATAAAAATAAACCCCTAAAATATTTGATTTCATACTAAGGCAAATAGAAAAATGTTAGCTCTCAGCAGAAAACAAATGAGACAATAAATCATTAGTTGGGAGGCTCTAATTCTATGTCCTATGAGCTGAGTGATGGGAATTACACAGAAAATATCTAGACCAACTTTACAAAACTTGGAAAGCACTCCTGTACAAATGGAATCTATAGCTGGAAAGATTCATTTCCTTTCTACTCCATTTGCTCCATCAGAGCAGTAGATAGTCAGGAAGACTAGAAGCTAAGAGGTAACTTCTGTGAAATATTTCCCACTGAGAGCATTAAGATGTTTAAAGATCTTGACCACTCACACCCTTTATTTCTTTGCTCAAAATCAAGTGATTATAATCTGTGCCAAAAAAGGACAAGGGGTCCAGTAAATAATTCTCTACACCTGTTCAGAAACTGTATCAGATTTCTTTATAAAATCAGTAGCATAGCACCGATTTCATTAAATTAAACTTTTGAGTTGTAATGCAATTGAATTCATATGATTCAAGAACTTACCTTAGTTACAACTCCTGCTTTTCAAAAACAACTACATAAACACTGCTAATTGAGAGAAGCAGTTTAAATGGGAAAGGAAAGTCTCCCTTTTCTCAAAGCCTGAGGTAAAATTCAGGACAGTGGCTGAAGGGGAATATCAGTATAAAAGTTATATCTTACACTGTCAGTGGGGAGTTCAGGAACCACCTGTTGGGTAGGTTGTTTGTAACTATTCAAGCATAATGTTAAGAAAATTTCCAAGACAACTTCAACTTCCGCTTCCCCTCCCTGCATCTATATTAAAAAGACCCTTATGCTGCTAACTTAACTCTGAGATTTTAATGAAAATAAAATTGAAAATAATTCTAAAATCTCTGTAGTTTATTTATTTACTATTAGAGGAACAAATCAAAGCTTAAGCGCAATCACCAAAGGAGAAAGTAGTGAGGTGAAATTGAGTTCCATCCTACTCTCACTGCGTGGCACAGAATAAGTCACATAATGATAAAATCACACTCCTATAAAATGGCTATAAATGTGCAAACATATAATTCCATTCATTGTCCCAAGAAACAGCCAACTGCTATGGCTTACAAAGGAAGCTGAGTATGAAACATCCACTCAGGTTAAAATGCACAATCATGTTGCAGCCAAGTGTTGGAAAAGAAGATGAAAAAGCACATTTTACTGCCAATTGTGTATTCCACAAGACCTCTATTCAAAGGGATGAACAGAGGATAATATCAATATTTGTTCTCACTGCCATATATTATATCACAACAGTTCTTTCAAATGTTAAGCTATTTTTAAGTAGCATTTGAATTGGAAGTCAATATTTAGAAATTTCTCCTATGTAGAGAATTCCTGACTGTGTACAAACTAGAATAAGACAACAAATGCAGAATATTTTCCATTACTAATTCAAGTTTCTAAATAAAACCCCTTTAATGCTATTTGCATTCTGAGTTTGGTTTTGAATAGTCTAGCTAACAATATACTTCAAAGATTGAAGCAAATATCAGAGTACTGTTGGGCAGTAAATTTTTAAATATGCAAATTGAAACAATACAATCACAGACCTGATTAAGATTTACATCCAGGAAAAAGAACTGCAGCATAAATTAAATATGCCTAAAGCTCAAAAGCATAATTCATATATCAAGCACTCCAAATGAGCACAAACAACTAGTCCAGATGTATTTCTAAACACTATTCAGGAAATAATTCTGAACTGAAAATTGATTTAGAAAATTTGAATCTCTTTCTACTCCATGAATGAAAGCACAGTTCAAACAGTTCTAGTTATTCCCTTGGACTTGGTGGTTTTTATAAAACACAACCCTATCACTCCAGTTATGGGTGTAAATACTTTTACAAAACAAACAGTACTTTCAGAAAGGGGTGCCACGTCTTGCACATTTCATTCAGCAACTGCAACAAACACCTGTAGTCCCTCCTACAGACAGTAACTACTTCAGAAGTGTTTTGCAGCATGTAGTATATTGAATTTAGGAAAAAAAGAATCAATACAACAAGATGTGTTTCTGTAATTGTTTTCAAATCATCTCTAAAACACAATTTTAATAATTTAGTTCAGAGACAGTCACATTCCATCACTCATGAAAGCTGCAAAATGAAGTTGTGACAATGAAATTCAAGCTGACCTTTGCCACAACCTTATATATAGAGGTGTTAATATTGTTTGCATTAAAAGTATTAAATGTTATTGTAAACATTATAAATGGCTTACACGTTTCAATGATTTAATGTCTTACTTCAAGGAGAAGAGATCAAAGGACTTTAATAACTAAGAGTAATAAACTTACACGTGGAAAATGCAACTTACCATTATATGTTCAAGTAGAGAATCTATTGCAACTATATTGTCAAAATACGTTCTGTAGAGAAAGAAAAGTCAGTAAATATTGGCATTTAGTCAAATACTTTTCAAATGTCTGCCATGGGCTCTTGTTTCACACCTTGAGTATGATGAGGTGAGGACAAACATCTGCACCTTGAAAAATCACTGAATGGCTTGCCTATAGCAAGAGGGAACTGAGAAACTGCCCTAGCTCTGTTCCTTTAAACCACTATTCTGCAATGAGAGTATCATAAAATATTCTCTGTGATATGCGGAAAAGGCTACTAATATCACTTACCATGAGTTGAATAGATTCCTGCTGAATAACACCAGGAATCTATCAGAATGCTTCAGAGCCCTTTATATACTGAAAATTTTAAAAAGAGAGGCAAAAAGGAAAAGCAATCTAGAAGAGCAAGAAAAAAATTTCTTCTTTTTCTGATACATACTACTGGCAAGCTCTCAAAATACCTCATTAGTTTTATGCATAGAGAACTATGTGCTGAGAACTACTGAAAACTATGCACTGTAGCTAAACTCACATCATATTATCCAACTTTAAGGCTATTTAAAAGGTTACAATTTATATAACTCTTACTGAGTCTTCTCTATAACCCAGGTTTAGCATGTTGAAATTACAGAAAAATGCTGACCTTCTGACTTAAAAAAAAAAAATGCATCTCAGTTTCACAGGAAAGTGGTAACTGTTCAAGGACGGTCAAAACCATCAAAAAATAAATGTCAAACTTATTAGCAATAGAAGTCTAAACCTTCCACATGCCAAGTCTTAATAGCTGTTAGATTAAAATGTTCCTAGCAGACAGAAAGACATTGACCCATGGCCTTGAACATCTATATAGCTCGGTTCTGTTTGGGTCTAGTGGAAAGGAAATACACAACATGCTAGTCTTACATTATCAGGGACATGAAGAGATGGAGCACTGCATACTATGCCCTTTCTAAAATGTTACAGAACATGTCCTATTGACATTGCATGCTAACAATTTCCTCACTGAATAGGAAACCTTTCCATGTAAAAAAAGGTACAAACAATTTCTAGAAGGAAACTAATTATTTTCTTGCTAGTGCAAGTCTTCACCTACATGAAGCTCAAAAAGGTGTTATTAAATTATATCCTAATTCTGTGGCTGAAAGCATAGGGTTGATTTTTTGTTACAGCTAAAAAATCATAGCAGGTAATACTTCTGTCTGAGAGGAACTATATTATTGTTATTGTTGTTTATATAAATAAAGATTAAACACTTGCAGCATTTGTTGTAATTTTTAAAATTTTAAATGTTAAAATAATTTACAAGTTCTTTAAGACAATGTCACTTTTATGTACCAAGAGTAAATTGACAGCCCATAAATTTGGACAGATGAATCCAGAGTAAACTAGCTCAGTACAGATTTTAGCAAAATAAAAGCACTCTGGAATGCAACATAATTGTGCAAGATATTGCAGCAAGTGTGTATCTCTGGCAACAGAATGATGAGTGTCCTTTAGGAGACACATACTGAACCTAAGCTAAAATTTTTAAAACAAGGTCATCCCTGAGGAACAAAGCTAGGAAAAACATCTGGATACAACCAGCTTGCCCTCCCTTTGGTGTCTCATTCCCCATTCCAGCCTGATCAACTTAGCTGTCTGCATTCCTGAGCTATGACATAGGATTCTTGGATGTTCTCTAATCTCATCATTTTAAGAATTCTTCATAAAGATTCACAGAAGTGTTGCAGTCTCAGAAGTCTGAGATATCTTATTTTCCATAGTATCATCAGTCCTTTGTGATGCACTTCAGAAATGCTTCAACCAATTAGTTTGATAAAACACTGTTAAGCACCTAAGACTGTGATTTACCAAAAGTAAAACTTTGGTTTGTCTTTTAATTTTTTGGCTATTTCTACTATTTAAAGATGTTAATAGCAGCAACAAGGAAAAAAGGATGGAGGAAGAGCAGATCACCTATGGCAGTAAATTGACTTTGCAAGTCAAAGTCCAAGCTTTCATAGTCTTACTGTGTTTTCAGTTTAATCTTTTATTTATTGTGATTAGAAATTTGAATAAAACATACTACACTACACACAGCCTTTTAAAATAAAAACAGCCATCAGAAAATGCAGAGGAAGAGCAACTGTTTGCCAGCCTTAATTCTTCATGTACACATCCCTTAATTGTGTATACTTAGGCCTGTGTGTGTATCAACACATACCTGTCAGAAAGAGGGGAGGGGAAGCTGAAGCAAGCTCACTAACTTTTCAAAGTCCTTTCAAAGCCTCTAGAACTGGCCATGAAAAGAGATGGCAAGCCTATTTACCATGTCTCAAAAGAGGGCAATGTTTAACTCTGTTAAAAGCCGTGGCGAAAAAAGACAAAAAACTCATACAAAAGGCTGTAATGGTAAAAATCTGGTAAGTATAATTGGATGTTACACGTTACACCACCACCAAAAATAATTTTAACAGGTTTACACCTCTCCACACACATCATTTGTTTTCTCATCTTCCAAGGTGTGCCTTCACACCTGTTTGTAAGCTACAGTGTAAAACACAGCTAGATTAGAAGAGTCATGTCAGAAAAGCTCATCAAGATAAATTCATAAGATTATAATGCAAATCACACTTACTTTGATACATCAAGCAAGAAGTCATTCAGTTCTGTCTGCTTGGCAAGACCCCGGCACACCTGGAATCAGAGATCATGAAATCATTTCCTCCAGAAAACTGAAGTCAGAAGGAACATGAAGTCACGCAGTCTTGCCATTTAATTTGCAGGAAAAGAATACCATTAGTAGTATATACATATATACTTCAGTCGTAACAACCTTTTCCAGCCCTACAGGCTTGGGGAAGAGTGGTTGGAAAGCTGCACAGATGAAAAGAACCCGTGGGGATGTGTTGGTTGGCATTTGGCTGAACATGAGCCAGCAGTGTGTCCAGTAAGCCAAGACCAACAGCATCCAGGCTATTATCAGGAACTGGGAAGTCAGCAGACCTAAAGAAGTGCCCCTGTACTCAGCACTGGTGAGGCTGCACCTTGAGAAACACATCTTCACTGAAAGGGTTACCAGGCACATAAGCAGGCTCCCCAAGGAAGAGATGAGGGACACGGTTGCTTAGGGACATGGTTTAGTGGTGGAGTTTGCAGTGGCAGACTGATGGCTGGACTCAGTGATTTTAAAGCTCTTTCCCAATCAAATGATTCTATGATTCTCTATAAAACTTTTAGCTGTGTTTTCACTTCACCTAATCGCATACTTTATATCCAAAGTATAACTGTACACCTCTATATTAATATAGAAAAAGCATTGATGTCCAAAAAAAGGCACCTCTATTGTTTCTACTTTTTAAAAAAATAAAACTCAGAACTAATAACATCTTTCATCTGTGCAATGCAGATACAAAGAAAATATGATAAATTAAATCCACAAGCCTTACACTTGCATATAATTTGGTAAATATGTACAACTTGTTGAAATACATCTCTTTTGAAAGTCCAGCTGTGAGCCTGGTAGGTACAGTCCAATGCCAGATCAAAACTCTTGTGTTCCTGTCATGCTAAATCTTGGGAAAGGCAAAGCTTCTGCTTAGCAGAAGGGAGTGAAATAAAAATTTGCAATGGGCAGGCTTAAACTGGACTTCCCATGTTTTGTTTTGTTAGGTGTGAAATACTTTTAAGTTAGAGAGGGAGTCATTGCTATTAAGTAAAGCTACAAATGCACACAATTGCAATTCTACTACTGTACAATAGTCTACATGAGCCAATTATGCCTAAATGTGCAAGAGTGAATGACCATACTAAACAAAGTCAATGACTTCCAACAACAAGGTGGCAAATAATAGGGCCTAGAAAAGCAGGAAGCTTTGTGCAAATCTTCTGTCAAGTGTATGAAAGACACCTTGAAAAAAATATTGTCACGAATTTCCTCCTGTGAGTTGACAGAAAACCCTATTTTTAGCATCTTCTCTGAACTGAGAGAATATGTATAGTTTCAGTGTTACCATCTGGAGCATTCAGTGTTACTATTACCTGAAGTAACAAAAAAAATTAGAAAAGCTGCTGCAGTTTGCTAGAGCAGCTTGAATTGTATGGACCTTCATTAGGCACTCGAGTAGGGACAGCATGAAGCATCCTTAGTAAGAGTAGCTACACGACCATGAAGCAGCTAGCAAGGATGGCTTAAGATAGGCTTAGCCAACACCACCTAAGAACCTCAAAATGAATATCAGAGGAGGTGAAAAGCAACCAGTCGACCTAGTTTTGCCTTCTTATATGAAAAAAATAAACAACAAAAAAAATGCCACAGTAAAGTTGTTTTAATTCCACTTTAACAATTATTTATCTACTTTATTAAAGTTTCTTTTACCTTTAGTAAAAATACTGTTCATTATTTGATCCACAGTTACAACTGAATAAATTAGCTCAATGAGACCCAAAATGTTAGCATATTTTTCCCAGGCTGAGGAAAGGGTCTTGAATCAATGTTTTAGTAGTGAACTTCATTTAAATTTTATCATAAGCCTTGTTCCTACTAATCAAGTTCTAGCAAAAGAGCTATACAATGAAAAAATTACAAAATATCCACACTTACTTGTACTTGATGTATTGCTACTGAAGCCCATGCAAGATTTGCTGTTGCAACCTGAAATAAAAGAGAAGAAACTAACTGAAGGCATCTTGAAAACTGCATATTAGTTAGGTGCTTTTGTTCTCTATCAAGCTGCTTAATAAGTCAAATATGCTGTTCTAGACTGGAAGTAATAATTTCTGTGTAGACTTATTTAGTGAAAGTTTTGTTATACTTGAAAGTGTTTCAATTTTAGTCAGGTACATTCAGTCACAGGAGAAAAATCTTCAATTTTTTTGTATCAAAAATGCTTAATAATGCTTTTCAGATGTTGTATTAGGAACCCATTAGCTCAGAAATTCAACATCAAAACAAACATTTCATAAACCAAGGGCTTCAAAAAATACATTATGTATATTGTTGAAAATTGGGTCCTGCACTTGGGTCGCAACAGCCCCAGGCAATGCTACGGGCCTGGGGAAGAGTGGCTGGAAAGCTGCCCAGAGGAAAAAGACATGGGGGGAGTGTGTTGCAAATCTGGCTGATCATGAGCCAGCAGTGTGCCCAGGTGGCCAAGAAGGCCAAACAGCATCCTGGTCTTTATCAGGAATAGTGTGGCCAGGAGAAGGGAAGTGATGGTGCCCTTGTCCTCAGTACTGGAAGGCTACGCCTCAAATACTTTGTTCAGTTCTGGGCCCCTCATTACAAGAAGGACATTAAGTTGATGGAGTATGTTCAAAGAAGGGCAACAAATCTGGTGAAGGGTCTGGAGAGCAAGTCTGATGAGCAGTGGCTAAGGGAACTTGGTTTCTTTAGTTTGGAGAAAAGGAGGCTGAGGGGAGAGCTTATCACTTTCTATAACTAGCTGAAAGGAGGTTGTAGCAAGGTGGACACTAGTCTCTTTAACCAAGTTACAAGTGATAGGACAAAATGAAATGTCCTCAATTTGTTCCAGGGGACCTTCAGATTGGATATTAGGAAAAAATTCTTCACCAGAATGGGCACCGTAGAACAGGCTGCCCAGGGAAGACATGGAGTCACCATCTCTGGAGGTATTTAAAGATGTGTAGATGTGGAAGAGACATAGTTTAGTGGTTACCTTGGCAGTGTGATAGGCTAATGGTTGGCCTTGATGATCTGAAAGGTCTTTTCCAAACAAAATGATTCTATGAAAAGACAGTGAGTAAATCTTAACTCACAGAGGTGGGACAGGCTAAAGACAAAACATGTCAGCTCGTAGAAGCTAAATAAAAGGCTGATCCAAAACAAGCACATAGAATCATAGAATCTTCCAGGTTGGAAAAGACCCTTGGGATGATTAAGTCCAACCACTATCCCTACTTTATAAAGTTCTCCTCCAAACCATATCCCCCAACATGACAATTAACAACCCTTAAACACATCCAGGGATGGTGACTCAACTGCCTCCCTGGGCAGCATATTCCAGTGTCTGATCACTCTTTCTGTGGAAGTTTTTTTCCTAATGTCCAGTCTAAACCTACCCTGTTGAAGTTTGAATTCATTCCCTCTTGTTCTCTCACTAATTAGCTGTGAGGAGACACCAGCACCAACCTCTCTATAATGCCCTTTCAGGTAGTTGTAGAGAGTGATGTAATCTTCTCTCAGCCTCCTCTTCCTCAAATTAAACAGTCCAGCTCCCTCAATTGTTTTTCATAGGATTTATTTTCCAGGCACTTCACCAGCTTTGTTGCCCTCTGCACTCACTCCTGCACCTCAGTATCTCTCTTATATTGAGGTGCCCAAAACTGGACACAATCCTCAAGGTGAGGCCCCACTAGTGCCAAGTACAGTTGGACGATCACTTCCCTGCTTCTGCTGGCCACACGGTTTCTAATACAAGCCAGCATGCCACTGGCTTTCTTAGCTACCCAGGCACACTGCTGGCTCATATTCATCTGCTTGTCAATTAGAACCCCGAGGTCCTTTGTTGTGAATGTAGAAAAAAAAAGCAAGAGACACAAGGACTCAACAGCTGGCATCCCTCATCTTCCGTATCACTGTAAGGCATCTTGAATACACACATCTTTGTGCATGATTCTTGGAAATACCACCTGCACACATATATATACTGGTGCCCAAGAGGGTGTAGATGTAAGAATGTCAACGTAAAAACATAAAATCTCTTTTGCTTCAGTTATGTTTTAAAATAAAATAGCTTCTTACACCCATGAGACCTAGCATTGAGACTTGCTATACTGTTGCTACAACACTGCAACATTATTTTTTATAATAGGGCTCATTCACTGAGCATCAAAGATGTCAGCCAAAAAACAAAAATTAAATCGTTCCGTAGTGTAAAATAAAGCTTTACTGGAAAGTTAAAATTGAGGCTCAGGACAACTCAGTAGTGTCATTTTTATATGAGGTGATCTTGTTTTTTGACATTTGATTTACACTTATATTTCATTCACCTGCTCTGTATTAACTTCAATATCAATAAAGAAATGTAGAAACTGCTTTTTCAGAAAAGAGAAAATTACTGAGAAAATGTAAAATTACTGAGATGTACTTCTACAGATATTTGTAAATTTTACCTCCTGTGACTGAAAAAACAGACCACTACATTTTTGGGGTATTTTTTTTCAGTAAGTAAATTTGGTGAAATAAAAAGTCAAGTATGAGAAAGGTAAAAACACATGACAAGAGTGAGAGAAGAAAGTAATGGGAAGGAGGGCAGGTGCTGAAGGTGCTGACCGTTTCAGAGAAGTGGGGAAAGTCTGGGCATAAGCTCACCTCTTGGTGACTAAGGTGGAAAGCTTCCTTGCCCCAGTGACGGTAAAGTTCCAGGATACCAATCAGATCACCAATTGCTGTGACAATTGGCAAACACAGAACAGATTGGATACGAGTCCCCGATTCCAGTCCCGTACCTTTGGGGAATCGTTCATCCTAGAGAATGTAAACACAATCTGATAACCTCTAAATATCATAACATTAACATCAAAGACACACTGACATTTTCCTCCTTCTCCTGACTAAATCTGCAGTAAAACAATAACATTCACTAAAACTCAAATCTCAGCCTAATTTAATTTACACACAATATTAAGACATCTACTACATCTATTACAGATTACCTTACTGATGCAAAGTCAGAATTAGCTGTAACATTAGACACATCTTTGGGTTTGTTTTTTGCAAATTAAGAAAAATGTTCAAATTCCTAACCCTAGCCCTATCCATCCCTCGACTTCATTTTAAAAGTAAAATCAAATCATAAAACCCCTGTATATAAGGATATCATTACATTAATTGGAAATTATGAGTAACAGTTTTAGCCTTTATGTGTGAAAATGGCTAAAAAACATACAATCTTTACAGTCCAGGGGTAATATAAAGCACTGCTTGTTAACTGCAGAGAAAGCTTATTCTGCATTTTGGTTTTGTGCTTCTGCTTAAGTGTACTCACATAGGTATTTTATTTACAGCCTGGGTTTGCCCAATAAAAGTCACACTCTTTTAGCAAATATTTTATAAAATAGAGACAGCAGTGTCCAATTTTGGCCACAGAACCCAAAGACTGTTACTTTGGACAAAACTCAAAAGGACAGAAAACACTGAAAAGAGAAGATAATTTAAACTTCTTTAGTGTTCTCAGAGTAGCTGATCATAAAGTTGCCATAAAGTACATTCTAAATACTAGTTTCATACAAACACAAGGATGCAACTAGGGGAGGCAGTTTTAAAAAAAAAATTTAAAAAAACAGCTATACAGAATGATAAGAATTACTGTATCACCTTATGGTTTTCTGAATCCTTTGAGGGACAAAGGCATGAATTTTCATATAAGCTACAAATAAGTATAGCGTACTTTTCATATTATAAGTAGTCTAGGTAAGTGTAAGCAGAGATCAAAATCCTGTCTAATGGCAAGAATTTTGATTGACATTCCTGTCAGTGTGAGCAATGTGTCATAATTAAATCAAACTTTTATTTGCTATATGGAAAATTGTCTAGTTTGAGATTAGCACATTATGTATTTCAAGACCAGGAGGACAGGAGCTTGACAGGTATTTTCTCCCCAGGTGGCTATGGCACCATTACTTTCATTATCTGACAACTAAAAAAATCTTTAAAAGACAAAACCCCATAATCTTTAAATTTATAAATAAACAAAATGTTCTGAAATTATTCTATTTAGCTAATCCAAACTCAAATATATTTCCTCAGTAGCTAGACAGATGTAAATTCTATCATTATACATTCAGCTTAATAAACATTTCAGCACCAAAATATTCATTCTAAGAACATGCTGTAATCATCTCATTAAAAAGAGAAAGCTTCTTACCCTCAAAACATCTTTTACTAACAACGTTTTTCTGGATCTGGCTACAAAAGCAGATACTGTAGTGCCATGGGCAATGGGCCCTGCAGGAATGAGCCGTGGTTGTCCTTCTTTAGCTCCTGGTGGTGTAAATACGCACAGGCTCTAGTCAGAAGGAAAAGAAAAAAAAAAAAAAACAAACCAGAATGTAATCAGAAAACATGGTTACTTTTACAGAGTTACTTGTGCTAGCTATATAAAGAATTGAATAAAGTAGATAACGGAGAGAAACTCAGCTCTAGACAATGAAAAGTAGTTGGATAAACTCCTCTTACTGTTTCTGGAAATGTTAGGAAATCCCACTCTCAAGTCACCAGTCAGACAGTGGGTAACTCTTCCACTGAGCTCAGTCACCACTGAAATTAAGGGTTGGATGGCATTTACCTTGAACACATAGTACACCACATGACTCACAGAGAACAGTATTACCTTGTAAGAGACGTTGTTTGTTGTGGGTTTTTTTTAGGATGCGTTCTTTTTTTATTATTCCAATGGAAAATACTCAAAAAAGTAGAGATAATCTTTAAAGTTCCTGTTCATGTCATCCCAAGGAAAGGTAATTTAATTATCCTAACACTGTATTTCCTTAGTTGATTAGAATCAACCAGAAACATGTGATAATTGTTCTATAAGAAAAATATTAAGCAAGCTAACACCACCTGAAAGTATGGGAATGCAAACATTATTTTATAAAAGGAAAATTCGACACACAAAAGAGGCTGAACCTGCAAACCCTTCTATGTGCAAAACACTCTTCAAATCTAAAATTTAATTAGTTTTTGGTTGAAAAATGAACTTTATGGAACAGTGTAATGCTGAAAAACAATGTCCTTATCACAGTCACCTTAAAATTTTCCCCTCATGAACCTGAAAAAAGCAGTCCGTTACTGACAATTGATTTTAAAGTCATAAAACCACAAAAGAATTCCACTTGTCTCCAATAGTTAACAAGAATAGCTCATTTAACAAGCAAAAAGTTTCATCTTTTGTTTAATTTTTCTGCCTTTATCTCATCACATCCATCAATTTATGTGTTTCCTAATACTACTGAACCAGAGACTCCCAAAATTTTAAAGCATTTGTCATTGTCACATCCCATTCAGCATAAGAGAGCTATTATGCTTTTAACACAAAAGGGAATTTGGCCACATGAAGAATAAATTATGTGGCAAATGACACACAAAGTGTTGGAACAGCAGGGCTCAAATCTGTATTTCCAAGACTTCAGCTTAATGCTTGTAATCTCTTGTACATCCCTCCTTGTACATAAACACTAACACAACTAAAGCACCACCTCAGAGACCCACCTTCTACTGGCAAGTTGTGTTTTCTTATTTACTATAAAAAATTATCCCATTTATACCATGGATAAATTTGTAAGACCAGGAGCACTTTCAGGGAGATCCTACAGTAACTACTGCTAAATAGCCATATGATTTTTAGTTATGATCTTAAAACACAGGAATTGTGATAAAATATTCTAAACAAAGATCCTTTGCTATGAAAATAGAACTTTTATTTTTTTAATTTTACACATAGAATTCAGAAGATAGATGACTGTGCCACTACAAAATCTTTTACTAATATTCTTGGTAAGACTGGCCACATGTTGCACCACTACTTTGCACTAGTTTATTTTACTATCAGACCTTGCATTCATTAGCATTGCTACAAAGCTCAAGCACCCAAGATACTACAGCATCAATGATTATGATGATTAATATTAACTACATCTAATCTCTCTCCTACATTTAGCATTCACAAAGGCTCCTGTAACAGAGACAAAAGCAGGTACATAGGTAGGCCAGATTCCAGGAGCTCAGAATTCAGCATTGCCTTGAAAGGCTGAACAAAGAACTTTTAGTTCATCCAATTAAGATTTTAACTTAGGCTTAGCAGTAAGTAGGGAGTTTCACACTACAACTGTTATTATTTAAATACGAAGCCATTATATGAATATTTAGTTCCCTTAATGAAAGGGGAAAAAAAAAAAGAAAAAAATCAATTAAAAAAAAACCCCAAAACAAAAAAAACAACAACAACAACAAAACCATCAGGAAAAAACCCCAAATCAGCAAACAATAGAAAAGCTAAAAATGATAAATCTATGGGCTTTATTCATTGAAGAAATTAAGTGAACTCTAGGCAAAGTGAAATCAATGGTATTTCTCCTCTTTTGTTTCCTAGACCTAAGATGTCTGTGACACCTGAGTACCTCAAAATCTCCAACTACACATTATTGCAAAACTCCTGGAAGTTGGGCGGTGATGCTATCCTCATTTTACAGATGGAAACTACAACAACTACAACAGTTATTTTAGCTGGGGCTCCAATCCACATTTGAGCACAAACTTCACAGCTCACCAGATAGCCTACAGAATGCCTGCGATATGACTTAGAGCAGTATTGCAAGTCAGGTGGTGACAGGACCAAGAAAACACAAGTATGAAAGAAAGGAGACTCCAGAGATAGAACTTTACTGATTTGGGATCTATGCAATTGGGAAAATTACAAAACAGAGGCTGTTTTCTACCATGGATAGAAGTACCATTTGCATGTGAAAATTCAGGATCCATTGCCAACTGCAGAACATGAAATGATAATATGAGATATATTCTGCCATATTAAAATTTCTTTATTCTGCAAATGTGCAAAAGCACATCACAAAACATACTAAATATTTTCAAGAAGAACATACTGAAATGCTTGGAAACTAAGGAGATGCTGATTAATGTACCATATGTAGGTACAACTGCAGCAATGACAGTACCTTGTCTGTAATGGATTCATAATTTTTTGGAAGGAGAAAGTTGGACTTCATGCTGCAGGGGAAAAGATGCAAATGGTCAAAGAAAAGTGCAGAATTCATAGCCCAGAGAAGAATGAAGTTTATCCAAGATGAATCAGGAGTCCAACAGTTAGGTCATTTAGTGAGTTCAGAAAAAAACCACTCTAGATTATGACAAAACCCAGTAACTGAGTATTTATCTTGTTCAGGAAGATTCTAAAAGCTCAGAACACAAGGTAGACAGTTTTCCATCCAGTTATTCGTTTGCTAATATTGCAATACAGAGGAGAATGAAACTACCTTAAAAGAAAAAATAGAGCTGCCACATAGTATTTTAGCTCTGACAAATCATTTCAGCATATTTATTTCATACATTTTATGCAGTTGGAAGGAAAGATAATTCTTCCATGGAGTAGTTTTTTTCTGAATATGCCTGATATTACTCCATTTTGATGTCTTGCATTATGATAGAAGTGCATGAAATCTTGAAATTTTCTGCTTATTCTGATGCCAAATCTCAGCCTTATTCTTCAAACGTCCTTACACCAACTGCTTCTTATAAGAGTGGCCTTTAACAGTGAATGACATTAGAAAAGTTATTTTGAGATTTTCCATATGAATTACAAGAATGTGCTACACAAAAAAAAACCCAAGCAAACCCAAACCAAAAACATGCACACACAAAAAAAGCCAAGCAGCAAAACCCAGTAAATCAGTATGTTAAATCTGCCAGATATTTGGGGCTCACCTGCTCTCTCCTTACCACAAATCACTCCAATGTTCTTTTAATTTGCAAATGCACATTCAAATCATCCTTCAGCAGCTCAAAAATTAATTGCAATTGTTCCTATGCAGACATATTGCATACAGCTTCAGAAGCAAATGATGAAATGGATGGATTGGGTCCTTTCAAATTACTTGCATTTCTTTAGTGGGTTTGACCATCTTACTTCAAAAACAGATTAAAAGTTTGAATTTCTAGTCATGACACTAAACAGCTATTAATGGTCAAAATAAGGAAATAGTGAATTTTTCAACCACAACAGTCAATAAAGAAAGGAAATGTGAGAATATACAGTCCCATAATTTCCCAAATACTATGCTGATTACTCACAATGCAGTAAAAGGAGAAGATTAAGAAGACAGCAAGATGCCTGTGTATTGCTCACAGTATATTTTATTGCAATAATTTCCAGTGAGAATCTAAGTTAGTAGTAGAATCATTAACAGCTCTTTCTGATATTGCAATATCACTGTCCCTCTCCTGGCAGAAGTAAAAGGAGAAAAGATTCTTTTCTTGAAAAATACTTGAAAGATTCAAAACCTCCCTGAACATGTTTGTGTGTGTTACACTCCAGGTGATGCTGCTCTAGCAGTGGGGTTGGACTAGATGATTTTCAGAGGTACCTTCCAATACCTGCCATTCTGTGACTCTGTAATACTGCAGAGAGAGCATTAGATACCTCTCCTGCCAATGAGGGAGATGGCAACCAAGATGGGAGAGTCATTCAGGGTTTGATAAACTACCAAAAGAGCAAACACTGGCTTGGAGAGTGAATCATTTTGAAGCTCCCAGGTTTGTGCATTCTGGCACTCAGCAGCTCATGGGATCCTGCAGTTCTCTATTTTGATATGTTCCTCTCCTTCCAGGCACAGATAGCATCTCCTTACATCAAACTCAACTACCTTATTACCAATCTTCTTCCAAAAGTTCCATATGGAAGAAGGTGGGCTTCTTTCTTTAAATGTAGTTAGGCAGGGAACACTTAAGTCTGACACCAGAAACTTCCAATACCTTGTTGGGACCTCAGAGTGCACAAAGTGCCTTCTTTCCTGCCTTCTGTGACATGACAGATTGTTCCAGCTGAGCCCAAAATCTTAAAAATTAGTTCTTCCCTCCTCATTTAAACTCTTAATTGACATTGAGAAAGTCTCCAGTGAAAAAACCTCCTGTTAATTTTGACTGATATTAGAGTATGGCTTGGAATCCAGTGATGGCCTCACCATGACCAGAGAGAGCAAGAGATGCTTAAAAAAGAAAGCTGATCCAAAACAAAAAATACAAAACAAATTACAACAATGATTCAACCACTGGTGAACACAAAGAAATGTAACAAAATTCACCCTTTCAGGTCTGATTGGCCCTTTATGTATAAGCAATATATCACAATCTCTAATGGCTTTAAACAATGCTAATATATTATGCTAATACATTAATCAAGTCTTCCAGTCTCTAGGAATGCAGAACAATGTATACTGTAGTCAGTTCTCGAGGGATATTGACAGGACAACATTCTCAGTCCACAGCTAAACACAGCAAACTTGGCTTTCAGGTACATAACAAAATTAGTATATATTCGATAAGCCACAATACCATGGCTTTTGGTGTTCTTCTTGATGCCATGCACACAGTCTGTTGGAATTATGAAATAATTTATCTTTAACTTTCACTGTGATGGAAAAAGCTCTCATTACTCCTCATTTGTTAAAGCTAAGAGCATGCACATGAAGAATTACTGATGTTCATCTTGTCATTCTGTCGCAACTTGGCCCCAGAGGTTTTTTTTTCTACTGAAAATGTAATGTCTGACAGAAGAAGCAGATAAAAATGCCCGTAAAAGAAAAGATGAGGAGTAGCAGCTCAAGTTTCATAACACAATACCATCAGCACTTCTGTCAGATAATCTTACAGTGTAAGAAATTACTTACAATTTTCAGGTGCCCTCAGTCTTTGGCTCTTCTGATGATGAGGTCAACTACAGGTGTAATTGACTCTATTTTTCTAGTGGTTGTTGGTGTGTAGCCCGTCAGAATCTGGCACAACACCAAATCCCAATCCACAAAGGCCAGAAACCATTCAACAAACTATACAAAGTTTGCCAGGGTTAGATTTAAACTGCAAACACCTATTTGCTCACACTGCAGAAACTGTTCAGTTGTTCAATCATAAACTGCTTTTTCTAAAATTTCTTTGCAGAAAAGAGGTCTGGGTAAGAGTCATCTTTAATGATTAGAATGAGGGAAAGAGCACATATGTGACAAGCATTCCATTAACAAACTGTTTTGGTGGTAAGGGTGAATGGATTCTGATCTAGTTTCTTCCACAGTGATTTTTGCTGATAAAACTGGCACTAAAAATGCATAATAGAAAATAATTTAATATTCACCAGACAAAAACGAAAGCCTTAATACCAAACATTGCTATAGGACTTGCTGGTTG
Organism: Calypte anna; assembly: GCF_003957555.1. Taxonomy (NCBI): domain Eukaryota; kingdom Metazoa; phylum Chordata; class Aves; order Apodiformes; family Trochilidae; genus Calypte; species Calypte anna. The sequence continues at coordinate 36,425,641 of NC_044246.1, forward strand.
GGGGAAAAAAAGGAAAATAAAAATAAAAATGGAAACAAATTTAAAAATTAAGCAATATTAAGTGAGCTTAATAGGGTTTTCTGTTCACATCCTGTTCCATGACAACAATGAATAATGGATTTCTACTCTTGTTAAAGGATGGAACAACCTACAGTTAACACCACACAGCCTAATGATAACTTAATGACAAAATAAAATAGTTATGTATAAAGACTGTGCCCTACAGCCAGATATTTTTCAGGAATAAAACTTATCACAATAAGAAGTGATGAACCAGAAAATCAATGAAAGAGAACTGATTTGGAAAGTGTCCACAGGCAAAAACCTTGGATATGTAAACTGGCAAAGCTGAAGTAGTAGCCCAACACCATCATGCAAAAGTTTTAAAGAGCCATAGGAAGTTATGTCATGGGTTTAAACACAGCTGCAGAAATCCTACTCCATGAAGCACAAAGGGATAAAAGCAGAAAAAATTTCAAGCAACTACCTCTGTTGTTTATAAAAATTTCATATATCCTTCTTTAATAACTGACAGTGTACTTGAGAGGAGATTTGCAGTTTTAAACTAAATTCTGTGTACAAATGTTGGATACTTAAGAAAACAAGACGATGCACTCATATTCCATAAAACAACTGGTATTTTGGGGACTTTAAAAAATGTTTTCATCCATTTTAATGGCATCAATTTCAAACTGCACTTCATTCCTGGAAACCTTACAGATGATTTACTCAACTGAAACCCATCACAATTTATACCAGTTCATTGACACAGAAAACTAAGTTGACACACCTTTTTTCCATCCCTTCCATTTTAAGGCAAATTCAGCTAAGTGTTTTTCTCAAAGATGTGTGTCCAGACAGTTCTCAAACAGCTCCAGGGATGAGGATCCCTGACCTTTAATTGTAGTCATAACTGGGGAAGCTTTACTAATGCCAATTCAAGGCAGTGACCTTCATGCCCTACATGCTGTAGCTATGGAGAAGAATCACAGAACTGTTCTGTTTGGCAAAGACCTTTAAGATCATTGAATCAAACAAACATAACTCTACCAGCAATTAACCTAACTCTACCAAGTCCAGTGTTTTAACCATGTTCCTAAGCACCACATCTACACATCTTTTAAACACCTCCAGGGATGGAGGCTGCACCTCTCCAGGCAGCCTGCTCCAGTGTTTGATAAGCCTTTCAGTGAAGAAATTTCTTCAAAAGTCTAGAAGATTCCCCTGGCACAACTTGAGACTATTTCCTCTTGTCCTATTGTTTGATACTCAGGAGGAGAGGTCAAGCCCCACCTTGCTACAACCTCCTCTCTCCAAACATATTATTCCTTTTCTCTCTGCCTTATCCAGGTACATCTTCACCCCTCAACATTTATTTTTTTTAAAATGATCAATACCAGTTCTTTTTGACCATTCTCCCTGCTCTCCCTTGATCGCTTGGACTCACTTCAGCTCCTCCAGTTTGGTTTTTTTTTTTAAGTGTCGTACTTAAACCAGATGTATTATTTGACTGGAAACCTTAGCAATAGAAAGAGGAATGTGAAATTATTTTACATGAAGACTCTGCTGATAGAACAGTGCCTTCTTTTGCTAAAGCAACAATATTACTGAGTCTTTACCTTAACTGAAAACCCCAGAATCTTTCTCAAAGTCATTGAGCACCTTACACAGAGGTGACCTAAGGAGAGCCCAGAACCTGCCCACACTGAAACACTGTCCAGTTTGTTCTAACCATTTTCTCAATATAGTTTTGAATTGAAAGCTGTTCCTACAAACACATTTGCAGTACTTTCCAATTTCATGGAATGTGCAAATTTATTATGTCTATATTCTTCCTTAAACACAAGCTCTATCTAGTTTTCTAACCATTTCTCAATTCCAACTACAGTATATTCATGATTATCATATTCCACAAGTCCATTTACCCAAATATTAAATGAAATAGGACCAAAATTTCACTAAGATATATATTGACAGCTATTTATCTAATTTCTTTCAATTTGGTAAGTTACTGACTTCAAGTTAAACTCAGATACCAACAGCTTTTTCTCTCTGCTGAGCATCACTATTCATAGGCAAATTAAGAAAGCAAGAGACTTCTTCCACTTCATCTATATGTAATATGTGATGTTAGGACTGATTTGAGGATAGAGAACAACATTTTATGGATTGACTTGCAGGTGGAAAGATTTCACCTGGAAACACCTTTAAAAGTCTTAGACTTCAGAGACCATGGCTTTGTATTCAAAATAATTTGCCTTAGTCCAGTACAAAAACCTGAGACAGCAAGTATTGGATGTTTTCAACTTGGTTCTTAGTAACTGAAATCACCCACCCCAAAAATTCACTAGGTGGCAGTGCACATCAAGCTGCAATAATTTCTGCAAGACCACAAATTCCAGATTAGTTTAAGATACACCCTGAAGCACAGCGTGTGCACATACTTGTGGCCTCACATAATTATTTCTCACAATAAAGCTATTGAAACTGTCTATCTGAAGCAAGGATGATCTGTTTGTCAACAGAATTTGCAGTTTTAGGAACTAAGTAATGCTCATAAGACCTAGTAAAAGCTACTGTCTATTATATTCAAAGTCACACATCTTTATGTAGGAATCACAATGTAATCATGAGGTGAATTACTCACACAAATAATGACTATAAAGAAGACACATCTGAAGAATCAGATAACATGATAATACATTAGAAACTTCGTAGATGTGATAAGTATTTTATAAGTACTCTCTTGTAAAGATATTAGTCTATGGACTTGAATTCATTCCCAGCTAGCATGAGACTTAGGCACATTGATATAAACACACTCACCAGCCAGTATTATGATTTCAGTAAATTCTTTTTGTCATGTCTGAAAATGACATTCAGTTAAGGTCATAATATAAGAATCATGAACCATATTCATCCCCATAAGAAATAAAGGAGAAAACTGAAATAAAGAAGTCTTTTGCTGCAGAGTTCTGAAACATTCCTGTTTGCTTTGTGTTTCTGGTCACCAATATACAGTGTTTGCAAAATTTCTGTTACGTACATTAAGAATAAATAATTTTATTTGCATAACTGCACTAACCCATAGAAGAAGAAAATTTCTTAGATAAGGAAAAAGTTCAAGAGCCAAAGGCATTGTGGGCACAGGGCTGCTGAGATGACTGGACCCTGATGAGGAAGCTATATTGTTTCTAGTACCTTAATATTTTGAAATGCATTCTACCATACGTAGAGCATATGCAAAACCAATTTCTGACACATAAGTCAACTTCATAGGGGAGGAAGGAGTTGATTATGAGAGTGATACTTGCCTTCTCGGAGGCAATCATTTGAAAAGTAGAACCTTACTATCAAAATACCCTTAGAAAGGAGTGGGACTCGTTCTAGTGCTGCCAAGCAATCTGAACAACAAGAAGGTTGCTGAAATAAGCCATATGGCCACACACATCCTGACACCAGTTCTGTGTAATACTTGCACAAAGAAATGCACTGTAACTACAATTGGTATGGCATCTTCCATTTCAAGCAAATTCACTCAAGCGAAGGTCCTGAAGGCATTTGACCTGACAGCACAAACTGCCTTGCATTTACGCTGCCACCCAGCTCTTCATAAAAGTCAAGATTTAGTTTTGTATACTTCAGTAGAGAGAAACAAAATGAGGCCATAAAGAAACTTCATATGCAGATAGGTATTTTAATGGACATTTGTGCTGCTAAACTAAAAAGGAATTTTTTCTCAGACTAGGTCCTCTTTTAAGAGCTAGTGCATCATCTGTGTCTTGTAGAAAGAAAAGGACCAGATAACATAAGAGTTTTTCTTCACATTAAACAAATTTTATTTAATTTCTAATATAATTTTCATGTAAGGGAAGTGCTGTCCTTACTGCACCAAAAAGTATTTATAATTAATCCCAAGTAACCCATGAAAAAAACCAATTGCAATGACACAGCAGCTCTCTCAGTATTAAGAAATAAGACCACACAGGATGCAGTAAACACTTGATGGTTTTCATTTTCTGAAGACCTAGAATTTCTGTAAAAGGAAGTTATCTTATATCCTAATTAGAAACTCACTATTTAACCTAAAGGGAGTTATGGTAATAATAATTTTTGCAAAGCATTCCAGACTATGTGCAAAACATTTGACACTGTCCTGCACGACATTCTGGTCTCTAAACTGGAAGAATATGGATTCAATGGATGGACGATGGGTGACCATTGGATGGTCACACCCAAAGAGTTGTGCTCAATGGCTCATTGTCCAAATGGAGGTGAGTGGCGAGGGGTGTTCCTCAAGGGTCAGCACTCAGACCAGTGCTATTTAACATCTTTGTTGGTGATGTGAACAGTGGAATTGAATGCTCCCTCAGCAAGTTTGCTGACAGTGCTAAACTGTGTGGTTAAGTCAACATGATGGAAGGAAGAGATGCCCTCCAGAAGGACTTGGACAGGCTTGAGAAGTGGGGTCCTGCAAACTGAAGCTCAGCAGTGCCAAGTGCAAGGTTCTGCACTTGGGTCGAGGCAATCCCATGCACAAATACAGGTTGGGAGGAGAAAGTACTTAGGGCAGCCCTGACAAAAAGTACTTGGAGGTGATGGTGGACCAGAAGCTTAAGGTGAGCTGTCACAATGCACTTGCAGCCCAGAAAGCCAACCATGTCCTGGTCTGCATCCAAAGAAGTGTACCCAGCTGGTCAAGGGAGGTGATTCTCTTCCTGTACTCTGCTCTTGTGAGACCCCACCTGGAGTACTGTGTCCAATTCTGGACTCTTCAACATAAGGACAGAAAGGTCCTTGAGCATGTCCAATGGAAAGCCACTAAAATGGTCAGCAGCAGCTGCCCTATGAAGATAGGATGAGGAAGTTGAGGAGGCTTCCCAATAGCTGAAGGGGGCCTACAGGAAAGCTAAGGTAGGGTTTTTTGCACAGGTGCATAGTGAGGGGACAAAGGGAAATGGTTATCATGTGTCAAGATTGTCAAATTTGGATTTCTTTAAACAGGCACAAGCGTAGCTACGCATATTTACAGAGGGAGCTGAAATAAAGTTAGTACTTTTGCTTCAGTTTTGACCTTAAGTTCCTTATAGAATACACAGAATATAGCCAGAACACACATAACTAAACATTACAAAATCATCTGAGAGAAAGTAGCTATCTACTTATCAACACAATTCCTCCATTCTTACAGAATCCCCTCCCAGCACCTAATTCTCAAAGACACGTACACACACCCCAGAAAAGCTGTGTTCAGACACAAATTATTTCTTTGAAAGCATGATGGAAATGAATCCAGCATCAGGTCTTGCTTTGAAACATGAGGCCGCTGACTGGGTAAATACGAGCAGATCTGTGTATATTTCTCAAGATAGCAAACAAAAAGCCAAACGACAAAACTGAACAAAGAAAACAATTAATTTAGCTGAATTCATGTAACTTAAGTCACAAACCAAGCATCAGAATGTTAAGGCACAGAAAAATAGAGGGCATTTTTCAACATGTGACCAGAGGTGTTCAACTACTTTGTCTACACTGATTCCAAGAGTTTTTTTAATTTTTGAAACTTAATCTCAAAGAATTAGCTCCTTTCTGCCATTTATGCTATGCAGAGTCTTTTTGTTCCCATTTAAAAAGGATACTTAATGAAAATAAGTAAAAATAGCTTGCCAATATATCCTGGAAAACAGTTAATCTCACTTGGACACATCCTTCACATTCAATATTGAAGAGACAAAGATACCCAAATTGATTTTCAGTCATAGTTTCTTACAAAAAGTAGACTACTGCATTACCATTTAGTTAAAAGATTACAAACATGAGTCTGGCCCAAGGCCCAATACCGTGAATGGAAAATCTCACACTAACTTCAAAGGACTTGGGATCAGTCCCTGTAATAACTACATGAAAAACATTCCATTTGGGGAGATACAGCTACATAGCACTGGCTAATAAAGTCAATGTGTGTGTTTTCAGTGGTTGGAACTTTTTCAGGAAGAGTTATACTGGGAAGCAAACAGATTCAACTGCCTAACAGATTATTAAAAATAATAATAGTAATAATAATTATAATGTTCCATGGCCATTTGCATCAGCCCCCACCCATGACAGTGGACAGTCACCTGCTACTGAGAACCAAATATTGCATTCACAAGGGGTGACCAACGTGTTGCTTAAACTGCACACCTTAGTGAAATGGCTATTAACAAACACATCCTATTTTCATACTTACAGAACTCATTTCCAAATAGTAAAATGGGTTATCTTTATTATATGAAACAATCATTAAATGGAAAAAAAAAAAAAAGTAAAACCCATTTAAAACCCATTTCCATTTCTTTTAAGAAAGTTCCACATCCTTTAAAATAGGCATTACCTATTTGAATAAGCAAAAATTTCTCAGGCAAGGCTCAAGACACCTGCAGGTTTATAAATCTTCATTTCTATTTCTATTGTTTAAAAGGTTTATTTCTTACCCCTTTTCAGAATGCAAGTATTTTACAAAGGGCATGTGCTATGCAAAAATAAACTATTAAAACTGGCTGTTTAAAGCAAGGAAACAAAAAACAAAACAAAACAAAAAAAAATTTTCCCTCATAATTTTTCAGAAAGAAGAGTTTAATCTGTTTCTTGAATGCAAGAAAGTCATAATATTGCTTTAAAAATGTGAATTATTTGAAAATTTGTGAAGTGTAAACTGCATTTCCTTCTTGGTAGCCATTTGAAGTGACTACAAAATCTTGTATATTGGTAACTGTCCAAATCTATCCATGTAGAAAGAAATGGAATGCATTCTAAATACAAAATACTTAAACAGCAAATATAGGGCTCAGTTTCAGTCAATTTTTTACACCAGAAACTGATTTCATTCATAAATTTTAAATGTAAAATTTATTTCAAGCTAACTAAAAACAAGATCTGAATTTTACATTATCACACTATCAACTTTCTGCTAGCAGTTTAACAGAAGACCTGATAACATTAAAATAAAACAATAATAAATATTTAAAGAGGTAACTAGATGAAACAGGTTATGCTGAGGGCAAATCCAGGTTTCCTGTTTGTTAAAGACAATCAATAATGGGGATAATAATGAGTTAAGTTGCTGCAGTCAGAGAAACAACAGCACTACTGCCAAATCTTATAAAAAATTAAAAAGGCTAAGGATCTAAACACAGGAAACATTTTTTCATTACCACTATGTTCAATCAACTTTTATTTTACAGAACTAATAATAACAAAAGTAATATTTAGCACCCAGATAATATTTCCTGCTAAATGACATGCAAAGTAAAATCAAAATCTCATTGACAAATTGGAAAATGTTCTTGTAATTGCACAGAAAAGTAGCATCTTAATCCAGTATACTTACATTATTGCATTCTCCCAGGAAATACAGTGCAAATCCATCAGCTTTTGTAGCTGCCAAAGCAATAACAAAAGAAATAATTGTACTCACAGGGGGAAATCAAACTTACACAAGACCTCTGAGGTGAAACCACAGATTCAGTTCCATTCGGGAGAAACATTTACAATTCTAAAGGTGGAGTTCTATTGCTGTCTCTTGAAACTTCCCAGACCCTACAAAGTTAGAGGTATGAGATAATTCTTGTTTTCCCCATTGTCATTTACTACATTCTAAGACATAATTAGGAACAACCTCTTTATGCAGCTTATTCTTATTCCAAGGCCTAATGTCTGTAAATTCAAAATAATTCATATGACAGTATACAAGTAATGTAAGAATATGTCTTAACAATATAATCAATGAGATAACATTATTATTTCAATGAGTAAAATAAATACCATTCATAGATGGTAAGCTCTATTAGTCCCTGCCTTAAGATACAAAATTACAGAAAAACAAGACATCGCAAATATTGCTATAAAAATGTGTTTCAAAAAACCCTATTTTCTTCATCTGCTCCATATTAAAAACATGGACACACACCGGAAAGTTTATACTTGTCAGATTTCTGCCAGATTCAGATTGTTGTATGAAACAAAGTCCAGTTCCTTAAACTCTCAAAAGTTGAAAGTCAACAAACCATTGTAACTTATTGCTAACATGAAAACTCTCAGAATCAAAAGAGAAGATAGCAGTCAAATGTTCTGTACTCTGGTTTACACATTACACTTTGGTTTTAATTCTGCTGGTCTTTCTAACAGTTAATAAACACTAAAACCAGTAAATGTACATCGCTGCTACTAGTTTTTTATGAATGAACACAAGAACACATTTAAAACATTTCAGGCAAGTAATTATACTTGTGTGTAATCAAATTAACTGACTTTCTGCCTTTCTTTGACAGAAGGAAAAAAATCCCATTGTTATTTACTTGCTTATTGTCAACTCTAAAACATTAGCGAGAGAATTCAGGGCATAGTAATTTACATTCAGATTTTAAATCCTTCACCTGCAGTATGGAAACACATTGAGTTATGAGGAAAATGGACACTGTAAAGGAAATAGATTTTTTTAAATATCATCTGCTTTACAAAAGAAAAAAAACTTGTAAAATATAAGCAGAACCTGTCTTATAAAGCCCCTTGCTTTCTGTGTATTATAAAATATAGGCTGATTTGCTCTGACCTGGGCACTGATATCCAAATAAACATTTAAGAAAAACCAGTGAACAGAAGTGGTCCTTTCAAAACCTCATGTATATGAGCCAAAACTAGTATTCATCACTAGAAAACAATAAGTAGCAGGGATTTTAAAACCTTTCTACAGAGCTGACTGAAAGCTAAATTGAACATACTACTACTTCCTATTGAATTCTGAGTACATCCACTCTGGCTAAAAAGAAGCCAAATTAGACATATTGTTACTGCAAATTTTTTTGTTTTATTTTTTAGTTTTTGATCAGGTAAATTATTTTCTTGCCACAAAAAGTACTTTAACCACATAGAAAAAAAGGTTAAACAACTGAATGCAATTTGACAACATGCAAAAGATATACCCCGTTTCAGTAACATCTCAGTATTGCTTCAGGAATTCAAGTATGCAGTGATATTATCAATAGGTTGTTGGGTTTTTCTGCTTTCACATTGACATTGCAACACCATCATCACCAGAATAGTTTATTCTTTAGTTCACTTAACAGGGGACTCAAATTTTGGTACTGGATACACAGCTCCCTCCAAAGATGAAGTTCACTTCAGCGCAGCCAGGGATTCACTGAGGGACAGAGGGTGAAGAACTGAGAAACATCCAAAGAAAACACTATTACCCTCAATACCTGTCTTCATTGATTACCTGTCATTCATTACCTGTCTTACCCAGGTAAGAAATGCACTGTGCACTGATGCAAAGTAACAGCTCAGATGCCTGATTCTCTTTCTTACCTATTTTAATGATGCTGCTCAGTTCATACAGAAGTAGTTGGTTATCTCCTCCCGTATCCAGGCGCTGTTCTATGTAGCTGTTCAATTCGTACACCACACCTTGCATATTCGTATCCTGGTACTACGGAAGCAAACCCAAAAAGAACATTATAGAATAACTCAGATGTATTTTGCAAATTTAAAACATATAAATTAATTTAGAATACGTTGAGACCACAATGAAGAGTCAATCACAACTGTCCTAATCCAGCTGCCTGACAAGCTGGGTCACTACTGAGCAAGAGGCAGAGCACTCCACTTTGCTCTGTTAGAGATTTGTTCAAAGTGTACCAAGTACACCCTGAGCAATTAGTAGTCATCTAAACTTGGCCCAGGTCACATGACAATGTCTCAACAAGAAATATAGATGCAACAATTATAAGGTAGGTAACCTTCTTCTCCTGACTTTTAAGTTCATACTAGCTAGCTTCCATAGCATCTTCCACCTTAAATTCATGAACCAGATGCATAACTGTGCCAAGCACCAGAGCCTCGAGGAGGCAGCTCAAGGAGCTCAGCCCTTCAGCAGCAACAATTAACACCAAGAAATCAAAGCACAGAAATTGCATTAGTTGAAAACATGCTAGGCACTTTGGCCTAAGAGCCATTTGTTTCAGCTAAAGACAGCTGACAGCCAGCAAGAGATTACAAATGAGTTAGGATGTTTAGATGGGACCCACAGAGTGCTGACGATGAAAGAGTATGACATGGCGAAAATCTCATAATGAGATGCAGCCTCCTGTCAGGGGCCCAGCTGCATTTTGTTATCCTGAGTCCTGAAAACAAGTCCTGCAGGGCTGACAAAACTGGCAGTAAATGTGCCTGTGTAGCATGACAGCATCATGAAGAACAGTTTCACAGAAAGCAAGACTTGGCAGTAAGTAAAGATTCATCACCCTGCCCAAAACTGGTAATGTGGTAACTGAAGAAAGTAATACAGTCAGTTACTTATTGAACTCGGTGATGCAGTAAATTATGGTGCTGAAACTAAAAATGAAGCCGGTGATATCTAGATGAAATAACGTTAATTGAGAGACTAAGAATTATTTCCCTGCTCATTCATACTTCAGAATCAAATGTAATATCGACCAGACAAATGTAAACTGTACTATGGAAAACACCATGAAGGTTCAGAGTACCACAGTCTACGCACCACTTTCATGCTTTTGTGCATATACATAACTCTGCTCTCCAGATCTTCCCTGTCTGTAAATTCAGGTAAAATTGCACATATGCTGATGTATTAAGCCCATAATTTACACAATATATCCCATGCTATAACTTTTATTTCCACTATTACTTTCCTCTGTTTCTACATACAACACTCTATGTCATGAATAGAGAGGATACACCTGGCTTCTTAATCTGCAAAAAAAATCTCACTAACTCCACCAACAAAAAAATCAAGTCCTTATTGATAATACTAATTAATTCCTTTAGATTAAGCAGATCTTAATCTTGACTTTAAAATAGGTTCGGAGAACATACAATCTTTGCCATGACCCCTTCTTAACTCATGGTATTGTACTCATCTATTGCTCCAGATGGACACATTAGAACACTTGAGACCAAAGTTGTCCAAAATGTTCCTAGCATTTAACAAATATAACACTTAATAATTCTTTTTATAAATTGATGTGATGATTATAAATTTTGACAGCATAAGGTCATGCTGCATATATGCATAAACTGCTGTAAGTCTGAGGTTTACAATACAGCATACCATTACCATTATTAGCACCATATGGCAGCTGGTAAGCTTCCATTGACTGTCCTCTGTTGTGTCCCAGATTTACCACTACATGATTCCTCAGTAGGAAAATAAAATAACAGTTTCATAAAAGTGGAATTTTGATACTTGCAATATAGCGGTAAGTAGCCATACAATAGAAAAATAGCAATCAAGAGATTATGTTATTCATACATGTTAACAGACCTGCAGAGATATACGTAGCCATGTAAGGCAACAATAGCCAATCAAGCACGCATAAAGTCTTTATCATGTGGAAAAATGTCTCCTGGAAATAAATATATATCTCTTCACCCGTGATGCACACTCAAAGTTTAAAGCTAATATATTAAGGAAATGCATTACCAGAGCCCCCTGGCATAACCACCCTAGCAGATTAATAACTTTGCCTGTAATTAAGCAGCAGTTCAGTGTGCATAGTAATTTCAAAATAAGCTATGTGCCCATTACCAAAACCTCTGTAACATAAGCTTGCAAACATTCTCAAAGGAGGACAAATCATTGCTTGCATCCACGTTACTACAAAGATGGTACCTGCACAGTACATATAGTTGTAATACTGCATATTTCTATTGCTGACAGTCTGTGGATCCACAACTGGCCAGAGGAATAGAACTTGTCCAGATTCACAGTTAAGTAATTCTATGATTTGCTCAATCACCAGCAACAAATTACTCCATCATGCTGTAAAATGGTGTTATTTTTATTATAGTGAAATGAAAAAAAGTTTTTTTTTATTTGGTTTTAGGACTTTTAGATTGGATAACCACAATCATGTTTGGTTGAAAAGCCACAATATTCTTTATGAAACCATATATTTAAACACTGAATACGTCATCAGCAAACCTCGGTACAAGCACTATCCATAGGAGTTCCTAACAGACCTGAGCATATTTGGTGTAAAACTTAATTTAGGAAAGTAATTTCTCAAAAAACTTCAAAACACTTTGTGGAAAAAGAATATCTATTTGTCATTAGATATAGCATAAGTACTCTCTCAATTCTTATGGTAGTTTACTTTGCAATTTAAAAATTAATAACACTCAACTCCTTTTACTTAATACTTTGTTCCCATTACTGATTTCCTACTATTTAAGACTCTGTGTCAACAGGTAATTTGGTACAAAACTCTGAATTCCAGCAACATTACATTAATACAATTTAAGTGGACTAAAAACTGGTTTAGTGCTATCATACTGGTATCATATTTCTATGATACAATTGAGAATGGAAATGCTGTTGTAAATATTTATATAAATCCTGCAAAAATGTCATTCTTTCATATTTATAAATTTTAATATAAAAATATTCGTATGGTTATCTGTCATCAGAATATTGTGGTAAAATAAAAGATAGCAATCCCTGACAGAAGATTTAAGAATAGTGCTGTGACTTAGATATAAACAAAAAGGTTGAGAATTACAAACATTTCATTTCATGAAAGCAGACACTAAAATGTCATAGAAAGAGATGAACTTTAAGCATTCATCATTCTGAACAATTAAGCCACACAAAAATATTCAAGGACACAATTTAATATCTAAAGTAAATTTTATGTATGACAAACTGAAATGAAAATTAATTTCCATGCTTTCATGGTTATAGGATAGCTGTGCCAGGGGCATTTTTAGCTCTTGCAGAACAGAAGAAGCCCTTCTGTTGCAACAAAAAGCCTTTATTAATACATCACAGACTAAGTAAATGCCAACATAATCCTGAAGTTGATCTGTTTTCTCTAACTTCTTAAAATGTCTCCTGAAGAGCAAGAGAATAGCAAGTTCCTAGGTAATAATTACTCCCTACTACAGAGCTCCACAGCAACAATTGCCTTGTTCTGTAACAGATAGATGTCTTTTACAGACCTCATAGTATATGATGTTATCATAGGCAAGGGGAAGCTAGAGTAAATGAAAAGCCCAAATCATATGTAACTTGGAGAAATATGGCCCAATATGCTTTGGAGATGCAGAACTTCACTGGATGAGAAAAAAACCCACAAACATGAAACCAAAAAAACAACCAAACAAATCAACTGTGAAAACCACAAAACATGGGATAAAGTGGCCGCATCCAGATTAATTTTGATGTTGGTTATTTTTCACGTGTAATTTTGGCATTGTAAGCTGGTTTCAGAGAATGTCAGAAAGAACCACAAAAGAGAGATTCTTGTCCACTGCTGCAGGCAGCCTCCAGCCAACTGCAGGGCTATGAGATCCAGAGCAGTAGCTCTCTGGGAGAGAACTCTTTGGGAAGGACAGCGCAAGTGTTTTGCTCAGGAAATGGGAAAAGGTGCTGACCTGTCATATGAGTATGCCTCAGAAACAGACTTCTGTGAAAGCAGGGATCAATTCTTCCAGCAAGCACCAAGCGTTTTCTTAAAAATTTTCAAGGCTCCTTACCAACCTACTCAAGTGTTATCAGACTGAAATGCAGAGAGGCCCTGGGAAAGCAATATGGATCTTCATAATCAGTGCTTCAGGTCCAGTCTCTGGTGCTATCCCAAACTTCTCCTATTCAGTTTGCTATTGTGCAGGCTGGCTGGACAGAATGTGCAAGGAAGACATCAGCAGTGCTATGCGAGCTAATGTAATATATGTTGACTCAGAAGAAAGGCCACAAAGATGATCAGTTTCAAACTGAAAGAGGGTAGATTAAGGCTAGACATCAGGAAGAAATTCTTTAGTGGGAGGATGGTGAAACACTGGAACAGACTGCCCAGGGAATTTGGAGATGTTCCCTCCCTGGAAGTGTTCAAGGCCAAGTTGGATGGGGTTTTGTACAACCTGGTCTAGTGGGAGGTGTCCCTGCCCATGCAGGGGGGTTTGACCTAGATGATCTGCAAAGTCCATTCCAACCCAAACCATTCTCTATCCATTCTCTATGATTCTATGTTGTGTCTGTCCAGTGCTACCCTATCCATTTGCAAGGCACTCTAGAGGTGTCAGAGGCCAAAAATGTAATCTTAGACATGTAAGCAGGTTAAAAAAAAAAAAAAAAAAAAAAAAAAATCCAACAAGAAATAAAACAAGGCTCAAAAAAGTAAAGACATGAGACCAAAATGAAATTCATTTTTTTTTTTAAAAAAAAGACATAATCAGCTGTTCAGATAAGAGCAATTCCTGGACCAGTACTAGGAACCATTGGACAAACAGAGGCTCCTGTAAGAAAGCTCAGTTGTTGAAGGGCTTTAAATCACTAAGAACAAAGACTGTAGCTAGGCATGTACATAGGAGGAGTTTAAAATACCTATTCTCCGGTTCCATCAGCTAGCATTTCAGATCACCACTTAATAACTAATCAAACCACCTAAATTAATCTATCGGTGAAAACACCACGACTTGCAAATGGTGAGTCCAAGTAATCCTGTATAGCAGTTTCTAAAAAAAAATTAAAAACCCATGTGCTTAGACAGGGATTGGATTTCACTAGAAACACCTAGGTCATGAGAACTGAAATGTGACAACCTGTACTCAAACATCAGTCTTCTTTTCAGAATCATAGAGGGTCAGGGCTTGGAAGGAATCTCTAGGGATCATCTAATCCCTTGCCAAAGCAGAATAACCTAGATCAGGCCACACAGGAACACATCCAGCTAGGGTTTGAAAGTCTACAGAGAAGCAGACCACAGCCTCTCTGGGCAGCCTATTCCAGTGCTCCATTACCCTCACAGTTAAGAAGTTTCTCCTCATGTTGAGGCAGAACTTCCCATGTTCTACTTTAAACTCATTTAAACCCATTATTCCTTGTCCTATTATTAAGCACCACCGAAAAGAGATTTACCTCATCCTCTCGACACACACCCCTCATATATTTATAGACATTAATAAGATCCCCTCTCAGCCTTCTTTTCTCAAGGCTAAACAGCTCCAGTTCTCTCAGTCTTTCTTCATAAAAGAGATGTTCAAGTCCCTTAATTCGCAGCTTTTCATCCCTGTCTCTCTTGAACCAGGGAGACCAAAACTGGATACAGTATTCCAGGTGTGGTCTCACTAGGGCAGAGTAGGGGGGGAGGGGAACCTCCCTAGACCTGCTGAGCACAATTTTCCTGATACACCCTAGGACACCATTGGGCCTCTTGGCCACAAGGGTACATTGTTGACCCATGGAGAATTTACTATCCACTAGGACTCCAAGGACTTTCTCTATTCCAGTAGGATGACCTCTAACCTGTACTGGTGGTTGGTGTTTTTCCTCCCCAGGTGCAGGACTCTACACTTGTCCTTACTGAACTTCGTGAGGTTGACTTTTGCCAGGCTCTCCAGCCTGTCCAGATCTCATTGGACAGTAGCACAGCCTCCTGGTGTATCAATGATCCCTCCCAGCTTTACATCATCAGCAAACTTTCTGAGGGTACACTCCATCCCCTCATCCAAGTTGTTGATCCAGTACTGATCCCTGGGGAACACCACTGGCCACAGATCTCCAACTTGGCTCTGTGCTGCTGATCACAACTCTCTGAACTCCGTTGTTGAGCCAGTTATCAATCCAGCTCACAGTCCAATCATCTGTCCCACGTTTCTTGAGTTTTGTTATGAGGATATTATGGGAAACCATGTCAAAAGCTTTACTGAATCAAGGTATATGATATCCACTGCATTCCCTTCATCTACCCATTTGGCCATGCCTTCGTAGAAGGCTTTCAGGTTAGTCAAGAAAGATTTCCCCTTAGTAAATTCATGTTGGCTACTCCTGATAACCTTCTTTTCTTTCAAGTGTTTAGAGATGGCCTTCAGAATGAGATGCTCCATAACTTTCCCAGGGATGGAGGTGAGGATCACTGGTGTGTGGTTGCTTGGGTCCTTCTTCTTGGCCTTTTTTGAAGACTGACAGTTACTTTCGTCTTTGTAAAAAATACTACATCACATAAATAGATGCTATATCTGAAACAACCAAAATCTCCTGATTAAGCTCCTAGCCAGCACAAGTTTTCTTTCATATAAAACTACAATCTTGACAACAAGAGTCATGAGGGAACAAATTTAAAGACAAAATTTAACTAAGAAAACCTTCACATAAAAAAAAAAAAGAAAATTATGAAAGAGCACTTGTTTGCAGTCTTAAATGTCTGAATGTTTGCTTGATATTTGATTGAGATGTCAAGCTAAAGTATTTCCTGCTAGGTATGCTCATATACTGGACCAGAGGTATAAAGATACTGATCTTAAATGTATAAGTTGCTGATGTCATCACTAATTGCTTTATAAAAAAAGAATTCCCAACAGCAACACTTTTGCACTTCTTAAAAATAAGCACTGTAGTACACAAAAATAAATAAACAAACTAAATTGTTTGATAACTTGTTGAAACAGATGAGCTTTCCCTTCCTTTCAGGTAGCATTATGAAAAAAACAGGTCCACAGTTACCATTCTAATTTAAAAGACTCAGTTTTATAACTTTTTTTCAGTCACCTCCATAACTTATCTTCTGGAAAGCTCATCCGTATTCAAATACAGTATTTTTTTTAAAAAAAGAAAACCGTATTTCCTTAAAGAATGTTGTAAACATTACTTCATTTGCTCACATAATAAGCAGAATTTTCAAGTATTGTCCTGGTTTGGGCCAGGATAAAGGTGATTTTTTATTGCCTCTTTCCTTTTTACTTTCTGATGACCAATGGGTATAAAGAAATGCTTGTGGAAAAAAAAAAAAAGTCAAAATATTTAATTAAACCAATAATGAAGTTGGGAAAAGGTTACAAACTGTTATTCAGGTAATTTTTATGTTTACATAAGTTAGGTGGTATATCTATTCAGTAAGTATAGTTTTGTGTACTGCTGCCTTCTATAGGCCTGGTAATTTCCCTGGCTGTGGTATTTTGCATTATTTAGCTGCACTAAATAATAAGTGCACATCTTGCATAGAAACTGGTGTTTCTTCTTTTTGGGTACAGATAACTAAGATACAACTGTGTCCTAATAACAGTGAAAACACATCTAAACTGTACTTGTGAAGAAGCCAAAATATGGATCTAGACTTCATTAAAAAAAAAAATAAATACAAAAAGGTAATAAAACTTCTTGCTCGCTTGCTTCAAGGTGGAAATGCTGAACCAAAGGACATCAAATCCTCAGACTGAAAAATTAAAGCAGAGAGAATGGGGTAAGCAAACTTACAGTGCAGAGTTGGCATTCGGAAAAGCAGTGAGCTTGGAGGGGAAGCACATAAAAATGTCTCTGCTCCAGAAAATCAGAAGAGGTAACCAGGATTGACTGCAGTAACCAGTTTTGTTTAAACTTGGACACTGGAATGCAAGAAGCTATAAAGAACAGACTTAGCTGAGGTGATAAATTTTAATGCTTGTACATAGCCTCAGAGAAAATTGCTTCTACACGCATTTGCCTGACGTCTATTCTTCTTGTTTTGACTGGAGAGGACATGGGTTAGAACTTGCTCAGTAAATAAAGTTTAGCATTGCAGCACCGTATGCAGGTGTTTGTGAATTGTTTGTTCACACATCAAATACTGTTCACAACAATGCAAAGAAGGGAAAATATGAGATGGCATCTGGCACGACAGGCCCTATTATGTCAAAAGATGCAAACCAGCTCTCATTCTGCACAGAAAGGGTTCACTGATTTTGAAGGCAAATGTTTCCCAGCCTGTTTATGTAGCTGGCTTCCAAGCCTTGGAGATATAGTGAACACCTGCCCTGGGAGAAGCTTACCAAATAGTCCTCATTCCCTGACATCCAGCCCTCAACCTTCCATCAGCTCCTTCCCTGTTACCAAATGGTCACACTTAAAAAAATTGCTTCAGTAGTAACAGGAAAAATACATAACAAAAGCTAAAGGTTTGACTTAAGAGAAAAGAATGTTGTTATTATTATATAGGAGTAACCATATAAGTTGTTATTAATTGGAAGGCTCATGTAATTGCATAAATATCTCAAAAATATCACCTCTCCAGATTATATAATAAAACAGCATAATGAGTCTCATTATAACCTGACAAGGCTGAATACTGTTCTTCTTTTTAAAAAGACCTTTTTTTTTTTTAAATCAAATTCTCTCCTGATACTTGACTTGCAAGCACTCTGAAGACATGATGTACAAAATTAAAAATAAACTTCCTCATTTTCCTACCACTGTTGCTTATCACAGTATCCACAGGATTTTCTTTATAAAGAAATTAGCTTATACAAGCCTCTTTTTCTCATGACAACGGATGCAATGCTTTTCGCTTCACTTCTGAAGGCTGAATATATATATATATATGTATGTTCTAATTCCCCTAACTTGATTAATTTGTAGCACCTTAGCTCCAGGACTGTGTGAAAACAGTTAAATCCCACCGTTAATAAGGAAATGCTACAAAGAACGAGCTTGCTTTGTCAATGTTGTCATAAAAAGACCAAACTTTTATTACCAGTATTTGCATGGTGAAGATATATGCAAATACTGCAACTATTTACTGAAAACACAATTGCTAATTCAGTAACTGTCAGTGACATACTGTGCTGGGTGCTGGTTGGTGCCAAGGCAGCTGCCAAAAGCTCCAAGCCCAAAAAGGCAAAAAGAGAGGATTAAAGTATTATTCCTGTTTCCAAGAATAAAGTACTGTAAATGAGCTAGTCACTTGCTTGGTAATATTTTTTCTGGTGTTTACATGGTAAACTTCTGCAAAGTGAATTGCTGTTGGCATCACTGGAGTTTACGAAGCAAATGTACTTGCCAAAAGGAAGCTTCACTGGAAGTACAGCACTTCGAGTAAACAGGGAATGGAAAGTCATTAAGCAAAATGAACAACAGCTAATTTTGCTGTGATCATATCAGGAACTTTAAATATTTTTGTTTAAACTTCAGAATCTGAAGTACAAAAGAGCACACAGTGATCATGAGAAAGCTAGCAGCACGTAGAGCAAGATCCTGGCCATAGTTCTTCTAGGAATGGGGTTGTTTTTGCCAGCAGAAAAGAATAACACGTCTCCAATGCATGCTGTTTTCACTAACAGTGTCAAAGAAACATATCTTTAGTCTCTTCAGTCTAGACATATATGAATACATGTGCACCCAGTGCTCAACATCACACTCCTCTATTTTCATTTCTTTTCTGGATAAAAGAGTAAAAGGAAAGCATACATCAAAACAGTTCAATAATTGGTTTCTTTCCTGAAGACCCTCTGCCCAGAAAACAACTTCACTAGCTAGGATGGATAGGATCAGCCAACACACATCTGCACAGGAAGTAAGCAGAAGAAACTCAGCATTTCCAAGGATGTTCCCAATATTTTATCATAGGAAAAGGAGATTCTGTTCCCAGTTATGTACATTTCATAAGTACTGGACGCTAGCACGCAGAAAAAGTTCACAGGAAGTGTTTGGTAACAGATGCACACGAGGTTTCTTGTAACCAGAGTTGGTTGATCTTATGCCAAAAGTGGTCTACAGGAATTGGGAAATCTTTTTTTTTTTTTTTTTTTTTTAACTTTTGTCCCCTACCTGTCAGTTGCTACATCAGGCCAATGTAGGATATCTTACATTTACCTTCTGAAAACCAATATCTTGATGAAATTGCAATTTCCAGACCAGATTTTAAAATAATAATTTTTAATAGCTTCTTTTCTACTCTAGAAATCTCAAAAATCTAAAATATGTAGGAGGTTTCTTCCATTCTCTCCGGGCTTTGAAGACATGCAATGTAATGCTGATAAGCCAAAATTGCTAATTTATTTTCATTTTTCTACTAAACTGATAAAATACAGTTCCTACACAGCATTTCTCAGAATTTCCTCAGTTTTCAAAGTGTGAAACTGCAACACAAACATTTGAAAATACCAAAATTCCCTTCCAATAATTCAAGGAGTAAAACACTTTAAAAATAAAAACAAACAAAAAAAAGCAAGCAAAAAACCCATGCACCTTTAATTCCACTGCATTTTGCTAATAACAAGACAAAAAGGCAAACACATGAAAAGTTCAGTCATTAGAAGCCCTAGAACATTCTTATAATATTGTATGTTTACACCAAAAAAAGTGAGATACTTTGGAGGGAGAAAGAAGTTAAATAAATTTAACAAAAATTAAATTCTTCCCCATTTAATTCTGTAGTCCTCTGTAAGCACAACACGATGGGAGAGTATTGAAGCAACTGATAATACTGATTATGACTATGAATGCTTTAATTCTGCCCCAGAATGAAAAATGGAGAAAAATAAAACCAGCTATGAAAAATACATTTTTTTCAGTGTATTTCTACCTTGGTTCTTAACTGATATAATTATTTAAACTAATTGGTCATTCACTTCTGTAATAAATTTCCTTTCCCTATCCTTTATTTTTCTTTACTTAGAAGTTTTTTCTTGCTGATATTTTCAGGAATTAAAAATATAGCACTTAATTACTTCAAAATTATTTTAAAACTTGTAATTCATCAGTCAGCATGAACGTGTCTCCAGAACTTTCCTAATTTATGTCCAGATTTTAATTAAACTGGCATCTGTTTGAGCTGCCCCTGAAGAAAACGGATGCATTACAATGGTCTACATTACTACATTACAATATTTTTCAAAAACCCTGCAAACTAACCAACTCATTCATTTGGTGTATTACTGAGGGCCATCAGATATTGCACTATAAAAAAAAAAACCCAACATAATGCAACGCACTGTCTCCAGGACTTGAAGTGACAGACCACCCATCTTCAGGAAAACACTAAGTTGAAGGCCTGGGACAAGTGCCTGACAGAGAGAGGGGATGAGTGGCAGGGAAGGCTTAAACAGGGTTCAGGGTTTCTGATCTTGTTTATTTTGCCTTAAGTAGCTCAAATGTGTAACCTGGATGTGCTTTGTAAATCCATTTTACAGAGTTTTAGGTAAAATGTGAATCTATTTACCCAACTAATGACAATATAAAGGAACTTTTTTTCTACAAAAAAACTTACGGCTTCTGAGATTTTTTTAGCAGATCTTGAATTAGTTTGAAATAAAAGCAGTATAAACAGACAAACTAATAACAATAATCTTTGGTTGCTCTCATAGGTATCTACTCTACTGCCAGAACTTTTGAATACCAAGGGAAAAAGGAAAGACATAAGTTAATAAATTATTTAAATCAGTTTTCACTTACATTCTCTACGCCATTACACATCCGTAGCACACCACATATATAGAGAACTTCTGCTTAAATAACTTCATTTTGGACATCATTTTTTCTAGTCTTTTACATGGTAAATTTCATTTTCCCATTATGCTTCAGGGTTACCAAAGTGAGGTTTGCACTACCAGGCTGTTTCCACTCCTTTCATATCCTAGTATTTTCCAAAGGACTTCTACTGAGAGCAAAACCACTCAGCCAGCCTTTAGTCTTTCAATTCGACTTATTCTTCGTATGTGTCTGACACTACTGTGTTTTTCCTTGGGAACATGAAATAGTTCATGCAAGACATTGAAATAAAGCAGAAAACAGAACTATGATCCCCTATCAGAAAGCTATAATTTGCTCCCTCATATGAAGTAACAGTTGGGTGCTTCAGGGTGACTGGACACATCCAAGGGTAACAGATCATCCAGTCCCAATTTTCTGTCTTTCCCAGCACAGGCACTAATTTCTAACCGATCCCCCTAACTATTCTTCAACCATGGACTGATATTCTGCAGGACACAGTGTCAATCAGATATAAGATTAGATCTGGGAAATTGAGTGGTTTTTTAAAGATTTTACAGTACAATCATAATGGTGACTGTGAAGTACTTAAAACTGAAGAATTTACCTCATCTGTGCCATGGCTCATCTCAAAAGGAGTTATTAGATAGGGCATACTCCTTCCCCTGGTTTCCCTTATACTTGCCACCTCTTGAGGCAGTAACACTGAGTAAATAGTCTGCTTGTTATGCTCAAAGTCCCATTATTTTCCTTGTTTTTGTGAAGTACCTTTTTAAAACTGGATCATGAAAATCACACTGTGATTACTTGTTAATCAAAAATATCCTTCAACACATTTACAGCCAATCAAGTGTTCTTAATATTTCTTTTCCTTGTTAATTGTTCCCTAGTCAGTCTGTATACCTGTTTTGTTGGGTTTTTTTCCTTCAGAGATCCACTATGTCTAGGGAATAGAGTCAAACCTTGATCAGCGACTGCACAAAAATCATCTCAAGTGAATAGTGGACCTCAGAGACTACACTTCTTTTCAAAGGGCACAGAGAGTAGCACTTACCCTGCTGACTTCTTTAGGAGTTGATTCATCTAAGAAGAAACAAAACAAAAAAATTAGGCACTCAGGGAACTTTCTAGACTGAATAAAGAACAACATACCATATATCAAACAATTTTTGCACCTTTATACATATTTTTTCCAACTTGATGCAATAATTGAAATATCCTGAGACTGGTGTGCATTTAGAATCTTTAAAATTCTAAATCTAAACATTAAAATTAGGATAAAGTATTCAAGAATTCTGTCCTGACTTAAGAAGAATACAAATTTTCCTACAATTCAATTCACAGGCAAGCTTAACAGAAGTCCTGTATATTCTCCTACATTTATATTCTAATTCAGTAAGTCAATTGTTAGTACTGCACAGTATGAGAAATAAAGGCTTCTTGCTACCAAACA
Source organism: Calypte anna (assembly GCF_003957555.1). Lineage (NCBI taxonomy): Eukaryota > Metazoa > Chordata > Aves > Apodiformes > Trochilidae > Calypte > Calypte anna. The sequence goes on from NC_044246.1 coordinate 36,448,329, forward strand.
CATGACAACATCCTACATATTCCTGTATATAAAACCAAGCTAGGGAGTATACTTAAGAGTTTCTGTTCTGAATATTAAAGATGCTACTCCTCTTGACTTCTGCAGATATGAAAAAAAAGCCTTGCAGCCATACGAATAGAAAAGTAGTACTGATGTGATCTAGCAAAACACATTCATTAAAAGCACAGAGTATTTTATAATATACATACACAAAATAATTTTTTGTCTTTCAAATACAAGCAGGCTCTCATTCATTTTTTTTTAAATTTAAATATTTAAAAATAAACACAGGTACAATAACAGAAAACTGGCTGAAACACTTGAATAGTGTTTCTGAAAATAAAGTGCTTATACAAGAACACATCTGCCACAGGAAGAGTTTCCAGGTCCAATTCAAGCACATAAAACCAGTTTAAACACATCCTTAAAAACCTCCAGTTGCTTAACTGTTTCCAAAAACATAAGGAACTATTTTAAACTTTTAATTTGATACTAGGAATCAAATTATTATGCTCTGGAAATTGATTTTACATCACCAAATAGAGTCAATTTCACAGTGACAGGTTCTATGTTTATATTTGTGGATCTTAATTTACACGTATTTTGATACATCTCTATTAAGTGAATCTTCAAATGTTTCAATCAGAGAAAGTGTCACCTAGGCTGCTTAATAGTAGATGCACTACATTTTTTTCAAAACCATCCCCAGGTGCAGGAGGGATCTGAAGGTCCCCCTTGAGAAGTGCACATTTAAAAGTACTTCAGGTATCTACTGTTATCACCAGTAAAGTCTCTTCATACCTTGCCACTTAAGCCACAAATGTTGGAGGGAAAAAAGAAAAACAAAACAAAACGAAACACACAATGATTTTACAGTAAAAAGATTTGAAACCCAATTTCCAGTGTAAGAACTTTCTATAATCTCCCCAAAATTGAGTGACACCACAGAAAAGAATGCATTTCTCAACTATGAGGCAACAATTCTCTTCTCTTACCCCTAACCAAATGATACACCATTAATTTCCACACATGCAGAACGTGGACATAAACTTAATTGAGCTATTTAAGGTAGTTCTGCTGTTTGCAATATAATGCATAACACACATTTTGCAACATTCAATGATCTTATAATTCTTCACCAACATATCTACATACCAGTTACAAAACCAGCCAAAGCTGGACTCCCTCCCTCCCCCCCCTACTACCCAGTTGCTCACAGTGAGCAACAGAAGATGGAAGAGAAAAATGAGGATTGGTGTAAGGTCACTTCCCCTGGAGCATACTCTCAGTTTTCAGTAACCAATGGATCAAACATTTCTTGAATCACTTGGTGACACTTTTTCTGTTTAGAAGACTAGGATAGAGTTTTCTTCTTCATACTTCCAGGGGATAGGAGGTGTGTTAGATCATGTTTGGTTTTAAACCCAATCCACCATCCTACAGCATTCGTAACATTCTCTGAGTTCACTATTAGATCCATATCGTGAGAAAAGTTCTCTACTGAGAATCTGAACATTATGAATTTCATCTGATGCCCAGTATTCACCTGATCTACAGAGCCTGTGATTCTACAAATCTCTCAGACAAGTCCTTCTCTGCTTCACACACCATCAAACCTTTCCTGGTTTGAGAGGTCTGGTCTGGTTTGCTGATGGCTGCAAGCAAGCTACTTGGCACCACTGGTTGCTATCACTATTATTTCCTCTATCCCATTGCATCCTTCCAGGATGGGAAGGCCAGAACTACAATACTGCACTTTAGCAAATCAAAACAGGGACTTACAGAATAACACAGGGATGATTTAGGGTTTCACTCTCTATTTGAAAGGAATAATTCCTACCTTTTTACTTGTTTCCTGATACTAAACATCAGGCTAACATTTTCAAACATCTCCAGAGCACTAAGAACTAATTAGGAGCCCACTGCTGACTAAGTAAAAATAGAAACATTTCCCCCATGTAAAGCAGTCAGCATTTATCTGTATTAACTTTTTCAACTGTGCTATCTCCTGGTTACTCAATACGTTTAGCACCATGAATAACTTGACACCCTAAAAGAAAGAATATAAAAATATCTCGTTTTTTAAATTAATTTTAACCCTGCAAACGCTTACCCAAACTATTTTTATATGTGCTGAAAAATAAGGGTAAAATATACTAATAACTTCCCCATACTGGAATAAAATTAATTATATATAAATATATATATAAATATATATTATATTATATATAAATATATAAAATTAATATATTGTAATATATCCAGTACAAATTACTACCATTACAACCCTATGGCTTTCACACCATTTAAAGACATAACAACCACTGAAGTTTTCAGTGAAAAATGGGATAGATTAAATGGGCCAAATTTAAAGATTACTGCACAGCATACAAATCTATATTATCTCTATTTGAGATAAAATTTAAGAAAAAAATCAGTGCTCCAATATCAGAAAGAGCAATTAATGACTTTGAGATACTTGAGTTCTTTCAATAATTGAAAATTAAATCCCATAGTATGAAGAGGATGTTACAAATGACATCAACCCAACGTGAAACTTTCCACACATATATAATACTGTGCTTTAATTTCTATACCATGAGATACATAGGTACACACTGAATAATAGTATGCAGGTATACCTCAGTGCTGGCACCACTTTGCGATGGTTTTATCCATAGCATAGAGTACAACACTTCCCTTATAATTAAGTTTCTGTGAACTAAATACAGGCAAAATCATTGGAACAGCAACTTTTCCCACAATTTGTTCTTGCAGCCAAAATACAGGACTAGTTAAAATATGAAAGTTAGCAGGGGGCTGATGAAAACTACTCTCAATTTGCATACTCCTGTTTATTTAAAAGCCATGAATTCCGTTTGCTTAAATGTATAAACATACCAACTTCATTTGTAAATCAAGTTCCATTCCTGTAAAATATGAAGCTTTTAAAGAAACAGATTAACCATTAAACTATCAGAAACATTAAGTACATCAATAAATAGGGGCTTGAATAGAGTTAAATCTCACAGAAAGATTTTGCTTTAACATAAAGGTCCCCATTTATTATGGTATACTGTGTGGCAAAACAGCCAGATATGGGAAAGTTTCCTGTTACTGTCTGCACTGAGGGATGTAAACACCCTAGCAGAAAGCAAGTGCTTGTAAAAGAGAACATGCAAATGCTTCAAGCCACTGGAAACTTTTCAGTTAGAGTTCACTTTTCTCTAAACATCAAATACACCAACTGCGATACATGAAGAAGTGTCACAGTCTCGATACCATTTGTTGGTAGAATTGCTGTTCACAGAACTTACAAAGGTAAAGTCAATTTTTTGTGATACCTGAGACAGTCATTAACACAGAGTAGTACAAAAACCATGTATGACTTACTTCTGGCACTCTGTTCATGCCGACACTGTTCTTAGCAGTTCACAAATAAAGTGATGAACTCTTGAAAAGAAATCACTATACATGGATACATTAATTTGGCTACACTGCCCAGTCAAGGCTTTTTGCAAGCTGTGTTTTTAACAATTTTATTCTCAATGTGGCCTGATGCACAATGAGGTAGATAGTCAGCAGAAGTGAAATGGGAGCAGCTCAGAAGAGCAAATGACCCAAGAAAGAGGTAATTTTGTCCTCCAGAAGCACAAGGCATGCACCAGTAATCTAGCAGAACAGTCAGGTTTAGCTGATGCTATAAACTCCCTTATGTTAATGTCTTACAAATTTGAGCATAAAAATGCATTTACACCAAAAGTGGAAAAACAGGAAACTGTGGGAACAGAACTAAATTTCAAGGGCTTCCCTACCTCTGTCCACCAAGTTTGCAGACCAAAACCCTTTCACGATTGCAAATTATACTCTACCTCACAGTGAGCCAGTTCAGCCCACTAAATGTGTAAAAAATGGTTCACTAAACTTTCAAATCCAAATCACTATACCAGAGCATAAGAATAAAGTTATAGTGTTTTATCTTGACAGCTTTGCAAACGGTACTATTCAGAAAGCTCTCTTCAGACATCAGTGAAACCAGGAGGAGGCATGGAAGAATGAGAAGAATTCTGTGATGAGATTTGACTTTCAAGAAAAAAATTGTAATTTAACAGGCTGTAGGTCTCAGCTTTACAACCTGTACAATTCTAATTAACAACTGCACAGTACACTAGATATACATAAAAATCAGCTTGGTAATTAAAGACAACAACTATCTAGGAAAGCTTCCGTGCTAAACCAAGACAACAAAGGAAGGAAGAAGTAGAAATAATAAAAGGAAATGATAGGGAAAAAAATTCCACAGAAAGTCTTGCATTCAGCAGAGTACAAATAAGGCCAGGTTTGGTATTTGGCAAAATATACACAAGGCCAAGTTTAGTTTAGCTTGGGCTTCTCTTTTTAGGGTCGTATGTGAAGGGGTGTTAATTTGTTTAATAGTTCATTTATCAGGAAAAATTAAAATAAAATTTTGTACTTCTATTTCAACGTATGCCTTCTAAAAAAAAAAAAAAGATGCCAGTCATAAAGGCAACTTCAATGCAAAGCAAGCTTTCAACATCTCAGATATGCTACTCCGACACATGCATCAAGGAAGTAATAATTCTAAAGCCTAGTTGGTTTTATCACAGGAACTCTTTTGAAAAAACAATATTGCATTTTCTCTCTAGTTTTACACTGTTCTTGGTTCTCTGTAGTTAAATACTACTGGCAGGGCCATCAATGTTGCTGATGACAGCAAACAAATGCTTAGGATAAGTTCTGTTTATGAGATTCCAGATAGCTGTACAGTCACATTTTCCCAAGGAATGTTTTCCCACACAGCAGATGTCAGATTGACCTAATAATTTTCTTTTCAAAATTTGCTTTAGGCTTCTTTTCCTTCAGCTAATAAGACAGAAGGTGTTTGGAATGCAATTAGACCAGCATAAATATCTTTGCTGCTTTATTCCCTTGAGGAGTGTCATACACACACAGACGTCAATAGAAATTCCACATCAATAAATGTAGATTGGCTAAAGATTGATCTCACCACCATGAAATAAAGTTTACCAGGTTTAATTTTTTTCTGCGGAACAACGGCATCAATCAGATCAGTTGGTCAGTCTATCTTAATTGCAAATTGCATCCTTCTTTTAGACACCTTACATCCAGCAGCTTGTTTCTCCGCTGAATTTGTTAGATTTTTTCAAAGGCACCTTACCTGAAGGTGAGTTTCCTAAAGTGGTAACTGTCACACATACAGAACAGAAATGCTATTGCCATCACTCAAAAATGTTCTTGCTTTTTAACACAGTCTCACTGAGAGCACCTGAGCAGCTCTCCTGACTTTCAGCTGTCTGGATTCATTTTACAATTCAGAAGCACCTGTAATGTTACTTCACAGAGAACAAATTTAGACATTTTTTTCAGAGATAAGACTTAGACATTGTAAGGGAAAACTCATTAGCATTGATCCCTGGTGGCACACTAGGTTTCTTTCCTTAAAGCATGACAAAACATAAATTTACTTTTTTTTACATCAACAATAAGATCCACATTTTTAAAAATTCCAGGAAAAAAAGAATACCAGTTCATCCTCTTCTTAAAACAACAAAGTAACATGCATCAGAGAATAAATAAGACCTGATCCAAGACTTCTTTGCAGATGGTAAGCAGAGAAACATATTGTCTGCCAGGTGTCCTACATTTTTTATATATGCTTCTGCATAAAATCAAACAGGGCACTACATAAAGAAACAGCCAGAATCCAATGCACTTGATTCCATTTCATTAGAGACACCTAAATGTTTGAAAACTCTTTGTCTTATTTGGTTCCTCATAAAACTGATGAAACAATTTTGCAGGACAACCTTTCCAAAAAGGACCCTCTGAATATATCACCTTGTGAGAACAGAAAGGCACACCGAAGATCCAGACTTTGATTTTTTCTGAAATTGCTCAGTAGTACAAAGCATACTGATAGCAGGTCCACATTTTACATATCCATGGACAAAGAAAATCTCAGCTGTATACTTGATGTGACTATTCAAGCTAATCTAAACACAAAATTATGACCAAGAAAATGGCTTTAGGATTAACATAATCTTACCTTCTTACTTCTGCTTAAATAGCAGGATGATGGATGTGCCTCTGAATTTGTGGAATGATAGATTCCCCAGACCAGATAAAAGTTTCATAAAATTTTGTAAAGTCTCTCAAGTTGAATAGACCTCAACTAAAATTAAGTTGGAATGTGGTTTCTGATCACCAGGAAGAAACTTGATAGTCTCCAGCCTGAATGCACTTCACCAAGAAAGTCTTAAAATTATGACTTATGGCAATTACCCTATGACTTTATATTCTACACAGCATGACTGTTGAATGAAGAAAGTGTGAAATTGGTTAGCTCATCTATCTCGTCACTCAACAAGGTGCAATCACCACAGTTTATTACAGAAATATAGACACTAGACAATGGGCTGAAGAGCATGAATAACAACTTGTAAATTTTTTCAAACATACCAGTTCACAGCTACAGTTTTTTGCCTGTACCCACCCATATCTTGCCTTACACTCAATTTTGGTTGGAATTAACTGAAGAGCTGCTGTAGGCAGCTTTCTTTAAAATTGATGACAGGTCTTGCTATCATGTTTTGTGAATGAAGTCTCTAATCCAGTAGTAAAACTGTTTCAGTATCATTCTTGTCAAATCAAACTTGATTTTCTCCTATTTTTTGGTCCCCTAATCCTGCTGGTTGCCAAGTATAACGTGTTGAAAGATGAACCTCTCCTAGGGCTCAGCGCTCCAAGGTCCAACAGGTGTTCCAGCAGAAGTGCACAAACAGTGCCCCAAGTTGGTTGCCCTCAGCATTGGTTAGCCTGGCTCGGTGCTACTGCTCCAGACTCAACTAACCTCTCTGCTGGCTTGCTCAGGAATGAGCTGAGCCTGTGCTTCAAGCCTCACCTTTTATTGCCCCCTCCCAGTCCTGCTCATGCGCAGTTGGGGCCCGCCCTAATCAGGCACAGGTGGGCTTAACACAAGCTCATGCCCACTACCTGGTAATCAGTGGCACTTGGTTGCCTCATTTACTACAATAATGTATCCTTAAAGTTTACTGAACTTGATGTATTTCGGAAACAACATTAGCACTACTAAGCTGTTATCTAACTACAGGATAGAGATGTTCCTTCACTTTTTAATGCATTTTCAATGAGAAGGAAAAAATTACATCACTGTTGGCTCGAATACTACTCAGACATATACCTTAAGCTATTCCTTTGAAATCAATAGAACTGCTACAGCAAGCATTGGAAACCATAAATGCTTTACTGTACCAAAAGTTGCAACATCATTGCTAAGTATAGTGATCCAGGGCTGAAGGAGATGATTAAAAGAGAATTCTACTCCAAGCAGGTCCTACAAAGCTCGTGAAAAAGACACAGCGGATCTTCTCCATATCAAAATATTTGGATGCTTTGAAAACATATCTTATTACACATACTCTCAGGATACTTCTGTGCCATTTCAGTTTGGCTTGTTCATTCCTAGCCCATTAATACCTCTTCCTTACTATCAGCTGTCTGAAAGATTTGAAGGACAGACACTTCCTCTTCCTTCCCCACCATCTGTATACAGCCCATCCTCCAATCTCAGCCTCCAAGGCAAGTGATGGGACCAGAGAGTGCACACAGCTCAGAGCCATGAAGTTCCTGTCCCTGGCATGGAGTTAGGATTAAAAGGCTCATTGGCTGAAAGAGACCAAGAAATTTGAGCAGGTTCTTGGCTTCTGGAGCAGGAAATAACTGCATATGGCTCAGTGACAGCAAGATAATTTAAAACTTGATGGGAAAAATGTTATCTTACAATTACCTTGGGAAAAAAGAGGATCAGACACCAACATTTCACTACTTTTTTTCCCCTTTTTTTCTTTCTATCTTGTTCTCATCTCTACCTTTTTGTTTACTGTATCCTCAGCTCTTTCTGCTTAGAATCCTGATACAGGATTTTTTAAAGTAAAATCATATCCATGTAATCATACTGCAAGCTACCACACTCTTCTAAAGTTGTTTAAAATTTTCAGATTCTAAAATTCAGATTTCAGAATCTAAAGTAAAAAAAGAAGCTTTTTATCCTGCCTGATTTTCTTGTTTCTGTGTCTCTGACTACGCTGAAAACAAACGTCTTGTTACTGAACTTTGCCATCAAATCCTCAACATCTGCAGAAAAATCAAGACTGAGCATTTTCTTCTCCAGACCAGCTGACAAAAGAAACAAAAGAAAATGCCCCAGAGGAATAGTTTGCAAACGTCAACAAGGGTAAGGGATCATTAGAGCCTGAGCTGATAGGTTACCACATGGGAGGGTGTAGTGATCCGGTGTTACACACATTTACGTCAGGGGAATCATCTCAATCCCTCTGAAGAAAGCCTACAGTAACTACAATATGCATACGTTTGTATTAGAGAAGCATTTTATTTATTTTACCCTGGAGATTGAAAACTGAAAAACGGAGAAAATGTTCAGATGAATCTGGATAATCCCAGAAGAAAAAGTGGCAAATCAAATCTACAAATTAAGGCTTTTTGCTTTTAGGATATTTCAGATGATTTGTTTGTAATCATAATCAAGCTCTCAGTGACTGGGTGTTGAGTGTTACAGAATAATGATGTGTAGATAAGTCAGGACTTTGCAGTCTTTGAAAAATGACATGTTACACTAACATGACAAACAGATTGTAACAAAGAGAAGATGGAACCATTTCTTACTTATCAGTATCACCACCATGAAAGAAACATTTTGCTTTCAAAGACTCAAAAAAAAAATAATTATAACTTCAGTAAGTGTAAATGAGCAGAATATATAACTACAAAATTACAGACAGCTCTCTGTGGAAGATGACAGTACCATCTGAATGTCTAAACTAGACAGTTTTACTATTAAAAGATTTATAATGACAGATAATTATAAACCACAGGAATTATACATAAAAAAAATAAATTTATCTTTTTGACTGCTGTGCAACAACAACACAAAAAATCCAAGACATTGTGGAGTTCAGTATTCTTATACAGGCATTTCACTAAATGCAAAATTTTAAGCCTCTCTTATAGAAAGTACAGTATCAAAGATACTGGGCCAGACTTATTTTCAGGCAGCAATACATGCAGCAGGATTTCCAGAAATCTCTAAAAAAGTCAGGCACCCAATTTCTTGCAATGAAAAGAAATTAAATACCCCAACTATGAGTAACAATTTACCAAAACTCAAGTGAGAATGATAGTTAACTCAGTTGTGGAGACTCAGTCACTTGTGAGCTTATAGCATCATTTGCACTGTGTAATGAAACTCTAATTTAATGTATGAAATAATTCACGAAGGCTATAGTATTGGACAGTGAGGTCCCAAAAAAACAATATAAAAAAAGTGACACATACCAGTTGTTCCTGACTGAAAACAACAATGTTCCAAATGAAACTGTTTACATACCTCTGACTGCTCTTGTCTAAACCTCGAGAACATGCTGTGACAGGCAACATCAGACACCAGCACCAGAACACACTGCAAAGTCACAGCACCTAACAGTACACATACATCTGGAGCTGTGACCATTAAATACCCTAGCACATCAGCATCAAGACCATTTTTACCCACAGTGGTTCTCCAAGAGATTCCACAGAAGTCAACAGGCCTAGCCCTCAATAAACTGATGAATTTCTTGTTTCTGTATATGCCTGTCAGCGTAGCCTCACACTCCACGATGCCAACAAATTGACTGCATGCTGACTTCAAGTATAGAAACTTTGATACAGGCTTCACACAGACTTCTGGATGTACTGTCAAGCCCAGATGGTTGCCCCACAGTAAGGATCTAGCTGACCAAAATATTCAAACACAAGCAAGAGAGTTAAACCACAGTACATCTGCAGTTAGGAACCCTAGAAAGACTGGTGACAGAAAGCATTCCTTTTAGGGGTTAGAAGACAAACATGCCTCAGACACACACCCATACAGAGAGCAGGCTGCACTGGCAGTTTCAGGGGGAATTTTCTGCTCACTGCCCACCTGACAAATAGATACCAAGAAAAAGGAAAAAATAGTTCTGGAAACATCAAAAAACCTTACCAATACAGACATACAAGCTTAGAGTGAATGAAGAGCTGGATGTGTTCATGCAACAAAAAATTACTTTCATGTGTTTTTTTATTTAACTAATAAAATCCAATGCAGATGGTAATATAATTGAAACACTAATAAGAACTCAGGAAGTATATAAAGAAATCAGCTGGGAAGCTAATAAACTATATCTAACACAGCAGTAAGAGAGAGTGGAAGTATCACTTCTGTTGGGAGAATAAAGGGAACCAGAGCCAACCATACCTCTTCAACATGGCTGAAGTTGCCACCTGCTGGGATAAGGAGCTGTGTCTATCTCCCAAATTGTCAATCTAAGAGAACTGTTAATGATCCCACACTGAGAGCAGGCAGCCAAGTGAGAAATCTATTCCTGCAAATAAGAAACAGGTAATTCATAATCTAAGCCCCTTCTCCACATGCATTCAAAATGCTTTTGGAACAGTCACGATTGAGGAATCTTACATATTGTCAGTTACAGCATCACTCTTCCCAACTTCCTTAGAATCATAGAATCATAGAAATTTAAGGTTGGAAAGAGAGATCATTGAGTCCAACTCCCCTGCCAAAGTAGGATAACCTAGGGCAGGTCACACAGCAATGCATCCAGGTGGGTTTTGAAAGTGTCCAGAGAAGGAGACTCCACAACCTCCCTGGGCAGACTGTGCTGCTCTGTCACAGTGAAAAAATTCTTCCTGATATTTATACGGAACCACCTATGCTCCAGTTTATAACCACTGCCCCTTGTCCTATTGTTAGTAACCCCTGAGAAAAGCTTGCCTCCATCCTCCTGGCACTCAGTACTTACATATTTATAAACATTAGTGTGGTCACCCCTCATCCTCCTCTTCTACAAGCTGAAGAGCCCCAGCTCCCTCAGCCTTTCCTCATCAGGGAGATGTTCCACTCCCTTCATCATTTTGATGGCTCTGTACTGGACTCTTCCAAGCAGTTCCCTCTCCTTATTGAACTGAGGGGCCTAGAACTGGACACAATATTCCAGATGCAGCCTCACCAGGGAAGAGTAGAGGAGAACCTCTCTCACCCTACTAACCACCCCCCTTCTAATGCACCCCAGGATGCCACTGGCCTTCTTGGCCACAAGGTCACATTGTTGACTGATGGCCATCCCTACATCCACCAGCACCGCCATGTCCCTTTCTCCTATGTTGCTCTCCAACAGCTCAGTCTCCAATCTGTATTGGTTGTTCTGAGGTTGTTCTTTCCTAGATGCAAGACTTTACACTTGCCCTTGTTGTAATTCATTAATTAATGACATTAAAAAAAATTACATGAATGACAATCCTTCATCAGGCCTTCCATATGGTTCTGTCAACACCAACATATGTTTCTTGCATAAGCAAGCGTCACACAGCTACCTGGAAGAACTGGAAAAACTACCCCATGATGCAAACGCCCCTTAAAATTTTTCTTTATATTCTGCATCTACCTCATCATGGAACACCAAGGCTGCATTAGTTCATCTGTCTGAGTCTCATTTCCTCACAGGCATGCATACAAGGCCATCTGACTTTCACAAGCAATAAATAGCAGCTATAAGTCACTCAGGATCTACTAGAAACTTGACCATTTCTAAACATCAGGCCACATGTTTTGACACGTAATCACAGGAGTGAGATGTAGTTAAAGAACAGCACACCTAGGAGAACAGCTTAGTAACTATGTGATGAGCTCATGGTTTAAAAGACAAACATCCAAATAAACTAAGACTGCAAGTGGAAAAAAGAGACACAGAAACAAGATTCAAAACAGAGTTTAAAGAAGATGCAGGGGGAGAGGGACAGAGATACAAGGATGAGTAAGAATATTGGACAAAGACATCAGAAGGCTACTGATCGTGATCTACTTTACTGACGTCTCTAGGATTACTTTACCTTTCTGCTATGGTAGAAACAAGTTCTACTAAAAAAGAAAAAATGATATTATTTATTCCTGATCAAAAACCCAAACTGCATATAAAAATTCATGTAACTCTCAAAGCAGGATTTTAACAAGAATGTATCCTATAGTGTTCACTCCTACTGCTAAAAAATAACCCAGAAATTTAAATCTTAAGCTTTAAAGTACAGCTTTAAAAAAAAAAAAAAAAAAGACAGTTGCTTCAATGTGTTTTTCCATTTTCCATCAAATGAACAGATGGCATTATTAAAATTCTAGTAGAATAAAGTATTTATAAGTTCATCAGACAACACTGACAACAAAAAAAAGACAGTAATACTGGAAAAAAAAAAGGCAGGATTCAGAATAATATAAAAGTACAAATAAAAATTATAAATTCTCATTTAAGAGTTAGTATACAGAAACAATAATGTCAAATGAAATAAGAAATGCATTAAAAACTCTATAAAGCAGTAAGTTATTTTTTCAGGCTAACTTCTAAGTTACTCCACATATTCTGAGCCTGAATTCTATACAAAAGGTTTCAAGTTAGACAGCTTAGAGGAAAAAAGCCTGTTGCTTTTGCTAAATTTACATTTCTTTAAATGTACATGTAAAATTCATAATACCATATTTAATAAGTAACAATTAAATTATTCTAGAAATCATCCCAACAGAAATTTCATTCTTATTCTTTGTGATTATGGTCCCAGAAAAATTTTAAAAAGATCAGTCAAATGCATCTAGAACACCTTAGAGTGCTTTTAAATGCTGTGCCAGACTGGCTTATTTGATACCTGAGATGCTTTCTCTTCACCATCTTGAATTATTATCCTACAGAGAACTGACTTAGGGATTGTATAATTTTTAATTGCTTTTCTTACTTTCTATAGTCTTTCTTTCAGTCCTATCAATGTCTTGACTTGGTAAAGAGCTGTCTGGTAGTATTCTAATTTACTTGAAAAAGATGCAAATTTCTGTCACCTTCAAAATGTGACAAAATTGTTCACTATAAAAAGAGATAGCTAACACACTGAAAATTCAGCTATCACTCCAAACTAATCTATATCAGTTCCCATATGTGCCCATTTATTCAGATGTACACCAGTTCTCTCTGAAATTTTTATTAGTGGAACTTGTGTTAAGTTTTAACTCCTTCAAGCAGTCTGAGAATGGTCTATTCAGTCTAACATGTCATTCTTGGAAAGTCCTCTCTTTGATACCCAAATGGAAAACTATTCAAAGAGGGATGTATGTTTTTTCAAAATATGTATTCTTTCCAGAGTTTAAGGAATTGCACATCACTTCTTTTTTTCTTTTGATAGATTTATTACCTTTAAACCTTATCCAATGCTTCGCCAATGTGCACCTATTACTCAATCAAATATAACTGATGCAATCTCAGATTAGGATATTTGAAACTCTTTCTTTCTGAAAACCTGAGCCTATCTAGTGAGGAACTGCAAGGTGCAGGTCCACACCAGGAAGAATCAACTTAAGACTGAGCTGTCACCTCTGCACTTTTCCCGCTGCCTTGGGGCATTTTTCAGCTGCAGCAACTCAGTGAACTGTAGATATAATCTACAATTACAGAAACACAGCTACCAAAGCAAGGGAAAGGCTGGATATACACACCCAGGGATGGAAGCTGAGGGCAGGCAGTGCAAGCTTAGATAAACCACAGAGCTATTTCCTGGGAACCAAAATGTTCTGCTTTGAATGAATACTACTTGAGCAGACAGGAGTCATTGACATCTCTTTCTTAATGACTGAGCTATCCAAGACTGGTGCCTTCTAAAGGAGCCTGAGATTCTGAAGTCTCTTAAGGAGGTATTGCAAGTTATCTTTCCCAACATGACTAATAATTGTCTTTTAGCATAACAAGTTCCTTCATATATAATAGTTTCATATTTAAAAAAAAAATAAAGTTATGGCTACCTTCATCCAGGAGAAACAAACAGAAACAAACAGAGCTGCAGAGATGTCTACATTTAATGGGTTCTTTCATTTAAAGAATATGATGGTCTACAGCAAAATTATTTTCTATTTATTAGTTTCCTCTAGCACATTACTGGAAAGAACAAGAAGTTTTAATGTTTTAGATATCTGCAGAGAATGCAAAGAGAGACTTACGTAAGAATTCATACTATTATCTTCAAATCCTGAAACAGGTTTTTAACATTCAAGAAAAACACAGCTAAGTCATACAACTAAGCAGCTTTTGTTGGTCTATCCTACTTTTAAATGATTTATGATCGACTCTTTTGATGAAGAGATTTTTAGGAACAGTCAAAATAGGGAGGGGTTAAGATTTAGAATTATTGTTAGCTTCCTTCTTTTGAATTATTTAGTCACATCGCAAGAAGAAAATGAGCACAGAGAAAAAATCACTTAGAAAGCACAATGGCAGATTCCCTAATTTCGGTCTAAAAGATGTTTGTGATCCCAGTTATTGATTTATGCTGTATTATTTTCTTTAATACTTTCTTTTTTCATAATAATTCCAGGTATAATGAAAGAATGCAAAACTACTCCGTAATTTACTTTTGGTTGCTTGCCTACCATAGTATGGCAATGAAATTGGCTCAGGTATGCCTATGATGTCAGTGAGAGGGCATGAGGTGTCAATTTCCAAGAAAAATCCTAGCTAGGGACTGAAATTTTTACAAAGAGACTGTAGGAATGAAATTAGTCTATTATGTTTCAGCTTTGACTTGGGAGAAATATAACCTACATGGCTTATTATTATTTCTGAGAATATCTAATAGAAAAGATTACCATAAAACGAAAATCTATGGCTGGATGCTGTAAAGGGGTGGATGCAGCCTACCATGCTGTAGGAAGTCCAAAATAATAGCTGGCTTTCTAGTGCAAAGACTGGGCAGCAAGCCATGTGGTGAGACTGGGTTCTGTCCCCAAAGACAAATTCACACTGACAACATATGGGGAGGTTTATTTGGACTCTAAAGAAAAATAATCATTCAATTTAATCTATCACTTGGTCAATGCTAGTCATAACCATATTGTACAGAATTTGATCCAATTAAAACAGCACAACAAATACTCAAAAATGATTACTTTAATGTCAGAATCCTATGTTCTACTAAACATCATTTTATAATTACCAAAACAAGCAAAAAAATCCTGGTTAAAGGCTTCATTTCTCCTTTAAAATATTATCAGTCACTGGATTTATTTCTCATTCCATATATCTTTCAGTGATAGTGTCCTTTAATTTGACATATAAAAGAAATTCCCATGACCTTGAAATAAGTATATGACTGCAGGCATTCTTTTAGAAATCCTAGGTTGTCAGCTCAAGTTAACAGCTAGTATTAATATAAGTAATGTTTATTACTTGAATTGCAACTATTTGTGTTATGGAAATTATGTCTTCTTTAAGCTCAAAGAAACCCAGGCTCTATAGCATCCTACCTGATAAATCTAACAGCTGGGAATGAAAACCAAGAAATATTCCATATTTGTTGGAACGTATGTGCTTTTAATTAGTTGAAAGGGAGGAACCTCTCAGTGTGCCACATCAACACATTATTCAAGCCACTCCTCTATTTTCTGTTCCATGTATATCCACTCCCCTTCTTCTTTGTCTGCTTCTTATCTGTCCTATGCTGCCTCGAAGTGCTCCAGTTTTAGTACATAAGGCAAACCTTAAAGCAACTGCTGGATAAAATGCTTCATATTCCTATCTTTACCACATATGCTAAAAAAGTAGTAGCCAAGAATGTTTACAAAAAGCATGAATAGGATAAGCAGGTAAGTCTCTCTGCTGACAGAGCAGTTCAGTTTGTCGTGTGTTATGGCACAATGTCTTGGAAACACTAATTTTCAGAGCAGTGATTTTTCTAGTAAATGCTAAACCTAGCAGTGGAAAATTTATAAGATACTAAATTTGTACAAGGACTCAATAAGGAAAGGATTTACAAGCAAGCCCAGAGGGTTCTTCAGATACACATTCAGTATGAGAGGCAAGAGTAAATACTTAGGTACTGACAATTTCTTTAACGCAACTACTCTTCACAGTCAGTATCTTTCTGGCCAGTCACAGACACATCATCTCTATGTGTGTTTTAGCAGCAAAACAGAAAGACCATTGTATCACTAACTCAAAAAAAAAAAAAAAAAAGCATCATTACTCAGCACGTACTCCGCAGCATTTCAATTTGCCACGAGAAATTCCAGATACCTTTCACCGAAAAAACCTCATTCTGCCTTTGCATAAACCTAGACATTTTTGGAGCTATGTGTTCTTTTGTGTTTTTTCCCATCTACATGGATGCCAATATTTGGAACTCAACATATGCTTTGTGGAATTACTAAAAGGAAAAATTGTGATGATTAAAGATGTCACATGGAAAAAGTTTAATTAAATATGATCTCTCTTGTAACTAATCAGAGGTACTTTCAAAGCAGAGGTCAGACTGAGATGAAAACAGGATTACTGGAAGGTCAGAAGAGAATTTCAACAGAATTCACAACAGAAATTCTCTAGATTCCTCATCTGTTTTCTGAAAGAAACACAAGAGTTACCAAGCCAGTTTTCACTGATTGCTCCTCCAGGTTTGGATCATGGACGTGTTACAAAAAAAAAGTGTTTTCAAAAATTAAAGTGATATCTTATGCAAAAATGCCAAAAGAGGCCCCAGTAAGTCTCAATAAACATCTGCACTTCTTTCTTTGGTTCTCCCTATGGAAATGTGTGTTCTTGCCATTTACCACAGCAATGACCTTCCTTACTCATTTGAGAAGTACAGATGAAACCAGGAAAATAGTAATTATAGAAATATTTATTAAAGATTTTTTCTAAGAAGCAAAAGTTGAGTCAGAACTCACCAGAGCTCTAATAATGATATTTGATATCAGTCAGAAAGCCCCTGACTGCCTGGCTTTGAGACAAATCTCATCTAACTGCTGCACAAAGGGCTTTAGACAAGTGTCTCTGTTTCTGCACTCTTTAAGAAGTCATCTTCAGAAAGAGCAATGAAAGACAGACAGCCATATCTGAGGGATTTGGACATATCAAGGGAGGAAGAACATTGAAATCAAGTGAATTTCTTCCACCACTGTGACCTTAAAATGAAAATCTACTAAAGCTGTGTATAGATGTGTATCCCTCAATAATCTTAGAAATATATAAATATGTTATTACTTTACATATAAAAAAAATTAAAAGCCTAAGGAGGCAAGGGAAATTAAAAAACATCAGGCTTTAATTCTGCCCATTTATCAAAAGGCCTAAAGTGCACACTTGTGTATTCCTATAAGTGTTCTAGAAGCACCTCCAGGTAATTAGCTGATAGGCAGCTCCATAAACTAACAAATGACAAGTTGTCCACATCTATGAACAGAAATATCATGGCCACTACAAATAAAATGTTCAAATAACCTATACCATCCAGGATAGAAACACAAGTTTGGTGAATTTATTCCAAGTGTGTTTAAAAGCATTGTGTTTATGTCCCTAAATCAAAGGGCAAAACTTGAAAACACTAAAATAAATCTGCCAGGAAAGAGACTCGTAGTATACATATTCCAAAATATGAGTTTATTCATTCTCAGATCAGAAAGACTTATTTGTCTATTTGTCAGTATTCAGTTCTGGGAGTGATCAATGAAAGATGCTGGACTGGCCTATGCCAGACAATAGTATTTCTGACATTTCTTAGGTTTTTTTGACTCTCTAACACTGTTTTGTTCTTACCTACTGTGAATGGAAACACCAAACATGGAGAGTCTAAAATGCTTTCAGACCTCCTAAAATTACATTGATTTATAATGTGATAATTGTTATTAATCAGTGAAGCCAAGTGTTTTTTATTAAAAAAACCCCAGAACTTGATAAAATACCTAAAATACCCTTTTCTTATATTATTTGCTGCCATTTTCAGTGTGCTTGGTGTATACATTTGGGTGCTACAATAAGTAGCATAAACAGTCAAATATATCAGACATTTACTGTCACTGACAACCTCTAAGCAATGCCTTTTGAGGAACACAAGCATGTTGGTAGAGGGGACAGTAACACATTATTCTACAAAAATGTTTTTGGCTGGAGAACAATTGGTAAAGGCTTCCTGGTAAGACACAATACCCTTTGTAGAAATAAAATTTTGCTTAAGAAACATAACAGGCAACAAGGAAAATCTGAATCACTCCTAAAGCATATTTATATGATATACGTGATGGTAAGCCAGCAGATATCAGAATGACCCAGTGTCCCAGGTTATACAGTGCAGAGAGCACATTCCAGTAATTTAAACCTTAAAATGAAGTAACCTCCTCTTGTCCTAAGGAGGCATTCACTGTGTGGGTCAAAACAATTCTGATTCAAAACTATGAGCCTTGTGCAGTTACTAGATTTAAAAGTTATTTTGAGAAACCTCTGTAAGTGTGATACAGTAAATCTAAAATCATTGCCCAACAAGTCCTCAGGAATAGACATTTTTTACATATACCTGATGCACTGCATGAAGACGTTTGAGTGTTCACAAGAAACCCATATGAACTGAATTAGTGTAATTGTTGTAACTTGCCTACCCCAGTCACCAAATCCTAATGCCATTGTTACACCCAATTACTATAAATCTTTCCAAACCTCACACCCATTCTCCTGTCCCGCCTATTATTGAATTGTCTCTTAATTTTTTCCTAACCTTTGTTTGTCATCAACACAATCATCTCTTTCCCTTTCACTCCCCAAACTTATCTAATGAAATATGAAACAAAACTGTAGCCCTTTGGGGTGAGGACCAGGCATCCTGTAAAAGAGTTCTCTTCTGCTAGCTGAATAACCAAACAAGCCCGCAAAACATTCTAGCTTTAAAAAATTTAAAAATAGAAGAAAGTTACTCTGTTGCTCAGTGTCAGTCAGCAATTTCAACTGGACAAAGATGAAATTCTTATTCTACAAGCAAGTTTCACAATCTTATCACTTACGGGTATACCTACATAATGCACATTGGAAAAAAGAAGAAATATTAGCTCTGTACTACAGCTAAGCAACATGAGTCTGGAAAAGGTGCTGTAGCCAAAGGATTTGAATGATTCCTTAGTGTTAAAACTGAAAAGACTTCTTGCAGCTTACCTAAAAAGATCCATAAACAATGTGCTATAATATAAAAACACAATTTCTTTTTCAGTATATTTAAATGTGTTAAGACAACTTGACTCACAAGTGTAACAATGGATGGTATTTAAATCCCAGAGAGGCAGCAGAAATATAATGATAGAATTGAATGCCTCAACTCTGCTAAATTAAAAGTCCATCTAGTTAACTGTCTGCAGCTCATTTATGGAAAAAGTATGAAGAAACTACATTATATGAAAAGGAAAGAGAGTACAGACTACAGATGCAGGTAGTGTACTTATTCTGGTATGTTCTCAGAGCAATCAAATGCTTATGAATTTTCTCAGCTGGAGGCTGCATCAGGATCATAATACGTAACAGCTTTTGATGAAGTATTTTTTCCTTGGAATGTGTCTAATCATTTTTTGAACCCATTTACATTTTAACATTTAAAATATCTTATGCTAATGAGTTCACAATTTAGACATGAGTTGTGTGAAAAGGGACGTCCTGTTGTTTCAAATCTGTAGCAAGTCATTTCGCAGGGTGCCCTTCAGTCCTTCTGCCACAAAAAGGGTAAATCTGTCAAGTGTCTTCATCATGACAGTCATAATTATAAAACTTCTGCTACACTTCAGGTCTTCTGCAGAATGAAAAATCTTCCTCTGCTTTACAGCAACATCATAAAAGTCGTAACAGTGAAGATAACAAGCAAAGCAGGCTTTATAAAGAGGTAATAGTGTTATCAGGAGCGGGGCATTTATGTGGCAGAACTGAAAAAGTGCAAAAAATTCAGACCTTGCTAACCTCCCCCCACCACAACATCAAGCCTCCTACAGAAGAGCACAAGACCTATGGATACTAAATGAATATCCTCAAATGTCAAATATTTAGTTCAATAGGCAAAGAGAAACTCAACATTAATGTCAAGAAAAGATTGTTCTTCAAACAACTAATTCTTTTTTAGCTTTTCCATCCTGATGCTTAAAGAATTCAAGTCCTTCAAATAAATTTACACCTTCTCCTAACCCAACACCAGTTGAGACCTGTTTTATAACTCATTCTAACTTCTCACAAAGCCTCCTTACACCTGAGCTTTAAGTGTTCTACACGAAGGAAAAAAAAAAAAAGATCCATCCCTCTCAGACCTGTAGAAGACTAAAATCTACGTCTTCCTCTTCCATAATCAGTAGTCACTAATTTTGCTTAAATTCTCTAAATTATTAAATTATTAAAATACTTAAACTCAGTTGACTATTATATATGTTCTCCATTGATAAAGTCAGGTTAAGTCCTCACATGCTGCTAGTTGTACAGTTCATTGCCCCCATAAGCAGTGTTAATAGAACTGCTAGTTTGCCGCATGTTAGAATAAAAAAATAAAAATCTACATGAAAAAAATATTTCCTTCCTTGCTTGTTTTTCAGACTTACAGAAATACTGACTTTCACACATCTAGCCATCTTTGCTCTTCTATGCATCCTGACAAGGTGACATTACTTGTACAGAGCACAGGAACTTCAAATTAATCACGAATTTCCCCAATGATGTTTCCTCTTTGGTTGTATTTGGCTTAACTACCTGTTCCTAAGCTGAAATGGCTGATTTTCCCACTATTTTTCCCACTATGATTTTTCCAGCATCTCCCCTTGAGCTGCATTAACTAATCCAGGCTAGAATAAAGAGAGGAAATAGGGCTGAAGACTGGGCTTTAACATCGCTAGTACCTGATTAACTTTTTGCATCCACAGCATGGCTTGGTTGTCACCAATTTGCACTTTCCCAAAACAACATTTGGGCTCAGATGAGAGGACTAGCACCTGCCCAGAACCATTCCAGGAGGCAGTCTAGATGCAACATCATATTTGAGAGGAAGTGAAAAGCAGTTTAGCCTTGTAGATGTGACTTTTGTTGTGCTACTTGGCCTTAAAGGCCAAGATCAGTCAAAATTTCTTTTTATCTGATACCTTATTCTTCAGCTACTCAGCCTTAGGGGGTTCTTTTGAGCCTTTATACACCTGGTTCTAATTTTCAGTACTCCTGAAACATTATTATCCTAGTATGCATCCATTCTTCCAGAGGGTTTATGAAAATAAAAATCCTGTCAGACTACTGAGATACTTCCATGATACTGATGACCTCTGTAGTGAACACTACAGTGAACACTGTCTAGGCATTTATATGGTTTACTTCACAGTTTTTTAGCAATTTAGCAATCTGTAGGAGGAATTTTTCTCTAGTTCCTGTATCCTTGAGTATCATTGAAGAAAGTTCATCTCAGCGCTCTATGGTTTTGTGTTTTCTGTGCTTTTTTTTAACTACCTGAAACTTGAGTAGAGCTTTTGAACCGAACTATTTCTATCTACATGCTTAATATTGTCAAGCCATTTGAGTAATATCTGAGAAATAAGCCTTCAACAAAAGCCTCTAGCAGTTAAACAGAGGTAGCAGAGTTAATTTATGCACAGCACGTCTCTCTCCTATAACATACTTAAATAAGTTTCATCACCTGAAGCAATAATTTAGGGAATGTTACAGCAGTAAACCGACGGGAATTAAGTCATACTTAGTCCTTCCTCTTAGTGAATGAAGTGGGTATCCATTTTATTATGTATTCATAAAAGGTTTAAAAAAATATTAGTTTCTTATAGGTTGGTTGAAAGTCCATTGCCAGCATTAAGTCCCCATTGCATAGTGCGAGGAGAAATTTTTGAGGAATATTTTTGGAGAAAGCTACATGTTCAGAACACTAGACATACCAATGATCACTAGGACTAATGAAGTGAGTATCTACTACTCACCATGAAAAGTGCACTCTTTGAATCAGCTGCCCTAAATCTGATAGCCAAGTACAGGACAACGAGTCTGAAACTCTTATCTAAGCACAATAGTTTGAAAGATAAAGTAACTGAATTATCATCATTATTAACTACAGGATGACACACTGAAAAGTGATAGTTTCCATTAAGCCTATACTATGCATATACTGATGTCTGTGCTTTACTTTTCTGGCTTTAAAATCTGAATTCAAAGTCTTAAGATAACAAACTAGTTTTAGAAGTAAAGCTTCTGCTGAAAATCTTCACTAACAGTCAATATGAGATTAAGACAAATACCACTATTTGCTTTCACCCACAGAAACCGAAAATCATCAATTTACAGAGTATCATTTACATCCCATTAGCCATCTCCACAGTAAAAATGAATTTTCACTCATCCTCAAGGCTTATAGTACTTTCTGGGAGCTAAAAGTAATGGTAGAATTTTTAGTCATGTATCGTACATGGAAAAGGTATCAACTTTGCAGAACTGAGTTTTCATTACTGGCATACAGAAAATCCATTAATAAATGTTACTCATCCTTTATTTGTGCTCAAGTAGTGTAACAGACTATTAAACTGCATGACCACACACTGTTTTCACCAAAGATACAAGTTTCATTTAATGGACAGAACAAAGCTATTGTAACATATACTTTACATTCTGTGGTTTTAACATTATTGGTCAGTGTTTGATTACAGGCCATGTCTAGCCACCATTTTCCAAGTTAATACTTTCACATTTGGAGTAAAAAGCTACTGCCTCATGAAAGTTAATGACTATTCCTTTGGTTTTATTTACTGCTTTTTCAGGTAGCAGACCATGGGAATGTTCCTACTCCATCTTAATGCAGGTAAAACAGGTTATCTTACATTGCCATAAATAATCATTATTAAAAAGTGTCAGCAATGTGGATATACAGCCTGCACACGTGATCGGAATGCAGCTTCTCCATCAGTTAGTGAGGCTTTGTCTTTTTGCTTTTGCTTGCTTAATTTTTACTCTAAACCTAAGGATCTCATAAACAGGGGGAGAAACAACTTGAAAGCAAAGAGCAGCAGGGCCAGGAACCATTAAGGAGTAATGCCTACAAGGGAAATGGTTTTGTACTGCAATACTATCTCACTTTATAGAAGATATTGATAATCTGGAAAGGTTCAAAATGTAAACCAATGAGAAACAATATGAAAACTGGGAAACCTGTTTCTCAGCAAGATACTAAAAGAAGCTCCGTAACTTAATTTAATTGAAAGATTATTAAAATTATGAAAATCAGACTCCATGTACTTTCCAACATAGCTAACATATACTAGCAGAAAATAATTCAATAAAGCAAGGCTTATAAATAAGTAGTATTTTTGACTAGACCGAAAAAATCCTTAAAACTCTTTATTCAAGCCTAAAAAATCACAACAAACATCAGTTTAAGTACATGATGAGAATAATTTCTCTAAATACAATGTGATTAACATAATTAAAACAAGTGGGAGCTCAGACCAAGTAGTGACGTCTACTTCCTAAGGCCAAACATCTCAACACTGAAGGATTACCCTCTGCAAATCTCTGACCATGTAAGCAATTCTAAATATGCAGGCAAGCTCAAGAAAAACAGAAAAATCACCTCCCTCACCTGACCCAGTCAAAAAATAAAAAATAAAAATAAAAATAACATTCAGACAATAAACTCTCACATACTGGAGCAAATTAGAAGAAAACAATCCAGAAAAAAAATTCAACTAATGTACCAGGCTTATTTTTGCCACTGTTTGGAGTTTGTTAGTGATAGCCAATCAAATAATAAGGAATAAAATCAGTAAATGCTTCAACATTGCACACATACTGAACAGAAAACATTACTACCACTCAAAGCCTCAGTATTACCTTCCAAGAGGCCACTGGCTCAATACTTCTGAAAAAAAACATAAAACAATTCCTGATCTATCTAACCTATATTTCCTTTACACTAACTTTTTTTTTTTTTTCTGCCCAAAAGAACAGCCTGAGACTGCAACAGAGAGAAACATTTCCAGTAGCTCCTCACTATTTTCACAGCCAAAACTACCTCACTTCTAAGCTGGCTTGCTTCTGATTTACTCGGGGAAAACAGTTAAAGCTCCATTGAACACAATGCACACAAAAGAAACAAATTCACCTTGAATTATTATACTGCTTCAGGAAATGATGCAGAGAGAAAGTAATTTTTTTTTAAAGCAACGGCACAATACATTGGTCTCCCCAGAATCAGCATGAAAACTTTTCTGTACCTGTGACAGATAGATGTATGCCATTTATTCATCTAGACTAAAATGGCATTACCAGTTTAATCATCTAGACTAAAATGGCTCTCCTACAGCTCTGGGAAGTACCATCAGTTCCACTGTCTGCCTCTGAAATACTGATGCACGAACATAAAATTTCTAGACATGTGATAAATGGCAACCTGTAAACTACTTCATACAGAAGTCTACTGATCAGTTTTATCTCTGTTAAAGACTACACCAAATACATGGAGGAGCAGGTTCTATGCAGTGAAGCCCCCAGATATTATCGCAACTTTTCTAGAAAAGCATCCACAATAAAAACAACTTTTATCAGTCTGGATATTGCCCCAGAAGCACAGCACCTGTCACCATCATAACAATTACATTGGCTCAGAGCAACAAGACCACCTAGCCCAACATCTTCTCTTCAGAAAAAAAAAAAACAACGAAAAAACAAACCTCCAAGAAAAACATCCAAATATGTAAACAGTGAGGCAGTGAGATTTGGTAATAAGAAGCATTAAGGCTATGGTGTCAATGGTACAAGTCATGCATTACCCAAATCATTCCCACATTCAATCTTGCTTTTTGGCAAGCATTTGTTGCCTGCTTGGGTATCTAAAACATAAGCACAGCAGGGATGCATCAGAATGAAACAGCATGTCTGCAGCATCAATGAAATATTGAGACAGCCTAATTATAAATCAAGGAGGTCATTAACATGCTGCCACATCAGTTCTTCTTGCTGAGGATGGGGAGATGTCAGATTTGCAGCAAGCTGTGGCGTATGTCAGCAGTGACAGTCTCCAGCTTCTCAGAATCTTTCTTCTAAATTCTTCACTCTACAACTACTACCCTACGTTACAAAAGAGGTATTTCTGCTTATCTAGAGTGGAAATGGCAAGTATTTAAAAACTAACAAATCGAGCATAGGCTCAATAATTTTTTTATTTTATTTTTTTAATCTGGCAGCAAGCTGACATATTTAGCATAAATATATGTAACCTTCTTGTTTACATTTATCTGTTCATATATTCTATTCCTGCTCATGGAAATGCATGTTAGCCACCCTTCACATATATTACAACCTTAGTTGTAAAGTACAAATAACATTCCTCTACACATCATAATTCAAAAACATGAGTTAATTACCTATTTACAAGAGAAAAAAAGGTATAAATATGATTTATTGTGGAACTATGTACTTCAGTGTTCCTTAACAATAAATACCTAACTCCAGCCTTCCTCTCTAAATAGAGCCACACACTGACATCTCCCCAGGATTTAATGTTTTCTCGCAGGATTGTAGAAAACTTTAAGGCACAGCATGTTGATGCACTAATATCCGAAAATGCAGCACCAGGAAAGAAACAGTTTTCAGTGTATTTAAGATCACAGAACCTTTTTTTTTAATTTTAAATGATGTAGCCTAGCACAGTTTTCCTTTGGTATTATCCTGAAAAGACTACTAAACAAATGCTCTCCGTGCGTATAGCCTCAAAGTCTGGATATAATGAAGTCTTTTCACAGAACTGCAGAAATGTCATTGATGGAAAAGACCTTTAAGCTCACTGCAACCAACCATCAACTTTTACCCCCCAAAAAAGTTTTTTTAAAAAATCACCATGCCCACTAAAACATGAAGTGCCTTATCTCTATCTTTTTTTAAATACCTCCAGTGATGGTGATTTTACCATCTCCCTGGGCAGCCCATTTCAGCATCTGACTACTCTTTCAGTAAAGAAATTCTTTCTCATATCTAGCCTAAACCTCTCCTGGTGCAACTTCAGTGCTATTTTCACTTGAGAGAAGAGGCCAGAACCCACCTCACTACAACCTCCTTTCAGGTAGTCAGAGAGAGTGGTAAAATCTTCCCTCAGCCTCTCTCTTGCCATAGATTATATTCTTCCAGTCCCTTCTCTAGTACAGGAAAAAAAAATAAATAAAAAGACTATAAAGAAAAAAAGACTTACTTGTCTAAAGACCACAGAAGGTATCAGGCTTAAACAAAGACTTAGGCACCAGAGCCATTTCAGTCACTGGTCAGCACAGTTAGTAAAGTAAGAAACAAAAAATGTGTTTAATCTGAACGAGCTGTATCCTTTCTGTGCTCAATGAGCTATCAGAGATATTATTAAAAGCTATCAGAGATACTACTAAAAAATTATATATAAAGGTATATTGGGAAAACCTAAATGAACATGTGAGTGAGCAACTTTATGTAGATGTCTTTCCCCATAAACCCTAAGCAATTTTCTACTAAAGGGAAGATACGGAGATTTTCCAGATGGATAGAATGTGTGTACACAGAGACAACTGCTTTCAGTTCTCTGCCAAACTGAAAGCCATCCAGTGTACCAAATCTGACTACCATCTGACTACCATCTTTGCCCACTTCTAGGGCACATGGTAAAAAGGAAAGGGAAAAGGCTGAAACAAAAACAGCTGAGCTGAACAAAAAAAAGGACAGAACCAGCATTTGTTCTGAATTCTGAACCCACAAGCAGTTGTGATACTGCTTCACAAGAAACAACACAATAATGAGAGATGCCATGAGAAAATTATGCATTCAAATGACTAATGAACAACCACATTTTACACTGCAGACAGACTGCTTACAGTAATTACATGAAAGCAGCAATGAACACACCAGTTGATTGTGTAATAATAAAAAAGAAGTATTTTGAATGTTCAAAAATGTTCTTTAATTGAAACAATCAAATACAAACATAATAATTTGCATATCAGCAACCGTGTGCCTCTCAAACAGCACATATTTAACACTGGCATTAAAATAATGGATCAATTAAGAAAAGCACAACAGGAAAAATCAACAATCCACAAAAGAATATATGTAAAATTACTTTAAAAGTTATTCCATGTTTCTGTTTATGAAACCAATGTCAGACATTATCAGAAAACCAACAAATTTGAGTCCACACCTCAAATACTGTGTTTGGTTTTGGGCCCCTTCCCAGGACATCAAGGTGCTGAAGTGAGTCTAGATGGGCAGTGATGCTGGTGAAGGGTCTGAAGAAAAAGTCTTATAGGATGCACTGAGGGAAAACAGGTTGTTAAGCCTAGAGAAAAGGAGGCTGAGTGGGGAGCTTATTGCTCTGTACAGCTACCTGAAAGGAGGTTGTAGCGAGATGGGGGAGGGAGCAGTCTCTTCTCCCCCATAATAAGCAAGAGGACAAGAGGAAATGGCCTCAAGTTGTTTCAGAGGTTTAGATTAGATATTAGAAGCAACTTCTTCATTGAAGGGGTTATCAAAGACTGGAATAGACTGCCCAGGGAAGTGGTTGAGTCACCATACCTGGAGGTGTTTAAAAGATGTGTAAACACAGTGTTTAGGAACAATGGACTTGGCAGAATTAGGTTAATGGTTGGCAGAGTTAGGCTATGGTTAGATTCAATGATCTTATAAGGTCTTTTCTGACCAGAATGATTAAGTTATTCTGAACTCATTACATAATACATTGTCTTCCAGTTGCAAACTTAAATTAATAAATATTACAGCAATATTACACCAACATTATATAAAGCAATTAATTTTCTAATTTCTTAACTTTTTTTTCTTTTTTTAAACAGGTCAAATAGTAAATTTTGAGGTCTTGTAAATGCATCAAGTCCACTGCACTTAATGGACAGTAACTTCTGACTGCGTGTAATACATGTCATATTATGTACCGAATGAACTATGCTATATGCAATTTTCAACTTTAAAAGTTTACAGAAGTTGTGTTATAGAACTACTTAAAGCCAGCGCTTGCATGGTGGCAAAGCACCTCAAGCTCCCACTATAAATAGCTTTACATGGTTCTGGCAAGAACTAAGGGAAGAAAATAATGTATAAAGCTTTTCTTGATGTGCCCCACTTCAGTTGTAATTAATAAACACGTGACCATGTACTTTGATGAACATGAGAGCCATTCCCTTAGGGAAGTGATTACTTTGCTCCCACAGAGAAATAGGCAATAGAGGCAGCTTTCCACTTAGAAACTCTTTCGGTACACTTTGTTCTCTCTTCCTATACTAAAATGCTATTTAAAAAATAGGAAACACCTTTGAAATTCAGTATCAGCCCTGTAAATGATGCACATCTCAAAATCAATGTGCCTTCAGCTTCATATTGTGGTAAGTCTTTGAATAATATGATTAAGTTTGGAATTAATATATATTTTTTCTAAGAAATTTGTTGGGAGATGAGAATCTATCTATCTATTAGGGCTTCCATAATCTTATAGCTCTCCTTATAACCACCTGTTCCTTTTGTATGAACTATATGGCAGAGGACAAATGACTTGTGTTCTGTAGTATACCAAGGCATCTGGAAAAGAAAAGATCTCCTGCTGGGAGATTAATCCTTCAAGTAAACTGGAAAAAAAAATCTTTTTTTTCTACCCAGATGTACTTTTAATGAATCTTTAAAGCATGATCATATATCTTATTGCTATAACTTACACCCCCACCTCAAATGAGATTATATGATCAAAAGCACTTTTTACTGTATCTATATGAAGATGTTTTTCTGAGCTATAAACTTCATAAAACATCCCATGAGGCCATAATGCATGAAGTACAGATCAGATCCCAGACTACAAGGAATAGGCTTAATATGTGTACAAGTTTCTTCCACAGCTAATAAATAAGCAACTTTCAAGAAGAGTTAAAATGAACTCTAAAATTTAAAACCAGTTTTTTTAGTCAAGACACCCTCTTACTTGGTTAAATTTTGTTTGCAAAAACCAATCAAAAATACTTGGCATGAGAAGCAGTTCTGTTTGTGTTACAGCGTCATTCAAAGTCCTGCCTAACTCAGACACAATATGGATATGAAAAAATCAAAAAACAAACAACAAATTGGAAAAAAAAAAACCAAAACAAAAAAAACCCCTAACAACCTCTTAGAATCTAGAATCCCAGATACGTTACAATCAGCTTGTCATGAGCAACTTTCATATAATAAATATCATTTATTATGATAGATGCAGCATTTATCTAGTATACACTGACACAAGTAATAATATTCTTTGATATAGTCATACCTCAAACACTGCAGTATTTACTGATTGCTATCTTTATCAATATTTTTGCGTGGCTGTTTTTTTTTCAAATCCATCTAAACTAACTCACTCAATGAATCTCACTCACAGATCATTTTTGGTTCATTTAAATCCAACTCAGACATTTCAGTTCATGTTCATGCTAATGAAATTCAGATAAACTGCCCTGGCTGCAGGCCCACTGACTTCTGGCTGGAGAGCACACACAGCTGGATGCCTGCAAGTCAGGCAGGACACGATCTCTGCATATAGGTTAACGACTGCTTTGCGTCACCAACAACTAAAAGTACAGACACAAAGCCTGAGATTTCAAAACAGAATTCTGCCTGCCTGGCAACTTTTTAATAAAAACAAAGCTTATTTTTCTATGTAATATTACATGATGTGAACACTTGCTAAGGAGATTACACTGAAGCAAGAGGGATAGAGAGGAAATTATAGCCCTGTTGATGAAAAGCAACTTAGGATGCATTTCACTTTAACTCACCACAAATATATGCTGACACCAAAAATATCAGTTCCGCTGGTTCCATTTTTCCAGCTTCACACTCTTATCTCTTTAGACCAATAAAAATGCAATGCCATCTTAGTATCAGATTTATAGTCAAAACCACCAAAAATCTGGCTCAATACAGCCTTTTCTGTCTATCACCCACCGTTTTCTTTCCTTATAACTCTGCAGAAAATACTCAGTTTTCTTCTAGGAAGTTGCAATAGCCCCTCTATGTAAAGTGGAAATTACCACCATAACTTCAACTCCCAGCACCTTACAAGTCAGCCACACAGCAATGCACAAGCAGAGTAGAATCAGTGTTTCCTTTCCTCACTTTCTTGGTAATCTATTATCAGCTACATTCCAGATGAATTACTTTAATCTTATGTTTGCACATAATCTCTCAAAATTTAAGGTCATTACAAAAATTTACTATCAATTGTGAACCCAGGCTGACTCATACTGAGCAGTTTCCTGGGTCTAGTAAGTGAAGGATTATAGCTAAAGCAACCCAAAAAATTCAACATATTGCTTTATAACCTCCATTGGTTATAAAATTGGTATCTAAAATTGACTTAATATATGTTGCAAGTCAGAACTTTTGAGATGGTATATCCAGTATTTTACTAAGACTTACAACCCACACATAGTGCATAATTTTAATTCAAAACTTACTAATTTTAGATTTAAGAAGACCCAAATATGTTTTCAGAACATACATTAATAGAACAGAAAGCACAGGTTGATGGAAATGTAGTTGCAATTCAGAATGGGTAATCAGAACATCCAAAACTCATACCAAAATAGAAATGCCAAAAGGCTAAAACCATTTTTAAAGAATTGTTAACCTCTTTTGCCTTTGAAAATATGGACCTAAACACAACAATTGTAACTGTCAAGTTTTCCCAAAACTAGTTTCATTTTTAAATCTACAACTAAGAGCTGAGCTGTTCAAAGATAAGTATTAATCACAAATAAAAAGAACTTACCTTCCTGTCTGTTATTTTTCCTTTTTAGCCATTTTTCCACAGTTTCCACACTCACACTTTCTGACACAAACTCATCCAGTACCTGGGGGTGAAGAGAAAGATAGGCCTTCACTTTTTCATCCGTTAAACCTGAAAGACAGAATATTAATTGATTACTTTATTGCTACGAAATTCCTCATACAAAACATGCCTAGATGCCATGGCAATCAATATTCTTATGTTTAGCATGCTGATTAAATACACGACTATTTAAATTGTCTCCCCCCAGAGAGAAACATACCCAGTCAAAAAAATGAACTGTCATAAAGACAATAATAGAAGTAAAGTCTATTCATGCAAGATATTGAGTACAAAACGTTCCCTACAGGAGTATACATAAAGATTACATTGAAGAAATGGCCAGAAAGAAATTTACTTCTACGATCGTGACTTTAATTACTTATTTTCAAGATATGCAAGATGATATATTGAAAAAGAAAATAGGTGGAGGGAAATAGAAGAATGGGAACCTGTATTTCTCACAGAGCATCAAATCAGATACTCTCACTGGAAGCAGCAATAAAAGCAATAAAAGCTATCGCACAACTCCAAAATCAAGTTCAGTGTTTAAATACTGCAGTTACTTAACTTTAGAAATAGAAACTGCTTTCACATGTACGATTCCTTAGTAGTTCAGCTTTCAAAATAAAAGCAGTTGTGGATAAAAGGCCTCAACAACACGTGCAACAAAAAGAAAACTCCAGTACACACACATTTCAGAAAAAGAAGCAACGTTCAGAATCTCAGAAGTCTGACACAATCATAAATCAATTCCCAAATTCATAAAATTACAAGCTGATCACAGTCTACACAAATCCCCCAAACGAAATCCCCAGCTGCAGAGAGGTGAACCCAAGAGTGCCGAGGCTTTAGGAGAGAGGGCAAGACAGAAGCCCCACATGTCCATGTCCCAAGGGGCTAAGCTTCAGCCTGCCAAACATGTTGTACACACACCAAGTACAAAAGTCTTAATGAGGTCTGATGGGAAGAGGAGGAACAACTACTGTAATGACTCTAAATAGGCTTTCTCTTCAATGGTGTGTATGGAAACATAATTGTAAATTCTCCACAGCAAATGGCCTGGGTGCAAAAGAAAAACTCTTCTCCAAACAACTCTGACCACATTTGGAGAATATTTGTGCTATAAAATAAGATCAATTTTCCTATTTTATGCTTCACACAGTATCAGAGCATGCTGAAAACAGCTATAATGTAATTTAAATGCTAGTCAATGACTGTAACCTTTAAGATGTCCTACAGATGTTTACTACGAAAGCCTTCAGGAAGCAATACCAGAACACAAAGCATCAATGTCTACTTGCAGAGCTCAAACCATAGATGCCATTCTCCCCACACCAGCTGCACCATATCATTCTCACCACCAGCCCCAACCTGGTTTAAAACATCTCTTCTATTAATCCTCACAGGCAGTTGTTCCCACAGAATATCATAGCCTCAAATAACAACTTACTCACTTGCAGTCACGAATCTCCAGATCTGAACCACATGAACATGCTGACTTTCATTAGTAATGAAGGAAAAGTTCTAACTCAGGAAGAACAGGAGATGATCAGCAAGTGGGGGGAAAACAAAGAAATAAAACCCTACGACTTTGATTGCTCAGCCTACAGATGGCAGTTTGTAAATTTGTATCATAATGCATATATAAAAAAGATTGTGTGTCACATGAATGAAAAGATTCAGCCAATACAGGTATTGCCTCCCATACTGAAAAAACAGACTAACTAATATAATTTTGTAATTTGCTCAACTAAAAAAAAAATGCAATGTATAAGTAAAGTAAATCTTTCTAATAAAAGAAGTAAATCTAATAAAATAAGTAAATCACAGTAATAGATTTCGAAAAGAAAACTTATTTGGAGAATCATTCATAAAAACTACAGTGTTATAAAGATTCACCAGAGTTAACCATCAGAAGGTCATCAAAATTTATCTGCCTTTTAAAACCTGAGTGAAAAAAAACTACTTCAAGTTTGTCACAAAACGCCTGTTATTTCCAGGTTATATCTTTGGACTACAAATGTAACTTACTGCTTCTAGTAATAAACTAGGAACTGAAAAGTCTTACTGAAATTCTACAAGGGTTGATATGCGTTTTCAGCGAAAGTAACCTTAACTTTCTTATGAGTGCAGTCTGAGTTTCTTGACTTCAATGGAAATAATGCAAACTGTCACGGCTTGTGGGTTTTGTAATATACTAATCAAAATTCAATAAAATGGCAATTTCAAATACGACTCCAATCTATACGTCAGGAGCTCGATTTCCATTCCAGATATCCCGCAATTTCAGCAACCTGAGCGTGAAGACTCCGCTTTAACCTTATACAGAAAAGTGAGTCATGAAGCTGATATAAGAAATTCTACAAGTCTTTAAATGACCCTACTGCATTTCACTATAGGTACAGATAGTAGATACTCTTTTTTCACTATAAGATTTGTAGGTGTGAGCACACAGAACAGGATGCTTCTTTTCATGCATTCCCAGAAAGCATTGCCTCATACCTGGGGTCTGCCTGTCTTCCAACAGAGCTGTGGCAATTATCAAGAGGCACCATCACTCAGGAGAGCTGAACTCTCACCAGCAGCCTAGCATGCAGCAGGACAGAAAGCAGAGAGACTGGAACAATCTTAATGCCTCTGGGACTTAATAGGAATCCGGCATTTGGGTTGAATGTCCCTTCGTTCCATTTATGCACCTAGAGTTTGTCTGCTGATTCATATGTATGTATATATTTCTCCTATTTAATTAAAAACACACACACACCAGACCACCTTTCTCTCTTGCATTTTTAATGTCAAGTGAGAAACATACATTTCAGGGCTGATACCTTCCTGGTGCAATTTGCTAATGCTGTGTTTCATGCATGCATGAAATACTTGTTCTGGATTTGTGATTAAATAATGAAAATTATAATTACAATATCATGGGAAAGGACAGACAGGTGTCAGATAAGCTGCTCCTTTTTTCATTTCCCTCTGAACAAAGTGCAGGCAAAAAAAGATCTCAGGTGGGCTGCAGCATGTGCTAACTCAGCAGCTCCTCACTTCCCAACCAAAATGCCTGTTTAGGTTCTTGTTAGTCATGCCATCTGCTTCTAAAAGTTCATTCATACCCACGGAAAACATTCATTGTTTGCTTTTATTATTTCCATTTCTTGACCACCCCCTGTCCGAAAAGTAAATGGAAATACAGCTTTTCTGTAAATGGCAGGTTTTATGCAAGCATTTCACCTTACTGTGGTTTTTGTGTCTCATCTAATATAGGGTAGGATGATATAAACTTTGCAAAGCTCCATAGAAAGCAGAGAGCAGAAGACAGCCTGCCCCAACACCACCACCCAAAAGGCAATTTCTTGATCAGCAAAAGTTTTTTTTACTACCACAGGGAAAGGCCTTTCATTCTGGGGCGTTAGGAGCATGAAGGGTGAATCAAATGATAGAAATGAAACAAGTGTATTTACTTACAGCACTTCTACAGGCTGACGTATCAGTGCATTCTACCAAATAGCCCTGTTTTTCCACTTTGCATATGCCCTGAGGCTCAAGCTGTTCATCTAATTTTAATAGTTCATGACAGCCTATCATAATTTTGGGGTTGAGTTCTTTGGTTGGGGGTTGTTTTTCTTTTCATGTTGGTATTTGTGCTTTTCTTAGAGTAACTCCTTCCTTGGCTTTCAATGAGGATGTAGAAGTGTTTTGGGGCTGTGGTTTTTTGCTTCATAATCTACAAGGAAGTTTCTTTTTCACTGAATTTAATAGGAGAAATAGATACAGTTGAAGACAGAATTATGAGTGGCTTTTTTTCCTTTCTTATTTTAAGAAGAATTTTCTTTGGTAAATAACGGTGCTATCAACACTTTAAAAAATAAGTAAATAAAACCAGAAAACACTGTTACTACTATCTTAAGGGAGAAACTGCTTTTTGAGCAGATGTCACAAAGTATACTGAAGTCAGCAACTTAGAAACTCACTATACTGGTATAAATTGTAATGGCACTACAAGCAAACTATAGGTTTGTCTACACCAGTGAACAGAGTAGGCCTAGGGCTGTTCACTGCCTGAAACAAAGTGACTTCTAATTTCCACTGTCCTTTGTATTAAGCTTCCTTAACCAATGACTATGAACATGAGGGAAAACTGCAACAGGAATACATGCTGAGAACCATCCCTGGCCTGACTTACTCCAGAGTAATGCATGAGATTTGCCTGGGACACACACACACAAAAAAACCAACCAAACAAACAAAAAAACCCCAAACAAAATAGAAAAAAAACCAAACAAAAAAACCCAAAACAAAATCAAACCAAAAACAATGCCCAAGAATGTTCCTTCACACTCTCCGCTCACTATCTCAGATACAGCTTCGCTGGATTAAAAAAATAAATCAAGAAACAAAACCTCCTTCAAACATCAATTACCAGTAATTAGCCCTTGCCTTTGAGCCAGTCCCAAACAATTCTCCTTTCAACAAAAAAATTACTAAGAAAGCCCAAAAAATCACTTGAAAATGAGATCTTTGCTTTCAGCTTTTTAGGCTGCCTAAAATATTTAAAACATTTCTTCGATATTAGATAACCTGTGTGGTACTGAATCGATTAATGGCTCCACTCTTTGATTCTTAATCCATGTACTGTACTCTCCTCTGAGAATAGCTTCACTGAGCTCAGTATAAAGCAGAGCTGACTGTGAATGAGCTGAAAGAATCGAAGCCTAGAGCTATATTTAAAAATCTGCTCCATTTAGCAACATGA
This sequence comes from Calypte anna, assembly GCF_003957555.1. Taxonomy (NCBI): domain Eukaryota; kingdom Metazoa; phylum Chordata; class Aves; order Apodiformes; family Trochilidae; genus Calypte; species Calypte anna. The sequence continues at coordinate 36,483,865 of NC_044246.1, forward strand.
GTTAATCACATCATTAGCAATTCCTGCAATTTTTTCATTAGTGTTGTGTCTTTTGGACTTTTTTCTAAAACCACTACCTTAATCAAATGTCATAACTAGCCAAGAAGTTTCATTTTCACTTGAAGTTTCTGGTTCCCAGGCTGGAGGACGTGTGGGGATGCAGGGGAGAATGGATGAAAACTGATGAGCCAGCCTACTATTTATACCACTCAAGGCTCACCACCCTATCCTAGAACAGCTACACTCTGACAGAGCACAGCCTCTGCTTCCCTCAAAACCAATGCAAGTGTTTGATGCATGATGCACCTCTCACCCGGTTAGACAGGACCCAGTGTTTTGAAAACACAATGTGAGAGTATACATTGGTCAATACAAGATTAATTTCATGTATTGAGAAAGCTTTTTTACTAATAAAGGTGAAAGGAAATAATTACAGATGTTGCAAATGCTGCAACATTTTTAAAAATTACAAAAAATTAAAATAAAATATAACAAGAAAACAGAAATCATGTGTTTTGCATGTTTGGTTTAATAAACAACTTTTCTCTGAAATTAGGGGGGCCACTAAGTATCAGAAAATGTGGAGAAAGTAACGCATTTTCTTCAAGTAAGAAAATAATTATTACTTATTATTTATTTAAAAATAAGAATAATTTCAATAATTTCTTCAACTAAGTAAAAATATATTGAGCCCCATAGAAAATCTGCAAGCCGAGTGGAAAAAAAAAACATTAAAAATTAAAAAAAAAATCATAAGAACTTTCCAGATAAGAATATACTCCAGATATTTTCTGAAACAGAAAATCTGAAACAATCTTACCTCAAATAAAAGTAAAAAACATGTATTAAGTAATTACACTGTCAGATTATGAAAATGAAGAAGACACGTGATCATAAGATCACCTCTTCTGTGATCACAAAAGACAAAGATCACCTCTTTCGTGTCTTTATCTGTGCCTAATAAATTATATTTGTAGTTATTCTCAAAAGCATTCAAGGCATGTGTGTACATTGCTTCATTTGGATTAAGCATTAATCCCATTAAATCAATCCCCTCTTTGTTCAAAGAATCAGGATTCAAAACCACAGGCACAGTCAGGTTTGGAATACTCTTTTGGAGTCAGACTTTTTATCTTAATCCATTTAAGTATACAGGAATGTAATGCAACCAAGTGCCCAAACTCCGTGAAACCTGGCATTACTGATCTGGGGAAAAGTAGTATCACTAACAAGAAGAAACCAGAATAATCAGAACTCTTTTTTATTTCTCTCTTCTTGAAAAATTAATTCACAGCCTCTTCTATGAGCAGGTCCATTCACCTTTTCTGCCACCCCTCCTCCAACTCCTGCCCAATGAAGCACACTAAAAGATGACACTGTCCACTTTGGTACTTAAAAAAGACCATACATTTGTTTCCCATACAACACACTTTGTTATTAAACACTTCAAATATTCCTATAAAGGTGAATGCTCAATTGTTCCAGCCTCCAGTCACTGCATAAAACTTTTAATATTTAGATCCCAGCTTCACCCACAATCAAGTGCAGTCACTTGTGCAGTGGCTACAGCAGCCAGCAGTGTGTGATGCAACACTGGAGCCAGGACACCAGGAGCACTTCTCAAGTTTTAGAGAGAGAAAACAAAGACCAACTTGGCCAAACAGAACTGGACATGCTTACACGGAAAGAATATCAATAGCCAGCTCATCCTACAATGCCAAATCCCTTCTTTCTGATGAAAAAGCCATTGATGTATCATTGCATCTGAACATGCCAGATGCTGAGCAATGCATGAACACAACCACCTTTAGTTTCCACCAACCTCCATGATGATTCTCTGATATTACCAGCATCTTGCAAGCTTGAGCCCCAAGACACCTACAGATATTCAGCTGGTTATCTCTCCAAAAATCCAGCACTTAATATATGCACAGTACTACTGGCTCTGAGCACTTTTTCAGTATGAAGCTAAAAAGCAAAAAGCCACGTAAGAGCCTTTATGAAAGCACTTCTCATCAGCTAGAGGTAAAAGGCATTCAGAAGAATGATACAGATGCTTAATGGAGAGAATGGGTGTTCCTAATTTAAATAATAATTTTTCATAGGGTATCAATACACACTTCAAATTGAGTGGCATAATTCTGCACAGCATGTATAGTGCTAGACTGTAATAACATCCATTATTTGATGTACAGGGTGTTGTAAAACTCTGAATGTTACTTTCCTGGTTTGATAGTAGCTTCTCTCCAGTTCTCTCATTTTACAGGAACCCTGAGGGGTCTGTAACAACCTTAGTTCTCCTTCCAGCTGCATGTTAAATAAATTTTGGGATTTATTTAACAATCAGCAAAAAAATCTTACAAATATAATACAGAAACGCTTTAGGAGCTGCAAATTGCAATCAAATTAATTTCAAATCTTCGCTTGAGGAGAAAGCCACATACGATCTTAAGGTTACTGACAAAATCATTATCACCACAATCAAAAATAATGCATCACACTAAAGCAAGCAAAAACCTGTTTGCAAACATTTAAGGAATATTTTTTTTTTACTTACAATTTTTTCCTTTTTTATATTGTCTTGTGCAGACACAGAGCTGGGGTACCATGATGCCCAAAATATACCTACCAGCAATACTCAATTTAGCAGTGACAAGGACCAAAAAACAGTTCATTTGCAATTCATTATGAAAATGGAAACTGTGTTTAGGCTGGAGAAAAGGATGCTGAAGGGAGACATACCTCTCTACAACTATGTGAAAGGAGGTTGTAGTGAGGTGGGAGCTGGCCTCTTCTCCCAAGTAACAAACAATAGAAGAGGAGGAAATTGCCTCAAGTTTTGCCACAAGAGGTTTAGTTTGGATACTAGGAAGCATTTCTTTACTGAAAGGGTTTTCAGACACATGGACAGGCTGCCAGGGAAATGGTGGAGTCACCATCCCTGGAGGTATTTAGAAGACACGTAGATGTGGTGCTTAGAGATATGATTTAACTTGATAGTGCTGGTTTAAGGGTTGGATTTGACAATCTGAAAGTTAATTTATGAATCAGGACCTGCATATACTTAATACCTGGGAAGACTATATGCAGATGTAAACTAAAGTACTTCAAATCTAGCAATTATAAAAGGTAGGAATACTCTTCCCTTCAGCACAGGTATTGGGACAAAGTTCCCAATTTATGAGTTATATGATAACACCTCCTTGCTGATGAACAGCTTTCCTCCCACCTGACACCCCCTGAATAACTCCCTGTGAGTAAACTTTTCTCGCTCAAGAACAGTCTGACTGTAGACACTTAAGATTTACTGCTAATATTTTGACATGACCTCTCATGAAGGAAGTTCTGTAAATGTTTCATAATATACTTCGCAATATAAACTTATAGTGCTGTTCCCTAAAGAGCTACTTCAATTATTCCACAAAAAATATCCAGTGTGATAAAACCTCCTTGAAGGATGCTAAGTCCCTGTGCCAAGTCTTTCTCTTATTTTACTGAACAGGATACAGAGAACGTTCTTCCTTTTTAAAGGAGCATTCCACCTCATCCTGACACTTACATTAATAGATGTGTTAGCACAGTTTCCCAGGGCATAGGACTCTTTTTAAATAACTGCACACAAATAACTCACTACTTGCCAACAAGACCAGACACCTGACTGTCTCTACTTTGGTAGCATTAGGACCGTATCTGCAGCACCACGGGTAAGTATATGCCATTCTTCTTTAATCCCCTCCAATCTTACACTCTTAGGAGGCTTAAAGAAAAATGCAATCACCACCCTTTACAAAATGAGAAGATACAAAACCTGGTAAAATCTATCATTAAAAGCTCTGTTAAGAAGAAAGCTAACATGACTGGATCCTGAAAGGCTCGATTGGGTTCAGGGGAAGTGAGCTCTTCAAAAACAAACCATGCTAGTCCAACATCACGGATAAAACAAAATCTATAGAAAACTATATGTGCATAGTTACAGTTGTCTTTCACAAATTTGGTAACCATCCTATGCATAAGCCTGCTGAGTGTACGAATGAAAAACTTCAGAGGATGCAAGGTACAGGCTGTAAGATGTTGTTCTTACCTGACCTAAAGCTCAGCCATGACATTTATGGGATAAAAACTACTGTTAATAAATAGTAACCAGCTGATTAAGAGAAAGAGTGTCACTTGCTAGCTGTACATTAAGCCTAATAAATTGAAGGCTGAATAAGTGCATATCTTAAAAAAAAACAAAAACAAAAAACAAAAAAACCCAACTGATTTTAAATAAAAACTTGAGCTGCAGCAGAGGTAGCAGTTTTCCCAGTTAGCTTCATCAGCTGACTAGTGAGTACTAAATGAGTGTGCCTATTAAAAAATAAAAAATAAAAAATAAAAATAACATTGTAATTCTAGTATGAACTGTTCTTACATCTGCTTCCAGCAATTAATTTTTTTCACATTTTAACTATTAGATTAGAATACATTAGAGATAATAATCTCTTTGTAAAGTTACCACTATGAATTAGTAACATCTGTCCTCTCTACAAAGTGCAATAAGCTCACTTTTCTAAATTATAACAGTGTTTTTATAGCATTTCACAGTTCCATAGATTCCACCCCAACTCTTTATTTGCACTATATTACAGTAATTTCAGAAAAGTCTCTAACCTAACTCAGGTACCCTGACAAAATTTCAACTGTTGCAATTAGAAAAGAAAATTTTAAAAATAAAAACTTCTAGAAGTCACAAAAAAACTCTTTTTTTTAATGTTAGAGAGTAAAACATAGCCTTTCCTCAACCCCACTAAATTGCTACAGTAGATGTTTTATTGAAATACAAGAAGTTAGTACCATGTGAATAATCTTGGAAACTGCTTTTTTTACCTTACATTTCCTCGTACTGTAAAATATAGATTCAAGATGCCTCTTTATTAAAAATTAAACTTTGACTGACATTTAAATTTTAAAAAAACCAAAAAGAAAACCAAAAAAACCCCAACCTATTTAATTCTTTTGTGGGGAAAAGACAGCTTACCTTCAGACTAAGTCTAATTAAGCACTTGAAAGTATAATGCACTGACTTCATTGTCAGGAAATTCACTGACTTCAATTGTCAGGAAAAAGTTAGAAACTCCAATTTATTTAAAACACAATAAAGAGTGAGAATTATTTTCTCTTTTTCTGCCAGCCCTTTCTTTTAGCTGTTTAAATGAACAGAAAGAAAGATGACTTTTCAGAGATGCCATTTCTGCTCAATTTTACAGTGATGGATGTAACATTATCTCCGTGTCAGTAAAATATAGCTTAGGAAAAGCAGTATAATTTGAGATATTTAAATGCATATGCTACTGAAGTAAAAAAAGTTTGAAGTGATAATTAAATGCAAGTGTTACATACACTTGTAGGTTTCAAACAAGGACACATTGTGAAACCCTTACTTGCAGTGGTGAGCACTTAGAGGAGTCCTATTGACGTCAATCAGACTACTTACGTGGATAAGAGCTCACTAACATGTGAAGAGTTGTGCAACAAAGCCCCAAACACGTTTCATTGTACACAGTTTCATGCTTTGTTCCTCAACCACAAGTTACTCCCTAACAGTGTTAATAATATTATTTCATTAATGTTACCATTCAGAAAAAATACGTGAGAATATACAGCTCGAGTATTTACAGACACTGCTAAGTTCCCTTTAGGTCTTTTTTCGTACAGGTTGAACAGTCCCAGTCCCACTCTACTTTATGGTCCTTCACTGGACTCAGCCCAATGTGCACATCTCTATTGTTCTGGAGAGCAAAGAACTGGACCCAGCTCTCCAGACTTGTCTCACCAGAGCTGGGCAGAGGGGGAGGATCAGCCCTCTCAACCTGCTGGCAACACTCTTTCTAATGGAGCCCAGGATATCTTGGCTTTCTTTGCTGGGAGAGCACACTGCTTGTGCAGGTTCAACAGAAAGGAAACACAGGACCCAGTGGTAGAGGGATTCCTACTTTCTAGCAGGTGAAATGAAAGGAAATACCTTCTACTGACTTGCATGCTTGCACCACAGAATAAAAATATAATAAAAAAAACCTAACACAAAAGGTTGGCTGCTTTTCCAGAAGCTTTCACTGGTATGACAACCCTCTACTCTTGCAATTTCATCTAGTAAAATATCTTCCATCAATAGTATATAAAAAATAATTCAAATAATGTACTTGTTACTATTTTAACATTTTTTGTTGGCAACCACAGTAAAACAAAGATGCACTGTTTCTGTCAGGCCCCTATTTTTTTATCACAAAGTTTAAGCAAATGCCACAGAATTCAAGGCTAGTTTCAAAAATTAAAAAGGAGCAGCTGCATCTTTTCCCTGTCCTCCTCCCCCTCATCATCTCCCCACCCTCTTTTGTTTGTTTTGGATACAGTGTAGCTCACTAGCATGTGTTCACCCCAAAAGAACATCCCTAGAAGAAAAAGGTGGTGAAAGAATAAAAGAAAAAAATTTTAAAAATAAAAAAGAAAAAAGAAACAAAGGACAAAAGAAGAAAAAAGAAAAAATGTATGAGTTGGAAAAAGCGTAAGTGAAAAGGAAAAAGATAACAGGACAGATGGAAACTAACAACTTGTGTTCATATAGGATTCAGAAACACCTTAAAAAAAATACAGTCTATATTCCCCCCCTTCACAAAATGCATGTTCTGCATTGTGCCTTTCCTATACAGATTTATGAAAACTTTTCACTGTCAAGAATAACAAAGTACTCAATGAGAAAAAAATTCTGGCAGAATTGCTTCATGTTTCAATGTAATTCAGCTTTGTAATAAACTGACTTTATCTACAGCCTACTTGAACTTGGCTACATTCAGAAAACACTTGAAAACTATAAAGGAATCCATAAGGCAGACACTCTAATACAGGAAATTAAGCCACGGGGCTGCTCATAAATTTTCACTTTAGTGTGTTACAGTCCTGGAAGCTGAGATTCTGATTTCTGTCCAGCACATTGATTGACTGAAACAGTCCTCATGAGACTCTAATTGGCCCATCACAGTACTACGTATAGTGACAAAACAAAAATCCTAAAAACATACCTAAAAATCACATTGGTAGCATTGGAGCAGATTATAAACTATAAACTGGCTAACAAAAATAGCCAGTTAAAAACTGTATCATAAAATTCCCAATAGAAGTAAAAAAAAAAAAAAAAAAAAAACCTATCAGGTGAAGAGATTTAACAAATAAGTATCTTTTAACATTTTTTAACTCTTTCATTCTGAGGAATCCTCCAAGACTACAACTTCCATAGGCTGAACAACATACACGTTAATACTATTCCATTTAACTGATAGCAACATTAAGGACCTGGAGAAAAACCCTGTGCACCCAAGCTGACTAAAAAGTGACCCCATGTTTTACAGCAAGAATAATGGCACCGGGCGACCTCTGGAGGATATGGTATCAATGATAAAAAGTAGTCATAATGACATTATATTATTCTTTCTCCCTTAGTACCACTGTTAAAGTATTTTACAGAGAAATGACTTAGAAATTTTGTCACCAGCAGTTTTGTGGACATAAGAGTGCTGGTGCTCTGTTCCCGTGAGGTCACAAGCTAACAAGCATACCTGACAGTCAAACTCATATGAGTCCTCTGGTATTCCTTTCAGACAAGAAACCAAACCCCTAATGCTTACGTTCAGTTGACAGTGACACACAGACTGTAACTTCATTGCAAGATATCCCAGCACCCTGGGGTCAGTAAACAAAATATCTTCATAAGTTGAGCATGCTTAGCATGAGGGCAGCTGAGGAAATCTTCATCTGCAAATATTCTTTTCTAAGTGAAGGGAGAAAGGGATGCAGAAATTGGTGAAAGGAATGAAGAGGCAAGCAAGGGGCTGATGAGAAATGCATCAACTCAAAGTTTTTAGACACAATTGTCTTCTTTTTTGATAGGAAAGCTCTAGAAATACTGGGTATCTTATCATCAGTAAAAGGTCGCAGGGCTCCATCCATGACCAAGAGTTCATTGTAGAAAAATGGGGAGAGTAAAGCTGGGAGAAAGCACAAGAGAAGATAGAAGTAAACTTGAGGGGCATGAGGATAATACAGGTCAGAAAGAGTACAAAGATTGTATTCAGAGGGTAAGAGAAGGAAGCTTCTGTGTGGGTAGGCACCACACAGAACTGAAATGAGGAATCCACAAGGAAAAAAGTTCAAAATTAACCAGGGGAAAAAAACCCCACCCAAAATCCCAAAGTAACAGCTTTTGCCACAACCAAGTTAACCTGTCTACCTGTGCAAACCTCTGTGTTTTAGAAAAAGAGTAGGCAGCATGAGGGTGGGGATGAACAGCCAGGCTTGAGGAAAGGCAGGATGTCTTAGAGAAACATTAACTTCCACTGGTTTACAATGATCACAGAATCACAGAATATTAGGGGTTGGAAGGGACTTCGAAAGATCATAAAATCCAACCCCTCTGCCAGAGCAGGGTCACCTACAGCAGGTCACACAGGAATGCACCCAGGTGGGCTCTGAATGTCTCCAGAGAAGGAGACTCCACAGCCTCCCTAGGCAGGGAGGCTCTGTCATCCCCAAAGTGAAAAAATTCTTCCTAATATTTATACAGAACTACCTATGCTCCAGCTTACACCCATTGCCTTTCGTCCTCTCATTGGACACCACTGAGAAGAACCTGGCATCCACCTGGCACTCACGTTTTACATATTTATAAACATTAGTGAGGTCACCCCTCGGTTTCCTCCAAGCTGAAGAGCCCCACCTCCCTCAGCCTTCCCTCATAAGGGAGATGTTCCACTCCCTTCATCATCTCGGTTGCTCTGCACTGAACTCTCCCAAACAGCTCCCGGTCCTTCTTGAACTGAGGGGCCCAGAACTGGACAAAACATTTCAGATGTGGCCACACAAGGGCAGAGTAGAGGGAGAGAAGAACTTCTCACAACCCACTAATCACACCCCTTTCTAACACACCCCAGGATGCCATTGGCCTTCCTGGCCACCAGCGTACATTGCTAGCTCTTGGATATCATTGTGCCCACCAGCACCTCCAGGTCCCTTTCCTCTATGGTGCTTTTTAACAGCTCAGTCCCCAACCTGTACTGGTACCTGGGGCTGTTCTTTCCCAGATGCAAGACTACACTTGCCCTTCTTGTACTTCATAAAATTTTTCCCTGCCCAACTCTCCAGCCGGTCCAGGTCCCTCTGAATGGCAGCACAGCCTTCTGGGGTATCAGCCCCTCCACCCAGTTTCATGTCATCAGCAAACTTGCTGAGAGTACACTCTGTTGCCTAATACAGGTCACTGATTAATATACTGAATAGTATTGGTCCCCGTACCAACCCCTGAGGGACTCTACTAGAAACAGACTGTCCCACTGACCACAATTCTCTGACTTCTTTCCTTTAACCAGTTCACAATCCACCCCACTACCTAATCATCCAGACCACATTTCCACAGTTTAGCTGCAAGGATGCTGTGGGACACTATACAAAACTTTCACCTACTGCACAGTTTCCATACCAACAATTATAACAGTAGTCTATTTTATTCTATGTAGTCTACACTCTATGAACATACTTTGAAAAATTTTTTTTTTTTTTTTTTTTACAAAAGCAGAAGTCTCCTAACCTTGAAAGCCTGATTGGAGGATACAATATTATGAACCCTCTTTTATAAACGTAAGAAATATGAGTTTTAAAAAGCTGATGGAAACTGTGCTAGAAATTGCCTGAACAGCCTTGGAAACAAAACCTCTCCAGGCATCTGCAATACAAGAACTAGATAATGCAAATGTCTCTACAATCACCTGATTTACAAGGGTCATTTTCAAGTGTGAGAGCAAGGTTTGCAACAATGATTAGTATCTTTAATCTCTTTTGAGAACTGTTTTTTTTTTTTTTTTTTTACCAAGGGCAATCTAGCCAGCTGAAGATTTCAGCTTTTCTCCAGGAACAGAACACTATAATGTAAAACCTTTTGATGAAAAATAAGTCCCGAATATCAACCATGGAAAATGAATGTTTTTACTGATTTAAAGAATAATTATCTTGATTAAAGAATTGAAAGTTCTCCATATAGGCCAACAGCTGCTAGGTAAAATTAGTCCCTAGTTGCTTCAGTTTTGCAATGAAGTACAGAAGTGCAAAAACATAAGGTGACTTTTTTCTTAAAGTAAAAAAAATGCTACAGTTAACAAATCTTATTTGTTGGAGGCTCTACAGTCAATATCAAATCCATTTTGAGCTTAAAGCATTCTGACAAAGAGTACTGACCGTTTGACAACCATAAAATTTGCAGTGGATACTTCCCTAACTTAAAAGGAAGATAAAATATCTGGGGTTTCATGGGGTTTTATGCTAGATAATAATACAAACTTAAAAATCATTCAATCAAAATCTATTTCATTAAGCAGCATTTTGCTTATCTGAAAGAATTTGTGTCCCAAATGTTCATAAAATGTGTATATATAGCAGAAAAGTTGCACAGAGCAGAAAAAAACAAAACTAAAAAAATCAGATTAAATTGTAAGTAATTCCTGTAAGAAAATACCAAGCAAAGCTGTAAACCTAAGCCACCAAGGTACTATCCCCTGATGTGATGTGGCATGTCTTTGAATTTAAAAAATAAATTAGTAGACTAAGGGCCACTATTACATTATTTCAAGCTGTCATAAGTACAATATGGCAACTTAACTGGTTTCCATTTTGTTGTCATCTTCAGGTATTTACCAAAAAAGCCAAAAACAAACAAACAAAAAAGAAACAACAACAACAACAAAAAAAACCACAACATGAAAATCCTTGGCAAGAGATCGACTGCTAAGTGATTGCTTGAGATGTATCTGGAAATACATGTAAATGGAACAGGCATTTCTCCTCTTATCCAAACTGAGAAAACAGTTTTCTTCTCTGGTATTAAGAAAAAAAAAAAAGTTTGAGCTTTGCTTTCCTTCATGCTCAGGGCATGCATCTACCATATCTCCTGACCTATCCTGACCAGAAACACACATGCGAAATCTCAGGGAGCGCTCTCACTTCTCTTGTGCCCAGAGGCTTGCAAAGGGATGCCTAAACTTTGAAGAGAGTCTGCAACTCACTATGTTACTAATATAACCAACAGAAACAATAAAAAAAATCACCTCTTTATATAACAGCCCCATAGCAGGAACACCTACGGAGAAGGTAGGATGTGTAGCATCATTATCCCCAGTAGCCAAAGCTACTCTTAAATCCCTGTAGACTGCCTTAACAAGCAAACAGTGAGGAGATGTAGCTAGAGACAGGTGGAAGAGTAAAGTAAGTTTTTTGAAGCAGTTCACAGTCCTTCCAGATGTTAAGAAGTGAGAGAGCCAGGAGCAGAGTAAGAAACAGTATTCCTGAACACAAACCACAGCACTCAGAAGGCAGCCAGGGCATAACCTGGTCCTAGTTTGTTCTTCTGAAACTATTTCTTGTTTCAAAACAGTGACTTTTTACAATATAATAAACATAAAAGGTGCCAGTACAGGGCACTTTTTGCCTTATGTAAGCCTAGAACAACTCACATCCATGTTGCACACACGTGCATTTTTTTTTATTTGACCCTTATTTTAATAAGTAGCAGGAAATGCTACTGAACTTCTGTATTAGGTAAGGACTACACTTCCCACTTCCCCAGAAGAAGCATAAAGCCCATGCTTGAAAGATTCTCTGAACAATCACATACATTGAAAACCCAGAGATAAAATTTTACTACTTCATTCTTAGGACATAATGCTTCCCTTCACCACCCTCCTCACACAAACCCTAGAAAAGAGAAATTCAAATTTTTCACTGTAGGAGGCTGCTATTTCAGAAAGCTACTGTACAAACGTCTAATGTGCCAACCATTCCACACACACACTGCAAGTACTCCCTTGACAGAGCTTTCATGAAATTGATAGAAATCTATCAAGGATTAATATCCTGCTCTGACTAAACATACTTATGTCTGCCAAACTAATATAGCATTTGATAATTTTACAGATTTACCTGCTTATTCTATTACTAAAATGCATGCAGCTCATTTTATTTGCACTGTTAAGCAAGAATATTAACTGAAACATTAGGACTAGTTCTAATGTAGTACATACACGTCATGTACCCGTCTGATATTTAAAGAAAAAAAAGCCATAGAAAAGGAAATATTCTGGGCCAGTGTGATAATTAAATCATGGCAACTGAAAGAACAGTCAGCAAGATGCTCACGCACATTAGCATTACGGAAGCTTTTATTGTGGATTGCAGCAATAAATTGTTAGCTGTAGAGAGTCCCCATTTGAGAGAACTTTTGATTTTAGATGAAGTAGTAGGCACTCAAGCAGCTTACTTTGGGGAGCAGCAGAAAGAAGCTAAGCAGCTGAATTCAGTCTACTAGTCTGTCTGTTATGAATAGAGAAGCCTCAGAAGAACAGAGGTACTTTTGTTGGAACATTAGAAGTGAAATTCTTCCTTCTATCCAATCAGATAGAACAGCAAAGGAAAAACATCAAAAGATATACACTACTCTTACGTCCATTGCAGCTTTTCACCCAGCTTTTATATGCCTCTGTTCCTTTTAAATAGCATAATGAAAAAAAATGTTATTTAATTAAGACAAAAATTACCACAGCACCTCACGCAGTCACAAAAAAGCAGCCAATACCATGGTGCCCTGATACTGAAAGTTTTCTACTTCAAAACAATGATACTGAAATTAAGAGGAGTGACTTCTCTCTTTAATAACTAGATTTTTAAAAGCAGCATCTTCAATACATCCTCAGATTTTCTTCACAAAAAAAAAAAAAGCTTCTCAAGACAGAAAAAATATTGTTGCAGAGGCTTACACACTCCTTAATGCCATTCTTCTGAACAACATTATTTGTCATAAACATTAGCTAGTTCTTAATACTTTATCCTTCTGCATGTCTGATAATTTTATTCTATCAAGGTGTAAAAAAACCTGGATATACTTAGACTTTATCAATTAACCCCACAGACATTCAAGAATGTCAATTTTAGGAGGACATAAAAGAAACTGAGAGGTTAGATTATTTCGGCACTTGGTTTTCTTACAGGTTTGGAGGAGTCCAAATTATTACTACATCATATTAAATGAATTCATATAGACTGAAAAGCTTATAATATTCCTGACACTCGAAGACTAAACCAAGAAAGTATTTTAGTCTTAATCTTACAGCTATGCACTCATATCAAATAAGAAATATCTCAATATCAATGCTTCTTACCAGAAAACTTCTATATTATTTACAGGTCCTGAGACAATATCTAACAGTATTCAGACTCATGTACACAGTGACTTTTCTCTACATATCTTGCATAATGAAATGCAGTTTGTGCCAGGTCTTTTTAATCATCTGAAGCACTGTCTTCTATACTCCTAAACAAACAGTACAGCTAAAATACTGGCTGCTCATAAGCACTCATTTCCATTAATTTAACAGTATGCTGTTACTGATAACAAGGAAGAAAGGTTTCTGCAGGCAGCTACCAGCTGGATTACAAAGCTCCAGCTTACTCTGCCTCTAGCCAGAAACGGTAGGTCCTGGCTTTGGTCTTCAGGGTAGAAAAAGGCTCTAAAAAGCTCACTCCCTCACTTCCATGTGAAAATTATCTGTAATGGTGCTCAGCATGGCAGAGGGGAATTTTCATTCTTTGGTCTTACTTTGTTTTGCTGTTAAGTGAGCCAGGCTTCAACACTCCCGCACCCAAGTTAACCCCCCTCCTTCAAAAAAACTTCATACTAGACAACCATTTCTTTCAGTCATTTTCTTCTACCTTCCACATTATTATACAAGCAGTATTTTAGCCTGATGGCTCAACACCAGTCAAATTATCATTAGGGATGTCAATTCTCAGTAAAACACAAAGTTCTGTGAAAAGATATGTCTCACATTGAGAGAAATGCAGCTTTTAAAAATGGTGTGTGAGGGGCCTAATTGTTATGGTCCTAGCATTTTAAGACCTTCATCTGAGTAATCTAATGTTCAGAAGTGCAACACCTTCCCATTAACTTTCACTGAACTCAGTGGGAGTTAACTATAGTATTTCAATGTCCTGAATGTGCAGTCCACTTTTTATATACTGGTTCTTAAAACAAAACAAAACAAAACAAAAACAAACAAACAAAAAAAACCAAAACCCACAGTTAAAATATCCAGAGACTAGTGATTTTTCAGGTCACCTATAAACTCCAAAAGCAATGACAAATTTTCACACTTTCCAGTTCACCCCAAAAGGTAGCAAGTCAACTCAGCCTGAAATACAGCAATGTTTCTACTGAAGTCTTTAAAACCATGTTGTATTAAAGTAAGGCAGAGAACAAATCTTGTTTGTGTCTACATTTGTGAAAACACTCATAAATGCTATTCAACTTTATACCTGCTGAAGGTTATACATTCTCTATGAAAGATCCTCACTGATGAGAGAAAAGAACATAAACACCTTAGCAAAAAAAGGGAACTCGCTATTTCTGGAGAGAGTGAATTGTTCCCACAAATTTCACAGCCACAAGAAAGTATCCCAATGCATTCAGCAAACATAGCATAGTATGACAATAACTTGGATTTAATTAGGTACTTGAAAACAGTAAAGGAGAACAAGCCAAGTTTGCAGAGATTATATCCTCACATAAAGATAATGGATGCTTTGCTAAGCTTTTCAAAGGAGGTATAGCTCTGTAGAATACTAAGAAGTATTTATTTCTTTAACAGTCATCCAAACTGCTTCAGTTCTTCTGGAAATCCTACTGCTTAGTGGGAAGAAAGAAATATATGTATTCGTATAATTCATATCCAGTTATAATAAAGTGCTGTAGTAACATTCTAGCTTTTAACAATAAAAGAAAAACTGTCAGTTTAAATTCATTTAAATTATGGGTGTCCAAAGTTTTCTTTTTGATGTGAAGGCAGTGCAAAACTACGGCTAGGGGCTCTAGACAACAACTGTCCCATCACTCCATCTCTCTAATCCACATGTTGCATTCCTTCAGTGCATGGATTTTGAGTTTGCCTGTCTCCAGCTGTAACCTTCTACCTCCAATTACCCCCTTTTGGTTTTATAGTATTTTCTTCAACACTTACTAAAGGAAACAAGATTACATTTTGCCAAAGAGTGAAAAAAAAAAGAAAGCATTGGTGGCCTATCTAGTCTGTCCACCAAGATCACATGCAAAAAACATGTGTTTTCTATGAAGCTCACATTTCCTATCATTAGGTAACAATTTAACACTCCAAACATGTACTACAATATTCCTTACATCAGGCTTCTGTGACACGCAGTTATTTACACCTAAACTGCCTCCTGTCCAGATTTCTGCAGCTCCCCATATAGTGCAATAAATGCACACATTTTTCGAGCAGTTTGAAAAATGCAGATATATTCTGCAATCATGCTAGTTAGTATGTTTTTATTACCTCTCCTCCCCCTCCACCACACAGTTCTTCCACCAGATTTTCCACCACTCGTCTTCCAGCAGACTTTCTACAGCCACTGTCAGGGTGACATGATGCTTTCCAGAGTTTCCATAGTCAAATTCTCTCACTTGCTGAAATTCAAATATCCACCTAATCTCTCTGCCAGCTCATTTTGATTCTTCTGTCTTGGCTCCTTTTCTGTCTTCATCTTGTATTTCTCTACAACTGGGAACAGAGACACTGAACTTTTGATTCTCTTTAGAATGCGCACACATCAAGAATACTTTGTCCCTCTCTAAACAACTGGTTCCTATTTGAAGTAACATTTAAGTAAACACTGCCCAAATTCCTGCCCTCTTCTACATTATAAATGCCTTCTAATGGATTTTGGAATACACTTTTATAAAGGCAGTATGTTAAAGCAAACTGAACTGCTTAATCACATTAATTTAACAACAGCATAGTGTTCACGTACCAAATTCTATTTTGGAAGAAGTAAAACAGCTGTGAAAGAAATTTAAATTATTGTTCTTTGTGAAAGAAAAAAGCAGGAGGTTTCTAAAATCCAATGAATCTTGCATTTTCACATTTGCTGCCAAGATAAAATGGTGAAAGTTCTAGTGACTTACCAAATGTCTATTTTTTTTTAATTAGTGAAAATATAAACCCAAAATTTTCATTTTCACTATTATGAAACTTCTAGGTTTAAATCCTTGTATTTATAGATTAAAAATTTACACAACAGAGGTGATAAAAAAAAATACTCAATTACACAGTAAACATCACAGAAACATAAAATAGGAGATAATCTCTAAATCTCTGCCTTCTGCTCTGAATCAAGGTCAAATGAGTACTCTTCTAAGCATACCCCATCTTGGGAATCATTTGAAAGCAGTTCCTAAAAGTCTATGCTAGCAAGAATTGCAGCTTATATTGGTTTACTGTCAATTTATTGCTTACTATTTAATCATCACCTCCCTGATTCTCTAAAACCGACAACAATATTCTGTATCTCCTTCTTCAATCCATCTTCACTTTCCTAGATAGATGAAAATTTATTATATTTTCTAAATCTCTTGCAAGTTCTGTTGCCTTCCTCTGGATTCTAACTTGCTCCTCTCCCCAGAGTTTGATCTTCCAGCATAAGCATCTTACTCTGGCTACCAACACACCAGCAGTCAGGAGAGGGGATTAGTTTTTCTGCACTTAACCTGTAATGTTTCTGTTGGTAAAAATTCTTACACACCTTGTTGACTTCTTCATTTTGCTACCCATTACTATCCCTGTATCTGATTCTGCAGTACTACACCTACCTATTTCTGATTTTACACTTGCATATGTTGCATCTATCCTAATTTCTCATACTTTGTTTGGGTCACTACAGATCACTACTCCATCTTATCAAGATCTTTTGAACGATGGACATTCTCCACAACTTCTATCTTGCAGGAAATTGAAACCCTGTCTGAGAGGATGAAGGCAACCCCTGCAGAATCAGAGCCTTGAACAAAGAGATGAAGAAGAATTTCACCAAATCCTACTGCTTAGGCTACACCTGACTTCCAGAAATGTTCCTTGCCTATGTTCCTACTATGCACTATTAATACAGCTGTGTAAAATGTTTGGTCACAATTAACCTTCCTGCACCGCAGCCTTAAGGGGTCACTTCATTTATAAGTGCCTTCTGGCTCTAATGGCTACACTTTTTCTAAGGAACATTTAGGGGTTTGTTTCACAGAAGCTGTAACTCATCTTTCATCTCACCATTTTGAAATTATTTTCTTTTTTTTTTTTGCTTGTTTTGAAGAGTGGTACATTTTTGCAGTTACTCTGCATTAGGGAACTTCCAGCACCATGTGAAAAAGGAGGATGAATGTCCTGTATTAAAATTACAATACATCTAGAACATTAAAAATATATTAATAAACTACCCTTCACACAAAAAAAAATGTTTTTAAATAAATGAATTAGTCTAAAAGAGGTCTGATCAGTGAGATTCAGTATCTGTTTTAAAGTTGCTTTTACTCAAAAAGAAAATTTCATGAATTTTAACTAATATAAGCAATACAAAAATCATTATAGCAAAATCAAAATAAAAGCCTGGTGCTTCCCTTAAAGACAATGAGATCATGCTGCTGACTATAATGAAATCCATTTCAGCCTCCAAATTGCTAGCAGACCAAAATTGTATAATTACTCACATTAAAAGACAATTATCTTTTCATGCTATTATTAAAATGCTGCTGATAAAATGAGAATTTAGAATTATTTTGTATTTTATAAACATTAATATTTTGCCACTGTAAATTAGTTAGAGTCACATTACACAGGAAATTAATACTGTGCATGATAGTTTCCCACTGAGGACTAGTGAAGTGGTTTTGACTTCAAAACAATCATCTCTCTTCTTTCAAAAATTATCTGGGGATAATATTTTTTTAATCCCTAGAGTGAGACATCATCATCCAGAAGCTGGATGGCCAAATCTGGCCTATAATAATTACAGTATGTATCTGTATTTCCTCTCGCAAAATCCAAGCAGGAGAAAAGACTTCAGAGAAAAAACTCTCTCTACATGTGACAGTTGTGAAAATATATAGGAATTTGTACAGTGTTTGAATCTCACTTTTTTTTTTATTTTTGTTGTCAGTAGTTAACTAAGTGCTAGCCCTTTAAGTCATCCTACACAATACATTCTCTTTAATAGGATTCTGCAGTGAACACCATCTCTAGATACCAGAAGCAGCAGATGACTAAAGGAATGCCTCTCCCTTCTCTTCCATAAAGAGGACCAACAAAACACTTTTCATAATCTTTATCTTGAGAAACAAGTATACACCAACCATAATAAGAAGGAAATCAGATCTAAGAAAAAACCTCCTGAAAAACTAGGAAATAATGCCAGGAAATATGGGAGAGAGGAGGGGAGATGAGAGGAAAACACTGTATTATGGATTAAATTCACAGTGTTTTTACATAAAGATTTACCAAAAAGTCTGAGCTGCACAAAGTTAAAACCATGCTCTATTCATTCAAAAGAAATACATAAAGAATCACTTGATGCCCAATTTCATTTCAGGATGACTTAGATATCTCTTAAAACAACTACAGAGTTGAGAAGTAACACAGCCTTTCACAACAAATAATACTGTATTCTCTTCTTTGTAAAAGACTGCATAAATTACCAATAATATGAAGACACATGTTTCTAACACACCTCTGTATTCAGTCCCTACAGAAATGAAACATGTTCATGTTTTAGATTTAACTGTGGTGCATCCAATCCAACTCAGAACCAAGGCACTAATCCTTGGAGTCTCTTCCTGGTTCCTGAGACGTTTTACCAGGGCATGTAGAAATAAGACAAGGGAGAATGGTTTTAAAGTGCAAGAGGGTAGATTTAGGTTAGACATTAGGAAGAACTCTACACTTTAAGGTTATTGAGGCATTGGCCCAGGTTGCCCAGATAAGCTGTGGCTGCCCTCTCCCTGAAGTGTTCAAGGCCAGCTTGGACGCAGCTTGAAGCCACCTGGTTTAGGGGAAAGTGTCCCTGCCCACAGAGGAGTGTTGGAACTACTTGGTCTTTAAAGTCCTTTCCAACCCAGACCATTCTGTGATTAGAAATTCAGCTGAATTTTTGTAAGCATTGCCTACACAGTCAGAAGAATACCAGCCCCAGGAGAAGTACTTCGAGTGGCACCAAGAGGGAGTGTCATTCTGCAACTGGGAAATGACGTTTTGCATCGGGGTTGGCATTTTAAACAGACACACACACACACGTCAGGCAATTTCTGGTCTATGATAAATGAAGTTCTACAAATGTATGACTTCATATGCAAAGTAGCCCAAACCAAGTCCAAATATTTTAATAACTTCTCTAGAATATCTGTAAAAGGGGACATATACCTCATGCACTGATGTTCTCTTTATCACCACGGAAAATAGCGCATTCAAGTTAGCATCCACCTTGCACTTCACAAAGCACAGACATATCCTCTTCAGTTCAAGCAGCACTAAAAGTAGAGCCCAAACAGCTGTATAAGATATTCCTTCAGACCATGAAGCTTCCCAGAAAGCTCCAGATAAAAGTTAAAATTGTAAGCCCAGGTTAAGCATGTTTACCATTCTGTAGTTGTTTCACTACCTGCGGCAGCAACACTTCAAGGCTACCGCTAGCAGCATTACAGGGACTTCAACAATAGTGGCCACTGCAGAAGCTACCCAAGCTTAATTAATCAGGTGATTAATCACCTGTGATTAATCAGGTCATCTTAGCATGTTTGGTTTGGATTTGGCTTTACAGGAGTGTAAAATGAAATTGTCACTTTCTACTTCCGTAAGTGTGTCTGCAAGTCCACCAAAGTGCTAAAAAATGAACATACATATAAAATTGCAACTAACAGCACAGATTTTGAAGCACTCATACACAATGTACCACTTTCAAACAAAAGGCTTACACGAATACACAAAAATATATGTCACTATGAAGCACATTCAATTTCCTATCCTAAAAATACTACAGTTCTTATGGCTTTGAAGTCATGCAAGGTAATGACCCCACCTTATGTCTAGAGGTTCTAATGTCCTGCAATATTTAGCAAAAAGTTATTTTGTCGAGAAAAATTAACAAGAGAATATATAATTTTAAAGCAAGAGCACACATCTTTCAAAATCTGAAGTATAACACTACAATTTAATACACAAGGTCAAACAATAAGAACTAAAAAAGCAAACAGAAACAATAAAAAGGTGAAGGACTACAGAGTACTATTCTATGTTTATTATGAAATAATTTTGATAACTGAATCATTTTTTAATCATAAATGTAGTCTTAAATTTGTGATTTTTTTTTAAATTCTGTTCCACAATAAGGTTCTAAGTTCTTGAAAAGCACTTTCACATAGCTTTAAACAGCACTGTAACTTGAGCTTACCTATCATACTTTATAAACACCATGCACTGTATTCTGTGTCTGATGCTGCAAATACAGTCAATTATATATCCCACATGATGAATTAAAACACACGTTTTTGAGCGGACATCTATTCTTGCCAAACAATTCAGAAATAATACTAAATAGTTTAAACAGACAGAACTCTGGCCTGAATTCAAGAAAAGCAACAAGATGTTAAAAAAAAAAAATATCTCAACAGAGCTGCCTTTTCCAGACAAAGAGCCTTTTTTTTCCCCTCTTGGCACAGAGGTTTGGGACCAGAGCCAAGGTGCTACTTATCAGCTGTTTGACATCAGGGGAGGACTGCGTGCGTCAGTGGACCCAGTAGGGACCCCTGGCTTATGGCAATGCACCATGTGGTTCTTATCTTATCAGTTTGCAAGGTCTGGCACTTCAACTGCTGCAGTGTGAAAAGGAAAGGAAAAAAAAAAAAAAGGGGGTGGGGGGAAGAGGAGGGAGGAAGGAAGGTGTGTATAACTGGGAGGGAGGAGGTCAAAGGAGACTTGTGAGCCAGGTTGGGCTGCAGAACAGAGCCTAAGTTATGTTCTGGCTTACAGCAGTGCATATGGCTGCAAAAACCCTAAAGGAAATTTTCCCCACATACCTGTAAGCAGAGAGGAACTACTGCTTCTCACTTCATTTCAGAGAAGGCAGAAAAATGTGTGTGCTGGGGAGAAAGTGCTGCCTTTCATGTACAGCTGATAGAGGGGGCTGCCAGAAAAATGGGGAGTTTGACATCCTCATGAAAAAGTTTAGCAAAGTGAGTGTATCCTCCAGGAAATCTCAGAACCTGTGCAGTTTCTTATTGCAAGAAAGATTTAAAGGGCCTGGATTATTTCTTCAAATGCACAGTTTCAAGAAGATTTATTATAAAGAATGATTTTTGGGTGCAAACAGGACTTATGATATAGTGCAACTCCAAGCTTACAACTTGATTACACAAATGAACCTTTGTATCTAGTACTAAGAAAAAAAAAACAAAAAAACCCCACTCGCCAAGAAGGCAATCATCAAGTAAAACATCTGCTTTCCAAAGTTTATTCCAACTGACAAATTAATGTAATTACTCAGAAAAATATGATTTGTCTTACCCTAACCATCCTACACAATGTGTATGAATCAGACAGCAAAAGAAAAAGTCACCTCCTTCAGATTAATTTCCTGCAACAGTAGGCAGTGCAGTAGGCTGGAGTATAACCTGGGCTCTCTTTTGCAGTCCATGTCACAACCCCGTTTTGACCTCCTCCCTCCCAGTTATGCAACATTCTACCTCTGAAAATTCAATACAAGGTATAAATTACAAGAAAAAATGTGAAGCTATTAAATATCTGTAGAAATCAGTGGCTTTGTACCCCTGGACCAATCTTTACAACTATTTCCAGGTATATCCCTACAAAAAACTTTTCATTTTATACTGCAGTGAACCAGACACCAGTAGAGAAGAGAACTGCTCAGTGCTTGTTCAGAAACCTTGTTTGCTAAAGATTCAGCAGGGCTCTAAGATGTTCTCCTTGCTCAGGACTGGGCATCTTGTCCTGGACATCTGTTCACTCTAGTAAAGGACCTAGTTTTGTTACTTTAAAACACTATTTTCATAAATTTTAATCTCAAAAATTGCTTTGTTTTGCTGCATACAACCATCCTGTCCTCCAACTTTCATTCCTTATATTACATCAGCTTTCTGAATCACAATAATACAATGTAGTGTGGGGGACATTTGTTCATCTGAAGCACCAGTATGCTTTTTATGCACTAGCAGAAACGAAGAATTAAATGAAAACACATCCTAAGTCTCTGTCAACATTGCCAGTAGGAGCATAAAATCTCCACTGTGAGTTTAGTGTATTTCAGGAAACTTTCCAGTACAATTAGTATTCTTTCTTCTCCAATTATGACCTGACTACTTATTAGGTAAATACCAATAATGTATTCTTAAATAAAACACACACAAAAACAATCATTATCAAGGATCCTGACACTTAAAAAACTCGTCTATAGAGTAAGATCCTATATAAACACTAAAATTACCATCTATGAAATTACCACAGTAGAACACTTATTCTGATTTTTATGAGCCTGATTCATTTTTCTTGTTAATTTGTTTTCCTATTTGGTCAAACATGGTGGTTTTTTATCAGGTTTAAGAGACAGAGAGAAAAATAGAATCAGAAACCTGAAGAGAAGCATCAGCTTTAGAAATTAATCTGCATCCTAACCTCTGCCAATGGATTTCTGCAATTGGATGAAGTCACCACTGTGCTCATCTAAAAGGCCTGGGACATAGGGACTGTGATACCAAATCAGTGGCTTGCAGTGCACGCTGTTTCCCCTTGAGTTAAAGAAAAATATATAAATTATTGGCTGTGAAAAAAAGATCTGTTCACATAGGATCATGTGTCTCAACGTGTCACAAGACTTAGAGAAGATGTTTCTTAGGTTGTTTCATTATTTCAAGAAGCACTTTTTGCTTCAAATCACAATTCACAATGAATCATAGCTGCAGTTACAGATCTATGACACGTGTATTGGATGTGATGCTTCATTGTCCACAAAAAACAGACACGCATGAAAAAATAAGCATTATCTCTGAAGACCACATATGTCACATTAAGCTGCCGCTTGCGTACAAAAAAGGGCCTACCTTGTATCTGCATTAGTCAGCTCTCTAGTTTTTTTGTTTGGGTTTTTGGGGAACAAGACAATCATCAAAATCTCAGTTCAAATATACAATATCAAATAACTTTAGATAAATCAATTTAATTGCTAAACTTAAACTTAAGTCGTACACAAATGCTTTGCCAGCTGTCAGTAACACCAAAAAATTTGACATCATTAAATCAAGTTACATGATCTACACAGTGCATCTATAAACTATCTACTATTCAAGTATGGCTTTCTTGAAATATGAAAGATGATTTGTTTTTATATTAATGAAAATTCAAAGCTACATTCAATTAAGTTATCCAAAGCCAGTTTGGATAACACTTTGCTCAGCTCCTCAAACATGGAACCAACTCAAAGAATAAACTAGATGACACTACTTAACACACTCTTGTTCAATTTTTTATTTAGAATTTATTTAAATTCCAATTAATTAATATGTTCTCATATCTACCAAAGATTTGATGTCACAAGAGGCACATTCTCACCAAGCGCCTACACTTTATGTTGTGTTAACTTACAGAGAAGGACCTCAATTTTGTTTTCCGCTTTAGATTTTAATTTTAAATTTAGATTTTAGATTTTTCTGTCATACACAAAGAAGATGGTTAATAATTTTGCTGTTGGTTTTTTTTTTAGGTTTATTTTAGGTTTGTGTTCAGATTTTAAAGGATTTTTTTTAAAAGGGATTTTTGGTTGTTTTTACAGGGAGAAAGAAAAGAAAATAAGAGGTGAGGGGAAGGAAGAACAGAACAGATTTTTTTTTTTTTTCTATAGAGTAATAGAAAACTAGAATTCAAGTTAATTACAAGGAAGGGGTTACTGTTCATGTTGTTCATATGACTAACCAAGTAATCTTCACCCCACCCCTCCTTCTATACCAGAATATTACAGAAGAACAGTTGTAATACTTTCTGGAAAGGTTTGGGACTGGGACTCCGGATGCAGAGTCTGAAACCACTGTGGAAGCAACCAGAGGAAGGCATCTCAGTCACTTCTTACTATTGCTAGATTCCTTTTTAATTGAAGAGCTGTACTTCTGCCAATCACAACCTAATGCAGAGGAAGAAATTCTGATGACACGTTGGCCTAACCACCAGGAAGAATTAAAAAAATCTGGCTGGCTGGCTGGGTGAGAGTGTGACCTGCCAGAATCACACAGATGAGATTGCTTGAGAGGCACAGTCCTGCTAGGGAGCTCCTTCAAACATGGTCAGTCTTTCAACACAACTACGTGTAGCTGCAGTCCTTAAGGAAGGATTGCCAAATTTCACAAGGAAGTGAAGGTAATTTAGTTTTAAATTAAACAATTTCAAGAAATTTGTTGAAAAGCAGTACCCAAGCTGACAGACAAAGGATATTACTTTTCTTCAGGCACAAATACTCATTTTGTTTCTGATTTAATACAGATTTATAAATATGAATTCTGATTTTAATATAGGAAAAGATGCCACATTAATCTGTCTGAAATTATAAAGAGAACAAAAACAAGATTTTATATGCTTTGGTACTGAAACAGAACAAAAATTACAGATAAGTAGCTAGGGCACTCATTCTTCTACTTAGTTGACAAGCTATATAAGGATGTAGCAGGTTATTTATTTACTCAGCTACTGAATATTTCATGCAACAAATTCAAATTTCAAGCTTAGAGGAACAGTTTTTTGGTAACCAATAGCCTCAGAATCAAAAAAAATTAAGAGTCAATTGCTAATTTTTGCATCTGACCATGGAATACTACTTCACTCCAAAAACTTTTTTTTTTCTTTTTGTATCTGTAAAATGGATAGAACTCTGCATTCAGACTATTTCTTCTCTTAGGTTAATATCCCAATACTTACATGCTATTTTTACTCATGTATTTAAAATAAAGAGGTCAATAGAACTTCACATGCTTAAATATAACCACATTTGTGGTGCCCAGAAATCAGGACATCTGTTTGTACCGCACACAACTTCAATGTCCTTTTTAGCATAGTGTGATCTTGACCATATCTGCTAAAAATACTGTAATAAAAAAAATAAAACTAAAAAAACTCACTTGCCATTGATCACTCTAATGAGCACTGTTACTGATTCCTTTATTTTCCAGAACTTTTTTCTTGAGTTTTCAAACTGTTATGCAAACTGTGGCTGAAAGAAAAGCTTCCCACATTCACATGAGAGGGATAAAGTCATCCCCGAACTTCCCTATCTTGCAAAAGAAACTCGATCAGACCTGGAGCCAACACTGCCTTTTTGACATTTTTATGTAATTCAGTTCAACAGCTTTATGTAGGTAAGTTGGAAAACATTTGGAAACCAAAAATTGCCCAAAGAAGGCAAGTCAGAAGGAAAAGGGTTATGTTAGCTAAAATTAACAAAACAAAGGATTAACTTACCCAGCCAGCTAATGAAGTGCCACAAGAAAGTTAACAAGCCCATCGAGTACAAATTGTTATCTTATCCAAAGATAAGACATGTCCACAGCTAGGTGATTCAGCACAAGCTGGAGGAAAAAATGTTTTTTTCAACCATACGAAATTTCTTAAAATACCCCTTAGCATAATATCCTTCAAAAGATCAAACCATGGGCAAACACTATTTCAAAAACCTCTAGAATGTGCTCAAAATGTATTAAGCACTTAGTAAGAAATTGAAGCATAAATGTGTGTTCTCATTAAAAGCAGTGTAGGTTTGGAGTTTCTTTTTCTGTTTTAAGTCTTCGTATTTTAACTACAGAAATCTTGGTAAACTTTAGCAAGACAAACAAGTTTAGGGTTGTAAAAAGATTGAAATAATTTTTTGTGTATATAAGGAATTTTCAGTCTACTGTGACAAAGTTGTACTTGTTTTTAAATATCAATTCTGTAAAAACATCTAAGACAGGGAATTACTGAACATATCACTCTTCTTGCATTCTATCATAGAAAATAATACAGAAGCAGCACAAAAGAGGCTACTGTGCTATTATATTAACAAGTCTGGCAGCATGAAGATCTGCAGAAAAATAATCTTTAAATTAAGCAACATTTAAAAATTCTTTTATTCTGAGTCTGGAATATCCATATAAACTTATGTTTTTATCTTCACTAAACTATAAGACTACAAGACACTAGTATGGGAATTTATTTTTTTTTAATGAAGAATGTTATAACATACACATGAATGCAATAAATCTTTTATTAGTCACTATTTAGGCAAAAATACTTATTCCTTCACAAAA
Source organism: Calypte anna (assembly GCF_003957555.1). Lineage (NCBI taxonomy): Eukaryota > Metazoa > Chordata > Aves > Apodiformes > Trochilidae > Calypte > Calypte anna. Next base: position 36,510,101 of record NC_044246.1, read on the forward strand.
TTCAGTAGAACTACCTGAATGGGTTACTTTCAGGACATTAACAAGTACAATCACTGTTTCTAGTTCTAATATGAAATTACAGATTGTTTAATTCTCATTTCTATTTTCTCAAGGAGAAATACACTTTATAAGGTTAAAATCCCAAACTAAACATTCTGCTTCAAGATAAGTTTAAAAGGACTGTTTTAAAAGGACTGAAAAGAACTCATACCAAAAACATTAGCTCTTAAGCATCCTGGTAACTCATTTTTTCCACCTTAACAAAATCTCTTCTAAAACAAACAACCCCGTCTTCACCACTGTCAAATAACAGATATGGTTCCAGATCTACATACTGCACTAACTGCCTTCACATTGCACGTAGAAATTATACTTTTCTGGAAATTTAGACCATGTGCCACCCTATAAAGTTTGGCAAAAAACATCAACTAGACATTGCTAGCGAAGTGCTGCAGCAGAACATTCCAAGCCAGCTGCCCTTGCTTGGGCTGTCTTTGCAACATCAGGTCAGCTCAGCCTCTGGCCTTGTATGTGGCTTCTCTTTCTTCTGCTGCCAGCTAACTTTTCCCTTCAGGAGAAGCTTAAAGCTTTCCCAGGACAGCCAAAGCCAATGCAGCACACTGAAGAGGACACTTCTACCCTTTCAGGGAACTGCAGCCATTTGCAGTCAAACACCACAAAGCTCTATTTCTACCTGCTACTTTTTCACCTCATCTTTACCTTTGTGGAAAAACAAAAATCCACAAAACCATAAACTCTCAAAGAAAACTCTCCAATCATAAACAGTCCTTCCCTATGCATGAGGGAATAACAAACTGTTTGGCATTAGTAAAGCATCTCTATTGATTGCCCCAATTAAAAGTTCAGTTCTTCGGGAAGGACAGTGCCAACCAATTCTTGAGAATTTTCAGTGGTTGGCTGATCTGGTACTATTTTTGCGCTATTTTTATTTCAAGTTTTTGCACAGAAGCTCCAGGCAAACTACAGTGCATCATCTAGTACTTACTGGATGCCCACTAGTAATGCCATCATAATTCAAAATGACACTGAGCTGCTCACTTGAGGGGCAAAGTGCAAAGTTAAAATTTACTGGCTTACCATTCTGAAATACACACAGGGATTGTACTGTTCACAGTGCTTATCAGGATTGAGAGTTTAAGATTTATCCAGACCATTCATTTCTGCAAGGAGACTGTGTTGCTTGTTCATCAATGGAAAAAGAGTTTTACTGACACAGGTACATGAACATTAGCACCACTAGTACATTTATAAGGGCTTTGCTTTATTCATAAACCTGTCAGCAGATTTGCCAGCAAAATCTAACACCTTTTTTTTTTTAAGAACACCTTTTGAGCAGGGAGGTAGAGGAGATGATGCTTACAACAGAATAAAATTTTTGCTCAGAAAATGTTTCTTGTGTGAAAGCCTAGAACTTAAAACCTGAAAACATGTCAGTAGGTGTCCAATTTTTATTATTGATTTCAGTAGGCATATTCACATATCTAAGAAATTTTTAAGTGACTCCTACGCACAAATGTCTACAGCAGCACAGAAATTGTGAAAGAGACCAAAACTGTCATACTAACATGACTTTTTGTCTTCAAGTTTTAAAATAAGAAAACTTCCCAGCTTTTTAAAGTATTTTTAAAGTAGAGAACGTAAGAGATTGAGCCACTGCAAGATTGCAGTTCTGTAATAATACCAGGGCTTATTTGTTTTTAAAGGAGCCTTCTAGTTAGAGGAGTGTAACACTCAGGAGTTCACCTGGTTTGGGTTGTTTTTTGTTTGGTTTGGGTTTTGTTTTAAAGAAAGTTGACCTTTCCTCCTGAATCAGCCAGGGACAGATAAATCAGCCAGGGACAGATAATCCAAAATCGGAGGAAGGAATGGATGTAGAGATTTCTTCCTGAATGGCATGCCCTGAATGCATTGCACTACCTCTCTGATTCTCTACTTAGACACTAAGGCCTTGTATGCAAGAGGCTTTCAATGGTGTCAGCCAGCCTTCCAGCCTAAGTTAAACAAACTAACCTTTAGCCTTTCAGACCTGAAAGTTCTGGTGGTTTTCTCTTTGATTTGTGTGTTGTTTTCTCAAGCTGACAATTAGGTAGATGTAATCAATACATTTGTCATGCGCTTTTCAAAAAGTCACCCCAGGCTCAAGTGTCTGTGGTTTATCCAAAAGGATTCCAAGGCAAGCCACAAGTGTTTGTAGCTGTGAACAAACATTTAAAGAGTGTCCAGATGATTCTTTCAAATGTGTTGACAACCTTGAGAAAGTAGGATGTAGTGACTCAAGTTGCAGGTCTGGTGAGGACAAAGGAGAACACAGAAAACCGTTCTCAGAGACAGACACCAGTAATTGCTTGCACCTCACTGTAAGAACAGTCGTGCCAGTGGCAAGACTCCCAAATGTTCCCAAAAGAGCTCCGAAAGGTTCATGTGTGCTTTTAATAGATGCTTCAAGCTGGTCACACCCTTGATTTCACATGCCAACTTGTTCATTCGTTTTTCAACCACAGCCCTTTACGCAGCAGAAAATACACTGTGCTAAGAAATCCTAGGCTGATAAGGGGATAGCATGAGAAGAAAAAAAAAGTGTCTTGGATTTTAAGAAATTTTTTTTTAATATTAAAGCTATCAATATTTTTATGTGAACAATGGGGAGAGAGCTGAGGTAAATTCAGGTCAAGTAGTGCAATACCAGTGCTCAGCAATTCCATACAAATGAGTCGAAGGTATGCATACAAATGGCAACAGCATTTAGTTTCAAGCACTCAAGATTTGACATAGGAGACAAGCTGTAATTTTTAGGTTTTCCTTTTTGAATGTAACACAAAATTAAAAATGCTCACGGTGTAAAATTATAAGACTTACATTTGACTTGGGTTCACATCTCTTTTAAAAGAGTGCAAAGCAATTCCATAAACTGATAAATGGTCTGTTACACAACTGATAAATTAATTTTAAATGTTCACACACTGAAACTCCAGCTAACTGCATGCTTGGTACCATGGTGTCCTTTACAGGTTATGCTCAATACTTACTCTTAAAATAAATTCCATATTTTCTCTTTCCCTCACTGTACATACTCTTTTTGTTCTTCCCATTTTCTCCTCCCTCTGTAACAGGTGGACATCAATTACTACCTATTATATGGCACAAACAGAGATTGACTACTTAGAAAATGTGAAAATTTCACAAAAGAGGACACTGGTATGGATGGCAAAGCATACATACAGCTGAGTAGGTCCAGGTGAGGCCTGGCAGTCTGACATGGATTCCAACACCTGGAATACTGAGGTACAAAAAGAGACATCCAATATTTGTGCAGTAACCACCGATGTAAGAAGTATCTAATGCTCCATTAGGCTTAAGGGGCATCAAGTGGAACACACCAAGGTTAACTGTTCATTGATACAGCTCAATCATTTATTATAAAGTGTATTTTCTGTGCAATTCTAAAACTCTAAAAATGACAACATGGCCCATTTGAGACCTATTTTATCTGATCATCCTCATTATGACATCATTTAGGAAGCCACAAGAAAACCATCTCTGAATCCTGCCTTGAAAATTATATCAATACAGAGAACACAGCAAATACAAGAATTTCAAGAGCCAAATAGAGCTAACTGAAGTAGCACAAGCAAAGGCCAAGTTTGGTTTTCTAGAAGCAGCAAAAGAAGTGATGTACCTTCTAACTTTAGCCAAGTTGTACGCTTCTTGCTTTCCCAAGCCCAAAACGTTAACACAACTCCTGTATTGCAAACACCACACTTAATTCAAAATAGTTTAGTTTCAGCTCATGTAATATAAGTAATAACTTTCAATTCCAAGCCTAGCCTGACCCCATCCTGAAGCAAGGAATGAAAAGCTGCTTGTTAAACATATATAAGTTTATTACGTATTAAGCATATGTGCTTCCCTACACCGAGACACTTTTAGGCTCCTTTTAATCACTCCTACACAAATATTCCCACTTTCAGGCAAAAAAAAAATTACCTACAGCATGTTAAGAGACAAAGATTATTCCTAAATAAAACTGTGCTTGTCTTCATGCATTTTAAAAAAACTAAGAGAAGGTTCTTCCAACACTAAAAAAATATACCAAGTTATACTTTGACCTAGTCCATACTTGATACCAATATTGCATCAGCTGCATTTTAAAGCTCTCATATTAACCAGTCCTGTTAAGCATTACTGATAATGCTTGCACAAAAATAATAAATGTATGTTTTTGGAGTTAAAATTATGACTAGAATAAAACAGTTTAAAATCATCATTTCTTATTATTACTACTTAGTGAATTTTCATTTCTGGAGTTACGTCCTTAACAGGGTAATATATAAAGTTGGAGTCTACCTTGACAACAGTGCTGTTCAAATGTTTGCAAAAATCACAGTTTAGTAAGATGACTATGGAAGACACATTGTTAATATGGGCCTGATTTCTTTCATTTTTTTTTACTATAATAATTACTATCTGTAACTCACATATTCTCAACTTAGTCATATCACATTTTTATCTTCACCCCAGTGTTCAAGCTCCAAATCCAGCAATGACTGTCCTGCAACTGCAAGGCATGAATATGTTACAGTCCTATAACCAACACTAAAAGCCTACTAAGTTTCTCACACAGGAATGACTTTACAGTAGTATTCATTTTTTAAATATAGTATTACAAGTTCCTATTACTAGAATTCCTATTAATGATACTTAGAATTATGAAGATTTTACAAAGAACTTAGTGTCCATGCAGAGTATAGCATGCTGTACTGTAGAGCACTATGGATTAGAAGGACGAAGCTTTAAAAGGTTCATTCGAATAACACTGGCAGTTTCTCTACAAAATGTGTTAGTACTTCTCAGCTGACATTTCTAAGCCTTCACACATCAAGCAGTAGTGGCCAACAAGTGCAAAGCAAATCTGAGAAACTATACATTTTAAATCCTAAATACATTTTCTGCTCTGATCCATAGGTCTATATTGTTATGATTAAATCCACAGTCCCACACAGAAACGCAGCTTATCCACACTGATTGGAAAGAACTGCCAATAGATCACAAGAAATTGAACATAAATGTTCTTTAAATATTTTAAACATGAAAGAAGATCTAAATTGAAGATCTCAATGTACATTTATTAATGTAAAAAGAGAAACTATATGACTCAGAAATGCACACATATTGTCAATATTTGCATTCAGGTCTCTGGGTTCCAGTGCTTTGCTTTGCTGTAATTGGCAGCATCAGAACTTCTTAAATCAGCAAAAGAAATGCAATTCCCCATAATTTAGGTGTGAATGCTGTCAACAGCTGTTAGAGAAAAAGTTATCTTTCAGGCTTTGCTCATGTGAGGAAAATCCTTTCAATTAACATTTAAAATTAAAAGCTGCAGCAGTATTTAAATAAAATAACGTGGCTATTTGGCTCCACTGCAACTCTATGTTCATATGCATCCTTCTTATAGCATAAAGAAAAAGGAAAAGCATTTAAAGCACAAACATGACACAAACCTCAAAATCATCAGGAAGATCACTATTTTCAGTCTTCTATGAGAGATGAAATTATTTCCAACTCATTAACTTGAAATTAGACCCCAAACTGACAATTTTTAAGATTACTTGTGTCAGAAAAAGCCCTTTCAGTTAGCTGCAGTTTTCACTGTTCAAGACAAGTTTATCAAAATATTTGCAGCCGGTGAAGATGAAACTTAAAATAATAGTTCAGTTTGTTTCAAAAATGGTTAAATAAGTACTCAACTGCAGTACTAGCAAATTGAATTTAGACAGATCTCCAGTGGTGAAAATCTGTTTTGCATTTGGTCAAGTTGAAAGGTTTAAAAAAAATATATCACCATGTACATCTAGTCTATTTTTACCATTAGTAAGTTTAACAGAAGTGTAACAACTTTAGAAAACACTAGCATAATGTTAACCTTTTCAATGTCTGATCTTGAGATATGAAGCATGAAAACGCTCATTTTTAAAGGATAAGATTCTTGAAATGTGTAAGCAGCAGACCCCCTCTAGCTACTCATTTTATACACTTAATAGAGCTTCAAAGCTTCCTGACATACATTAGTTTTCAAAGCTTTTAAAATAGTCAAATCAAAACCTAAAACACTTCAACAGGTACCTCCTTAGTAAGTAGTCAATAGTCAACTTAAAGTTTTGCTTTCATTTAAATAAAATAAAATTAAAAGTCACTATCATCATTCCCTGTCTCTCCTCTCTCTCAAAATCTCTAATAATGTTAATTCCCAAAATAAGCATTCTCAGAAGAAAAGCCTGGGAATTGCTACCTAAAGAGTATTAAGCTTTAGAGGGCACTGAGCATTTAAACCATGAACTTTGACTGGAAACCATGATGAAGACTTAATTATAACATTTTTGTTAATAAAAATAGATATGCTCTGGAGAACAAAATTCTGTTTCCATTTCTGACGTCATTTTCCCATGAGATCTTGAGGAAGTTATAAAGGCCAAACCACTCAGTAGAAACCAGAAATTCCAGATGTCATGTTCTGGTATCCATCAGAGACTTCTTCAGCCTGATTGTTAGAAGGGTTAGTTTGTTTTTATTTAGGTTCACTCTGTGTTATGAAAGCAACTGGAAAAAGGCAAGAATTTTCAGGAGACATTCTAGCAGAGGGAACTGTAAAATTTGTGGGTACATTTCACAATATGTGTCTAAACGTCTCTATTTCCCACCTATAAAATGGCCTTTGGGCTGAAAGACTACAGAGCCTGACCTGAAAAACATATATAACAACCACAGAGACAGTTATGATCTTTACTGCCATTCACTTATTTTTAGATTTTTTTTCTTTGAAGTCTTTCACATGGAAGAGTGGCTCTCGAATACCATGATTAATCTACGGTGAATAATTCTGTTAATCAACCCAGCAAGAATATAAAGGCAATAAGAATGCTCAAATAAGCTATTACAGAATCAGAATGTAAAAATCACTGTCATACTCAGAAGTTTAAAGTCAGGTGAGTTATTTTATTGCCAAGAATTTGCTGTTTCTCTCTTTTTAAAAAAATTAAATCATTAGCCTTTTAAACCTAGAATATTTTGTGATAAGTAAACAATGATCAACTGCTGCTGTTACAGCACAGAGTAATTCTATCAAAAAAGCTGCATGCTTGATTCAGTCTCCTTAAATACTAAACAAAAATTTTTAAAATACACATTATTACCTTATTTAAGGTCTTTTTCTCAAGTACTTGTTAAAAAGATAACTAGACTCAAATATTTCATAGATGAGGATGATGATAATAATAATAATGAAATACAGAACTGGCCAGCAGGAACTGTTCAAATGCATTAAATGTTAGGTTATTTAAGAATAACTAATATAAAAACTTCATTAAAACATGGAAAGTGTTTTCCCTTTTCACTACTTACATGGCCTACAAAATTCATAACATTGGTGCAATTTTAATTTTGAGCCGCTGTAATTGTCTGGCTAACAGCTTTGCTTTTTTTATTATTAAAAAATAAAATAATTTTAAAAACACAAATGAATACCAAAGACTGTTACTAATCTGCTAGTTTGTAGACTTGGTGACTGAAAAGAAGTAGCATTTGTCTAATGTGACACATCTGTTATAACCTCTGGGGATTAAAATTTAACAGTAAGCTTATAATCAATTGGATTTATATTTTACTTAAATTTGATCTAACCAATATTCCTCCAATAACAGAAAATATACTATTCTACTGTTCCTATTTTCTTTAATATTACCCTTAGCAATACATACTGTTAATGGTTGCTACATACATACTGTAAAACAGCAATTTATTCAGCAGGTTCACAGGAAAGCATCTATACCTATGTTAGCTCCAGTATGTAAACACTATTCTTTGTTCTTTCCCTACCCATTGCTCAAAAACTGAGTCAATTCAAAGTGCCACATACTCACAATTTACAACTGATCTTGCAATGATCTGCTTGTGAGCCATCTAAGTATGGATTCAGAGTTAATTTTGGCTCTCTGGCCCTGCAGGGTCTGCCTCTGTGGACAGCTTTGGATAGTATTCTTTCTGTGGCCATCTGTAATTAATTTCATGATGCAATGCTAGGGGAGTAAATTGTGGCATCAGTCCCTCAATGAACTGTTTGCATGGACGTATTGCTGAACAGAACATGAAAGAAAATCAAGTACCACGGTGGGCAGTCAGTCGCACAGGTGTTACTGTGCAACACCCAAGTCACAGAGTGTAAGGGGATCTCTAAAGCCTGCTTCAAAATAGTCCTGGAGCACACAGACAAACCAAGTTGGGAATCCTTAGAAATGCTAGAGAAGCTCTAACTAGAGAAAAGCTGGGCCTTTAACTCGTAGATCAGTCCTCCTCTCTTAACAGGTACTGAATTAAGTATGCCAACTTAGTTTTCACAGATGTACATATCATTTAATCTTAAAAGTAATTCTCTGTGGAAAGTGGCTAAGATTCTCTCCAAAATACCACAGAGACAAAACTGTAAGCCACCAATCCATGCAGTACATCTGCATAATCAAAGGAGCCCAATTACAGATACTTACAGCTACTTCTCTCCAGTTGTAGATTCAACAGCACTAAATGCACTCCAAGTAAAATACAAACATACAAAGACCATGTATTAATACTCTTGTTAGCAAGGCTTAACAAAACATTGTTTTACATTCTGTTTCTGTGTAACAGTACTTTTTGTTATAAACTGCCGAAGGTACAACACTAACATTTGAGGAACTTACACAGTTGCATCTAGTAGTAAAGAAAGAACTACCTGTAACTTTGCATCAGATTAGATGTGTAGTAGTGTCCCTAGCAGAGGCTAAGTGCCACCAAGCATGTAATTTGATATGTAACCTTAGTGGCAATGCCTAGAAGTGTTCATACTGTTATTGCTGAAACCAGAAAAACTAAAAAAAATAAATGTGAAGGCCATCTATCCTCTACCTCATACTTTAAAGGAGTGCAGGCTATACTCATCCTGGTGCTGGTTTCTCAACACACACTTGGTCTTTTGTACCTCTTGCAGCTACATGACACCCATGACCCTTCTAGAACCATCAGGGTTAAGTGCCATTGTAGCAGCACTAGTACAGCCATTCCACTGCTCATGGCAGTCAGATAGTTCAAAAAGAAGCATAATATAACCACTGTTGGAAAAAAGTAACATGAAACATAAAATAAAAAAGAACATTACACAAAAGCAGTAACAGATGGAATTGTATCTATACTGCAGGCATGAATTAAGCAATATTTTTCAGTATACTCTAAAAAAAAATATTTTCTGACTTGGCAATGTTCCCCCATGGTTATGATGGGTTTTTTTAAACAAAATTTCCTTTCTGCTTTCGCATTTGCACATGCAGAAGGTGAGCAACGAAAATATTATGAAACCTCAACCATAATATCCAAAAGCTTCATCTTGCCTGCAAAACATCACTTTGTCTATGCACTTTCCAAAAATCCATCATTTGCTTTCTCATATATTAAGTACTGTTAGAAGTTTATGAAATATAACATTATAAATTAAAACACCAGTGGTGTTCAGTTTTGACCAGAACAGAATTTGCAATCAATAAATTGGTGAAAAGGGAATTCTACATGATCCTCTTGATTATCCAGCATTTTGGGGATTGCATTGCATAATATCATCTCCCTCAGAAGTGCAGTAGAGCCCCCCAAGAGACACCTCTTTAAGGAATATAATGTTACTCTGGGAATAAGACTTTCAAAAGGAACAATACTCCATGGGTTGGATAAACCTAAGGGGGAAGAGGTTGCTTTCTTCCTCCAATACAAAAAGTACCAACTAATTCTACTGCTCTTCTCCTAAACATAGCACAATGAAAGTGAATTGTATTCAGAGGATTTGTTCTACTGCCAGTTTTTTTCTGCCTTTACCCAAGAAACAAAACTGGAATAAGGAATTCAAATTTCTTAGTCAATACTTAAGCTGCTGCCACTGTCAAGCTGATAATGCTAATTTGTTTTATTACTGCTAACCTGCCAGACCCCAGCTGTTTTCTTAGTCAAAACCTGAGTTTTCCAATAACTAGGAACTGCAGCTGCTCAGAATGGGTCGCCAGGGATTTGAACCACCACAAACATTACTCATCTGGTCCTGCCCTGATCAGACTTCTTTGGCCAAAAGGCAGGGTCAGGCCTGCCTTAGATTTGAGGCATACAAATTGAAAGCTTTTTTTTTCCCTGCTCTTCATAAAAATGGCATTTTTCATTCAGCCTTTGAAAAGTTATCCACAGTTCTCACCTAACATGCACCCAACCTAGCAAGGCCTGCTTTTTGCGGATAATCTAATTAGCTTTTGGGAAAAAAAAATTCATTAATTATAACTGACAATGTCTACTACGTTACTGTTCCCATCGATAAATCTGTCAGTGCCAAAACACAAAACCAAGAAAATATTGTTTATTTCAAATACTTTTACTCAAAAAAATGGAGACTCCAAAGTTTCTACACTATATATTTGCAATCTGCATGTGACAGGTGTAACCATAAACATTAGAAAATGCTGCATTTTGGTGGGAAAATTGCCAAAGCACTGCTAGATTTAAACAACCCAAATCAGAATTATTTTTGTTTTAAAAATGCTGAATCATGAAGTACTTTCAGCTGAGCTCCGGAACTTGTGGGAAATGACTATTTAATGTTTAACATTTCACTGATATTTACTGTTGTTTTTACTTTCATATATTAGTTTCAGATGGGAATCCTCGCCAAAAAAAACCCTAACTTTCCATTCCTCCAACTCTTAACTGTTTCTATTTGGATTACTGATGTCACACATCCTAATTTCTTCCTTTCCTTTCAACAGGTTTCTCTCCAAAAACACAATCAAGCTGTCCTGCTCCCTGAGCTCTGCAGCCCTCTACTGCTTGTCCTCCCTCCTCCATGTTTTCTTTCCTGTTATTCTTGATATATTTCAGAATACCACTCTCCTTCCATTTTTCTACCATTTCTTCATTGTACAGTATACTGAACTTTCCTGCAAAGTAGAAGCACTTGTTAACAGGCAACTATCTATCTGAAGAAATCAATGTAGCTTGACCACTTCAATGAACAATAAAGTGTTTCAACCAGAGAAACTGTATAAATAGGTATTTTCCCTGTGGCCTTGAGATACACCTACATTCATTGTAGAAAGTAAAGGCTAGAGACCACCCAAAAACTGGAGCCAGAGGAGGAAGAGCTCCTGCCACAGACAAAGCACTGAGCTGAGTTTAGTTGAGTACAAGCACATTGTTCAGAAAACAAACACACTTACATGCCAAGTCATACAAACATTTCTTACCTAATGGACTGAACCTTTGGTTTTCATCTTAGCAATTTCAATATTCAAGAGCATACCAGCCTTTCACATCACGGTAAGTTCCTGCTCCCTTACAGACATAGTTTATTTGTTTCTGTCACTTTTTAAAGTTGAAATGGAAAAACATGAAGTAAAAATTGAATAGCAAATCTGAAAATGTACCTTTCACTGACCTTTTAAAAATTGAAAGAGAAAAATTTATAAATGCCAAAGCAATGAATTGCTTTCTGCAAACAAGAACTGAACCCTCTTCAAGCAAAAAAAATCTGTCAGTCACAAATGAATCAGGGAGGCATGTTTATTAGCAAACACTTCTCACTTCAAGTCTCACAGTCTTTACAAGCACTGCCAAAATTTTTAATCCTAGAAAAGCCGATAATTCATCCCATTCAGCTGACCAGCTCTACCTTTCTCCCCCAAAGGAGCTAACACCTTCCCTCTCCCATAAAGCTATCTAACCTTTCTAGGAGAGGCCGAGGCCATGAATGGAGTAACTCAGCAATAGCTTTTTTCTCCTTACACAGAAGAATGACCTTTACATCCACTGAGGTCTGCCTGGCTCTATGTTTTTTCTTGCCCTTTCACTAGCTCTTTCCCCATCTCTCCTCATTTGGCCTTGCTTTTGGCTTGGGATAGCTTGGGATGTGTCTACTAACTTCATTACTGAGGCCAACTACCACTGCCACTAATCTCTGGCTTGCTCTCGGCTACTGAACTTGGGAACTTTTTAAAAACAAGACATCTTGAAATGAGACAAGTGAAAATCGAAGACTCTCTTTTAAATTCACAGAAGAAACTCAGGACCTAGAGAAACTTCTGGGAAGAAAATGTGAACAGCCAGCATGAACTAACTTAAGCTAACAGACTTCTGTAGCCTCTTCTCATTGGTGGCAGATGTGCTGATATTAAAGCCAAGAAATGAACCAACCAAACTGCTGAAAGAATTTTGAATACAGTTAAGTTACTCCAGCCCACACAGGCAACAAATGCAGATAATGCGAAAAACAGCCCTGAATTTTGACATGAAAGCTTTCCCCTCCTCAGCATTCATTTTCCATCATTCTTCCCTCAACAGGACATGCCCATTTGGTGCTGCTCACAAGTCCTGGCTCCCAAGGTTTTTTCCCTCGCCCATTTCTCCTTCTTTTTTCTTTTCTGTCATCTTGCCCACAGATCCAGGTGTCACTTTTCAGTCCTCTGTGACACACTGCTTCATATCACCCTGGTGAATCAGGGGGCAAGGACAAAAATGCTGCCTGTCGCATCAGGGCTGGTGCCACACTTTGGTCACTCAGCTGGCAGCAAGGACAAAGGACGGGGTGCAGCAGCAGTGCAGAGCAGCAAGCACCCTGCCCCTGGGCTGCTGATAGGCCATGCTGGCACACAGCACCACTGGCCTTCAAGCCATCACCACTCTCTGGAAGCTTTCACTGTGGGTCTTTGTGTGCCAGGGGAGGTTTAGGTTGGATATTAGAAAGAATTTCTTTACAGAGAGGGTGATCAGACATTGGAATGGGCTGCCCAGGGAGGTGGTGGATTCTCCGTCCCTGGAGATGTTTAAAAAGAGACTGGATGTGGCACTCAGTGCCATGGTCTGGTAACTGCAGAGGTAGAGGATCAAGGGTTGGACTTGATGATCTCAGAGGTCCCTTCCAACCCAGCCGATTCTATGATTCTATGAAGTGTCTGCAGCTTAAGGCTCACCCTTCCTAGGAAGGGCCAGCACCACAATCCCTGCAGCCTACCACAGACATTGGAGGGAGGGAAACCTGAAGCAAAGTGTTGCTAGAAGATTCCAGAGGTACCCAAAGTGGTCTTTAACAGCACTGCCATAGGCACTGTATAGGGTGATTGTTAGCACACACTCTTTTCCCCTTTGAATCCACTTCTCAGCACAACGCTTGCCCTTTTTTCCACATCTCCTTCCCTGAAACACACATCCCGTCCCCTGCCCCATTTCTGGTGTTATCACTACACACTGTCCTGGAAAGAGTCCCAGGCACTTCACTTCACTTCACTACTTCTGAGCACTGTGGCTCCCATTCTTCATCAGTATATTGGGAAATATAGCTTATCATTAAAAGCTTTTGCTTGAAAGAGCACTTTTTCTCTAATACAAAAAGCACTGAAACAACAGTGTGAATGACAAATGAAAACAAGATTGCAGATAGACTTACCTCTCAAGCCAACAATTCCAGTCCATTTACATATTATACAAGTCCTCAGAGTGTCACATGCTAAGAACTCTTCTTGGTACACTGGATCACACACTAGAAAAGTGAATTTTTAACTAATCACACTGCAACACTCATACCTACTCCACATCAAAAGTCAGTCAGTTTGTTGACTTGCAGAGTTTGGCATACCACCTTCTCAGGCAAAAAAGCAGTTGCTACAAGGTGCCCTGCATCTTGAGATCAGGAATACAAATGCCACAACATAGGAGTGTAAAACAGAGGCAAGATAAAAGCATCAGCTCTGCATTTGCCCCATTAGATTTCTGTAAGTCTGGAAACATCCTGTGCAAGTCAAAGCTACTGCAGGAGTCTAGAGGATAAAACAAACAGGCTCCACAGTTTACACACCTTGAGCCCAGTTCCTGTCTAACTGGCCAGATCAGCAACCTCTCTGCTTTTGTCCCTTAATAACTTCTGGGCTTAGGAGCCAACTTCAACTATAACCAACACAAGACAACAGTTATCAAAGGGTAACTACATTCCTGAAAGTTTTATGGGCACTGGCGTGCCCATGCTTAAAAACTTTTTTTTCTTTCTTCGCCAGGGTTTAGTGAATTAGCACACTGGCATCCAGTCAACCTACACCAACAGGCATGTCACATCTCCATGTGGCTGCTGTGGACTGTAGGAGGAACAGCATTTGGGGACACAGGTCAGAAGTATTACAGGAGGGAAAAGGTACCTCTAGAGATACCAGGTTCAGAATGTGTAATTAAGCTCCATGTGAAAGAACTTTAACTCTGAATGTTTTCCAAACATAAAGAGCAAATTTCATAATCAATGTATGGGCAAACATGTATATGTATGTAAGAAAATATTCTGTTCATTTTCACATAAAAATACTCATCTTTTCAGGGCTTTAATATGTTTGAGATGACATTAGAATACTTGTATTAATGATCAGCCCTGTAGAAAAGAGGGTGTATCTGTGCCTCCACTGAGAAAAAGGATGCAGCATCAGCAGGATGTAAATCCTTTCAATATACAAGGACATTTACAGAGGAGCATCAGCCACATGACAAAGCTTTATTAGTCCCACTTTTCAGTCTCATGGGGCTACTTATCACTTTTTTCTCTCACTTAGGAGTCGACCAACTCAAACTTTTCCTAGCCTGAGGCTAGCTTGACATATAATGGCATCTGGCATACATCAGCATCTCAGGAGCACCCTTTCCTCTTCTCTCAGCTATTCACACTTTCAAAGTCCTGTCAGTTGTTCTTAGGCACACCAACACACTCCCTCCTAGGGGAAATGTTTTGCCTTACCCTCCCTTGAGCTGGCAAGCAGAAGATGTCAGAAACACCAGCGCTGACTCTTTCAGCTGTACTGTTGGTGTGTGCTGGCTTGAAGTATTTGTCAGACTGTCCTAAAACATCAAAGCACAAAGTCTCGTTGGTCCAAGTTCTGTCTATTTTTTTTTTTTTTCATATTGGCATCATAGATCTTTGATCCATTAAGATCATAGATCTTAAGGAACACAAGCAGGCATCACAACTAATTATTATTACTACAATTACTGCGAAATCATTAGGCAACTTATCAAAGTAAAAATAAAATCTACAGTAAATGAATTTTCCAAAATGGATGACTGGAATAACAGTGTCTGTCTTTATAGCTAAGATGGCCCAACACTATTCTTTAAAATCATCACTTCATAAAACATAAATGCACGGTTTTTAAATAAAAGTTTTCCATGGCTGGTTTTAATTCAGTGGAACTTGCATTGAACAAAAAATGAAAACCACAAAGAATTAGTTCAGAAAACAGTGACAGAAAAGGTACAGATTTGTCCATATTCAATTAACTCTGCTCATTCACACACTTGTCTCATTAGTTCTAGTGT
Source organism: Calypte anna (assembly GCF_003957555.1). NCBI lineage: Eukaryota > Metazoa > Chordata > Aves > Apodiformes > Trochilidae > Calypte > Calypte anna. The sequence goes on from NC_044246.1 coordinate 36,525,515, forward strand.
CTCGTGGGGTTAAAAATAGGAACAATGATAACAGCAGAGGTCAGAAAGATACACAGTTATGCATATAAAGACTTCAAATATGATTAAACACTAACCAACAGACAGCCCTAACTGACTATGCTCAGAACCTTAACACTTTATATTTTACCTGCATTAAATAGCTTTCTAAACTGTGGGTCATCTCAGGAAAAACATCCAGCTCCACAGAAATCACACTAAAATTGGCAGTTCTGCATTTTATAAGTATGTTATTTAGCATCACAGAATGGTGGAACATATTCTCTTTGAAACCTGCACTTCATAGGATCATAGAATACTTTGGGTAGGAAAGGACCACTAAAGGTCATCTAATCCAACCCCCCTGCAGTAAGCAGGGACACTGTCAACTAGGTCAGACTGCTCTGAGCCTTGTCAAGCCTCACCTTGAATATATCTAAGGATGAGGCCTCAGCTACCTCCCTGGGCAACCTGTTCCATTTTTCCACCACCTTCATGGTAAAATTTTTTTTCCTACTTTTCTCTAATTTAAAACCATTGCACCTCATCCTATTAGTACAAGCCTTTATAAACAGTCCCTCTCCACCATTCCTGTGGGGCCCCTTCAGACAGTGGAAAGTTGCTATTAGGTCTGCCCAGAGCCTTCTTTTCTTCAGTCTGAACCACCTCATCTTCCCTTCACACTCTCATAGGTTCACAACATTTTCACAACCTTTGTTAACAAACAGTGCCACATGCTGCCAAAGTAAGAGGCGCCATTTTACAATTTGGGTATCTGAGTATTTGTTACAATGGGAATATAATTTTTCTGATGCTTCAGGTTTTTTGTTTCTTTTTTTTTTAAAGGAAGTCTAAGACAAAAGCACTATTTTATGTCATCATTTCACACTTCTGAAATGTCAGAATTCAGAATACACCAGCTTCAGATTCATCATTCAAATCTAGCGCCATTTTCCTGTGCCTAAGTGGTATCATTATTGTCATTAATTACAAGAGTATGTACTAATCTATCCTAAGGATTGTCTTAGAGAGCACATAAAGCATGTTTCCTTTGGACAGAGACAACTGTAAACACTTATTAAACTCTCTGAAAGTGTGATCTCACCACATCCTATGCAACAGTTAAACAATGTAAGGGATGTGGAATTATTACTTTCTCTTGGTATTTTTTGAGCTACATTTAAAGAAAGAAAAAAATAATCAAGATTTCAACAGAAATGGAAATCAGTAAGTGTCATAAACAGTTCCCATATATTCTAATGGTTTTTAATTATTTTTTTTTCACATGCAGCATTGATGTTCCATACAGCATTGTTAGGCACAGCAGTCCTCCTTCTGTCTGACTGGCTTATAACTCTATGCTTCCAAATTTCTGCTGGAAGAAACATCATCAAAAACCAAGCACACTATCACAGGTGAAGCTTTCAGATCTTGCTAGGGAGGCAGCCAACCTGAGCTTTTTTACCCTTTCAGAATGAGAAAGTACAAGGTATACAAATCATCAAAATACACAAGTCACCAAGGCTACATTACAAGCTAAATGTCATTATACTGTAATGATTTAAGTATGTATTTATTACAGCATTACTCCTGCAAACTCCTTACAATAGTCAATCTGATTTAAAATCAGTATGGACAAAACAGACTAGATCTGAACTCAGACTGAATTAAACATCAATCATCTTCAGGTAAGCTAGCCTCCCTCTTATGATGGCAGGAAGAGGCTTGGATAATAACCTTATATTTTGGTGATTATTCCTTTTTTAACAACCCACAGGAAAAAGCAACATTTCTTTTGTGCTTACATTTATTTTTACAGTTATGGTCAAGTGCAGCCTAACACCTCCATCTTCTGCAGTTGACAGGAATAACTACTTTGCCTTGGGCATGGGTTAAGAATTTCAAATAAAACATGGGCTCTACAGAAACTGACAGATCAAACACACCTATTCTATATGTTGGTGGGTACAGAATATAATGCTGACAAACCTGGATGAGAAAATTAAAGAACACATGCCAAGTCAGACTCTTTCATCACCACCATTTATCTTACGACAGTTTAAATCCTATTCAGTCTCTACCATAACTTTTCAGAGCGGGGGAGGGAAAAAAAAAAAAAAAAGAAAAGAAAAGAAAAAAGTAATTCACCATAATTTTAGCAGTTATTACAAATGAGAAAATAATTTGCTAAAACAGATTACTACTGTGATGGTTTTTCCAAATCATAGAATCCAACACATGTCTACAGTGCACAAATCTTATGTGTGACTATAAAGGTAACAGAATCAGAGAGGTTGATGGTTCAATTCATCTTAAAAGGGCGTGTAAAGTCACAAACTCTTCTTGGTTAACATGTTATGTGCACCAGTACATTTGCTTACACTATTTCATCACATTCATTGCTTCACAGAAGCAGATTTAGGAACTACACTCCAGCTAACAGTAGAACAGCCTAGAACCCCGTGTAAAAATTATGTCCCTGACAAATGTATCTGCATTTTTTAAATGTTCTCAAATACAGACAGCAAAGACAGAACTATAGTAAGAAGTACCAACACAGTACCACTTCAAGTTACATTGTACAAAAGATCAATTAATAAATTCACCTTACCTGTGGTTAAAACATTGCTGCCAGAGTCTTCCATGTGAGCTACAAGGCACTACTAATATTCAAAAATGCCTAGCTATTTAGCCTAAATTGCTGGAGTCGAAGGCAGCCTCGGATAACTTAACTAAGACCAGTATAGGTACAGCATTTATCACACAAGAGTTTGTACAGTTTACTTCCTAAAGCAACTTCACATCAGAATCTCAGGATATCAAAAACACCTGATAAACACCTAATGTTGCCACAGTGGCACTGACAATGCTTGGCTTAAAAATACAAAAGAAAACAAAAAACAACCACAAAAACAGACACACACACACTCACTGCCTAATGCTAGGAGCAGCAAGCACTTAAAATACGTCAGTGTATGCAATACTTCCTCAATGCTCTACTGAATTACTATAAGAAACAGTGAGGTAACAGCAAACTTTAATATGTTTCTGTCAGTGTAGTGCTTGCAATTGGAACAATTAGCGTTACTAATAAAATACGTAAAATTGCAAGGTAGAATAATGATTTGTTATCAGTCAATAAAACCATTGGAAATAGCTGTGACCATGGTTACAAAAAACATCAGCACTAGGAGAGCATGTTGCACCTGCCGAAGGTAAAACCTGTGAATTACTGAGAACAGAAAAAAGAAAAACAGTATTTAAGAGTAAAATCAATCACAATACACGTGTGATTATTTTTCTTGTCATTTCAGCAAATGTAACAAAAAGGCTTCTAATCAAAATACAAATCACTAAATCACAGTAAGATAGCTAGCCCCATTCTATGAACATCTCTTTCCATGCCAGGTAGAAAGAGCCAGGAATGGTCCCAGTGCTTCAGACCTGGAAGTAGTCACTAAGGGATTCATTTTAGCTCCAGGAAGTCAGGGCAAGCTTCTCTATAAACTTCAGTGAGATTAAGGTCCAGCTCATGCTTATAATACTGGTTTAGTGCTTCATTACTGAAACATATACTTTCTTGAGAGCAAATACAAACTTCTGTATGACTTATGTTACAATGATCAATGTCCTAGGATATCAAATCAGACTGGCCTCAACATAAACAGGAATCAAATTAAAATGCTATCAGCATTGCCCCCAGCAGAGGATGCAATGTTCGCTTTTATTTAATTTTTATTTAATTTTGCACACATGGACGTTCCTGTGGCCTGCCAGTGACACTGCACGCATCCAAATGAGAAGTCAAGGTTAAAGCTCAAAGTTGGCCTTTTGCTTTTCAGCTTGGGAAGATAAAAGCAGAGGCTCCTAATATGTGATCCAACTAGACAACACCTCAAACACTTCACACACTCTCTTCCAATAGCTATTTTAAAAATGCTTTGGATGATTCTCCTTTAGCTTACCTAGCCAGAAATTACTCTAAAACAAAGATAAAAGAATGCAAAGGGAAACTGATTTATACAAAGGACAGAATACAGATTAACAGAAAAGTTCTATTTAAAATTAAATTATACCACTGAGAACAAGCTCACTGGAATTTTCTGCAGGTGAAAAGCAGCAGATCAGGATCACACAGTTCACAGATGTGTGTGTTTAGACCTTTCTGATTAAGTCTATTTCAATTTTAACTAGGTTGGAAAGGGGGACAGAAGCTTGTCCATTAGCCATTAGGAGTCTAGGAAAAAAAGCACTTGGCTAGACACACAAGAACAAGAGAAAAAAAAAAAAGCCAAATAAACCACAAAAAAGATTTACAACTTTTGTCAAGAAAACTCATTATATGGTTTAAATTAGGCCTCTTCTATCAAATATATAGATAAATACAAAATAAATTAAAAAATAATACTCAACAAAAGAATTACTAGTTCAGTCTACAAAATCACTTGTAAACCAAAAAGATAATTGAGTGGCACACCAAGTGTGGGGAAGAATGTAACGTTCCTCCCATCATTAGTGTTTTGAAATAGTACTGCTTTTTTTTTTTTTTTTACTTCCTATTTCAGATTCATGGCATTTCATAACCACACTTATTCGAACTTTCCATAACTATATTGGGCACAGTGCATAGTGCTGTTCTTGGTGAAATAAAAAATCTGATTGTCTTTGCAAGTAGGCTCAGTTTAGTAGGATCAAATTTATAACATTAATAAATCACTAAAACCCAAGATAGCATCCCAAAACAGTGTAATATATAAGCCTTAGCTATGTTTTACAAACACATTAATCATGGACAGATTGAAAGCCCCATGGTAAAATGATCTTTCACCCGCATCTATCTAATTTCCTTTCAGTGGTTGATTAAATATTCTTAATGCAATATTCTGCACTATTTCTACCATGCTTTACCTAAGCTCTTCAGCAGACCCAGATCTTCAGAAGTCATTTTTCAAACACTTACGTAAAAGCCAAACATCAGTCAATGCATGATGTACACCTTGGGTCTCCCCATACCACCACCAGCAAAAAGGATTCCTATGGCACTACTGGATTTTCAAAGCAGAGTGAGCTGCAAATCAGACCTGTGCCTACATTGAAACAGCCTGCCCAGGAATTTAATTCCAGACCAAAGCCTGTAGCAGTAGTGCAAGGAGTAATGGTTTTCAACCAAAAGGAAGATGTAGACTATGTATAAGTAAGGAATTTTTTACAATGAGGATGGTGAAACACTGAAACAGGTTGCCCAGAGAAACTGTAGAAACATTCAAGATCAGGTTGGATGGAGCTCTGAGCAACCTGATCTAGTTGAAGATGCTCACTGCAGGGGAGTTGGACTAGATGACCTTTAAAGGTCCTTTCCAACCCAAACTATTTATGATTACATGAACTCAGCATTCATACTTTTAATGGTTTGGTGTGTTTTATTTCAACCTAGATCTAATCTAGTCCTATGCACCAAGACCTACTTTGTTAAGTAGAATGCTGTGGCTCACATGCCAGTTTTGTTTAGTCTGGAAATAATCCAGTTAATGAATGGATGCTCTGTTGGGCCATTTTCTCTCCTGAAGCAAGAACTAATGAGAATAATTAAGAAAGTCATACCAAACACACACTTCTGACCTGAACACATAAATGTGACCACGTTCCTGGTCACACTTCTCCACTTAATGTTAAATCTGTATGTCAGCCAAAGAAGAACAATCCAGCAGACACTGACTTCAGCAATGGGCAATTTGGTATGCAGTCACCGTAAAACAGGCACCACGAGCCTCCACGAGGAGAAAATTTTCAGTGGTTCTTCATAGTTTGGCAATATTAAAAAAAAAAGAAAAAAAAAAAAAAAAAAAAAAAAAAAAAAAAAAGAAGATCCTGCCCTTCTCTCTGCTTGATCATATGAATCCTTAGACCTAGGCTGAGACTGCTTCCTCCATGGCCTACTCTTTATCCTTTCTCACTTGGCCCATGGCCTGAAAATTCTCTTCCTTAAAAAATTCCCCACTGACTTTGTTCCTTTTTGCCTTAAAGCATCTGTAAGTACAGTAGATATTCAGCATGATCTCTCACACAGGCTTTCTACCAATCTGCACAATCTCTCATTCTTTCAAGCCAAACCTGAGGCTGCAGTAGACCTGCAGCCCTGAAGTACAACGCTGATGCTGAAAGAAGAGATGAGGAACAGGATTCAGCCTGTGCCGTCTTGGAAAGGAAAAAGATCTTGAGCTCTCTGGAGAGTGAAAACCTTGTGTGATTTCAACAGCAAGAGAACGGTATTACACTTGAGTTGTGAGGGTTGCGGATGATGGGAGGGAGCACTGATCTGCCTGAGGGTAGGAAAGCTCTACAGAGGGACTTGGGCAGGCTGGATCAATGAGCTGAGGCCAATTGCATGAGATTCTCCGAGGCTAAGTAAGGATGAGGTCCTGCATTTGGGTCACAACAACCCCATGCAACACTACAGGCTTGGGGAAGAGTGGCTGGAAAGCTGCCCAGAGGAAAAAGGCCTGGATGTGTATGTCAGCTGCCAGCATGAGCCAGCTGTGTGCCCAGCTGGCCAAGAATGCCAACAGCATCCTGGCTTGTATCAGGAGTCGCGTGGCCAGCAGGAATAGGGAAGTGATTTAGCCCCTGTACATGGCACTGTTGAGGCCATACCTCGAATACCGTGTTCAGTTTAGGGAAGGCCACTACAAAAAGGACATGGAGGTGCTGGAGTGTGTCCAAAGAAGGGCAACAAAGCTGGTGAAGGGTCTGAAGAGCAAGTCTTACATGGAATGTCTGAAGCAACTGGGGTTGTTTAGCCTGGAGAAGGCTGAGGAAAGAACTTACTGCTCTCTACAACTACCTGAAAGGAGGTTATAGTGAGGGTGGGGGTTGGTGTCTTCTCCCAAATAACAAGCAACAGGACAAGAGGAAATGGTCTCAAGTTGCACCAGAGGAGGTTTAGATTACACATTAGGAGAAACTTCTTCACTGAAAGGGTTATCAAACACTGGAAACAGGATGGCTAGGGAGATGGTTGAACCCCCATCCCTGCAGGTGCTTGAAAGACATGTAGATGTGGTGTTTAGGAACACAGTTTAAGCACCGGACTTGGCAGAGTTAGGTTAATGGTTGGGAGAGTTAGGTTATGATTGTACTCAGTGATCTCAAAGGTCTTTTCCATCCAGAACAATTCTATGATAATCCCATAACCATGAGTTTTATTTATTCTGCTCTTCAGCATCCTGTCCTCAAGTCCATAATCTGATGAAACACAGAGATAACAGCATTCCATCCACAGCTAAAAGCAGCTCATTTTGTGGTTGTTTAGAGTCCATGTGAGAGAATACTGTTTCACTGCTTCCCCACACAAACATACTCTGTATTTCATAGTCCCCCTGAGTAAAAAGAAGGGGGGCCATAGATAAACACTAAACTTTTTTAATAATTAGAAAATAACACCACAATTCTGCAGCCAACTCAAGATTTGGCTAGCTGTTCCTGCGTCTCCTATGTGATAATGGTCAGTTTGAGCCTCCAAGTCATCAAGGAATACTATGAAAGGTTTTCATACGATGATAAGCAAGCAGTCTACTGAGCCACAGGTGGTCAAAGACAGAAATAATATTGCTTGTATTTAACTTCACCTTCAATTTTGTTTTCCTAGTCTTTAATCTAAAACTAAATAAAAAGGCAGTGAAAGCCTACAGGTCTAGTGAGCACCAGCATCAGTCCATCTCAAATCAAAGGCTGCCAAACAAGTCGGGTAAATGCAAACACACTTAACATGATTAAGATCCATAGCTGTGATTCCCTACCGCACTTCCAGGATACAACCCCAAGCCTGCGTTGCTTTGAAGTGTATTTAGAAAAACAGACATCCATTATTTGAAGCTAGGCCTCCACTTGCAAATCCTTCATTTTCCCAAATCCTGTAACGTTCTACTCTTTCCTGAAAGGATTGTTTTTCCTCAGCCCCGCAAAAGATATATCCATATATGGGCAACCCTGAAGACAACAAATGGCTCTTTTCCCAGTCTATTATCAAGCCAGGAAATTAGACTGCCTGAGGTACTCTACCGTACTTACTCTGTTCAGAGCCGAGAGAGGAAACATTCATGAGTTCGTCAATCACCCAGTTTCACACAAAGGTGAACGGATGCTTTTCCTTTACAGCTTTAGTAGCAATCACCACCACCAATTATATAGAAGATTAAAGTCCTCACACAGCCCTGTGAGATAACAGAGCGCTAATGATGACAGTCAAAGTTAGAGGGCAGACAGCTGTGTCCCCTAGGGCTTGGTGGAGAGGAGAAAAAAAAACAATTTTTAAAAAAAATTAATTAAAAAAAATTTAAAAAGCAATAAACACAGCAATACAGAAAGGTGCTACTTTTCTAGTGAAGTCCCAGATATTTCCTTGCCATTGCAAATATTTAAATCCAGTTCTGTGTGAAGTCTAACACTATTGATATGAAAAACTTTCATCTCTGACACTCAGGTGTCTGTAAAGTTTTTTTCTTTCCACATTCGATTTGCCCTTGAACTCAGTTCTCTAGTAAAAAACATATACACAGAATCTATACTCTGAATAGCTCTGAAAAATAGACTCGAGGCACAAAGAGGTTAAGACTTCATAAACAGCCAAGAAATACCACCCTTGTCTCACACTGGCAATCCTGCTAAGAAACCCTTCTCACAGAGTCAGGTTGGCTGCCTAGAAAATTAGTGGCAGGCCAGTCTTTGCCTTTTTAAGCTGCAACAAAGGAAATTATTAAGGAAGTATTAAAACCTAAGTGCAAGGTATTTACCAGAAAACTAGCTGCTATTTACAATACAGAACATGCATTATTTACACTATAAAAAAAACAATCACAGTCCCTATATCCCCCTAAAATATATAGGGAAAGAACATATCACAAGAAATATGAACAAAGGTTGATATACGTCAGCTCCTCAGACTGCTAGAATTTCTTTCAGAAACTTAAGTAGGTAGGACTTTATCTCCTCAATGGAAAAACATGAACTGCTGTGTCATACTCTATTTTTGTTTTGTTGGGATTTTTTACATGTTCCTCTTCTGCCAGAAAATTCCCTATTGCCCCTTACATTTCTTGATGTCTCAATTGTCTTTCTAGTTATGTTTATTTTCTGATTGGCAAGGAAACTATGAAATTATATCTTGATTCTTTTATATGCTTTCTTGCTCTCTTCCGTTTTCCGCCTATTAACACATCCTGCGTATGTTAATCTTTCAAAGTATACTTCACAGTAGAATCAAGCAGTTTGTATGATGCCAGTGTTAGTAAAGAAAATAAATAGCTCAAAGATGACTACTTAAAGCAGTCACAGAATTGTAACCACTGGCTATCTGTTCCTGATATTACTCTAAAAGATTATGGGTATCTTTTAGATACCTGAGCAGCTGCCTACCCGCTACATGAAGGATACTTGGGAATTTGACAAAGGTACATAATATTAGTAAAGAAAAAAATATATCTACCATAAATCTAAAGCATAAAACTGCAAATCTCATTCATTAAACAGCTGCTCTCCTTTAGTAAAGCTGTCAACACAGGGGAAGGTGTTGGTGTTTCAGAGACAAGACTTGTGAAATAGAGGAATTGTGATGGGATTAAACAAAAAGCAACCAACCAACCAAACCTCTCTTTCTGCAGCTAGTAAGGGGCTGTGGTAGTAATCATTTAACAAAATACCTAAGTTGTTTGGGAAGGAGGAAAGACTACTGAAAGCTCTCTCTCTCTCTCTCTCACCCTTTCAGCAGATAACCCTAGTCGGGGAGGCACTGCCATCATTTTTTTCCACCAGGAATACCACCTCTGTATTTCAGGAGGATATGAACAGATCAGTTCATGTTTTTAAAAACACCATCACTAACACCTGGTAGTACTCTATTTGCTTCCCTAGCTTCCACCAGCTGCCCACCTACTACATGAAGGATACATGGGAATTTGACAAAGGTACAATATATTACTAAAGAAAAAATAGATTACCATAAATGTCAACCATGCACAGCAAAGACAGCAAGGGAAGACAGCAGGTGACTAAGTGAAACCACAACAGTTCTAGCAGTTCACAGTTTAACAGCAGCATTTAAAAGCATTATTTCCCCTCTCCCCTTCCCCTTTTGGACCATTAAACCAATCAGATAAAGGGTTACTTCATCTGGCTTTCACAGCAGTCCACTTAAAAATGCTACAGCATTTCCCTCCTTTCCCTTCATTTCCATTTTCTTTATCAACATAAAATGCAGTTCTGCCCTTCAGCTTGTGCCAGTGTATGATTTTATAGAAAGGACGTGAAAAACTCAGAGGTTCAATATTATTTAAATGACAAAAAAATAAACAAACAAAATACATTTAAAAAAAAAAACCACAACAAAACAAAATAAGAGAATGACAGTTGCTTCAGATTGGATTGCTGTGAAGGAAGAACCAAGCACACCAGCATCTGAAAAAAACCCAAAAACACCAACACCAAAACTTTCACCAGATTAACATACCTTATTCATTATTCAGACCACCCAACAGTGTACTTTCAAGCTCATTTCCTGAATGTTGAATCTAAACCAATCTTCATTTAATTCACAAATGTGTTTAGAGACACATCACCCCCCATAAAAGAAAAATCTATTTGAGACAAATCTGTGTACTATTGTCATCTGTGAATCCAATTCATGTTTAGAAAGTTTTACTGGGATCTGAGTTGCAAATATGTTATGCCTGCAAAAAAAAATCATATATTTGCAGCTCAAATCCCAATAAAACTCTCTAGAAGACCATAAACAGAAAAACTATGTTCAAGATGTTACAAAAACATACTGAATTTTACAAAATCATTTTACCCTACCATTTTTAAACCACTTGTAGACATTTTTTTTCAGCAAGATTTAAGCAGTTAAATGTATAAAAACATGACCATTCTGTGTTCTGCCCTACAGCATACAGAAAGAAAACCATCTGTCTAGTTACCATTCCCTTCCTATCAAGGCCGCCACAAAATCAGCAGCTTGCAAATTTCCTTGAGATCACAGGCTATAAAACAGCACAAGAAATTACCCACAGCACAATTAGTTACCATTATTTTTAATAATACGGAGCAATCAGAGCACCATTATGACCAAGAAAGAGCAGAACTTTTGATAGTAGTCATTTTTTGCTCCCATACGTGCATAAGTAACTGATAAAGTGCCTAAAAAGTTCTACAGAACATCACCACGTAGGTCTGGCTAAATCCTGAAAATATCTCTGTGATCAAAGTTCCTGTACACAGGAGGGACTTATAACCTTCAAAATTATTTTTTTCATTGACTGTGCTTTTCAAACCCCTGTACTACCGTTGCCTTAAATACAGAAAAAATACAGTAGCTAAAGTTCCTAAGCATCAAATGACCTCTACTCTGCTGCTATGATCCCCATGAAAATGAAGGATAAACAAGAATAACTCGTTTCCTTTGGAGTGTTCTTGAAGGTTCTCCGGTCACAAACTTGTTACACATAATTGTTCACTCTACAAAGCATTACCATGGTGAATATCTGTGTATTGTATTCTAACAACTGTGACCAGATAAAAACATTTGGACACCCCAAGCATTCAGACAAACTACTTGTCAAACATGGAGCTCATGAACTAGCAGGACAATCATAATTTTCCTGAGGACAAAAATCAATATTCAGAAGTAGTCAGCAAACACTTCAGTTTTGAATCTTTGAAAACATGCACGGTATTTCTGCAAGTAATGAGATGTTATGTGTTTCTACATGAGAGTAAATGAGTTTTTAGAGAAAACAGTTAAAATAGCATATAAGCAACAGTTTAAAACTGAAAAGGGGTAAGGTTACATTAGGTAATAAGGAGGAATTTTTTTATTTTTTTTTTTACAATGAAGTTAGTAAGACACTGACCAGGTTGCCCTGGGAAGTTGTGACTGCCCCATCCCAGGAAGTGCTCGAGGCCTGGATGGATGGGGCTTGGAGCAACCTGGTCCAGTGGGAGGTATCCCTGTCCATGTCAAGAGGGATGGACCTAAATGAGCTTTAAGACCCCTTCCAACCCAAACCATTGTGTGCTAACACAGCACAATGGTTTGGGTAAACATACTGTTGCAGCAGACAGGTCCAAGGTGATACTGTCTCAATTTAATACGTTTTAGTTTCTGAGACAGACTAAAACAATACTCCTGACAGGAATAGTATGTATTAGACAAATATTTGATCTATTCGGAAAATTTGATGTATCAAGTCCATCCAGTTTTATGCACCTAGCTCCTCTTGCTCTATCAGTTAGATTGATTCCTTGTTTTAGCACAGTTCACCAAGGAAGAGACTAGAAGTGTTCCTGAAATCAGATTTGGCTACACTACATTTAAAAATGTTCTGTGAGAAACTCTTCATTAATAAAAACCTTCATCACTGCTTCGAGGGACTGATGTCAGAAATCTGATTCATAAAGCATGAACAACTTGTGACAACAAAAAGATCAAATTACTGGAGTAAGTATAATGGTAACTGAAATTAATAACAAATCTCGCATTAAATAGAGCAGAGCTGCAATTTTGTTTTGTTTCCAGAAAGCACAAATGCATTACATCAATTGAGATGCATTTCAGTACATCTCACAATGCACAATGACTTGATTGCAGTCCCTCAGTAAATAACACTTGAGAAGGAAGAAGCTACTGAAAACATCACTGACCTCTCCTCCAGAAGCTATGTATCTCTGTCTTGTGCACAGAACATTAAATATTTTAGGAATCCAAAGAAATTAGAGAAATCATTAATAGAGCCTCAATGCTACTGAGAGAACTAATAAAGATGCAACAAAATACCAACACATCTTTAGCAGGTCAACAGAAACATGACATGAACATGTGGCCAAAAGAAATGGATGAAGGAAGCAAAGAGGGAAGAAGCAGCAGGAACTTTCAGACCCAGAGTTCAAATCTAGTGCCCACTGTCTTGCTTGGACATTAGAGATAAAAAAAATCAGGACATTCAAAATAGGAAAACAGCATTTTAGGCAGTACCCAAATCAGGCATTGATAAAACAAGCAAACAAACAAACAAACAAACAAAACCAAAAAACCACCACCACATTATGGGAGTAAGATGACAGTACTTCTATTATAGTTTTAACAAAATAAATAATAGATACATCGCTAATACTTTTCAGAACAGCACTACTACCAAAACAAGTGTGGCATAGAAATAAATACCTAAAAACTATATAAATAAATCTCAAGCTTGAATTCAAAAAGGTTCAGTGATCTTTACATCAGCTGATCAGCTGATATAACTCAAGGGCTAAATTTTCCTATACAGATTATGACAGCCACATTAGTGGCTATTATTGGCATTAATGACCACATTACTGCTATTATTGCACTAAAAAAAAAAAAAAAAAAAAAAATTCATTTCATAAAACTACCACCAGTAGAAAAGCCCACAACTACTAATTCTATACACTGTGGAGGATCTTCACTATATAATTAGAAAGATTTCATGGAGAAAAAAAAAAAAAATGTTTCACACAGAAAAAAAAGATCGATATTGAATAACACTTTCTATGATCAACACAATGCATATTCTGGTCTAGAGAAAAGTACTGGACAAGCAAAGCAAAAGCCCTGTGGAGGACAAAAAACAAAGAAATAGTAAGCAAAACAAAACCACTAACCAAGCATGCAAGTAGAGAGCTTCGTAAAGCTGACTTCCATGGTGGTGAAATCTGTGTCACATAAATCATGCTATTTTCCCATCTCTGACAGATGCTTCCACCCTACATAACACATTTTAAAAATGCACTTCCAACTTACTTTCAGAAATTTATGAACTCTATAAAGTATGCATCTTCTCCCTCTTTAATGCTGGTCTGTTTTCATTAAGAGCAGCTCCTCAATCTAGATCATCATGGGGACACACAAATGTGCCTGCACAAGGCAGGGTACATATGTATAGGAAGGAGCAGCCTTAAGGAAGAAAAATTCAGCCATTTCTTTTAACAGAAGGGTTAGTTTATGTGAACTTCAAGTGACAATCAAGCTATGGCAGAACCGTATTAAGCATAGCCAAGCTGATCTAAGATGAGCTGCTACCAAAGATGGCTCTCTTCCCATCAGCTCCCTGCAACACGCTGATGTGCCTTGTTGTCCCAACAGCACTGGTGACCCTCTGAATGAACTTACTCAGGAAGTAAGGTTCTCTTCTATCCCTCAACGTGAGGCTGAGAAGACTGGGTTTCTTCAGCCTTGAAAAGAGAAGGTTTAAGGTGGACCTAATTACGATGTTGCAGTACTTAAAGGGCAGCTACAAAGAAGATGGAAACTCCCTATGTACAAGGAGACACAAAGACAAGACAAGGGACAACAGGCACAAGTTGCTCCTGGAGAGATTCTGTTTGGATACGAGAGGAAAATTTTTCACTATGAGGACAGTCAGACATTGGAATGGTCTCACAGGGGAAGTGGTAGATTCCTCCACTTTGGAAAGTTTTAAATCTCTGCTCAACGGGGTGATGAGAAATCTCATATAAACAAAAATATTACAAGGGTTGGACCAGACAATCCTTGAGGTCCCTTCCAACCTGACATTGTATGATTCCATTAAGTTATCAAGCAGAAACTTACCCTATATCACACTGAGTCAACAGACACCTACCACTCCTACCTACCTCCGCTCCCTGGAACACCTTGCTGTGGGGTTTCAGCACTAACAGGCAGAAAGGGGAAGTAAGTAAGTAAGTGTAGTTGTTCATGCTGTTATTGCTCCTAACAGACCCTTGCAGCTTGCTTCCAGAGTAGGACCCAAGGTCACTTTTGCAATTTGTTCACCAGTCACAGCAGCCTGCAGTTCAATATATTAGCAGAAATTCAGCTCTGCATGTATCCCACGTTAGGAAGTTAGACAATGTGCTTGAGCCATTCTTCTGCTACCTGTGCTGAGCCAGTAGTGACTTTAAGCAGAGAAGTACAGGTTGGGTATGTCATCTGTCACTGGAAGACCTGCCAAAACTCAACACAGAGGTCTAAAACTTAACAAAATAATAATAGTGTAAGCCAACATAAAAGACTTTATATAAACTTCCAAATCAGATTGACAACTCAGTTTTAAGTTCCATACTGAAGTTAAGCACAGGATACATCTATATTTAAAAAAGCTTAACTCCCTTTCTACTAACTTCTGTTTTAACAGAAGGATTTCAATATTCCAATATTGCTCAATATAACTGTGTAACTGTTCTCATGTTCTCTTTTCAATTTTGATATATGTAGCAGATTTCAACTTCCTTACTATTCCTCCCTTAAGCTCAATAAACACCAAAAGACTTGTTGTCAAACAAGAAAAACAAAAACCTCCTTTCACAAGTGGTAGGGAAAAAGTATTTCTTGGCCCAGCAGAAGGGCTAGTTGCTTTGATGCAAACACAAGTTGTTAAAACAAGATGTTGCAAAGTGCTGAGAGAGTAGTTCAACATATTTTTTTAAAAGGTACACACATCCCAATGAACAAAAACAAACAAAAGTTACCCTTGCAGCCAAACTAGAAGGTAACAACCAAAACACTACCTTGTAAACAAGAATCTAAGTTTGTCGTGGTCAAGTAAGAGCTCACCATCAGCAAAGTAACCAGCCACAGTGATGTTAGCTATACTCACAACATGACTAAAACCATCCTAGACAATTCATGTTAAGAGATGGAGAAGAGACATGTGCTTTAATAAACTGTAAGAAAAAAAGATAAGGTGAATAAATTATTAAATTACATATGAAGGTAAAAAAACAAAAAACCAAAAAACCACATAGGTTAGAACAGTAAAAGTTTCCAAAGTGGCTTGGTAAAATAATGCTAAAAGAAAAGGCCAGCTGGGAGACTGTCAAATAGCAGTTAGCCAATCAGTGAAGATAACATTAAGCCTCAAAAAGTAAAGAAATAAATTAAAAGGTTATCTGTAAGTGCATTCATAAAGTACGTAAGATTCACTGGGCACCATTTATGTCATTTCTAAAGATAGGTAAAATATTAGAGTTAAGCATAAAAAAAAGCATTCCTGACATTAAAAAGAAAAAAAACCCACACACTTAAAAACCCTATAATTTTACACTTCAGGGAAAATTATTTCTTCAAAATTTGATGATTTGCTGAGAGATATTTACATATCAAGTCTTTCATCTACCCCAAAAGAAACCTCTCAGAGTTTATAAATAGCTTTCCCTATAAGGATGAACATTTTCTTCAGCTGTAATCGCATTCCTTTGAGCAATAAAAATGTTAAACTTATCTTCCCATTCCAGTCTTGTCCTTTTTCTGTTTCTGATTTCTGCCCCTTCAATACTACTGCCCTAGATGGATAAGCCTCCACTATTTTTCATTAACATAAAATATGTGATAGCAGTACACACATCCTTGTTAACTGACAAAATTTGGGCCTTCTCATTCTCTTGTGAACATTCATTTACAAATTTTAGCCACAACTTGTAAGAAGCCTTCCGAAGCAGCAAGTTTAGGGAACAAAGACAGACAAGTTAAATAATTGCACAGTCAGGCAGCAAGCCATGTCCTCCAGCAATGGCCCCTTATTCACCAGACACATCTTTCATTCAGGACTTTGTAGAATGTGGTTTATTCACTAAGGAGAACTTGGTCTGTATAGAAAGAGGATCTGCTCTAGTGCCACAAACACTATAAAAAGTTCCTCTGCTAGTCTGTATGTCTCTATACAGGTAAATAAAACAGCCCAGAGCCACAAAGTAACAGGGCATGGCCCAGCTTTCATCCATAAAGCTCAACTCCTCTCCTTATACTAGGCCAGAAAAGTACCATTCCCACTGCCTCTGGGGAATAACTCCCCCTTCTTTTCTCCCAGCATACAAGCAGGCAGTCAGGCATGGGTCTAAACTGGATGAAGGAACACACTAAAAACTAAGAAGAATGGACAGGGCTTGAGCTTGAACAGCTATAAGCACAGCATCTAGTTCCAGTGGAAGTCCAAAAAAAGGTTAGAAATAAATAGCCAATCTACAAGAACATTCCTACCCTCAAACAGCCTATGACAGTTCCTACAACATGCCAGTTGATCCTGTTCTCTCTGCCACCACAAGAGCTGAGCCAGCTGTTCTATAAATATTGGGAGACTGCAGTTCACCCATACCCTTAGACTTCTTGAAAGCACTACTCAAAAGGGCACCTCTAATCCCGAGACCCTCTTGCATTCATAATCATGAACTGAAGGCCACAGAATTACATTTCACACTCAAGACTCATGAAAAAGCAAATGCTCAAGGGTAGCATTCTTGGGAGTCTGAAGAAACAGGAACAGTGAGACACATCCAGACAAAAGCGATTTGCTCAGTAGAGTGAGACACAGGAGCCTGACACGATGAAACCTGAGCATACTGGCTAAGGCAGTGCCTGTTTTGAGAACAGATTAGTTCAGTTTCCTGTTACATCAAACAGTAACTTTCATCAGTCCTACACTTGCTTAAAAAAAAAAAAAAAAAAAAAAAAGCAGTAAAAAAATAATCTCTACTGACATCACACTTGGGCTGGGCAGACAGTGGCAGATTAGGAAATGCAATGAGTCACTGCAAATACAGAACACATAGCAAGAGTTTTCAAACTGCCATGCAAAATTTGACGTTACAAAAAGTTAAAAATAAAAAAAATAAGGAATACAACTGAAGTGAACTACATCAAAAGAACAGTAATAGCAGTGCAGTGCCTTCCCAGACCAAAGCAGCTGAGGAAAATAAGAAAACTGTAAAAACAACAGAGTAAGACACAGGCCCACTGCAGGAAGGAACGAAATCAACACAATTCAGCAATCAAGAAGGAAACATCAGCTAAAATAAGCTGATGAGTGGACAAGGAGGAACTAATATTAAGCCAAAAATACAGATACACAACTGAAAGAGAGAGAACACCATGCAAAGAAAGCACTGCCGACAGAGCTATGTTCCAAGAAAGAATTCACTCCAGAGAAGTTGCCAAGGTATCTGTATATGCACGAAAGAAAATCAAAATCTAAACATAAAAAAATCCCACTGTGACTAAAATAATGAGTTATAATAAACTTAACTGCTATGTGTTAGGGGAAAAAAAACCGTTAATGAAACACTGAGGCACACTTTTTAAAAAGTTACTAATTCAAAGACTCTTAGAAGAGAGAGTAGTAACTTTAGCCACTTTGGAAGTACAATAAGACAGTATGGAAAAAATACAGTGAGGAAATTAAAATCAGGCAGTGAAGAAAAGAAAAACAAGAATAAACAGGATGCACATTTAGCCACCATAATTCATGCTATGCATCTTATTCTCTGAAGCAGCAGAACACTCCAGTGTTGTAAAAATGCTACTAAAATATCAAGGGCAAACAAAGTGGCATCTTTCCTGCCAGTTAGGAAACTTCCCCACAGGGTGAAGCAAAGTAAACAGTATTATTAAGGTGACTGTGGCAGTGCTTGTCAGCAGCTAGGAATATCTGCTATTTTAGGTACAGAGGAATTCGAAAGATTAGAGATGTGCAGTTCCTGTACAAAATTGTTAGAACTTTAGATGCAAAACTTTTATTTCCTTTAGGAACCATTTGTGCCTTAACATTAAGCAGTTTCTTTTTGATGCAAGTAGAAGGGCAAGAGGAAGGAAGAATGCTGGAATTATTACCAGCTGAATAAACTTTGTTAAGAGAAATACAGTTCAGCTGCACGATGGAGTTTGTTGGTAACACAGAAACAAGGAATCCGATCAATAAGTGCTAATGAAAGCATTAAATCTTCATTTTCCAGATGGAAGGTGGATTAACTGGTCTCAGATCTCAAGAATCTATTCTTTGGGTCCCAGCTTCAAAGGTTAGATTACTATGGCTGCTCCTATGTCAAAGCTTTTTGATATTATTTTAATTAGAAACCAGACTACAAGTTTTCTAAATGCAGTAACATCCAAAAGCTTCTCTTTTGCTATCCTTGGGCCAGAACTCCTCCAGAAAGCTTCTAGTAACACAAAGACCAGAGTTCTAGCCCTGTTGAACCAGAAGATTTGGCATCTCTTAATGATCCTACATCTTATTGTTAAAAATCTCACTCACACAGACAAAACATGGTATCCATGTACTTTTCCACACAATATAAAAGTTGGAAGCACAGTATCTTTTTCTTCTTAATGCCACCTATGACCAGGTGCTAAGGAGCTTGGAGTTATGAAAGCTTCCTGTGGTGACGAATAACTGGGAACAAGGTATATAACTCATAAATAAAGGAGTTCCTTGTAAATATGGAAATTATACACTTTTTTTCAACTAATTCATACTCTTGTCAAGTTATGGGTGGGTTTTTTTTCCCCTAAGAACATAATTAGCATACATCCAAGTTGAAATAAAGCATTCACAGTGTAGCACTGCTACTGTGCACTAGCAGTAAAGTAAAAAATTCATCAATTTACCATCAAAGTTTCAAACTTGTTAACTAGACTGTCCTTTTCCAGTGTAAAACAAACACATAATGAGCATTTTGGAATGTTCATTTGTGAATTAGGTCACAATTGTGAGTCTGTTTTCTGCCTCTTGAACCATTTCATTCAAGTGTGCAATATATCAATACACTGTCTGGCACAGCAGAAGCCAAAGTCTTCAATAAACATCGGGCAAGCTGGTTCCTCCCATGCTAATTATGACAGCTTAACAAGAAGTGATGATGAAACCACAGAAGTCTACCACTTTCTCACAGGCTTTTAAAAAGGGGACAAAAGGAGGGGTAAGGCAGGGCAAAGCCCACCTCCCAGGATAAAAATCCTGTTTCCTCACCCTGAAGAAACACATCAGCAGAAAAAAAATGCATAATTTAATAGAAAAATTCAAAGCTGAGGCTTGATCCAGTACAGCTCCTACGTTCAATCACGTCAACTCGTCACATCCCACTAAACAAGTGAGGCTGAGCTGTGAGAGAGCCTTCAGATGGCACAGAAACAAAGTACCGCAAGGAGCCGTCAATCAGTAAGCAACACTCTGCATACTGACAGTCAGAAGTCAAGCAGGAGCACAAGTGAGGACAGGATGACATACCAAAGCCTGGATCTTCAGCAGAAATACCAGCAAGAAATACTGAGCCATTCTGTCCATAACTGACACCCAAGGAATGTGATGGTTTCACTTCAAGAATATGTACAGCAATCTTTCTTCGTGATTTCTGAAGGCCCTAAGAATTGTAATTTTTGAATGCTATAAATATTTTGGATGAACACTACTGTATGCTAGTATACTAAAACCAGTATCTTAATAAATTATCAGTTGCATCTGCAGAATACTTTAAGTTTAGCCTTGCAGATAATTGTGTGGATTTAAGTCAAACTTGTAAATTATAGTTTTGGTCGAGGTTCTGTTTAGCATAACAAAACATGATTACTTAGGTTTTGCCACAGCTATTCTTCAAAGCTGGGCAGTAAATTCATTAAAATGATTGGAGTATGTAACTATATCTTTTGGAACGATGTAGGAGTTGTTATTTCTGTGATAGTCACTAGTGAAGATGTGGCCCCTGAACTAAAGATTCAACTGTTTTTAGAGTTCAAATCAACATAAGATGTAAAAAAAAATTAAAACGTTGCTCCACAAACATATATAAAATTTTCGGTTCTGGAAAATAGTGTTTCTTTGTTTAACAATTATGAATTCTATTGCATTTTTAATACAGATTGAAATCAATACACATTACTGCTCATTCGATAAAACAGTAACAAAGTTCGAGTACAGGTACTTGTAATTGAAACAGCCAGCAGAGGGAGTATAAAAACATTAAAAAACCCTCAAGTAGTCCTTTTTCTTTTTGTATTTTTCTTTTTTACTTTTGATCTTAGCTTTGTTTTAGAATACTACAATAGTGCCAAAAGTGCAAAACTAGAATATCATAAAAACAAACAAAACAAAAAAGCAGAACATTAAATTTTAAAGTTTTAAACATGATTAATTGAAAGTTAAATATTTAAATATTTAAATATTTTTAAAGTAGCTTTAAAAATTTAGCTTATATTAGTCTCACCAAACTGAAATACAGTTTTAATCACAGACAAGGTTGACATCAGTCAACAAGCTGCATTAAGCCATTACCAAATTAAAAAACACACAAACACAGACTCATATTATTATTACACAAAACTAAAACTAAGTTCATGATTTGAGAATACTGAGAAAGTGCTAGGTTTGGATTAGAATGGAGCACAAAATCTTACAACTGAAAAAAGGTACTGTTGTACTCATACGTACAACAGAAGACTTAAAAGCAAGTAAGCCATGTATATGCCCTAGATCACTAGATCACTAGTGAAAATAAGTATTTATAAGACTGTTTCAAAAATCAAGTCACTAAGTCATATATAAATTGAAATAAAAACTCATCTTTAAGCTTTTGCTTAAATATGAGCAAAAGGACTAAGGACATGAACAGGGTGACCGGAGCCAGAAGTCACATGTAAGTCATCAACTTACATGAGCTGCCATCCTTCTTGCTGAGGTGGCAAAAAATTCCCAACTCACCTAGACTATCCCACCAGGCATAACTATGCCTTCCACTGTCCACCTTGGAGAAGGAGCAAGTTTACTGAGTTAACAGCGAAGGCATTACCTCCTTTTCTCACAGCCTGTGTGCGAGCTACCTCCAAGCCACTGGGCAAACATGGGCCGAGGAGCTAAGGAGTCAAAGGGGTTAGAGGATTAGTTAGTTCAAATGTAAACTTGCATTCTTTATAGGCAGCCACTTGTAAAAATACCTGACTAGGACCAACAAACCCTCCTTCACTGTTAACTGCTTGTGCCTGCATGGTTTCCATTCGCTTCCCATGCCATTCCTTGCTACCTGCCCTCTGTGTTGGTCCCATTAGCCCTCTAAACAGAACAGCAATACTGCAGACCAGGAATAGTGGTGTTCCTCAACTTTAATGCAAAATGTGGCATTATGAAACACCCGTCCCGATGGAAACAGCTGCATGGCATCACTTACCATCATAACTATACGCTGCTTTAGTCATAATTTTGTTTCCAATTAATGCGAAACCAGAATCCAAGGTTGAAAATCAGATGCAATTCCATTTTCTACACCAGCATCTAAACTTTAAGGGTGATCTATTTACAAAATCAAACCATTTACATGGGGAGTTCATTGCTAAGGATCAGCATTTGGCTTTAAAAAAAATCCTCATTGCAAGTAATAAATATGCAGACCAGGGAAAAAAAATGGAGTCAAAACAAAATTAACTTCCCTGCCAGCACAGTTAACAATAATACTTTTGATTTTATTTAAACCTTAACTGCTATTTTCTTCCACCACTACAGACCTTGGTACATCTACTCTTTCTTAGAGTACTACTCAATTAGAAAGTTTTAGCATCTGTCAGATGAAGGTGCAGGATAACTATGCTGCATTGGGGGAAAAAAACCAAAAATTTAAAAAAAGAATTAAAAGCCAGATAAGTGGCAATTCTGCATTAAATATCTATATGTTGATAATACCCCGATGAGCAGAAAGCTCCCACACTGTAAAATACCCATACCTGTAAGCAGACTCACGGGGCAGATGAAATAAGCTACATGTGCATCTTGAGAGACCTTGAGTGTAGAAGGAACATGGGATGCTCCCCTGACCATAAGACTTTTCACAGAAAGCTGGAATACATGGCAGCTCACAGTATCCTAAGTATGGCAGAATTCCACTGGAAAATTGGTCCAAGATGTTAGATACTAAGAATTTTTCAAAACACTATGTAATGCACCAATTTACAAATTTTAAACAGTTAAGAAAAACAGCGCACTACACAAAGTTCCAATTAGCCTCTGCAGTTCAGACCAGTGCTTTATTAGCAATCTGAAAACAGCCAGATACAGCACAAAACTGAGTATTGCAAAGCCTAAAATGTTAATATCACAAACTTTCAAACAAAATCTTTACTGGAGAGCATGTAAGTCAAAAGAGCTCACAGGAGAAAGACTACATCTCTAGCAATTTTATTGTTTTCTGGTCTTAACAGAGGATTCTGTTGAGTAATTTTTAAACCTCCCTTCCAAAAGAGCTCATCTATGTTCTCTCCCCAGAACTCCTCAGTTTCCATGTAAAAACATTTAGGTGGGTTTTTTTTTCTTTATCAGTCAAACAGTGCATATGTGTAAGACACAGAATCTAAAATACAATTCAGGAAACAAAAACTATGAGATGCAGCACATTATCTTCATTATTCTACATGATCTCATCCTCTTCAAAACAATAATAGCCTTCCGGCTACAGTGTAACCAGGGCTGAGCACAGTACTCTCAACAGTCGGACAAGTGCTTTTTGCAGTAGCTGCACTGGAACAGAACAGTATCTTGTTTGACTTCCCTCCACTCCTTTTCTCAGCCCGGTTTCCCAAGGAAATCAGACTTATGCAATCACTCAGGGAGGGGGGCAAATGTAAGCATTATGTACATACGCACGCAGGTGGATGTATGTCCCTCTGACCTCACTAATACCTTTTGAGCCCATTGGCCAGTCTCAATCACATCTAAAAGAGAAATAAAGATAGCAGACATCTGAGTTCTTGAAAGTTTCATGAGAGCAGTCTGCTGAGCACAGAAAAGTGTCTCCACAGAGAGAGGCTGCATGTCTTCTCAGACGTCAGTAAATTCACAGGGGAAAGAAACATTCTGCTCCTTTCCTGCCTGCAGGAAAATCTTCAGCCAGAGGTCAATCAGTCAAAGAAGACCAGGTTTCTTGTGTTCAAATGTTCATAAAATAGCTTAGAGCTTACTTCACCACTGCTTTTAAAATGGTATTGTGAACAGAGCTGGTATTTTCCACGTCACCTTTTTCTTGGTCTAGCATATGAGAGATTTGCCCTACATGACACACATTCACTGTCTCGATCCCTTGCTCCAAAGACCACTTATTTGAAAACATCAGAGTTGTACCATAGTTATAATGGCATTCTATCCCACTCAAACAAAGATAAAATAAAAACTGGATGAGCTAAGAATTTCCTTCAGGACTCAAAACTACACAAGCATGTGGTTCTGTAACATAACCAACTGTATAATAAAGGTTTCAAAAAGACATTGAAGCAAATTCATCTTTATTCACCTCTACCTTAGAATAGAACAAGTACTACCACACTTGTGGGCTATTGTGCTAAAGAAAGCTGTAAGTCAGCAAGACAAACAATGAGGTTTCAGCTGACATTTCTGTAGTTCTTCTCACATTCCCCCAAAATACATACATGTGTGAACTACATACTATTCACCTATACCCAAAAAGCCACCTAATAAAAGTATGCTAACAGACTAATACGTAAGTTTGGGAACACTTGACTACATAAATCTATTATGTACAAAATTGGCAAAAAGAAAAAAAAAACCAAAAAACCACAGCAAATAACAGCTGACTAAAGTAACAGTAGGTATCGAAACATCAGGAGAGCAAAAAAAAGATTCTGGTTTAAAAATACGTATTTCAACCCCGATACACGCTCCACTTGGAAATACATTAATCCCACGACCACAGTGAACCCCAGCACATTTCTCGGTGGAGCGCAGGAGTGGAGAGGCTCGCGGGAGCAGGGGCAGCCCGACTCCGGGAGGTTTCATCCCTAAACCCCAGGCGCTCCAGGGATGTCCACCCGGCGGGGCGCGGAGCATTAGTGAACCGCCTCGGAGGGGGGGGGGGATGGCGGCGGCAAGCTCCGGGCTAGACAGATACTCGAGGGGGAGCCAAGCCGCGTTCCTGTGAATGGGGAGTTTCTGCCATGTGAAGCCCTCCTCTGACTCTAACAAGCAGCCCCAGCAACTCGGGCGGGCCAGCGGCCCCTGTTGCCGCTGGGCTCCCCCGTCCAGGCCGGGGAGGGCGCCAGCCGAACCTCGCACGGAGAGTCCGAGCCGCTGCACTCACCACACTCCCGCCGCCCCGCACCCTTCCCCCGCGTTTGGGGTTAGGTGGGAGCCGGGAGGGTTTCGCCGGCAGCGGAAGAGGCTGGCTGTCGAAGCGCCCTTCACGGAGCGCCTGAATGCGCCCTTCGTGCAGCCCTCCCCGCCAGCCGGTCACTATCCCCGGTACAGCGCCAGCCCGCAGCGAGGAGCACATGTTTCCTCTCCGGCTTCTCGCCCGCCTTGCCACGAGCCGTGGCCAGGGGAAAGAGGCGTCCAGTACCAACGCCGGATCAAAGCCATGGAATTTGTAGGCGTGTGGCTGATCTGACGCAGACCGAAGCTATACGTTTCTCCCTTTTCGGTCCCCCGCCGCCGCTTTTCTGTCAGCTGCCGGTAACATAACGCTCCCTTATTGCGACTTCAAGTAAGTAAAGGGTAAAGTCTCCATTCCCTGGCGTTATCATTCCGGAGTAAATTAAGCATGCACCAAGCAAAAGGCTGACACACATACACGGAGAGTTGTCTGATCCCGAAATGCTGCTGAAATCCCCGAAGCGTGAACAGCCAGCTCCCACAAAGAGCACTCGAGCATCCCCTTTGTCCGTGCATCCTCAATACACACCCGGCCGCTCCTCCATGCGTCCACGCACGCCCCACGTATACAACCCCTTTGTGTCTTCGCCTCTCCCTAACTCACAAAGAAATGCCCTTTTCTCAAGACATGCACCCAGCCTCGGACACAGCCCTTAGCCTCCCCCCGCGATACACGCGACCCGCCGCCGGCCACGGCGCTCCGGTACCTACTTGTGTTCAAGAAACAGTCCGTAAACCTCCTAAAACAGCTTGCAGAATTAGATCCATCTTCCATGTCTGTCCCTAGAAGCAGGGGAGACGAGAAGGAGAAGAAGGCGCCGCTCTGCCGCTGCTGCCGCCTAGGAGTCCTGCTCCCGCCGGGGCCGTCGCCTCCTCGGATCCCGTCGCCGCGGGCTGCTGCTGCTGCTGCAGCACCGAGGGAATTGCAGGACCACGGGCGAGAGGCGGCTGGGGAGAGGAGGAGCCGGGAGTGGTGCTGCCGGGGGCCGCTGGCTGCAGAGCGGAGCAGCAAGCCCTGGATGGAGGGAGAACAGAAGAATCTCCTCCTGCCGCTGCTGCCTGGATGGGCGATCAAGTGAGCTGCTGCTGCTGCTGCTGCTCCGCCAACATCTCTTCCTCCTCCTGCCGCTCTGACTGCCTCTCCTCCTCCTTCCCTCCCTTGGAGACTTGTGAGGTTAAAGGAAGACGAGGAGGGGAAACGAGGAGGCGGCGGCAAGAAGTAAAATGAAGATGGAGAAGCGGAGGAAAAGGAGGGGATTGGAGAGAGGAAAGGAGCCGCTGCTGCTCTAGGGACGATGCTGGCGGAGGCGGCGGAGGAGGCTGTCCCTGCAGCGCGGCTCCTGCTGCTGGTGGTGGTTGTTAGGAGGAGCGAGAGGGAGCTGCAGGCAGCCGAGTCTCCTCCAGGAGAGGAGGGAGGAGGAGGAGACCCACCGCTGCCTCCACCTCCGGCGCTCTGGCCATGGGAGTGGAGCGGGCGGCTGCCGGAGCCGGGCTTTTCCCCGGGTGCTGCAGCCAGGGGGGCCGAGGGGCGGGATAAGATCCGCTTCTCCGGGTTGGACATGCTTCCGCTTTTCCCTCCCTTTCGCGGTAGTTTAAGGCAGGACGTCTAGGAGAGAGACCGGAGTAAAGCGAAAGGGGAAGCCGAAAAACGACGGAGCCAAACGAGGGGCAACCGCTGGTCGGTCCTTCGTTCCCTCCAGCAACCCCGGGGCAGTATTTCCTCTGCACCCCGGCTCCCCGCCCTCATAAAATCTTCACATTTCCGTTCCCCCTTTAGGCCGGGGGAGACAGGGCGCTACTGGCCGCCAATCGGTTCCGATCCCCTTTTAAAGTCCGCTTTTCCTCATGCTCCCACCTCTCATTCAAAGCAAGAAAATGGCAACAATCTCTATTTTCTTCTAGCGAGGCAAATATTGCCCCGAAGGTGCGTCCGCGTCTGCAAAGAGGCAGATAAAATCACTGCAGTGCCGCTGCCGGCACCAGCCCCGGCCGCCAGAAAACGCCCACTGGCGGGGCCAGTGCGTCCCAGGCTCCCTCCCTCTCTCATCATCAGGCGCACACACACACACATACATATACATATATACACACACACACACACGAGCTACAGCACAGCGGCTACCTAAAGGGAACGCAGGCAAAGGGAGAGACACAAGAAAAATATCCTCCCTATGCGGCCTCATTATTTTAAACAAATATTTCCAGCCACCGAGATCAAAAGGCAGACGCCCTGCAGCGCCTGGGATGAAGACGCTAGATCCTCGGTTACTGTGGGGCATCAACACCCCCATTCCTGTACAGAGATGCACGGTCCCTCCCCGACACCCCTCATCACACCTGTTTGCTTCACCTCCCTCACACGCACACCTCTTATCCCTATTCGACACACCTGCAGCCACCTACTTCTTAATCCTTGTCTTCTAAGACGTCCGGCTCCCCGAGGGGCTACCTCAGACTTTCGCCTGGGGTACGGAGTGGCTTCGGGGTCGCCACCGGCCTTACTCCGCAGGCAGAGGCGGCAGCGCTCACCACCGGAGCCTGCCGCCACCCTGGCTCCCCTGGTCCCTGGGGAATCGGGGGTACCACCCCGCAGCTCCCAAATAAGAGCGCTTCCCTAGAAGAAGCGTTCCGCCACCGCCTGTGGCCCCTTAGTCGGCGCCTCGTCACCCCATCCCGCCAGCCCGGCTGCAGCCTGGCTGCAGCCCGCCCGTCCCGGCGGCATGGCGCCTCCGCGGGCCATGCTACTGCGTCCCTCAGCGGGGAAGACGCCAGGGGAACGCCCGGCCAAGGGAAGCCCGAGGGCGACCTCGAAACGTAGCTGGGCCGAGGGCTGCGCTGGAAGCCCTCGCTCCACGTATTTCGTTTTCGCCCCGAAATCGCCCTGCCCTGGGTGCCAAGCGCCGCCAAAAGCGGGGCGGGTAGCTTCAATGCTACGGGAGTTTGCCTTTGGCAGTGAGGAGAGAGGTTCAGCATCGCCAGCGGCCGGCGGGGATCCCCTCGAACCGACGACCCCGGCCGCGGCGCTTCCTCCGGGCCGGGCGGGATGCGGCCGTTCGGGAGCCATTGCCCCGCGCCGCCTGTCAGCTGAACGGGGCCCCAGGGCCGCGGGCAGCCCGCTGCCGCCAGCCCCTCGCCCCGCATCCCTGTCAGCGCCGTTAACCGTCGAGGATCGTTCATTACCCGGGCGGCTCCTAGAGCCCACGGTGCCCTTGCCTAGAGGAGGCAGCGGCGCGCACCTGGGCTGGAGCCGCCCTGCCCTGCGCTCCCTTCGCCCGTCGGGCGGCTGCCGGGCAGTGGGGCTCCTCGCCCTCGGAGGGGATTCAGAAGCGCAAAGCCTCCTGCCCGATCGCGGGGCTGGCAGCACACATCTCCCTTCAGGGCAGCCTCAGCACCCATCCCCTCGGCCGGGGACGCCTCCTGGGCCTCTCTGGTGGAGCTGGGCCGACCCACGCCGCAGTGTCATCGCGCCACGGCGGGCCGTCTCGGCCGAGGCTTCCTCTCCTTAAAAGCCTGGACGGGGAGGAGGGAAGAGCGTCCTGCAGGTGGACAGCAGGTTCTCTCGGCACTCTCGCCCACCAGTGAGTGCAGAAGCGGCTGCCGCGGCGGTGCCAACCCGGTCGGGGCTGTCGCCGTGCCCCAGCGGCAGATTTGGTTGCGGTGCAGCGGGGACTCGCCGGCGCGGGGGCTGCCCTTCCTTAGGGGAGATGAGAGCTGGGGCCGCGGACATCGTTGCAGACGCTTGCAGAAAAGCTGTTTTTACTGCTGTTGCCAGCTGAGCGTCCGAAACGCGGGATATTCTGTTTTCCTCCTCTGTCTTTCGGGAGATCAAACCTCCGCGCCGTCCGGTGAGACTCCAGAGGCTGCGCCAGCGGGGCTGAGATAGCAGGCTTCTGCGGGAATCCCCGTCCAACTACCGCAATCTTCCCGTTTTCCTTCAGAATTAAGCTCGGCTCGTTCGATTTTTGACTCCTGCTTTGAAAACAATATAAACCTACTCTTTTGGTTCTTACTTTAATTCGTTCAAATATTTTATATGCAGTATTTCAGGCATTCTTTGGATACTAGAATACACTCTAACTTCAGTCAAAGTTAGAGTCTTTTTGTATCGCTCCGAATCTGGAAGGCTGCAAAAGAAGATATTCCTCTAAAATTATAAGGCTTTCAAATTAAAATGTATTTTCGTCTAGTTGAATGTTAGGAAACAATCCAGAGTTTGCAATAGGTTTAAAACGTTAAAGAAGATCAAAGGCTTGTAAAAAAACAAAAGAACCCCCCCACAAAACAAACAAAAAAAAAACTCGCAAAGGGAGGTTTTACTGAACTGTTTTCACCTGCAACCTGCTTTTGCCTAAAAATCCTGAAGTAAAATACAGAAAACTGCTTCTGTAATCCATTTTCTTGTAGTACACATGACTTTATCATAGGTTTCATAACTTCAAATTCATATATCGATTTGTGTGAGGTGCTTTTATTTTCCTAAGTCCAACCATTACTTACCTACTTTACATATAGAGCTTTTCTCTCATAACTGCAGCAGGATGACTAGAGATCCAGCAAATATTTTAATTCTCTGAGAAAAAGCTTAGCTAATGGAAACAAAACTGCAGTGAATTGTGTTTTGTTGTTGCAGCCTATTTGCTTAGCAAGTTCTTATTAGAAAATCATTTACTAAAATGTTAAAATTGAGATAATCAGATTGAAATGTCTGACTAAAAAACCACAAACAAGAACTAATCACTTGAAAAACTGAAAGGTGCTCCTTTAGACAGTCCCAAATTGTGTCAATATCGAGAGTAAATTACTGAAACTTTACATCGTTAATTTATAATTGTAGAAATCTTTTTGTGTTATGCTAATTTATGCTAAATTCCTCAATTGTCGTTCATCCATATTATAGTTGTTCAAATATCACTGCCTGAAACTGGATATCTGTGTATTTGAACAAGGAATGTGAATAGTGCCTGTATAAATATGTGTGTGTATATTCAGCAAACCAGTGAAAATACATTTTGATTTCTAAGAAATCATCATATATTCTAGACAAAGAGCTTTCAGGTTAAGGGTTATTTACAAACTGGTCATCTGATAATTATTATTCATTAGCCATTGGCAATTCATACCTGATTGGTCATCTGCTTCTTGGCTGGACAAGCAAAAGCAATTACAGAAGAAAAGTTAGATGACAGTGAAAATTAATTTCCAAGCTCTGTACCTATATATTTCTAAAATATACAGATTTGCAGATAAGTCAAATATTCTTGGTGGCCACCTCAATACCTCGGTATAAATTAGTGATGAATCACATTTGGTCATTCCCCAAATTATATCAGTCAATATAAGTTTTCACTGCTTACTCAGGTCATGACAGTTTCCATTGCCACCAAGTAATGATGTCACTAATGTGACTATGGTGCTAACCATATGCCCACGTCATTTACTGGAAAGGTCTTGCCTGCTCAAATAGGATTTTTTTATGATCTGAGACAGCGAGGTTTTCTAAATAGTCCCAAAAAATGATTAAACCACAACTCTGAAACACAAAGAAATGCAAATTAAAATACTCTGATGCATCCACTACCATCAGATGCAAGGGTTCTGGTATGAATGCACAGTGCCAGTGCAACAAGGAGCAAAAGGCTTTGGTTATATTTGGTAAATATGATTTCACAAGAGTTCAGAAGAGGAGTGCCTACTGAAGGCACCAGGAGGTCTACCATATATTGGACTTAGACGAACAGGCCTGGTTTGAAAGCAACAAATAAACCTGCTTGTCAATAATTTGGCAATCTTAATCAAAATACTTGAAGGAAAACACTGTGGAGAAAAAGTAAAAGCAAGTTGTAACAATGGCAGCTTGGCATTAAATCCAACTGAAAACACAACACCTGTCCAGTAGCAGTTCTTATCTGCTACATTTTAACATGGACAGTGACTCATCTTTTATCTGGTCCTACTCTTTTGCCTGGCAAATCCTCTTATCTCCCTCATCATCCTTATATCCTAAGAGTCCTTTCTATGATGTATCACTGACTCCTTGAAATAAGTAAGGAATAAGACAGATTATGGAGAAAGGGACTTCAGAAAAATGTGGGATGATGGCAGTAGAGGAGCTGATGGAACTAACTACCTGAACGTGGGTGAGGCAAGAACAGCCACAAATACAGAGAAGGCAACCTGCTAGAAAAAGGGGCAGAGGGAGTGAAAGGATAAATATAGCTAAACCCCAAGCTCTAGAGGTGAGTAAATAAAGCCCCAAATTAAACCCTTTACAGAAAAGTCAGGTACAAGTTCATAAAAATAGTTGTGATTTATTTTTTTTTCTCTAGGGATTTTCCGCTAAGTGATCTTACAGAATATAGTCATTATTACCCAGCTACTGAATTGCTATCACAAATTAGAAACCTACAGAAAAGACCCGAGACCTTATTCTAAAAACCTTCGAAGAAATTTATAGAGAATCCCATTTCCTGAGTTTTTTTACAAAGGATTGTTCTCAAACACTGTACACATGCTAAGATTAAATTTTTAAAGGGTATGTATCAGCCATTTTCTATGATTGCCACAAACACCCAATACAAGGTACCACTTTTCCACAAGAATGTACCTGCAGGTGTTGATAGCATTCAGACGTGCTAGAAGCCATCTTGAAATTGGTTTTGGCAATTACCTAGTACAGCTGCGAAGGAAATACTGCAAAAGCCAAAATGAGCTGCAAATTCTTCAGCAAACTACAGCAACAATTTTATTTTTATTTTTTTTTAAGAAGTCCAGGTCTGTACAGAGACAGTTGATGTACAGAAGGAAAAAAATCATTTGCTTTCAGTAGTTTGCTCAGCTCTGCTTACATCACTTTACTTTCTATTCTGCAAGCTGAAAAGTTATGTAGCTGGAACTACAAATAATAAATTTTTCTCTGTAAGTACTGTGCCATGTGAAGTATGAGGGTGAGTACATAATAAAGCTGTGAAGACCAGGTCTTTTCCTGGCAATTTTTTCCTTTTAAAACCACAAAACTATGAAAAATTTTCACTATTATTTTCCAGGAAAAAATTGCAGTTATTTATGGAAAGAAGATAATTTTCATCCAATGGTAAAAGTTTGGTTTGTTTTTTTTTAATCTCAGAATTTCCAGGAAGACATATCAAATTGTAATAAAATACAAAATACATTTAGTTTTTAGAGGAAAAAAGCTAGTGACAATGTACAATGGGAAATATTCACAATAACTGTGGTTAGATTTGTTTCCTGTGAAAGAAGCTGAAGAAAACCTTATGATGCCATCTACCATTTTGTGCTGTCCCGTTCAGCAACAAGATCAGATATTTATTTGTTTTATTTAAAGCATGTTCAGAAAAGGAAATGGCTGTTTGGGCTTAGGTTACTTTTACTAACATAGAGGACCCCCCTCCAGAGAAACTATAAATAAAACTCCAACAACATCTTTCTTTACTCAGATGCTATATTATAAATCTAAAGCACCATGAAGACTGTCAGCTCTTTGATGCACAGACCATCTTTAGAATCATGTCCAGCACAACAGGATTCTGGCTTGGAACCAGGGCCCCCTCTTAGGTAGTAATGAAACACAAACAGCAAACGATGTAACAGTTGGCAGGGCAGGCAACAGCACTGTTGTTACCTAATACTATTGGGATAGCCATTTTTATTGCAAGAAAAATAAATAGGTTTACTGGTTTTGGGGTTCTTTTTTAATTTTATTTTTCTGTTTTCATAATGAAATCTAGAGTTAATTTGTAACAGAAGAATGTTGTTATAATTTCCTATCTGCTAGAGACAAATAATTTAGTTATTTCAATACTATATTCAAATGGAAGACAAATTCCAACTTTTACATGAATTAAAGTTGCTTTGTAAGTAAAATATTTAAGGAAAATTAATAAAATTTAATATTGACTTATCTTTTACTTCTTCCCCATGAGCTGTGCATCTTTCTAGCAAGTATCACAGACCATATACTGCTACTGTCATGACGAGAATGCCAAGTCTGCCCCATAACTCTTTCTTGCAACCCCACTCTTCACTTTTCCCCATTTTCCAACCACTAATAATAAACAGACATTTTCCCAACACATTTTGCACAGTTCCTGAGAGATTGTTCTGCCCCATCACTGGCAACTTCTTTGAAGGAACTATCAACCTTGGCTCTGAGTTCACATGTAAGGCTTTGTTCTAGCTTAAGTCTACAGCTCATTTCTCTTTGATATTAACAGCAGGTACAAAAATAAATTAGGAGACTGAGTCCAGCCTTTAGAATTATCTACAAAGAAACCAAATTTATGTTGAATCCAAGCACCTTGTTGTGATTTGAGCATCATTCAGAGGGAAACAAATTTATTTTTAGAACAATGCTTCATGCTTTTTACTTGGATTCCTCCTTTGTTTTACAGTTTCTGACAAGTCCCATTTTGCTCAGTTGCAGTGGCATCCACGTTATCCCCTGGGAGGAACAGGACTTTTACTCCTGCTCTATCCATTTAAAAAGTCAGTCCAGAAACTATGGCTGTTGACAGCAAAATGCAGTCATTAGCCTTAAAAGTTAACATTCTGACCAGACAAAGAGTGCAAGGAGATGCACAACTCAAGCAACCATAGGCTGTTTCACATGTTTTTTTACAACAGTTTGGTTTCAAATCCATGCCCTGTTTCTATGTAGAAACATACGTTTGCAATCCTGAAAACTAGAAAGCTTGACTTTGAAATGAAAGCCTGAACTCTTCAAGCTTTTGCACCCACAGCCCCACTGTGTGGACTCTCAGACTGATTCCATTGTAATATGCATTCATTCAATACCACAACTGAGCTGGTAAAACTCAGAGAAGTTCATTATCTAAGCAACTTTTGCCTATCCCACCCTCACTTTTGGCACCAAGAAATTCAACCTAACTTGCTCCTCCCTACAGCAGAACACATCCACACACTATGAACATGTACCTGCTGCCTTTATACCCCTTCCTAGGACACCCTAACTTTTTCTTGCCTGTCTTTCACACTTGTCTCTCTCTTTTTCTTTCTCCCCCTCTCCCTCTCTCACACACACAGAGCCAGTAGTTCTCTGGCTGAAGAATCAGCATAACAGTATGAAGTTCCCTTGCAAAATCCTTTAATATCAACACGTGAAACACATCACATAGAAAGCTGGGCTATTATTGCCATTGTCCCTGAACAAATACTGTCTAACATATACAACCCTAGAACCATTGCAGACAAGCTTATTTGATTCAGTACTCTTCCTCTCCTCCAGAGATAAGGCACCACTGTCATGTACGTTTATTCATTCTCTTTTATCTGTCTATTTATTCCTCATTATCTCCTTTGCCATCATCCAGCGGTCCCTGTTTTTCCAACATCTTCCTCACCCTCATGCACAATCTATCATCCCATCCTTCTCTACTATTCACCATTTCTCTATGAGCTACTACATCTGCCACATCTCAGCAAAAATACTTCAAACTGGCAGCATCCCTGCTGTCTCAGCTGCAACACAGCTATTCACCTGTTTTCCCTTTGCTTCTTCCAAAGTCTTTTCCCAACAGGAAGCACCTACTCCTGCCCTTCTCTTGGTAGCATCCCATGGAGAGCTCTGGTACTCACAAGGGGGGCAGACTCTTCCTAAGCCATGGGTCTAAATAAAGGTCAGCTGGTAAAGCAGAGGAAGAGGAAGGACAGACACCCCTTGTGCTCTACTAGAAGCCTGGGGCTCCCTATGGAGGAGGCTTTAGGATGGTAGAAATGGAGCATCATTATTTTACCAGCCTGGCCACAGAGACAAGGAGTTGCTCATCTTTCCTGCTTGATATGGGTTCCTGGAATTAATGACTGGGAGACTAAGGAGATGCCACGAAGCTCAAGCAGAACAAATAGGATGCATTCTATTCCCATGTTAGTACAGGATCAGCAGCTACTACAAAAGAGTCCAGAAATACAATAAGCTCAAATTTCTTTATGAATTTTTCTTAGAAAGCAAATAAAGTTATATTCCATAGGTATGATTGGCAAAAGTCCTGTCCAGGCTAGGAAGCTCTGTATTCAGAATGGCATGGGGATTTTAAAAGATATTGATTGCTTTATGATATAGAAAATAAATACAAAGCAGTATACTGCAAAATTCTGCACATATACTGTTTGGAAAGAACAGACCTAAGTTCCTAGCAAATTTTTGCAAACTGTTTATTTGAACTGCTTTATTTATTTATTCATTTTGCAAATCTCCTGTACCTTTAGGACAAATGCAGAAGAGAAGCACAGGGTAACCTACTTGAAGCAATCTCTAGAGTATCCTCAGCTCAGCTCTCTCTTGCTGGTTACAATCTGCTGAGATGCAAATACTTGCACCTATGGATGTGACTGTTTTCAAGACAAAGCAGCAATGAAGCTCCCACTGAATCCCATAACTCAGAATCCCTACACTGAAAAAGCTTCTGGCAAGCCCTCTAGTTTGTAGATTGTAAGAGCTGAAAAAGTAAATTACACAGTAGTCCAAACACAGAAGTTACATCAGACTGTCTCTACATCTGATCTGGCTTATGCACACTCAGATATAATTATCTATCATTACCTTTTTTTTTTTTTTTTTCCAAAGTACAGATTGACATCCAGACTAAACAAGCCATTAATGCAGGAGCAACTCTGGGTTTATTTCTGGAGAAAGGGTTCCTTTGTGAGACTGTGAACCTACCATTTAACTAAAGCTCTCTGCGGGGCTTCTCATCCATGGTTGTTCTAATCTAAGTTGTGGTTTTACTAGATTTGGCTTCTCAAAGTAAAATATAAAGAATTTCATTAGCAAAGCAGATTTTTCTGCTGCCAATAGCTTTGTTGCCTGTCAATCCTTGTTCTGAACATCTTATCACAATACAGACTAAAAAATGGAGATCATAATTCTCACCTACAAAACTATCCCAGTTGATGGAGCTCCAGAATAATAGGCTACCATTAAATGCCTTTTTAAGTGAATTGTGGAGCGGGGTTTTGAATGAGGGGGTGAGGGAGCCACCAGAACCTTTAAAGGGGAAAGAAAACAAAACAAAGACAATGATGCAGAACTCTGGTGTGAAGGGAAGACTGGGAAATGGTGTGTGCCACAGAAGGAGAAATCCCCCACCATCCCCTTGCCTAGAGGATGGGCTCTGGATGCAGGCATTGCCACGTGGGCCCTGTCACTCTCTTCCAGGTCAGTGGAGCTCTGAACCAGAGGCCTGTGAGGGATCCCCTGATCCCTGACGTCAGTCCCTACTATCATAGACTGGTCACACATCCAAAAGTCAATTACACAGCTGTCAGTGTCACAGTAAAAGGTCATTAAGAACCATACTCTTCCTCCTCATCATTTCCAGCTAACATAAACGTATAGTCATTTCCCTTGGAACAGCCTTTTTCCTTGTTTTTACCTTTTCTGCTTTCTTGACCTTTGATATTTCAAAGGAGCAGTAGTATCTTCTTCAGACTTTCTTTTCTTTGACTAATAATCTTTTAGTTCTTTCATATCACAGCAGCTCTGGTCTCAACTTACAAGCCCTTCTTTATACTTATTCCACTTGGATTTCAACTTTTCTCCATACAGTTAACTACAGACACACTCTTACTATGGTTATACAGATGGCTTAAACACTTGCCCAGTTCTTTTTGAGAAATTTTACCTGATATATCATGGTTGCAATTCAAGGGTGTGGGTCATTGTTGCCCACATCATTTTGTGATGAACACAGCCACAAGGGTTTTGTTTCTTGTTGGCTGTTTTCAAGTGATAAGCTCAAAGACAAAATTCATATTCATCCCTAGGTGAATGATTTTGCACTGCTATATTTCATTATTCTTCCAGTAATAAAGACTTCAGAGCTTTTGAATCATCCCAAAAGCTGCTCCAGTCCCCCTCTGTGCAGACAATGGCTTCTCAAATTTTGTAATCTGTAAACTCAGCTAACACATGCTTACTTACATACAGCAAAGAAAATGTGAAACCAGTTAAGGCCACAAACAAATTCTTCATAAATTCAGTGCTGCCTTACAGAGGAAGAAAACACAGAAGTTTAATTTTTTTTTTCCCTGAAGTTATTCAGGAAGTTTAAAGAAAAAAATTATAAAAGATCATCCAAAGAATGAGAGAAAAGTACCATGGCCCCTCCTCTAGTCCTCTGTCTGCAATATTACCCTCTGTTTTCTCATCCATCACACATATGAGGAAAGAGTCCAGGCTGGGGCTGGCTTCAGGCAGCAGCAAAGTAAGCAGATCCCAAAAGCTGCAGACTGCCGGAGGGCACCTGGCTGCCTGCTCTGCCCTTCCAGGAAGGAAAGCAGATGAGCTCTTCCAGCAGGGTAGCCACCCAAAGAGCACAGCTCCAGTCCTGCCTAAAAAGCCTCCTGCTGTCTCAGCCACCAGGGGTATGATCACAATGCATGGCTTGTCCTTAATGCCTGCTGTCCTGCTTTTTCAAGGGAAAAAAAAAATTCTGCTGTTCTTTGTTTTCCCTCTTCCCATGGTCATTTTTCTTTGTTACCCGTGACACTAAACAGTTTTTAAAACAAACCCTCACAGTCAACAGATGTGTTATTTTTCAAAACTGCACTCATTGCTGAGATCCTTGGCTATGAGCTACCAGCCCTCTATGCAAGCCCACTCTGCCAAACTTTAAATGACATTGTAAATAAATGGCTTAATTTGATCTGAGAAGAAATTTAGAACCTCCAAGCAACTCTAACCGACCTGTTATTTGATTTAAATAAAAACCCAAACAATCCTCTTGGATTATTTGTTTGACCACAGTGAGATGTAAAAAGCCCCCAAATCCCCACCTTCTTGTAAGTGAGAATTTGTTCTCCATAACCAGGTATCTGGCCTGTCTGGGGTCTCCCACCAGGAGATTAATGCATCATCAATATTAACAGCTTTCATTAGATTGCTGCATTACTCTGCCAAGTGAAAATATTTAATCTGCATGACCTGTGTTGAAGCTGGCATGCAGTTTGAAGTGCGTACGGAGTTTTTCTTAGATTTGTCCAAGAACTGGTATTTCATTCAGCAATATGAACATAGCTGACATAGAAGCAGCTGCTGCAGTTGCATTGACCTGTACTCCTTTTTGGGATACAAATGACCCAACCACAGCAGGATTTATTCCAGCTGCTGCTTCTGTGTACTCTATGTGTCAGATTAGGTTTTTCAAAATACATTTTGAAATGGCTCTTGTTTTGAGTAACAACAACAGCAAATGTTAATTCACACTGTTAGTCTTCCATGGAAACCAGCATAGATGTGTTTCAGCAAGGATATTTCTCTGTAGAGGAGATCTCAATGTCTACTACTTCCCCAGCTCTCTGTAGAAATCTAAGGAAATGCAAGAATAAATGTAGGAAGGAATGGAAAAGATCTAGAAATCTGATATAAGGAAGTATACAAAAGAGAAAGGAAAAAAAATGTGTTATCAGATGGCAGGTTAACATTCAGAAGGAAGGAAAATTTAGAGAAAGGTAATGGAAATGTAAGTGGATTAAAGTGGAGTCACCATATTAGAGCTCTGGGGAGCCCTAGAAAAGGGTGTATCATCTTCACTGAAAAAAGCAGAAAATTTTTGCAGCTGTTTAGCTAGTCCTGTAGTAATGTAAATCCTACCAGACCCTTGCAGTCGATTCAGGAAATCAGAAATAGACTTTTCTAATGGACCCTACATGCTCTTACTTCCCAAACTATACAACAGTCTTCTTGATGAGAAGTTAAAGCTCAACAATGCTAATTCACTCATTTACCCATGAGAAAGACTCTGTCCTCCCAATGCCTGAAATCTTGTGCCCAATTTTTTCTACTTCATGCCAGCATGAAGGCACAGACTTCAACTTATTGAGTTATTCCTACCACAATCAAACAGAAAACTCAGACCACATGTTTGTGGCCTTTCCTTCAAACCCCTCCCTTGCCTGCCTGACTTATTCACTCTTTCTAATACTTGCTTTTTTTCCATTGCAACTCTGGTTCACAGGGTTCTGCCTGATATGAGGTTCTCTCTCCTTCTAGGGCAAATAATGCTAGAAGTGATCTAAGACTTATGCTGCAAGTGAGTACTTGATGCCGTTATATGTGACAAGGAGTAGTTCTGTTTCATAATGAGCACTGGAAGTGGAAGGAAGTTTTGGAATCCTCATGCAAGTAACACTTTGAATTGCGTGAAATGAGCAACAGCAAACAACTTCAAGCCTACCACTTCAATTAGATGAATCTGCCAGGTGGAAAACTACTTTAAAAACTACCATGACTGCCCTGATTTGCTGATTTGTCAATATGTTCCTTCCAAGTATGTCTGGAGACAAAACAAACTCAGAAAGCCAGGGAAAGCAGAATTTGAGCAGAGCTCTTTGCACGAGATCAAAACAAATTGTCCACATTTGTAGACTCAGACTTCACTGGCCATTTAGATGTAAGGTAAATTTTTCAAGCCCTGCACTAACTGTTAATGAAAGGGATTTCTTTATAGTTCTCTAAAATATATTTTAAAAAGATAAGCAGGAGAAAGCCCATTTGTACTTCATACACCAAAGCAATTGTTTAAGGTTCATTACTCCCTGGTAATGAAATTCATTACCCTGCCTGACTGGGTAACTCACCCTAAGTTACAATGGGAAAAATTCTGACCTGGCAGGTATCTTCAAAACAATTATGTCCTGCTGTTTGGGAAATGCTTTGTTTACTTGGAAAAAAAGCTTTTCTGAATTTCTTTATTTTTGGTATATTTTTTTGTATTGTACTTCCCATAAAAGCCCAGTGGAATGGGCTGTTTGACTCCATTGGTACACATGATGATCATGGTTCTGTTGGAGGTTTGCACAGTCCAAGCATAAAGAACAACCAGCCTCAGTGGACAGGTAATTTTAGGCCATATTTAATCCTTGGGCCATTTTGGGTTTGTGTGTTTAAGGACACTGTGAACACTGTGTTTGTACAAATGGTTAAACATACAGAACTAACTAATTAGTACTAAATATTGAAGTATACCTAAGCACTTGTGCATGGTGATGGTACCTGGCTGTTTTCAGAAACTTGAGGAGTCAGTATAGTGTAGTTAACTAAAAGGGTTTGCTTATTTTTCCAGAAATGCTAAAGCTGATTAAAAATATTTAGAATATGCAGTGTGTTAGCATGCTGTTGGAATCACTGCTATTTTAAAAATTAGGTGCTTACAGACAGCTAACAAGGTTAAGCTTTGCATTAGAAAAGCAGTTCACCTAAGTTTTAGGATACAACCCAGCAATTCAATTAATGAGACTTAAGAAAAATCCTCTCCCATGAACAATTTGTTCCACAAGTGCCTTCACTGAATTTCTTACAGATTGTTCTAAAGTTTCTAAGAGTAGACCATCTAAAATCAAAGCAAGACTACTAGACAAGTTTATCTGTAGTGGTTTATTCTATGATTCTAGCAAACCTAACTGCTGGAGGGAAGGAGGATGCATGGTTTAACCAGAGTAAAGAAACACCACACATTAAAAGGAATTTGGCAGAATGCAAGATGAATAAGGACTTCAGAATATAGACTGACAAATAGACTGCATTGCCAAACAGTACCTGGCTTGAACAGTTGGTCTTACATGTTCCATGTGATATAACACTACCTAAGAGTAGGAAGGGATCTAAAAATATTAGTGTTCATATGTTAGCAATGGTGTTTTTGCAAAACATTAAAATATTTTCAGAAAGTAAAGATTAAAGAATGCAGCATAAGCATTGCGGTTGCCAAACGTCTCTGTCCCATATTGTTAGAAACTCTGAAACATGTCTGTTCAGAAATGCCTTCTGGACACTGATTTTTCTGCCTCACTGTCTCGCTCCTTCCCCCACCCTCAGTTATCAGTTTTCCTTTGTGGCTCTGTGAATCACAAAACTCAACGCACTCTGAATCACCCCAACACTCATCCAAAGGTAATTCCCCAAGCAACAATTTGCTTGATGTGGTGATTGCAAACAACATATACGTGGCTGAGGCACACAGAGCTGCGTGTTGCCACCAGACAGCTTTGGCCACCAAAGCCAGCTGGGCTCAGCTGGGAAAAATGCTCCATATTTTTTCCCTCCAAACGAATGTGTTTAAAAAAAAAAAAAAAAGTTGTTTTAAAGCCATCTGGAATAATAAAAGCTAAACAAGAGACTAAAAGGAACACATAGGTACACAAAGATCCTCCAAAATCTCCTGGAATGTTATCTTTTAATGAGCCTGTCCTCATGTTTAAGAACCTGTACTTTATGGTCATGCTGGGAGACATTCTTGTGACAACTTGTTACATCTAAAAGCAGATAGATAGATATTTTTATTTTGGTTCCAAAAATTGGAACAGGTTTAAAATAAAAGTAAAAAAAAAAAATTTAAAAAAAAGTTGACTTTCTGTCCCAGTAGGGCAGTCGATCTAAGAAAGCATACTCAGGGGACACACAGGGCACTCGTGGGCTGAGGATAGCACTCTACTCCAGAACCAGCTCTCCCTCTGACACCATCTTCCATCCCGCAGGAGAAAAATTCCTCTCTATTGCCCATCCTCATTGTTTTGTGTCCTATCAATACCCTGCTCTCTCCTCCTGCTCTCTGCCAACAGGAGAACCATTTTTTGCTAATAGTCCAAACTGTAAATAGTTTTATCCTTTTGCCTCCCCCTCCATTTAATAACTGTTTGCAATGATGAGGCAAAATTTACACTGCCTACCCCTGATTCTTAAAGCATCCAGGCAGGCATCTACCAGGACACAGGACATATTCTTCAGCAACAGGTGATGGAAGTTTCTTACAGCTTACTTTTGATGTTGGAAACCTTTTAAGTATGTCTGCTCTCCATTTCTGTAGGTGTGAGCATTACTGAGTTAATGTGATCACCTTGTCTGTCTTGTCTTTGTACATGGAGCTTTTACTTCTCCTGTTTCTGACATAATCCCTCCTGTCAATTTTGCACATTTGAGTTTCTTTGAGCTGGTGTCTTGTTTCATTTTAACATCTTTATGATGGTGTTTGAATCATGGCTCCAATGTGGAGCAAAGCAATGAAAGACTCCCCAGAAAGAGCTTAGATAAATCCCACTCACTGTACATGTAAAGACCTTCATCCTTTCTCTCCATACACTCACTGCAGCTCTGCAGCAAGCCCTTGGTATCCGGAGGTGCTGAGTGAATTTTGGTCCTGGAAAGAGGACTTAATAACCTCCAGACCCACCACAACTTGCCCAATGTGCTGAGTTTTGCACCATCCCCTGCATTCAGCACCCAGGAGCTCCCTATATTCTCACATCCCCCCCCTCTTAGTGAATGCCAGACTCCTTACTTTCACTTTCCAGGGTCACTTTACAAGCAAATCCCCTGCCTGCCTGCCCCCACCTGCTCATCGTGGCCCTCTCCAATCTTCATGCATCCTCTCCTTCCAGCCCCTTTATGTTCTCCTCCCATGCCTGCTTATAAGTTCTTTTCATGCTGTCTCTGTGTCTGAATTTCTCTTCCTAAATGCCAACATTGCCATGTATTCACTCCCTTTTATTCACCTTATAACTCTTAAAAAATTGTCTTAATTGAAACTTAAAGTGTGGCCTCTGCCACATTAAAAAAAAATTCATTCAAACTTATACTGGAAAACTCATTGGCATCAGTCACTTGAATTAGTTTTTCCAATAATCATGCTGGTCTTGCCTTCATTTACTTTGTCCCCTGTCTCATCCCCTTTTGCCCTTCCCTCCTGTTTCTTCTCTTTTAACTTGGGCTGGAAGCTTTTCAGGGCATCTTTATCTCAATTGGAAGGTGCCATGCATGTTGATGAAAGAGAGAATTGAGCTGAATGGAACCAAAACGTCTCGCTAACTGCAGACTCTGATGGAGATGCTACATCTGAGCTGTCTCAAACTGGCCAGAAGGAAGAGTTGAGAAATTATAACTAGAGCTTTGGCTTCTGTTTGATTTCCTGAGGTAAAGTCTGATAACCCCTTCTTTAGAAAAAAAAAAAAAAAAGTGTTTTGCCCTCCCAAATGAAGGCAAGAGAATCTACCGGGAACTTGTCACTGTTTTCTAGCAGACTGGAGCAGCACATAGCATAACCCAGGCTCCCTGGAATTTCCAGCCGTGCAGTGGGTGACTCTGCATTTCCCATGCTCTCCACATCATCATTCCTCATCTGGCATTCCTCTCCCACAAGCACCAGCTACTGAACTTCTGTGCTAACTCAGCATCAACAAGCATTGTGCTGCTCAAGTTTCGCAGGCAGGTAACCACACCTGTCTGCCCCACCTTCTCCAAGCCAAACTGGGGATAAGACATATAGCCAAAAATGAGCTATAAAGACTATAACATAATAACATCAGGAAGAGAATAAAGATATGCAGGATATGATTATTTGTATAATGGTAGCACTCAGGATGGGCTGTGGGGGCCCAGGCACTGTGTAACCCCTATTCTGGAAAGTCTGTTGTCCAGACCCTCTAAGGATGTTCCCAGTGGGGGCAATTACACTACTGGGAAAAGCACAAAGGGCAGCAGCAAGAAAAAAGAGGTGAAAATGTCTCCTGACCTGTTGTGAAAGGGGAAGGAACAAGAATCCTGTGACAGTGGCACAACTGACTCTCCTACCAATTCCTTGAGCAGTTCTTGAGGGTGAGTTGATACCATACAACTAATGCATAATCAGTTCCATCAACAGAGGAGTCTAGCAACAAACCCAAAAAGCAGCATGTTTGCATGCTGGTGGTGTATTGAATTAGCATCTCCAGTAACAAAAAAGGAAGAGCAAAAAAATCCCAAACCAACTGCTTTTGCAGGGCAGAGAATCAAAGTCAGTGCAATGGTACAAAACTAGAGTGGAATGGATATCTCAGGAGGCTAATAATAACAGCATTTCGCCTGCAGGAAGAATTTCACCTGCAGGCTGACCAGACTAATAATTGAGTTATTAATGTCCTAAGACTCAATAAAACACTCCTCACCCTTAAGAAAAGTGGTCTCATTTCATTTGCAGGGAGATGTTTCTGTTAAGTACAGCTCAAACCTTCCTCTGTACTCTTCTGGCTTTCTGGTTCCCTGTACAGTATTAATGGTTATAATTCATCTCTGTAAAAGGGAGAGCAACCACACTTCAAAAACACAGCTCTAGAATGAAAAATTATTAACAAGCCTTTTCAGTAGTTTCAGTAGAAGCAGCACAGGGCTGAATTGGCATAGCTGATTTAACTCCTTCCATTCATTTCTAAGAGTCCTCCCAGCCAATGCAGAAGAAAACAGGGCTGTGACATTGCTCCTGTGCCTAAATCTCAGCATGGGCCTGCTAGTCTCAAAGGTATTAAGAGTATTAAGAGCAGCTGCAATGCCTTCAGCTTCTTGGTGGCATTTCCATGGGCCAGAGTTCCTACTGCAAAGAGCAATGCCAACCTCTCATCCAAAAAAGTAACTAGCTTTTTTAACCATTACATTGAAAGGAATCTCATGGATCATCCTTCTAATTTATTGACCTTCATTTATTAACCAGTTGTCAAGATCCGGATTCTTTTTCATGAAGTCTTATGAGAGGGTTTAATAAAGCATTTGACCGAAGGAAAGTGCTAACACCTTCAAAAGCTAACTTTCAAGGACTTGTAAAGCCTCATACACCTTTTTAACAGTACTAAATAAATCTATAGTAATAACCCAACAACCCATTCCTCAGTTCTTATCTCTGCTAGGCTGGCAGAACCCCAGGGACAGTCCTGGAGTTTGACAGTCATGAGGTCAAACTGTTTAGCAGCCACCATAGATTCCCTTAAAAAAAGTCACCAGAATATTACTGCAATATATTTTTTTCTCTTTCACTAAGAAGAGCCTATGAAGTAACCATTGCCTGAACCTAGCTTCACATGGGTTTCTTACACTTCAGTCAGGCTACGTATGTACCAGTTAGCTTGTTAGGACCCTGCTTGTCCCTTTGAAGCAGGGACAGTCTCCTCTTCTGCATTTGAGCAGTAAGACACACTAGCACAACAGACCTCCATTCTAGCTTACTCCAAGGTAATTCTGGAAAAAAAAAA
The DNA here is from genome assembly GCF_003957555.1 of Calypte anna. Taxonomy (NCBI): domain Eukaryota; kingdom Metazoa; phylum Chordata; class Aves; order Apodiformes; family Trochilidae; genus Calypte; species Calypte anna. The sequence continues at coordinate 36,570,499 of NC_044246.1, forward strand.
AAAGCAACCGTTCAGTACTGGAGACACAGAGTAAGTACCTTAAAAGCACCATTTTCAATTGACCTTTCTTCATTGCAGCTTAGGAGCAATCTCTGTCCCTGGAATGCCAACATTAGCACAGGGCTCTCCTCCCAGTGTCTACAATGCCATAGTCAGAAGACCTTGGCACAAGCAATTTTTTGACAGGAATACTGGGGCAGAGAAATACTTCACTGGTCTTCCGTGCATGTATATGCAGTGTGCATGAATGTCAGGGCACAGGAAAGTTTAATGAAAATCTGATTAAAAACACCTTATTGCTTCACAGCAATGGTCCAAAATTCTGTAGCCATAACAGAATTCAAAGATGTGGTGGGTTCAGCCACTGCTGTGAAAGAGTAAGTTTTATTTTGGTGCTTTTTAGCAAGAGGGAAGGAAATGCCTCACATTGCTCAGCAATGATTCTTTTGGGCAATTAGGAACGACATCAACAGGCTAGAGGGAGGTTTGCCCAGAAAAATGAAGGGTGCGGGCCAGAAAGCAACAACAGCAGACCCTTGGAGGTTTGAAAGAAACATGAGGGATACCCAGAGGCAAGACTGGGAACATCTTAAATCAGTGAAAACAGCAGTAGCTGCATAAAGCCCATGCTGTTTTCTGTTTTCAGGTTTACAAAAGCTTCTGCAAATGAGTAAGCCATGTTAAAACGTTAAAAGGTTACAGATAAGATGTGGAGTAAACTCAGCTGTATCTGTGTCACAACCAGCAATATGCTGCATTCCAAACTAGAAGATCCTGGATACATTTTGGAAGGGACTCAAGTTGCCAGGCTTAGAGCCAATACAATCTGTGGGTGGGTGCTGGATGCTTGCCTTTAAATCCTCTCCTTGCCAGCTAACCTATGGAGTAATAATGGCATCAGTTTTGGAGGGAGATTTCATAGTGTTTAAAGTTAGATAGAAGAGACCACACGATCTGCCATGATCCATGCTTACCACTGGTCATGAAATTTCACTACTGCCTTTTTTATTGAGAAGAATGATTTTGGTTATAATAGAGCAACTAATTCATTGGTCAACCAAGCTACATGCATGCTGCAAGACTACAAAGCAGGAAAGGAAGGAGCTCAAACACTTGCAACCACAGGTCTGGTATGACCACACATTCCTCAAAGGTGATCCACATACCTACCCTGAGAGAAAATCAAGATGCCTCCCAGGTCTCAGCCAAGTGATCAGGACAGTAATTTTTTCCCCTGTCTGATCCAAATCTGATCAGCAGTTTTCTAGAAGATATAAGACTAGGAGACACAAGACAGGTATCTTAAAATGAGAACTGCTTGGTTATCCACCCTATCTGGTCTCTCATCTACAACTGCTGCCTCTCTTTCAGGAGTTCAAAGAGGGTGAAGAATACTCCCCAGAACATATCTTGCTAATTGTGCATCAAAGGGAAATATCCTTCCTAAACCCAGTGGGCAACCAGCTGAAGCCCTGGAGCATGAGACTTTATTTTAACACCAGGGTGTCTTCCAGAAAGAAAATAAGGGAGGACAGCAGGATGGAAAAATGAACTGTAAAAATAACAGCACTGTCTCAACTCCAAGTAAATCTGCCACCTTCTGACTCCACTACAGTATATGAGACACAAGGTGGGCATTTTCAAAAATCACACTCGGAGGTAAAATCATGTTATAAACTCCCAGTTTCTTCCTCCAGCCTTATTCATCTCTCCAAAAGGAGCAGCATAAGGAATTTCTAACAAAGAAATAAAAACAAGGTAAGCTAAGCCCACTGAGCTGATAGCCCATGAGAAATAAACATAACAAAAACCTGAAAAATGAGAGAGCAAACTAGGCTCATTGAGAGAAAACAAAGCAAGAATTTATTTGCAAGTACAGAGGAATGAATCAGGTTATTCCATATGTAAGGAAAAAAAAATATTAACAATGCTGACAACATTTTCAGGTGAACTAATGAGGGCAAGGAGCAGAAAATTGGTTGTGAATGAGAGGTAAGCAAGCATATTTTAGGCATAGAGGGAGATGAAGGACTACGTCAGCATGAGTTACCTAGAGATGAAAGGTGAAAAACATGACTCATTCACTATTTGCAGAAGTATTTTCCAAGTATTTGGAAACAGACACCATAGTTCCAGCATTTAGCAAATAAAGATTCTAGAAGACAGGCTGACATTATCTTCCTAAAAGACTAACACCTACATTTTTTTTAATCCCTCTGAGATATTTATGAGTAGCCAGGGGGTGCACTTGGAATTGTGAAATTTAATTAGTGAGTCACTACAGAATTATGAAGCATAAATCAGGTCAATATCATTTTTATGCATTAGCTGTTGCTCTTGATTCAGATGAGGAACCAACAGATCCAACCTGACATATTCAGGAGTATTTGCTTTTGAATCAGGTTCCATGTGGACTGGATTACCCCATAATCCACTTATTAACAGCAATTTTAATGAATGAGCCTGATTCTGTAGCCAGCATGTTAAAAAGGCCATCAATTATCGCATTTAGGAAAGTTTTCTAACTAAAGAATGGGAGCAAGGAGGCAGAGGTCTAAACCTGAAGGGTTTGTACCCTGCCTTGGAGCTGCTGAGGAGAACACAGAACACTGACAGGGCTCTATCCTCATCATTTGTTGACCATTTACATCAAATATAAGCATTTCACTGTCCCTTGCACTGTAGTTTCCAGGCAAGGCTCTCCTAGCACTTCCGAAAGGCAGCTGCTACACACAGAAAACCAGAGCTGGAAGAGGGTCAGTGATTTATCTCAAGTCACAGAGCAAGTGCCAAGGTGTGTGCCAGGGAAGAAGTCGTGGTTTGGCCAACAGAAACAATGAGCACAAAAATCAGAGAATTTCAAAGACTTGCTCACTTGTATCAAGGTCATGCTGAATGATGTTGCTAACATCATTCCCACCACTGAAGCAGCAGAATTTTCCTCAAATCTCCCACCTGTTTCTCACTCCTTTCATTATGAAAAAGATTAATGTGCTCCTACTCTCATCATCAGAAACATTTGTTTCTGCACCCACTTTCCCTGTACTCACTAATCTTTTCACATCCCTCTGCTAGTCGACCCCTGATCTGATGATCCCAGCAGGTTCTGCCTCCCTCCCATTCTCTGCTCAGAGCAAAGAGCATTAAAGAAGGCTGCAAGCTACTTGTTTGCAACAGGGACAGCATGATTTATAAACCCAAGTACTTAACAAAAGCAAAACCAAGTAGCATTCAATCACATTCTGCTGTGGTTGTCTGGTATCAAAAGTGGAAATGTATAAAAAGTCTGAACAAAGCAAGGGTTATTTCAGTTTTTCACACATCCACTTGAAACTTTTGCAATGAGTACAGCAACTCAGAGTAACTGCTCTAAAAATCATTAATTATTTGGGCTTTTCATTTAATGCAGCTGACAGTGGTTGCTATATTGTTATGCATTCTTTTTTCTTTTGACCATAAACACAGAAAAAATCCTCTTAGGCTGCTTTACTGTTTTAAAGTCATGGTAAGACTGCTTGAGCTAAAGTCTAAAATTAAACAGTCAAGCTTTAAAATCATGTTAAACTTGGTGATCCAAAGGAAATTGTCCAGAGCATAAGGCAGGGATATTGGGATATAAAGTGAATGAAACACTACTAAAAGAACAGCCAACCAAACAAAAAACCCTGACCCACAATCAAAAAAAAAAACCCAAAAATCCCTACCAAAACCAAAACAAACAAACCCAACAAAGAATCCAAACCAACCCCCAGTAAACAATATTATTTTACACTAATAAATAATTGAATTTTACACTAGTGAATAATTAAAGCTGACACCCCTAGCCAAATGGCAGCAAGTACTTATACAAAATCTGGAAGACAATATGGTCTCTACCAAGAAGATACCTGCTAGTAGCACACAGGAAAAATGCCTCCCTTGCATATTTAGAAACAATTATTCAGTTCTACCACCCAGCCCACAGCCTGATGCCTGAGATATTTCATGTGGCAGAGTTTCTGCAAACTTTCTTCCAGAGATGCTCTAGACAATTTGACTTTCTGTTGAAGGCTCATTTTACTTCCTGGCTACAAGGAGTCAGCACAGGGCTCCTGTGTTTAGCTTAGCAAGATTAAAGGGAACATTTTTACAAACCTTATTCCCCGAAAAATTAAGACTTGAAAACTGTTTGTGTCAGACTAGTTTTGTAAACCAAGGTTCTAAATGAAACTCAACAACTAACTGCTTGTTCCCAACTTATCCAGAACTGTTTTATTCATAAACCTTTGTAATCACTGCTTTTAAAAGAGTTAGAAAGTTATAAGCAATAGTCACAAACTAGAAGGTGGTTAAACCTCCATACTTTACTAGACCAACAGAAGAAGATACCAGAACTATGTCAAAACAACTGAACAAACTAGAATAAATCACTTGAGAACCCTGTGTTTAATAAAGAGCTGTGGGGAGACTGTGTTCTACATTCTCAGCTCCTCTGAACATTTTTGCTGCAGTGAAATTAATTAAAGGATGTACATTCCAGTTCAGCCTGTAGCAGACAGGCACATTCACACATTCACAGTGAGACACTTGAAAGGTTCTTCAGATTTCTGGAACTCCTTCTAGGACTCATCTATACTGCACTATTAGTGTGGTGGGGGAAGATACTACCCACTGGTTGACCAGTGTTACCAACCACACCTGCTTACAGGTGATACAGAAGATGTTTAGGTAAAGGCAGAAAGGGTTATCTTGTCTCCATCAGCACACAGGAATTCAATGGTGAGACAAAACCCATAGTAATAGCTCCCCATGCTCCAGTGAAACAGGCACGGACAGTCTTATACTGTAGAATTCTATTTTTTTGCATATAGAGCAAACAGGAGCAGTACATACATAAGACCTTTGATTGCCAGCTTGAAGCCTGGGGGAGGAAGAATAACAGTTTTATTCCTACATGTATTTGGTTAGGACTTCCATTTCCTCTGCATCACCATTAGGTGATATCTTCAATTTCATCAGGCTGAGGGATCTTGTTAAAAGTGGCAAGTGTTTAAGTTTTACAGAAGCACTTCAGGTGGAAATGGCTTCAAAGTTAGAACACTAAAGAAAAGATAGGTTTGACACCTAAAGCCTCAAACAGGGTCCAGTGAACAGATGCAAGAGACCCCTCCAGTATGATTTAATCCCTCTTGTGACACTTTACAACCAAGCTAATGGTACTTACCAGCCTTGTGAGAATTGTGTTGGGAATAAGCCTCAAGGACTGGAGATACTCAGATGTGGTGATGATGAGGATCTTCAGCAACTTCCAGAACGAGTGACAACTGGCAGTAAAGAGCATGCACCTCTGTTTTTACAGGTATGATATTAGAAAAAATCAAAACCCCACAATTCCCTTTGCATTAGCTCTGAATCCTTAAATGATTGATTCTGGATTTCCATACTTTCAATACACAAAGCCTAAATAGGTTTCATTCAGCTTTGAGGTCATGAAAGTATCAGGGGCAAATATTGTATCAGGGAACGAAAAAAAAAAACAACTCAGAAAGCTGAGCTTGCCTATAAGAAAACCCCCCTTCCTATCTGGAAACTGTAGTAATTTGTTCTCCCTTTCTGTAACAAATTAAATTGCAAGTGACCTGACTATCTTCAGCACTCTTAACCTCTAACTAAACTAAATTAACTGAATAACATTAGTTATTTCCCCTTGGCCAATAATACTTGCAGTCCCAGCAAACCATCAAGTGATGATTCCACATCTCCTACACTGAGGGGATCATGAAGGCTGTGGGGTAATCGGGCTGTGCACCTCAGTGCTCATCACTTTCCTGCTTCCCAGCACATGATGGAGGCAGCTAGCAGAGTACTATCTCTTGGGTCCCTGCAGCACCAGTCCATTCTGGGAAGTCCCCTTCCCAAGACACCAGTGTCTTGCAAGGAGCCAGTACATGCATTTTTCATCTTTTTTTTTTTTTTTTTCATCTTTTACCCTGTAAATTTCCTTTCATGGGTGACTCTTTGACTTATTGTCTGGCTCAGTGGAACAGCAAGCTTGGAGATGCTGGTTGGGTTTGTTTCTTGAGTCAAGTATTTCAAGTAGTACACTGCAGGATTTTCCAAACAGCTCAATAGAAGTGAGAATTTTTATACAGGATGTCTCACTACCTTAAAGGACCATTCTACAGAGGGGAAAAAAAGGACAACATTTGAAGGAGGTTTCAATCCTAGATTTTCAGTTAAACAAGAAGAAAGTTAAATAGTGGCTGATCTGATATATTTATTTAACTGGTAGTGACTGAATGTACAGACACATTTTTAAGCATCTTCTGATCTTTTGTTGAGAATTTCAAAAGGCAGGAGCATTAAAAACAGTCTTTTTCTCCAACTTAAGAAAAAGTCCAAACAAAAACCTCAAAGACAACAAACAAATCTGAACAGAGGGCAGCTTGTGATGGTCCTCACTACCCAATGCCTGCCCAATACCCATTCAGAGGTGAGTTTGATCTGCCCCTTGCACTCCTCATCAGGGCAGTTCAAGATAAATGCTTTTTGAAACAAAGAACTTTACAGATAGTAAAAATTGTAACTATAAAGAAGAATGAAGAGAATAAGTATCATAAACTGATGGATTTTCTGCTTCCTCCTTTACCTGGAAGCTGGGAACCTTACCTGTGCCCCCAAAAGAGACTTCAGTACATTTTTTATTTGAACGTGAGCTCCCAAGGGATTTCCTGTTTCATGAAATCAGTAAGTCTTCAAAGTATGTGAATCAGATTCCAGAAGGATAAAAACAAAAGAAGGAACTGATTTTCACCCTCTCTTTTTTAAAACCACCATCGTGTTACTACACAAATCTGAAGAAATTCAAGTTTCTGGAGATCACCCCCTATGGATGAGGGAGGGGTTAGGGTTAGGGTTAGGGAGAGATGGAGAGAGGTCTCCATGCTACAGTCCATACCCGGGACAGCAACTCTTGGAGATACAGCCGAACTCCTCTGAGACAGCCTCCTCAGGGACCATCTGAACATTGCTGCTGCCCAGCATGCCCTGTTGAGAGAGTGTGTGCAGGGGGTAGGCTGCTGCACAGCCAACATGGGGAAAAATGGAAAAGTTCTGGTCACACAGTATTTATCACTGGGAGTTTTAGCCAGCATGGAGAAAAGCAGTATTATTGCTGCAGGTGTATCCAACATACAGATAGCCATGCCAAAAATTAATTCTATTCCACCCAAAACCAGTACAACATCCTAGGAGGCAAGGGGTGAAACTGGCCTCATTTGAAAACAGGGGAAGCAAGCAAGTCCCCTGAACAAACTTCTATCGGTTCCCTACCTACTTCTTCCCACCAACTATTAGGGTGCCTGGCTGAAACCATATGACAATGTGCATCACTTGTGACTTAGGTTTATAAACAAGGATATTGGGGTCATTCCTGCTATTTGGGTAGGAGCTTGATATACACATCCATAAATATCAGTAGATGCCAGTGCTTCAGTAAAGCACCCTGGGACTAGAAATCATATCCAGCCCTAATCTAGGGCTGGACTGGTCAAATAAAGCATCAGTTGGTATCAAGCCATCATTATGATAACAGGGCTTCATGGAAGAGTGTGAAAGCTCTCTTTCAGTTTGGTGAAGATCATGAAATACTCACTATGTTTTCTTTTAATTTTCCAGAAGGCTTTTCACTGCTTCTCCTACAAACAACATTGAGGAAGGAAAGGTCATAACTTTGAAAAAGGACACAAAACTTAAGTACCAAGGAGCCATGTCATATAAGAAATTAGAAGAGTGGGACGAAATTGAATTTCCTTTAGTGCTTACCCATTACCACACTCAAGTCCACTTCATGCTTATTTGCTACCTAGTATGAGAATTACTGGTGAGCCATAGTTAATAATTCTGCTGATGAGTTAGGTTACCAGGGGGCAGCATACTAATCAGTTTCATACCCTCATAAGCCAGAATAGTTTCCCAGCAAAACTGTTAAGAACAAAACCAATGACAAGCCTTGTTCACAAAATATTGTTTGCTTATTTAGTTACTTCTCCAATACTATTTAAAATTCAGCCAAAAAACTTACAAACAAAAGAATTACATGAGAAAAGAGCCTATTATTTATGGAGACTGTTATACATATAATTACTTTTTCCCGAAACAAAACACAAGTCAGCCCTGGGATCAGCAGACCATCACATGGGTGAGCAGACCTCACTGACAGAGGTTGCAGTAGTGTCACAGCAGAGGAGAAACAGGCAAACTCAAGTCTCTTTAATTCATTAGAAAGAAAGCAGATCATAACCTGCACAAGAGAGATTCCTGAACCATTAAGCTGTGGTTTAAATAGGGAAAACACCCACGGCAACAGTAAACAGGAGTTCACAATTAAAAAGGCCAATTGCTCACTGTTCAGGAACTGCTTTTCCATAAGAAAATACACAGAAATACAATGCCAGTGATGTGCAGCTGCACACAATTCTGCAGTCACCGCATATACAGCCATGCTGTTCTGTCCTTCCTCCACAGACAGAACCAAAACATTTCTCTTACACTGTAGATTTTTCATACAGTTTTAGAGTTTAAAGCCTGTATCATGATTTGAAAACGTGGTTCAGCCTGCCCTGTAGGAAGCAGGGCAGACAAGCACAGAAGCCTTTTGGCCTTTATCAGCTATGAATCACCCATATGTGATAGGACATTACTGTATTTTAGCCACAGGGAAGCATGACATGCACTTTGTACAACAAACTGGAATAAAACACACAAAGCAGCTAAGCTCAGACTCACCCTATATGCACACAGGGGCACAAAGTCATCATGAACAATAGAGGCACTGAAAGGTGCCTTTTGCCTGAGAGCCACACTGAATTAGGATCTGGAGCCATAATGTTGTAAAGAGCTTTTACATATTCACCTTCCATAGATTATACTACTGCCAAAATACACGTGTTTTTCCAGATATGGATTCAGCACACATATTTTATATGAAGATATGACCATACTGCTGAATTTAGCCATTCCCTTCGTTCTTGTCTGTATTTTTTCGTATGAGGCCTTCCAATTTGGTCTCTAGATGCTGATATTCCTTCAGAAACACACACTTTGTCCTTCATTAGCCTCCCCTGCTCCAACAATAAAAGTAAGCAAAAGTTATGGTCTGTCTTCCATCCAGCTCCAGGGAGAACCTCAGAGAAAGACAGAAACCTCATAGATCTGACAGAGCAGACTTTCTACAAGCTCTTCTTAAAATATTTGGCATTACAGACAATTTTTAGTCATAATTAACAAATATTCTATGAGGGGCCCAATTTTATCTTCTAGTAAAGGAGGATTTATAGGAAGATGCATTTGTATTAATAACTCTACTTTAACCCCACATTTCCTAACTTGACCTAGGACTGAAGCTGCACAACCTTAGGAAACAGGGTGGGAAGGGAGGGAACAGACTGTACCATGTAGTATTGCATCACATGCAAGGGCCTATGCTAACTAGGGAGGTGTGGGTGGATGTTTCCCACCAGAGGAAAATCTTTGCCCGACGTAACCCTTCTTACTGACCTGCCTTTCCCTAAACCCAGGAAATTATCATGCATTGTGAAACAACAATCACCATGCCTTCAGCATTGCTAACCCAACCACCTAAACAATACACACTTGCTAATCATCCACCTACAAGAGGGCTTTTTACTATGAGCACAAGCATCATGAATCACAGACCACAAATCCTAGTCCCCATTCTGCTCCACAGCCTTTCCCCATCCAATTACCTCTTGCTCCTCCTGCACACCATCCTTTTCTGCTACCACTCAGTGCTGTAGCTAATATCCACCAGTGCCTGTGTTTTGTAAGAAGGAGCTAGAGAAGTGAGTGCAGAAGTGTAAAGCTCTCTGTCTTGCAGTTAAGTGCATGGAGTTTGCTGTAACAGTGAGGGAAGGACTTGTGGGTGGGAGGTATGCACTGCTTTAATTTTCCAGATTCTTCCTTTTCTTTAGTTTCTGTCAGCAATGCTGCATGTACATCAGCTTTTGATTTTTATCCATTTGTGGCTTAGGACCATCAGGGTTGCTATATACACACAAACTTTTGGCACAGCTGTTTCACAATGAAGAATTTTGTGCATTAATGCCACAAAAGGTTTGCCATCAGAAAGTGGAGGACAAGAACACCAGTTCTATCAACAGACTGATACAAGGGAGTGTTTTTTAAAACACAAATAACAAGAAGAAAGAATAGGAACAGAAGGGGGAAGGGAGTAGCAAAGTCTTTTGCAGATATTTATTAAACAAAAGGACTGCTCAGATGTACTTGTCCAAATTATTTTCTGATGTAAATTCACAGCTTTCAGAGGAGGAGTGAGAATGAAAGTATCTGCTCTTGAAATGTATCATCTGTTCACCATACTCTCGTAGGTGACCAGGTTACCTTTAAAACTATAAAGTGAATATTTTTTTTTATTAAATAATTGGATACAGGTCACTCAAAATCAACTAGTCTACATTAATCTTAACTTCTTATAAATGAGTCACTAGAAACAGAAAGGTACGTTTCATGGAATTTTAAAAATTCAGGCATGATTCTAAAATTCCCTAAGTTTCATCTAAATGATTCAGATTTCCACCTGCAAAACTGGGCTGATCTTGAACTTTTCTGGGATGTCATTCATCGTGGCAGACAGAAGTCACCAGAACCACACAGGGAAAAAAAAAAAATTAGTGAACCCAGTCTCAGATGCATCACTCTTCTCATTTGCCTTCATGAGAAAAGGAACACTGGCCCCATTGGGTTCTGCTTATTTCTAATTTTACCCAGATTTGTTCATGTTTTCCTAGTCTTGAGAAACCTGACTGAGGCCCAGTGAGGAGTATTCAGATCAACAATGAAGAATTTTAAAGACTGTCACTACAAATTTGTATTTGCTCAAGAGGGCTGTCTTATAGAAGGAAGACCAAGGAAAACTTAACAACTAGGGCTACATAGTTTGAGAACTGGATTGCTTTTTATTTCCTTTCCACATTGCATGTGACAATGAAAGGTTGTGACATTTTAAGTGGTTCCAGACTCCATCAGGCTGTCCACAATGAATTAAAAAACCAATAAAATCCAGATGCTTTCTCAAGTAAACACTTCCTTTCTCAGCAAATCAAACCAAATGCAAAGGATACTGCTGAAAGTTTTCTTCTAGCATATATAATGGTATCTTATACTTCACTGGCACTTAAGTGTTCTTCCAACACACTAAAGCCCCTGGCACTTTTTTCCTGTATTTCTGGTGTTAGAAGCCAAATTCTCGAGAAAATATCTCTGCTTACATGAATTATTTTAAATTGCTTATAGATATTTAATGAAGCCTACATTTAAATTAACACTGACAAGTTAAACAGACTCCTGGAGCTCAGCAACAATGAATGAGAGTAAGATAAAAACTTTAGTTCTTTAAACAAAATTTAAATTTAACTTTAAAAGTACAGAATTTGTGTCCTGAACAAGGAGCATGGAATTGCTTGCCAGTAAAAGAAAAACATACCTACTTCTTATTAGCAGGGTGAGTAGTGAAAAAGCAAAAATAATAAACCCACAAAAATTACAAAGTAAATTCATTGTGTTAAACCATTTGTTATAATCTTTCAAAACGTTTTCCATAACACAGGTAAGGACTTTTAAATGAAGCATAAATATTATTCCTAAGTGGAACTGTGTTCTTGACAAAAAACTTCAAACATGAGATTGTAATTGCAATGCATTTTAGTTTTATTAATAAAAATAATTCAAAACCACATCAGACACCTCTTTAATCCTGACTTGCAGTTGACAACTGTTTATCAAACCTGGGCGTACCTGAAGAAGAATATAAAGACCTCAGTGTTTATGCCCTCAATACCTAGAACTATTTTAGAGACATATCTCCATAGATGCTACTTTGAGTCCTCTTTCTTTTCTGTTGTGAGGGTACTTCCATTTTCACAGCCCTTCCAGTGCTCCTGGTCTATATTGAAAAAAAAAAGTTGCTGACTGTTTGCACAGCCAGTTGCTTTGCATTACAGACCAGCATTTCGATTAAAGACACAGCAGACAGACACATCTAGCCTTTCATAGCAACAACACGGACCTGTTTCTCAGAAAATGGTGGCTTCGTTCCTTTTCACCATACAAATGGCTTTCTGTAGATCCACTCCCAGACATCAGGGAGTTTCAGCAGTGGCTCAGTGGAAGGCAAAAGCGCTAGAGCAAATTTATTCCAAAATACAGTTCTTGTAAGGACTGTACAAGGCATTGCTTAATCCAGAAGCATGTCTGAGAGATTAAATAACTTTATACCTATTTATCCTCCAACATGCGGATGTATTTTCAAACCTAAAGTATTACCAGGAAGTTTATTTGCTTTTTGATTTAGGATCTTCAAGCTAATATATATAAATCTGCCTAAGGAGCAGCCTCCCCTTCACCCCCTAATCATATCCCTAATCCTGTCATCTTGAAAGCCAATAGAAGATTTTAATACAAAGTGATAAAAAGCATCCAACTGCATTTAATATAGAGCATGTATGCCAGGTTATCCTGGAATCAGGAAAAAATGGAAAGCAGAGCTTTCTTTTTCATGATGCTTTTTGTTGCCTTTGGAGAAAAAAATGGAAAAAAATAAACTAAGAAGAAATCTAAAAAGAAAACCAAAACCAAAGAAATCAGAACTATAAAAAACAAAAAAAAAAAATTTAAATACAGAAAAGCTTGAAAGCCAGCAATCACAAACAAGTGAAACGAGGTAATCCTTGGCAATAATTGAAATTGTGATTGTAAGCCATTGCTTCACATTTTAAGACGTTAGAAGAGCTGAAAATATCTTTGTATGCTAAAACCTGACATAGCCCCACTTTTTCTGGTGCAGTTGCCTTTGCTCCCTCTAATAGCTGATCCCCTCATCACATACATATCACTTCCTCTAGCTCTGGGTAGCACTGAGACAGGTCCTCACCTCCCTTCTGTCTCTCTGAGCCCAGGGTAACTCCACAGAAAGCAGCAGAAGGCTGCTGGATGTTTACCTCTCAGGGAGGAAATGGGTATCAGTCACACCATGACTTTAGGATGAGGAGATTTTCAAATTACTTCATGTTAGCTGTTACATGCTCTTAGTTCTGAGAAAAGGGGTTTTTTTTCAGTCTTGTAAACTGTTGAAAACATAGCCTTTTAACTTATTGTACATTCTGATAAAGTGATTTGGAAAGCCTTAAAAAAAATTCTTGAAAGGAAAAAGGAGGTGAAACATTCTTTAAAGACGGCTTAGATAGAAAGAATATACATTTTTTTCTGACCAGGCCACATCACAGAGGTTTACATGATAAAAGCAACATGCTGATTTATTCCATTCCTTTCCCCTGCTGCCCAAGCTGTGAAATACAGACAGATGATGCAATCCCTCAGAGAGAGAAGGGAAAAAAAAAAATACCAGCAAGCAGGCAAAAGACTAATTCATAGCATAGTGTTTTGCTGGCATGTCCAAAATTACGTAAGCTGTTCCTGAAGGGAATGCAGGAGCTCCCGAGTTCACTGCACTGCAGGCAGGACTGGAAACAGGGTGTTCCAGACTCCTCTGGCCCTGGGGGGTGGGGAGACAGGACATGGAGCCCACCCCAGGAACCACTCTCCTCTGCCTTCAGCCCAAGCTGGAAAAGCATCCAAAACAGACTGACAATCTTAAAAAACAAACAAAGCTATCATCAGCATTTGTATTTATTAAAAACAGAATAAAACCCAACACTGGTGATTTCTTCTCACTAAAGATCAGCAGAAAGTCTTTGGTTCTGATGCCTGAAGTCATCAAACATGCTTACCCTTTCAAAACAAAACACCATAAAACACAGAGGCAGGAATTCTAGTATCTCCTCAAGTTGGGTGTGTTCCTTACCAAGTTCTGCATATGTTCTCAAGACTAGATCACTAACGTTTACTTGAAATCCAGACCATTCTGTTTATAAATTAGATTCAAATTAAAGTGTTACTTTGCACATGGAATAACAAAATTATATTTACAAAGTTAAAGCATTAGATGATTTTATAACATGATGGGTTCATTTTTTCAGTGAAGAGGTTATTTTAATATAATTTATGTATCTGTTTCCTACACATAGTTCAGATCAAATTCCCTGTAAAGTCTGAATAGGCTTGCTTTATTTCAGGGTGGCTTTGAATGAAACAATATCTAGGGCATTGCTAAATTCTCCCATTTCTCCCATTCTCATTTTATTGTAACTTGAATGTCATGATATTTAGCCTTTTAGACAAATTCTCTAGGTTCTGGCCTAGAAAAATGATTTAGGCCACTCAGTTTTATTTCATATGAATTTAAATAAAAGCTACACTAATTTTTCATCATCAGGGCTTTACTTAAAACATATAATAGTTCAGTCCTTCACTTTCAAAGACCAGAAGATAAACTGAAAAAAAGAAAAAGCAGCCTCCATTTAAAAATTATCACCAAGTTCTCTATAGTACATGAATCGTTATGATCCAGATCATTCATTTATTTCCAATTTCAAGATAAGTAAATTAATTTTAAAACTATAAGTGTCTTCCTAGATTGCATCTTGCCTGTCACAGCCAATTAGTCAAGGACAATTATACACAAGGGCTATGCATCATGAGAAATCAAGTAGTGGTTATAATGGCACATATATAGAAGAACAATAAGATCTGGATACCAATTATGCCTTCTCTAAGCTCAGGGATCATCCCACTTGGTAGATATCTGATCTGTATTGAGAAAACACAACACAGCAGCCTGCAGCAGGAAGCCAAGAAGACCTTGGTCAGCTGAAATAGGGAAGGAAAACAAGGTAGAGGGAGCTTAGCACTCAGCAACATTCTTGCCTTCAAACTTCGTGCCAGAAGATCATGACAAAGCACGTAGGTATGTCCTAGGTTGTCTGAAAAAAACAGTATAATGCCAGCTGTGGGGTAATACTTTATTTTAGAGTGTATCTTCTGACAGAGGAGTCATCCTAGATCTCTCAAAGTTCAAAACACTGGAGAGGGTGACTCAGGAGGTCTATGGTACAGATGTTCACTTGTTCAGGAACCACTCCTGCTTCATCCCAGTCCTCCCCATTGTAACCACTTCTTCAAAATATTTATAATGCATGGCAAGAAGTTTGCATGGATGAAACACCATCTGAAGTCATCACATCTAATTTTGCTGAATGCATAAACAGAGTGGGCTTCAGATCTGCTCTCTGAATGGAGCTAGTGGCCAACATCCATGCATCCTGACTAGTGCTTGTGCTAGCCCAAATAAACCTACCTTGAGGAATCAAATCAACAAAAAAAAAAAAAAAAATAATGCGTCCTTGAGAGAATGCATGATAGTGGCTGAACAGAGGGATTATGAATTCTCTACTCACACCTGATTTGAGATGTGTTTTCCATTGATAGTGCTGTTCAGACATGTCTGAACATTTTCAGAAGAAGTACAACCAGAACAACGAGCCAGAACGTAGCAGGGGGAAAGCCTGTGCCTATGCTTCTGAAACATTTCTCAGATCTGGAAAGACCAGCCCTGCTGAATCCATCTCCAGACACCAGATAAACACTGTAAATTACTTGCCACCACCCTGTGACAGAAGCATTCATCATATCATCACTGCAGCAATTC
Organism: Calypte anna; assembly: GCF_003957555.1. Classification (NCBI taxonomy): domain Eukaryota; kingdom Metazoa; phylum Chordata; class Aves; order Apodiformes; family Trochilidae; genus Calypte; species Calypte anna. The sequence continues at coordinate 36,586,121 of NC_044246.1, forward strand.
CAAAAGTCTTTGGCACCAAAAACAGCAGACACAACCTTAAATGACCCTGCCCTGACCTCTGCTACCTCTGACTGCACCAGGAATGAAATCCCTTTTGTTTGATGCACTGTCTGACTTGAAAGCTTGAAGGAGGGGTCTTGTTCCTCTGCAACAATACAAAGTAGAGGGTATTGCATGTCCAGCCACAGCCCTCCCTCTGGCAGTCAAGAGGCTGGTGGCCTTCCAGAAGCTGGTAACGCCAGTAAGGACTGACACTGACTACAGTGTTAAACAAACACAGCAAATTACTTCGGGAATTGCCAAGTGCTGTACTAGTAGGTTTACTCCTGCACAGTGTCAGTACTGCAACCACAGGTCTGGTTAGGATCACTGCTGGGAAAAATAAAACTTGCGAGGTAGGCCACACAGTTTCTTTGAACAATAAATTGTCTCTTCAGCCTGGTTTGATCAGCATTAAAGTGTATACAGAGTTCAACAGGGAAATCTCAACCTCCCCCAAAAGTCAATGACAAAAATCTCACTTGTGTCAGCACCAGCAAGTTTTAACCAGATCCTGTGTTATGCTTGTTACAATGTTAAAAATGCTGATCTTAGATAAAGCAAGCAAAATGGCAGCACCTGAATGAACAAGAAACATCCTCAGCCTGGGAAAACTCTCCTTTAGAAACCAGTATTTGTGAGGTCAAACCATGCTGTGCTCTATTCCCAACATTGATCATGGACCAGTCATTGCAGTTTTTCATGTTTCATTGATGACAGCTGCAATATGGGGGTAAAAACACCCCCAGAAGCACTTTTTTTTAAAAGCTTATCTAAACTGAATAGAGAGGGAAAGTTATATCCAGAGCTCTAGTACAGTATCATTGTGTTGACATGAAGTTTAATATGACCAGAAAAACTTTTCCGGTTCCCTGATTTTTCTTCTCTTCTCTTCTCTTTTGCTTTACAGCCTGCTGAAACAGGGATAGTCCACATCTGGTTAGTGTCTGGCTCAGGACAGACACCGAATAGAAAAGCCCATGTCTGGGATTAAAGAGTCAATCATTCCTTGCACAGGGCAGAAGAACCATTTAATGCTTTTCTGCACAGCATCTGGGGAAGTAAAAGTGTGCTGTAACTTTGGGGACATTTTGTTCTGCTTTCTGAACCCCAAACATTTAGCTCAGATTTAGTTTCGTTGATCTTTCTTTCCTCTGAACAGAGACTAAAAGCCAAGTAACAAGCGATGGAACTAGAGAAATGGCCTCATGTTGTGCCAGCAGAGGTTTAAACTGAGTATTAGGAAAAATTTCTTCACTGAAAGGGCTGTCAAGCACCTGAACAGGCTGCACAGGGAAATGGTGGAGTCACCATTTCAGGAGGTATTTAAAAGACATGTAGATGTGGTCCTTGGAGAAACAGTTTAGTGGTGAAACCTGGCAGTGCTGGCTTAACCATTGTACAGTTGGATCTTAAAGGTCTTTTCCAATTATATTATTAATGATTCTATAACAAAAACAATGAAATATACAATAAGGATTAACCTATTTTAAATGTTTCCAACAGCAACTGAATAACACAGATACAGGAAAAGCATGAAACAAGTTCTTCAGTCTTCTTCAGACCCATAGGTGTTGCTAACTAGACATGTTAGGTCCCCAGCAACCAATGGAAACAACCATCATAGAGGCACATCATATAGTGAGATGCAGCAAGGAAGTGATAACAGGAATATAAGCAGAGATCAATGAAAGCTAAAAGTGAGGGCATTACCCATTAAAAATAGTAGGAAAAAAAAAAAAAGCAGCATAAAGTAGTATTTCTGAAATTTCCATATCTCCTACATTATCAAGACGTGGTCTTTAAGCATCACTGTGATCAGTTTACTTACTGCAACAACAGATGAGTAATTACTTAATGCTGTAATGGATTGTATTAAATCTCTCTGAAATGTGATGAGTCTAACAGCAATCCAGCATGTATAAAAGCATTTTTTTAAATCCAGCATAATTAGCCTCATTTCTGTAAGGAATCAGAAACAAAGACAGCCTCCTCCTTAAACATGGGTGCAGATTTCCCTGTGAACAAAGGCACATGCTATGCTTGTGAAGGAAATAATATCTTTCAGTGACTATTCCTGTAAGAGATGGATGTATGACCAAAAAACCTGAGAGAAAAAATCCGAACAAGCCAAACCAAACCAACCCCCCACAGAGGCAGACAAGCAGAGGCAGCACAACATGACTAAGCACTGGGCTCAAGGACCCCACCCCCTCAGGGAGCACTTTGGTTTTCAAGTAAATAGCATCTATTTGGAGTTCCGTCCCATTCAGTTTCTCTCCAACATCCTCCCACCACCCTCGCACCCAAATACATACATCCCCAGTGCAACAATGCATGCCTTTACATATTCTTTGTTGACATACAGGACAGTGGCACAAATACACAACTCACACCATCATTTGCTTGTCCTCATTAGTGCAGCTTGCCTTGCTTTGAATTTTTTCTCAACTGTTTTGAGTCCAAGAAGGTAAATTTTATGGTAAATGCAGAAAAGATGCTCAGAAATGTGAAAATTAAAATAAATTGAAAATGTTTCATATGCATTATGTTAGTTAGGGGCTAACCTTGCATGTCTGAAATGTAGGTCCTGAATTAAAAAAAAACAAATGCAGCTACATAACACTTGATGTGCTTAGAAACACAAATCATTATTTTAACACATCTACTAAAAGCATTTTCTTCTAGGTTGTGATTACAGGTACTTGAAGAACAAACGTGGCCGTAAGACAGTACATCTCTGGAACCTTCCTACTGCTTTACAACGAGCAGCATTGCACTATATTCACAATTCTCCATTGTACCTGCTGACTGTGATCCTGTTAACGTCACCATGATCACAAAGAACTTAACAGAAAATGAAATGAATTGCAAGAACAAAAAAATGCCATGATAAAGGAAGTGAATCCATAAGAATATTCAATATTCTGCCCATGAGGACAAGAACTGGGTCAGAGTTTCTCCCAGCGATATACCTGTCAAAGCTATGTTACAAATACATAACTATAAAATGAATTAAGCAATCAAAAGAGACAAGATCTAAACCTTGTTATCCTTGTTTTATTCTACAGTGGAGAGAAGAATGAAGGAAGAGATTGATGCTACTGAATCAGAGGCACGTCATCTCCTGCATTATTCTTCATCATGACATACTATGAGCAGAGATTAAATAGAAGCCCAAATAAGTTCAAATGACAGAGTCATCAAACTTAGGTGTTTCTAATAAGCCCTTCGCAAGGGTTTCAGGTTTATTAAAAGGAGGTAATGCAAAGACTCCAAAACGGGTAAGAGAAGAGAAGAGAATCAAAGAAAAGGAGCTGCTCTGAATTTCATAACAGGATACCCACAGGGAAATAGGGATAGGAAAGAAGAGGCAAGACCAACATTGTGTTTAATTTTGTCTCCTCTCAGCCAGCAATGCACATAAGGACCAATTAATCTCTCCTTCATATCAGCATAAATGATCAGAAACTCCACAGAAGACCACAAGGTTACACCAGTATAAGTGAAAGAGAATTTAAATTGGCCTTAGATTACTCCAGGTTGTCCAAATTACATTCATGCTGAAATGACAGAGGTTTTTCTCCACAGGGGTGGAGAAAACCTCTTTTTTATTAACACCCCATTCTAGCTACGATCCAGGAGGCCTCTGCACAATGAAGCAGAAGGAAATCTGGGTTACCACCATATAAGTGCCTTCCCTGAGAGCAAACATACCCTCCACCTATAACCCTTATTAGACATCTGAGAACCTCCTAAGATGCAGTGCATGCCCGGCCTTCTCCAAAGACCCAACTCCACAGGGAAACAGTCTTCATTACTGCAAGGGCTGCTGCCTGTGGATCCATATGCTCCTTTTAAAGGGGATGGTGTAGGAGCCCATTCAGAGCCACTATTCTTCCTGTCACAGTCACTCTTCACTATTACTCCCAGTCACAGGCAGTAAAATAAGGGGATGCTACTGAGCTCCTGGACACGAGCAGAAAATTAGCAACAGCCTAGTGTTTAATAGCAACCCCATTTGTAAGTACAGCATATGGCTCTTTCTCTGTGTCATGGGATTTCTTCAGAATAGAGATTATAAAGCACTGCATTTGTTGAAGAACCACCACAGTAATAATAATAATATTAAATGATACAATCAAGAAGTAAAGATAATAGTGACTTCCATTCACAGATCTGAAGCTTAATGACTCAATCCTGGAATTATCCTGGGAGACTTGAAAAGAGGTTTGCCTAGCTGTTAGAAAAGGGCAAATGAACACACACAGGCAGATTAAATGTCGGTGACTTTAAAAGCAGAAGCATCTGGAGGTGAGGTGGGTAAATCCCCACATTCCAGGCCAATTGTCATGATTTTAGACAGTATCTAGGAGACAGATGCTCTTGGCTATTCCACCACTACCCTCCAAGGGGTAGATGAAGAAAGGAATAATGGAGAAAACCTTTAAGGTTAGAAGAAAAAAATGCTCTCCATTATAACTGCCACACCAATAGCCTGGCAGTTGCTGTTGGTGTCCCAGGCATTTGTTTTTTTCTATCCTGGTCCTCTCAAACCAGGAGACCAATGGTTACATGCTACAACTCTAAGTGGTGTCATTTTATCAAGCAGACTGTTAGTGGGTGCCTCTGTCTGTGCCACCCAGAAAAGCTATAGCAGCATAAAACAGAGCTGAGTTAGGCAGAGATAGGCCAGTGTGATTCCTGGAGTTAAAAGGCTCTTCTTGATGTACTTTTATCATCTGAAGAAAATTTACTATTATACTGGAATAAAAGCATCTATGCAAGGCATGATGTTTCCAACCATCCTGCTTTAATAATATGATTATGGTTGGCAAAAGTTCCCTATATGAACAAACTCCAACAGCTTCCACTAATACATTCAAAGAATTGACTAAATGGGAATTAAATTTGTTTCCACTAACTTTTTAGCAGAGGGGCCTGATTATTAAATGTTTGCCATTGATGTGCTGCACTTAATAATATCTTATATTAATATAATATATCATATAGAGAGTGCCAAGAACCACTGGCAACCTTGCCAGTGGAGCACCTTGCTTGTCCTTGAGCTCCAATAATATTGCTGTCATGAAGTTGAGCTACTCCAGAGAAAAATGACAGGAACCCATTTCCAGTTCTATTGCATACCCTGTCCACAATGTCAAGCTTTGGCTGTGACTCCATTTAAACTCTTCTTAGAGGTATCACTGCATAACTTGCTGTGCTGTGAGTCAATCACATGCAGGGCCAACTGAAGGGGAGCTTTTGTACCCCACTGCTAGTGTGCAACAGCCTGGAGGAAACTGTGGGGAGAGGAAGGCCAGGGAGGATAGGAGGCTACCTGCAATGCCAGGGGCACACCACATCACACTATGCCATGCCACCACCATCATTCTGATATTCATCCCAAATGGTCTTGTGGCAACCCAGATGCTCTCTCAGGGGAAAACCAGCCCACAGGATGCTCTTTTTGATCCTATGTATTCCTGTCCTGCAGCTTCCTCACCAAATCTCTCTGGCCAGTGTCCTACAGAGATGCTCAGCTGGACATTACTAGGGGATCGGAGGAGAAAAAAGTGTTCACAGCTTCTGTAGAGATTTTTTTTTTTTTTTTTTTTTTTTTGCTTTTCAGTATCTTTTATGCGTAGCGGTGATATCTGCTGTAGGGAACTGCATGTGGACCCAACCACCACATTCACCCAAGCCATGGATTTGTGGCTCAAGACTCCTCTTTTTGATGGGTTTGAAACCAATTAGATCCACAAATACCAAGGGGCTGCACACATTACCTGGCAGCTTGGTCTTCAGCAACTAGACCTGCCATCCACTTTGGAAAACATGGCATGCTTAGGGAAGGGACTGGGATTTCAGGAGTCAGGAGACTCTGAGGCAAGAGCCCCACTGTTGCCTTCACCATCCAAGCTGTGGTGAGCCAACACAGTGTGAAGGACCAGGAGAAAAAGAGTAAGGCCCACATCCAAACACCTGCAACCCTGGACTTTGAAACAAAAAGACCCTGATATATTAAAATGACTAAGAAAACACACCTGTGATCTCTAGCTTTTGGGAAAGCCAAGATAAGTAATTTTACAGCCTGTACTGTTGACTACTAGTTAGAAAGCTATGGCAGAAACTCATTAGGTCTTAAAGTTTCTATTCTTAGACTGAATTTGGATGTCCCTCTCTTGTGCACACAGACTGTGGCTGAGAAAGTTAAGTAAAATGCATTTCCTTATATAGCAGAAAGCTTTTAGGCTACAAGCATCCCGTACCAGAAGGATTTTCATCCTAAAAATTACATTAGGATGACAATTCAGACACTAATTCTTTGTTTAAGTCCTGTAGATTCAGCAGCTCTTAAAAAAAATTCTTTTAATAAAAATAATAATGAAAAATAAATGCATGTATATATGGAAAAGGATTATGGAATTATGGAAAGTCTCTCTTTAAGACTGAGAAAAAGATTTTAACATACTTTACTGAGAACTTACAGTATTTTATAGTTCATGGTGCATGTTTCATGGTTCACATTTCTACTATTTTTCTTTAAGATTATCCTACGGAACAGTGGAGACTTTGTCCCCTACCACTGTGCACGGCTCAGAAAATTCTATACCATTTCACTTTTGTATAATGGTTCACCTTCCATGAAAGCCCATTTTTTAAAAAAACGCAGCTGGATAAAAAACAAAACCAGTCCACTTTCTAGACCTGCAGCTGAGTGTAGAAGGTCATTCTTCCTAAAACACCAGGAAACACAATTTCAGTAATGTTTTTCTATAGGATGTAGCTACTTAAGTTCAAGTGTCAGTAAACAGAAGGAACAAATATCCTAATTAATCTGCAGGCCACAATCCTCACCCATTACCCACAGACTCCTTAGGGCTCTTTTTTTCCTTAACATTGATATAATTGACCAAGTGTATCAGTCTGACTGAGCAAAGGCTGACCTGAGAGACCTGACAAAGTTCCCTTTCCTTCTCCAACACCTTTATCCAAAAATCAGAAGATTCTTCCAGAACCAAATTCCGTGATCCCTGTTTTTAAGAGGAATAATTACAAAGACACTAAAAGATTAAATAGTTTGCTCACATTTTTTACAATGAATGAAGAGCAATCTAAAGCCTGACTTGTTGGTCTCTCTTCTATCCACCACTTGTGGGTTTACTCATTAAACCAGAGGGGTCTCACAATTATATTTTCACAACAATAATACATTATTGAGTGCACATCAATAACACCACAACAGTTTGTAAAAAACAAAAAAAAATTGTAAGAAATCAAATCAAACATGAGGACATCTCCCCATCTTCATTAAGAGAACTGCATCTTTCATTTAACTCTGAGCACAGGAAAGTAATTTTTAAACAGTTCTGCTAGAGAAGCCAAATCTGCAGATACACCTCCTGTAATAATCCTGACCCAATGCTTTCACAAACTTCTATAGCTCCACACAGCCACCACTAGTGCCTGGGGTGCTAAACTGCAGGTTCAGTCCTGTCAATGTCTTCAAAGGCAAGAAGAAAAAAAAAAAAAAAAAAAAAAGCTGTGAAAATAAGACTTTTACGTTTCATAAGATTGCAGCAGAGGGTAATGAAGGAGCTGGCAGAAGAGCTTGCCAAGCCTCTCGCTATCATCTACCAACAGTCCTGGCTCACTGGGGACATCCCAGATGACTGGAAGTTGGCGAATGTCACGCCAATCCACAAAAAGGGCCGGAAAGAGGACCCAGGAAACTACAGGCCCGTCAGCCTGACCTCAGTGCCTGGCAGGGTCATGGAACAGATCATCCTCAGTGCAATCACACAGCACCTGCAGGATGGGCAAGGGATCAGACCCAGCCAGCACGGTTTTAGGAAGGGCAGGTCATGCCTGACCAACCTGATCTCCTTTTATGATCAGGTGACCCGACTGGTGGATGAGGGGAGGGCTGTGGATGTGGTCTACCTAGACTTCAGCAAAGCCTTTGACACCGTCTCCCACAGCATCCTCCTGAAAAACTGTCAGCCCGCAGCTTGGACAGGAGCACCCTGTGCTGTGTTAGGAACTGGCTGGAGGGCCGGGCCCAGAGAGTGGTGCTGAACGGGGCTGCATCCAGTTGGCGGCCGGTCACTAGTGGTGTCCCCCAGGGATCAGTGTTGGGCCCAGTTCTGTTCAACATCTTCATTGATGATTTAGATGAGGGGATTGAGTCCATCATCAGCAAATTCGCAGACGACACTAAGCTGGGGGGGAGTGTTGATCAACTAGAAGGCAGGAGGGCTCTGCAGAGGGACCTGGACAGACTGGAGAGTTGGGCTGATTCCAACGGGATGAGGTTTAACACGGCCAAGTGCCGGGTCCTGCACTTTGGCCACAACAACCCCATGCAGCGCTACAGGCTGGGGACAGAGTGGCTGGAGAGCAGCCAGGCAGAAAAGGACCTGGGAGTCTGGATCGACAAGAAGCTGAACATGAGCCAGCAGTGTGCCCAGGTGGCCAAGAAAGCCAATGGCATCCTGGCCTGTATCCGGAACAGCATTGCCAGCAGATCCAAGGAAGTGATTCTGCCCCTGTACTCAGCCCTCGTGAGGCCACACCTTGAGTACTGTGTCCAGTTCTGGGCCCCCCAGTTCAGGAAGGATATCGAGGTTCTGGAGCAGGTCCAAAGGAGGGCAACCAGGCTGGTGAAGGGACTCGAGCATAGACCCTACGAGGAGAGGCTGAGAGAACTGGGGTTGTTCAGCCTAAAGAAGAGGCGGCTCAGGGGAGACCTCATCGCTCTCTACAACTACCTGAAAGGAGGGTGTAGCCAGGTGGGGGTTGGGCTCTTTTACCAAACAACTTTCAACAAGACAAGAGGGCATGGACTTAAGTTGTGCCAGGGGAAGTTTAGGTTAGATATTAGAAAGAATTTCTTTACGGAAAGAGTGATCTGTCATTGGAATGGGCTGCCCAGGGAAGTGGTGGATTCTCCGTCCCTGGAGATATTTAAAAAGAGACTGGATGTGGCACTCAGTGCCATGGTCTAGCAACCGCAACGGTGGTTCAAGGGTTGGACTCGATGATCTCTGAGGTCCCTTCCAACCCAGCCAATTCTATGATTCTATGAAAGGACACTGGGATAACGTATTCACACACCAGCACAGGAGTTCTGAGCCAATTTGCTTGAAGCCTCCACCAAGTAAGTGGAATTTACTTCTAGATATGTACTTTTATATTGGGAGGCCACAGTCCATGACAGACATAGAGCACAGCCTTATGTCCTATTACAGACCAAGGTACTCTCTCCTACCATACCCATCATCAGCAGTTGCACAGGAGAATCCTGGGACAGCTTAACAACCTTTTGCTAGGAGAGAGCAAAAGGAACCTGAGAAAAAAAAGTTTCTCAGGAACGTGAGAGAGCAGCATTAAGATTTAGCGCTGATTCATACAGACAAATTTCCTTAATAAGTGCAAATCACTCAATCTGAGATTAAGCAAGACACAGACTAAGGCACCAGGCTCAATTTTTTGGCAAAAGGAGATAAACCTGGTGTACTTGAAAAAATCAAGATCATATTAAAATGATGACATGCATTTACTTATTTTGGTGTGGCAATACCACACCAGATGAAATGCAGAATTCAGCCATACTGCCTTACATTATGCTTGAGGAAGGCATAGGAACACTAAAGGTATTTTAGAGGGAACTTTTAAAATTTATTTTTAACAATTTTCATTGAAAGAAACAAGTTAAAAATTACATGAGAGAGTTTGAATCCAACATTGCAGTCTTATTGCAGCATATGTTAAATATATATAATTTTAAAAAATTCCAGCTAGCCCGTTATCTCTCATAGCATCTGTGAATTTTTTAAATTGCCTTTTCTGCAGACATCTGAATTGGTCACTGGAGGTGGTAAATAAAATTATTTTCCACAGATGTGAGGAACCAAATCCCAGAGCTCTGCAGAGAACAAATGAGAGCTCTGTTCAAGCCACAGCAGAGCCTTCTTTCCTCCCCATTTGAGGCCAAATGCACCCACAAACAGCTGCAATAAAGCCATCACATCAGTTACGGCCCTATTGCTGCGGAGGAACTGCACAAAGTTGCATTTACTTGTTAAAAATGATTGATTTAACTCTTCCCAGTATCCATGCTCTGTGCAATCTTCCTGCTTGCTATACCATCTGCTATAATTCTCCCAGGTTGGCTTTGGCATACCGTGACATATGAAAATCAATCAAAACTGCTCCATACGTCAGCACCCAAGGAGGAAGGGCCACATGTGCGACCTCACCATTTGTTTCATACTTCTGCTGCCTGCCCAGCTAGTGTGGAGACAGTGCGTTTCTCCCCTTTCCAACAATGTGATCTTATCACAGGCAGCTGGCCTGCACTCTGCACTTTCATTTTTATTGTGTGGGTTCTCAAATGCTGATGCAAATAGTCTGCAGAACATCCTCCCTCCACGGCGTGTGGCTTTTTTTTTTTTTCCCTCTTCAACCTCCTTCCACACGGTGCACTCCAGCGTCAGGCTGGCTCCGGCCAGCTCCCATTGTTCACATTGTTATTTTCACGTCAAGGGCGTGAGAGGAATATTGGACTTTTTTTTTTTTTTTTTTTTTTTTACAAGAATAGCAATTCAAAGCCCAGGCCTTGAAATCACACTTGCCGTTTACAGAAAAACAGCTATTGGATTCACCGCAAGGCCAAAGATGAAGGACAGACCTACGTGGTTAAAAAAGGTGGATGCTAATATATATTAAAGCAGGACAAAAGAAAGAAGCCATTTGCAGAGGAGGATGAAGACACCAAAAATTTAATTTGCTCTGCAGTGGCCTAGATAGAAGAGGAGCTGCCACAGCAGATTAGATGAGCAGTCCGCTGAGGCTGCCGTGCCAGCACTGCCTGGGCTATCTCTAAAAGCGTGAGAGAAATGATGCGTGTGACCAGGAGTGACAAATGGGAAGAGGTAAGTAGCCAGCTAACTGTGCAGGGCTGTACATGTGCTTGAAGAGGAGCTACCTCCCAATACCTGCTTGTGAGCCATAGCACCACATATTTCCTCAGGTGCTAAAATGCAAATGTTGCCTTTTGCTGCAAAATTGCCAGTCTTGCAGCAATGCATCCACACCATTTATTTACCATGCCTCTTGCAACTGCAGGCTGAAGCAGCTGATGAGGTGTCGGGAAAGGAAGTTTAGCCTTTGATTAGCTCTACATTTACTATAGAATCTGTACACTTTACAGTATGGAGTGTGTGATTTTTTTTTTTTTTTTCCTCTTGGCTTCATTCAACAGGAAAAACAGGAGGAAATGAACATGTTGCACTATTCCCCTTCACAGATGGTTTTTTTAAAAAAATATTTTTAGATGCTGATCTCCTTCACAGTTCAGAAAGCCTCAGGCCTGCCTCCTGAAACCTTTCTTTTTTATATCTTATCCACTGATCTTGCCTTCTCCTACGACCACTTTTATCACACCTTTTCCAATTGCTGCCGCCAAAGGAGATGACAACTTTTCACATGCTATTCCAGCCTGCCCTCAATTCTATGCCATACAGGTTTACATCTTCTAGCTGTGTTTGAATGCCTCTTTAATACAGCTGAGTATCCTAGCAATGCCAGTGGTTACTGTGGTTTACCCAATCACCCCCACAAGGTTTACACCAAGAATCCCTGAGTGTTTGGAAGGAGGAAGCCCATGAGAATTCATAGGTACCTCTGGATCTTTGTGGGGTTTTCAGCTAATATGAAATCTCTCCTGCTGCCTTCTGTTCCTTCAGCACCCTTCACCCTCCTTCTCCTCCTCTCCCCATCTGCACTGGTATTTGCAGCCCTTCAGGTGCTCTCTATCCTCTATGCTCATGTTTTGACCTGAAGCCTGAGAGAAGTCTTCCCACTGATTTCATAGGGCCTCAGGTTAGTTCCCAATTTAGTTTCCACTTCCTCCTCAAAATCCTCCAAATCCCTGCAATACTCTTGGTTCAGGTACCAACTTCTCCTAACTAAAAGTTCCCGCTTAAATTTTCTCTGCTCTGAGCTGCAGCCAGTTATCATTATTTATTCTGTGGCTTCAGAGCATGCCCCTTGTTTGGCATACAGTCCCTACACTTCCAAAACTTACCTCATCAGGTCAGGACAAATGCTCCTTGCCTAGTACCACTGTATTGGCTTTCCAAGTTTCTTACACAGGACTACACCAAAAAGATACTAAAAAACCTGAGCTACTTGGCCAGGAATGGGTTCTCCAGGACCCTACACTGGCCTTTCCTCTCCTAATTACTCTTTCAAGTGTCTCAGCAATTTCAGGCACTACAACAACAACAACTTCCTCTCTCCACAAACAGCAAGTCAGAACTTCCTAAGAACCAGAAGTTACACATAAAGCTGCCTTATCCTTTAAATAAATCAGCAATTCTGTTTATGAAACACTTGGGATACATCGGCTATCTGAAGAAGCATTATGATACTCCTCTGGACTTCACCCAGGATTGGAACGAAACCCAAAATTCATTATTTTTGTGATTGCACACTTAGATGTATACTGGTAATTTTTAGTCCTGGTAATTTATTGAACTGCAGGTTCTCAAGAGGCTTTACATATTCTTCCTTAGATACTTTAGTCTCTGTTAAAGAGACAAAGGTTAAATTTGTATTAACCACAGTCAGTGTTCCTCTCCCTATAGCAAGCAGTTGCAGATACACTACTTGGACCTTTGGATCATGTATCTCACTTCTTTGAAAACAGCTTGCAGCCAGATCCTGGCACATCACTATTGATGGTCATGGGAGACTGTACATGTACTGAGTTTTTTTCTTACCTCCATTGGCAGCACATGGAACTAGACTACTGATCCCCCTCTAAAATGGGCACCTGATGCATGCTCTTCCCCCACCACATCCAGCAAACCTTTCACTCATGTTGCATACATCCCCATACAGGCTCTTCTGGATGGCAGCCAACAGGACTATGGCAATGGTACAGGGGCTGGCAGCAGGAGGTAATACAGGGCCTGACAGGGTACAGGGGTTAGAAGGATCCCAGTCCCAGACATGGGGGCCACCTGAGACAAAGAAATGATCAGCCTTTGTTGCACCCAGCTGTTCAGTCCTTCTGTTAAGGAGGGAAGGATATGGTAAGTATGCCCCTCACTACCACAGGATAGGTAATGTAAGTTTCCATGGCTGTGGGGCTAGTCAAATGTAAGGAACAACAGGACTAATCCTTCCTCAGAGGAGTCCCCCACCACCAGTGTGCAGCCACCATTGTTGCTACAGTTGTGTCTCTCAGGGAAGCCTCCCTGCCCGTGCTGTCCTTTTACCCTGCAGAGCATACAAAACCAATGTCATTTTTGTTCCAGACCTGGAGCTACCAATGCTCTCTCCTAAAACCTTCCCTACTGCTGGTGAGAGGGTGACTCAGAGACTGACTGTAGGAGAGGAGCAGCAAGTCTTGGCAAAGTGCTTTGCTAAGACCAGAAACATTATGAGGGAAATTGAATTCTCCCAGAAACTGAAGAATTTATCTGATGTGGGAAGAGATCAGGTCATCCACCTCAAATTAGTATGTGCTACAGTCTTGGAGAGAGATGTACTGAGACAGCAAGGGAAGCACCTCACTTTAAATGAAGGCTATAACCACATGCAGTGTGCTCTGTCATCAGTCCTCCAAATGCCAGAACCTTGGTCTTGGGCTTTGAAAAATAAACCATTGCTTTATTTTACTGCTAGGCCTGCCTAACACTGTGGAACAAGATGAATTAGGGTAGAGAAATAATAAAGGAAGATGACAGCTATGACGTAGGAATGATGTGCACATCAGAAATATGCTCCAAGAGCTTGGGGCAGGAAGATGGAAGGGCAGGAAGGGCAGGGGGAGCAGAATGCCTACTCTTTGCTGTAATAACACTAATCTCATATAGCTTGTCCCTCCCTCTCCATATTATTCCAGCACCCTGTAGTACCCCTTACAGGGGTAAGAGCACAGAGGTCCCAAGGGCTAGCTTCAGAGCCATTGCTTCATGTCACTTGCTACATCCCTGGCAGAGGCAGGCCAGGACATCAGTTCATTTCCAAACCTTCATGAGGGATAGATATATCTTAGTAAGCATCAAACCAGCTGGCTTACAGCACCTGGTATTGATGACACATTTCTCTGATGGAAACATGTCAGGAACACCAGCTCTGCCACACACTCTAAACCTGAGACATGTGTACAAAGGAGGTGCAGGACTCTACTGCCCTATTCCATTCTAGTAGAACTGGAATGGAATGCTTCTTTCAGCCTTATGCTCTGCTGTTCTCATAAAATTCAGTTATAGACAATATCAAAGTTTCAGTACTTTTCTAACAGTAATTAACCAGGCTAGGACTAGCTACAGATCCCCAAAGGGCCCCCTCATTTTAACTCATTTTGGACATCAACATCACTGAGGAAGAGTTATTTCCCAGTAAAGATGGCACTAACACTTCCTGCAGTTTCATTCACCCCTCCGAATTTTGACCATGCAATCAATCAGATTGGAACAAAAACCAAAAACCAAACCAAACCAAAAGCTAAAAAAAAAAAAAGAAAACCAACAGGAAGAAGTCTGAAAATAATTGATTAAAAAACAAAACCAAAACAAGCAAACAAAAAATCCCACTGGATTCCATTTTCAAAAGTGTTATTAAATACTCTTTGGATTTGTCATCTCACCAGAAGAGCCTGGTCTAAAAATTTTGCATTCTTTCTATTTGTGCTGAGGAATGGTGCCCTTAGCTAGTCTCTTGTGTATTTCATTTTTTGTGAGGCTTATGTGGAGAATTAGACAAATTTATGAACTACCTAAAGAACACACTAATTTACTCAAAGCAGTATAAATGACACATTTGATCAATCCAATACATTCAATGCAGAGTTATTCCTGTCTAACTGGTTCTTGGGAGACCTAAAATAGCAAGGGCTTCCTAATGAGTGAAGACTGAGGATGGGGTGGGGAGCACCATCCCATGATTTGGAGACAACCACTTGATTTCCTAGCAGGGCTGGATTCCTGACCTCTAAAGCATATTTAAGGGGAGAGAATGTGAAGAAAAGTGTACGAGGACATACTTCACCTGCTAGATAAGGAAGCAGGTCATGCTATGGGAAGCTAACCCACTCCCTACGAGGGATTTGTGATTTCTCCTTGTTCCTCCAGGAAACACAGTGCTATCAGAGGCATGGTCATGCTTCTCTTTAATCTTGTCCTCCTTTGATTCAGAAGGAGACATTTCTTTGACTTCTTTTCTTAACCTCTACGTTTCATTAACTGCAGGACTTCAAAGCAGGTTTGAAGACTTGACTTGGAAGGGTTAAGTTCCGCTGTAACAGATGCTGATAAAATTCTTTAAAATCATACCCAAACCTTAATTGCTGGTGGCAAAGACTATTTGAAGCACACAGGGATGCCAGGAATACCCTTCTGCCCCAGTGCTGACAGCAAGGAAAACATTGGTCAGCAACGATAGTTTTTCTATGGCACACTTCACACACACTGCTTTGACTGATGCCACCAGGGATGGTAACACTGATGAGAGGGGTACACAGAACTATTTCTCCCTAATCTAACCTAAAAATAGAAAATCCATGGCCAGAATAACTCCCTCCAGACACTCCATCCCTATGAAGCTGCGGGAACTGGAGGGCATTGAAGTGAATTGCTCAGTCCCATCTTTCATGAGCCAGCTGCTGAGATGGAGAAATAAGGGTGGAGGAAGACGGGTAAAGAAATGGGAGAAGGTATAACTAGGTATACAGACTGAGTGGTCAGGGCTGTCAGGGATACCTGTTGGGCAACCCTATCCTTGATTCACACAGCTGGGGCAGAACAACAAACCAAACCTGCTGCTCAGATCATATCAGGCTCATCAAACCCAGGTCTGCCATCTGGAGAAGCAAGGGGATCCTGGCTGCCTTCACTGACTAGCAGGGGAACATCCAGGATGGAGAGAGCAAGTGTAGCATAGCACCAGTGCCCATCCAAGGCATATTCCTTGCAACACCCCATTTTTGGTTCCCCTATTACTTGCCAGGGAAGCTGACCACTGAAGACAATATCATTCTCATCTTCCTGCAATTTTTTGTCTGAAATGAGACATCTTGCCCAATTAGCATCAGGGGATATTGTAGATATGACCATATAGCCTCAACACAGCCACCAAGCAGTACACGAAAAGAAAAAAGAAAACCATTTTTTGACAGCATTCATCCCTTGCAAAATTTTACATTGCTTAGGAAGTTCCCCAAGGGACCTGAGCTTACACAGGAGCCACCCCCTTTCTGTCACCATCATTATCCTTCAGTCCCTTTGTCATATCCACCCCAGCCCCTTTCAGAGCAGGCTAACGCTTTGCTTCCAGACAGACACTCCATATACTGTGAGCCTTTGGTAATGCTCATTAATAAATTTCCTTTGCCCAGGACCAACCTTTGTCCTCCTACAGGCTTTTTCTGGCCTCATTCATTGCTTTTAATCCTCATGGCCTTCACTTTCCCCTTCCACAACTCACTGAAGAGCCCCCATGTCCTGAGTGAAGGCCTTTTGTATCCCATTACCAGCCATGGGAACCTCCTAATCCCTTGTACTCAGTTTTGAGATCACATGGTAGAAATGCAGTCGGAGGCCTCCCAAGGCATCAGACTAAACAAGGTATCCTCTGTCTTTCAGCTAACCTTCCACTGAGCAGCACTGTAATACTCCCTTGCAGACAGTGTAAGTGCAGAAGCCCTTTTTTAATAGTAATAAAAAGAATGTTCTTTTCACTTCACTGAAAACATTGAGGATTTCCAGAAGCAAGTCAGGCAGGCAGCCTCCCCTCTACACCCACTCCCACAGGCGTGTGTAGGGCAGAAGCTCGCTTTCTGTCACTCCTCCAACCCCTCTCTCTTCTCTGATGCCCACAGAAATGTTTTTATACTTTTTTCCTGGATGCCGTCCCTCTTTCAGAGCTTGACTGAACCTCTCATCCCAATCACAGGCCTCCACATTCAAGGTGTAGCTCAAAAAGTAAAAAGAGCATATTTTTATAAGGCCACGGTAATGTGGCCTGGCACAGTAAAAGAACAGACAGGTCAGCCTCTCTACACCATCATAAATTCATGTTAAGTGATAAAACTATTCATTCACTCATTACTACCTCCTCTGACAAAGACTGTGTTGGTCAATTATTTCAAGGGATGCCCCATTACAAGCTGGAACTCAGTTCATTCACTGAATTGTTTTATAGGCCAATGTACATCAATTTTGCACAGGCTGTTTTGTTTTTAGAGCTAATTTCTCATCCTAACTCACATCACAGACACATAACTCTGCTTGGATTAATTCAGATCTCAGAGAAGCTTCTGCTCCATTACCCACTGTTACTGACGTATCAGAGAGGCCATGAAGTAATGCTCTTAATGATAACAAGGGGGATATTTTAGCCTTTAATACCATTCCTGCTTCCCGTGCCTAAAATGCAAAGAAAGAGACATGGGTATTTTGGGGGATGAAGAGAAAATCTTTGCTAGCCACATGGCACTCTTCAGTGGCAGATGCAACCCTTCAGCAGGTGACCCCTTTTTCTCTCTGTAACAAGCAATTCGATCAGTGATTCCTCACGCTTTAAAGCAGTAACAGGAAAGGAGAGAGACCACTGTCACCCAAATCAAAGGGAACAGACCACCAGGAGCAGGAACTAATTTATACCACTAAAGACATGAAACAGCTTTAAAGGACTGAAAGCAATAAGGGTCAAAGAAAAACAGAGCTTTCTTTGAGCAAAATGAAGGAAGATGCTAACAACTGGAGACATGAAGACTGTGCAGCTGCTGCAGGTAAGTACAAGCAGCATGTGGGAAAACACTGAGGAAAAGCTCCAGACCAAGTGAGTCCTCCTCAGGGACTTACCAGGCTGCTCAGTCTCCTCAGCTGAGAGAAACCACTCAGGCTGATTTTACACAGCCAAAGTGAAAATACCCACGTCAGCTGTGACTCAGTGACCAGAAAAATTCAGCAAGGTGGGTAGCATAACATTCCAGATTTGCCCCTAGCAAGCTTCTAACTGATGGGACAGCCAGCTCCTGGCAGGAGAAAGCACCAGGGGGAAGGGGGAAAAACTGAGTTACAGCAAGAGGGTTGGATTCTCAAAGGGGACCAAACAGCCAATATTCTGGCTCTCAGGACCATTCCTTCAAATTTATTTGAACAGGAACCCCCAACCATCCCATACCCACCACAGATTTCCCATAAACAGGAAACAGCAGTGAAACTGATAAAAATCTTCACAGCACCATGATTGACAAAAAATGATAAAATTGATAAAAATCTATAAACTTCACAGCACCATGGAGGGGAATCCTGGGATGTTCTCTCCCAGGTAGTCATCTTTCTGCAAATATCAGAGACCTGTGGACTCTGGGAGGACAGCCTGTATTTGCTGGGGACAAGTCCTTGGTAAACTGAGACACCTTTTCCCTCAGTGTGTCCCCTTCACTGCCTGCTTCTCTGCAGCTCCCAGCATTTGTTCACAGTTATTTTCTCATAGAAAATGAGGCTATTGAAAAAAAGTTATCTTTATTTTAAATGGTTTATTTAATCTCATCCAACCCCAATTTTAACCATGTCATTTTTGCAAGGTTAAGCTGCACTGGCTAATCAAAAAGTTTTGTCTTCTGCTTACCTACAACATCATCACACACAAAATTATACTGTCAAAACCACATCTGCTTTCTTCCAAAAACACTAAGGAACTAGTCAGGTAGCCCACAGAAGGATTTATCCAGGGCTTTTCTTTAGCATCCAGGCACATCTGTCCCTGTGTTTTATACTAGTTGGGCAGAATTGTAGAACAGGAGTTAAGTTCCTGTATGTCACACACAATAAACAAATAAACAAACAAACCCAAAAAAACACACACACATAAATAAAACCAAACAAACCAGAACTGAGAAGCCCTGACTCTTTCAGAACCTATAAGTGACACCAGAGAGGTGAGCAAGCCATGTAGATGGGTATATGCAACACCAGGCCTATAGGAACAATATCCCACTTAAGAGTTTGCTCAAGTTTTCTGAAAAAAAAAAAAGAAAGAAAAGAAAAGAAAAGAAAAGAAAAGAAAGAAAAGAAAAGAAAAGAAAAGAAAAGAAAAGAAAAGAAAAGAAAAGAAAAGAAAAGAAAAGAAAAGAAAAGAAAAGAAAAGAAAAGAAAAGAAAAGAAAAGAAAAGAAAAGAAAAGAAAAGAAAAGAAAAGAAAAGAAAAGAAAAGAAAAGAAAAAAAGTGTATCTCAGACTGCAAACTAACATAGTTCATAATACAGGACAAGAGGAGGTGGCCTGAAGTTGCATCAAGGGAGGTTTAGACTAGATCTGAGGAAGAACTTCTTTACTGAGAGAGGAATTAGGCATTGGACTGTGGTCCCCAGGGAGGTGGTGGGATCATGATCCTTGTTAAGTATTTAAAAACTGTTCAGATGAGGCACTTCAGGACATACTCCAGTGAGTGATACAGAAACGGATACATACATTTTATTCAGGGGTGGAGAATGCTGACAGTTGGATGTGGGATCTGAGAGGTCTTTTCTAACTGTGACAATTCTGTGAACATTTACATTAGTAGTATTGAAAAGGAAAGCTATAATCCATAGCTATCTAACACTTCTCCACCAAAATTTCTTTGCCACTGATGTGAAGGGGAATTTTACCTTTGCTGAAGCCCTAATCTGTCTGGATTCTTCAAAGAACAGAGGACAGGCAGAGTTGTTCTGGCTCATAGCATGAGAAAGATAAATATTCACCAGTTATTCACCAATACAAACTATTTTGTAATTGAGTTGGGTTTGGCAGGTACAAGTAGAATCAAATTAATTGAGTCTGATTGGGTCAAAATAGCATTCAATCTGAGCCACTAAAAGGAAAACCTGTTTACATTTTACAGAGTGTTACCTGGAGGTGAGATTTCCTTCCTAGCACTGCTGAGATGCAGCACCCTGCTGACCCAGTAAATGTTCAGAACCACATGGGACCTTCCCACTGCTTCCTGAGGCATGGCTAATGAGAGAACTACTGTGTTACAGAGCTGCCAAAAGATAATGTCCTTTACTCTATAGGACTGTTTCATCGATGCTGATGGCTGTGACTTCTATGTCAGTAAAGACAACGGCTGAGTAAAGACAATGAAAGATGAACCCCTTATATTTGCAGAATGCTGCTGGCATTCATTTGCTCCCACACACTGTTATTTCTTATCCACTACAGAGCTCTGCATTTTAGCCAGAACCTCTCTGTGCCAGGTCTCTCATTTTTGAACCTAGGAAAAGTTAACTTGTAAGAAAGCTGTCAAATAACTAGGAACCTCACAGGAAGGAGCAATTCCAGGAACTATCTGCAAAATAAAAACACATGCACGCAGGTAGATGGTGATTAACTTCACACCCGATGGACTCTATGCAATCCATATGAAGCAGCATGTGGCAAACACAGAACTATTGATCTATTCATGGAAATCCTCTCCCAGCTTATGGGGGAGGTCTGGGCAACACTAGGTGAGAGTTGAGCTTGTTCTGCATCAGTGCCTCAGCCCTTTTGAAGAGAGGAAAGGCAAGGCCAAGATTAACATAGTGAAGAAACAACTGCAAGGGATCAGTCAGAGGAACTCAGTGACAGATTGTCTATGAATTTAAATGCCCTAGGCATGTGAAACTGAGCAGGGCAAAAGAACCACATCCACCTTTTCCAGATTCACTACAATGACAGCAATTTCTTACATATACTGTGACAAGATGGCTCGAAGGAAATGCAGCACAGCATTTCCTTTCTGGGATTACTGCCATGTTGTAAGCAATCAGCCTTGCTTCCATTATATTTCTACACAGACAATGAGATTTTTTGTTTTGTTTTGTTATTTTAATAGAAGAAGTGTAAGTGCTCGATTTTCCATTAATTTCTTCAGAGATGGATTTTCCAGCTGCTTCTGATTATCACCTCTTCATTCAGATCTTCTCAAAGACAAGATTAAAGCAAAAATGCCATTTATTGTCCCCATGTTTACAGTATTTCTAAAGCTGACAGTTTGTTCTTCAGGACTGATGGGGGGTGAGGAGGGTAGGGAAGTTATATGCTTGCTTTCAAATGAAAACAGGCAGTCTTGGGGAACAGAGAAGATAAAAATCTCATCAGTTTAAAGCATTCTTTAAAAATTCCACAGAATCAGTTTAATAGCACCAAAGGTTGAATCACATAATAAATGATGCATCAAATGCATATAATTTTCACAGTTACATCAAGAGCTGTCTACATGTATGTCCTCATGTGCAGTCAAAACCTTCAATGCAAATAAGGCTGAGTCAGACTGCAAAAAAGGCTGCTTCTTTCTCTAACATGAAACATATGTTAAGAGTGTGTTCTCTTTACAAATTTCAGCAGAAACTCAGAGTACATTGATTTAGATACCAATATGAATTCTGACAACAAATTTGTATCTTTTAAGCCTGTGCTCTAAGTGGCTATACCCCAATAAAGAGAAAATGCAGTGTCTAAATTCTGAAGCTGAAAGTTTCAAAGTATTTAGTAATTTTAGATACTCCTCCTGAGATGCTTTGGATACGTGAAAGTTGCAAGATGAGAGCTCAGCATTTTCTAAATGTCAGGCTCTCTCCAAATCCAGATGTAATAGCTTAGGCACCTAGTTCTATATTTGAACACATTCAAATTTAAATACTGACAGTTCCAGCACATAGTAATAATTCATACTCTCTTCTGAGATACAGATTCCTATAGTCAATATAGTTTAGCCACTTAAATGTAAGCAGTTTGGTTTCTTAGGCATTTACTGGCTTCTCTTTCAGTTGCATTTGCTCACCACCTCTGAAAATCATACTGTTTTTATTTAGGAGTCCAAAACCAGAATTAAGTGTAGCATGATGTTTAACAGTCATAACAAGTGCTACCGGCCAGAGGTCTCAATACTTTGCAACAGTAATGAAGTACCACAATCCTTTCATAAATGGGAAAACCTAAGTGAGAAAGACATCTTATTCCAGTGCAGATGGTCTAAAAAAAGATAAAGAAAAAAAGAAGACTACTTCTTTAAGTGAGAAACATGGAAAGATTGCAGTATTACAAGCTTCTACAAAGCCAATACATTGGAGACCCTTCAATAGCCAAGCATGTTACTGAAGTTAGCCAAGAAACTAGCCACATACTTAATAGATGCTTAGAAGACTAAAACAACTAGATTTTTGTAACAAGAGATCTCATTATTATTTAAAAGCAAAATAGAAAACCTTAAACAATTAACCTTCTGACAAGCAGTCCTAACAGGGAATTTCCCCAATAGCAAACCTGTGGACCAACAGGTGGTGAGCCACCCAAGTGGCTGATTTGGGAAATGTATTCCTTTGATAGCAATGGTGTACAACGCCAGTCCCCTACATGGCTGAATGTTAGCTAGTCCTGTACAAGCCCAAAGCCCCTGATCTAAGAATCCAAGGATAAAACATGGCACTGGGAATTCCCCAGAAGTGGGCATCCTCCACTTTCAAACAAGAACCCCTGAGGTAGTCATGATTCAAAGAACTATTTTCTATGGCTGCATATAAAGCAGCAGTCAAAGCTTCAGATCTCATCTAAAGCTATGCTGAAACTATGCTAAATACAGGTTAATTTAGATAGATGATTCGCTTTCTGTTTCTACTTCCAGTTGAACATGAAGATGTATTTTTCAAAATTCCTCTCCTGTTCGATCTTTTGCATAAGTGAAGTGCTGGGCATCACACCACAGCAGTTCTATCTTTCTTCCTTTCAAACTCCAGGCCATGGTTCTGTTTACAAATGTTGATAAAAATGCTTTTGACAAGAAGTATAAACTGCAATACTAAATGAACAGGAGCCTGCCATCCTGATGAAAATTTACAAACCATAAAAGTAACTAATAGAACTTGGCCAGAGAGGCAAGACTTACAAATATGCCTTCAATAACAGCTACATAGGGAGCTGTTTGTTTTAGTTGAGGGTCTTAAGAAAAGAATATGGTAATTTTAAAGCTGCATATTTTATGTAGTTGTCAACAGTTTTCTGCTGCTTTTTGTTCTGTTGCTGTTCTGTATTATAAAGAGTGATTAGTTGGGGAAAAGCTGCACTTCTGGGTTAAAAGAGGATGCCAAGTGCCTCTGGACTATATAGGATGGGAAAATAATGTTTTGTACCTCTCTGCAGGGAGAGATTAACAGGTGCTTCTTGTTTCTGCTAACCTTATTTCCTGCAGCATCATCATACCAGTGCAGGGACCCCCCCACTTTCATGGGCTCCATATGGTTCAGAACAGGATTAAGTTTTGGCAGCACCGAGGCCAGGCCATCTCCCCACACAAAATAACAAATTCAGTTTTTAATTGGAATATTTTAATCTAGACTAACTCTAGGGATCTCAGCAGACTTACTTAAGAGGTATGATGACAAACGTGAATACAGGATCCCTTGCTCTACACAGGTAAACAATCTGTTAAAAAGAATGTAACAAACAGGGCATAATGCCTTAGTTGCATTTTTTCCACGTGGGTCTCCACCCTTCACAATAAATCTAGCCTTGACATCTTAACTGAATAGTTCAGCCAGGAACCCAGGTAGACAGGTTGGTTGCTTGTTGGCTGGCAACCTCACTGCTGTGTTTAAAGGTCTTTATAAATTAACGTCAATGCTTCACGTAATTGTTTTTTCAACCTGGTCAGGTTTCTGTGCACTCTAATTGTTCTATAGCAATGTGGTAAACACTTCCTGCAGACAATTTGTTAGGAAGTTGGGATTTTATATAACCCAGGAAATGAAGTCACCAGACCTGTGGGTTGTGTGTAATGATTCAGTAGCCTGGTTCCTGCAAAAAGCAGGCACTTCAGACACAAAAATCCAGAGGCAATAATAACTACTGGAAAGAAAATGGGTGTATAACAGTTCCTCCATTCACTATTTTCAGAAACTCAGAAAACTTCGTAGAATGTCCCCAGATTTCCAGCCATTTGTTTTTTTCCTTGATGCCAAAATTATAACTAAATTCTGATCCCTCTCATCCTCTCGTATTCATTGCATTTGGGAACAAAACAAGACACAAAGCATTGAAGGGGATGGAATTTTTCATCCATATATCCATCCATATATCACGTGTCCATTTCTATTAACATCTGATTTTGCATCAATCACTTCATCAGTGTTCTGGAAAAAAGTGCTATATAGCTACAGCTAGTGCAGCATTCCTTGAAATGGCCCAAGGGCTCTGAAAAGCTTATAGCTTTCTTGTTCTAAATTAACTTGGATTTGACTATCTTTGGATATTTCTGAATCTTTTGTTTCAGAAAGCCTTCGAGGAAATTCATGGAAATGCCAGATGCTTTATGACTTACATTATTTGCATTTTACCTGAATAACTGTTTCCTGGGAAAACGGATAATAAGATCAAATTAAAGTGCGCTGATATTTCCGGAATATGAAGAAAGCAGCATACTGCTGGGATCCTCCAATTGAGTGCATTCTTAGAGCACACCAAAATAATATCCACATGATTTTCCAAGCACTGCCACAGTTTGAAATTCATTTATGGCACTATCCCTGTACAGTTGTTTAGAATTAGATTTACGCTTTTGTTCCTATTCCACATCTTCTACTTCACATGCCATTAAACTGATCTTTTTAAAGTTTGTTTTATATAGCAGAGATACTAGTTTTTTACATAATCCTCTTTCTTGAAAGTTTTTTTCCCCTGTCTTTATGAACTGTAAGATGTTGTCTTCTTTGCTGTGAGTTGATCTCCTGAGCCACGCTATTCTGTAGCTCTGCAAGCTTTAGTCTAACCTTCATCACCATGCAGCTGTGGTGTGTGACCTCAACACAGTCTTCTCCCTAAGTCCTCTAACTGCGTAAGAGGAACCAAAATATTAGTAAGCAGAACCACGTTTCCTCTCAATGGCCACAACAAATGCCAATGCAAAGGAGGAGGAAAGAAGGTAAAATGTAAAAAGACTAAAGGAATTTCACATTGTAGACAAAGGAATAAACCTTGCCTGCCTAGTATCCTGGAAAAGATTTCCCGTTTAATAAAATAAGAGTTAAAATCAGGAAGTCTGTTCAATCCATATATGTTCAAGTGGAAATATTGAACCACAAAATCATCTGCTCCCAAATTGACTGGTTTTGAAGGTAGTTACTGGAACCTGAGGTCTTCTACAAGTCTTAGCTTTCTACAGACAGGAGTGATCGCTCTGCAAACTACTGTCAGTTCTTCTTTAGCACAGCAATTTAAACACTGTAAGACTTTCATTGTTGATGTGGGTGGGCACACATAGGTATCTTCCCCCTTATCCATCTGACTCATAGGCAGAGGGTTGAACTGGTACAGCTCCTACCATCCTTTCTCAGTAGTACCCCTCTTCTCCCAGAATTATACCATATCTGGAAACCTGGGTCTGCTCCTGGCTTGTACAGTTTAACAGAGTGCTACATTATCTTCACAACGCTTCAAACACTATCAGGGCTTAGCAGAAGTCATTATTTGCCTGTGAACTCTGAGTCTAAATTCAGAAAAATATACCTAGCCCCATATCTGGAAGGTTTCTTTTCTGGCAGGGATACAGAAAAAAAGTCTGTGTTGGAGAGGAAAAGGAGGAAAAATCTGAATGATCACATCAAGGTAAAACATCGGGAGTGGTAGAAAGCAGATGAGAAGAGATAAGGGAAGGCTTGAGTAACCTTTCATGTAGTTGAATCCTGACTGGCCAGATCAGGTTTTATGCTAGCCACATTTAAACACTGTATATGAAAGGAATGAGTAGAAGACAAGTACTTTTTTGAGTTTCCTGGAAAACACCAGTGAAAGCAAAGAGTAGAAAAACAGGTGGGTCTAGCATGTGTGGAAATAGAAAACAGGCAGTGAAAGATACAGCACCAAGTCTCAGGACAATGAGAAAACAAGAGAATTTTGGTTCCCTCATTACAGAATATAATCATCTATTATTAGATGCTGCTTAGTGTTCTTACCCTACTTTGATTAAATGAACCTAGCTTCTTTCCTCTTTTTGTCTTTGATGTTTCAAAGCTATTAGCTAGACTGCAGAATTTACTTCTTTTTTTGTTCAATTTTGATCTCACTGAAGTTTTTCTCTTCAAAGGTCACTTGATAATGAAGCCAGTGATAAAATTGATCTTCAAAAGGGGAGTGGAAATAAAACTAGGGTTAAAAAAAAATTATTGTGGAGAACATCCTACACTGATTTTGATAGGAATACCCCCTGGAAATTAAGCAAGCCTGGTTTATCCTCCCATTACCCTCAATACTGACATTTCTTAACTTCCAAACATAACAGCAATTCTGTTGCACGTTTTTACACATTATATGCATGCACTTAAGCTGCTAAGTTCTTCACAGTTGGAAAATAGATTCAGAGCTCCAAATGGATAAGAGAGGCAACAGTTGTAAGTAAAACCCAAGGGAGAAATAAAAGGACTTAATAGCAAGCTATTATTAAACTCTATTTGATATATTAAAAAAATCACAAGGAAGCCTGTCAAAAAAATTACCGTGATCAAACAAATTATAAGGCAAAGCTGCCAGTCATGTCTTGCAAACTGGTACATCAGAGACACAACGGGAAATAAAATGCTCAGAGCCCAACACAAAATCAGGACTGTGCTCTCAAATGCAGGCCTGTCCTGCTCACTGCCCATCCTGCCTCCATCAAGCCAGCACTAGCTGCCACCTCAACACCTTGTTCTGCACACCTGGCCAGCCACACAGCAGCTGAGGATGCTGCAGAGGCTCAATGCTGGGCTGGGAGCCCCACTCCCACTTTATTCCACCTCCTCCCCAGTGAAATGGTTCTTCTCCTCAGCTCCTCGTTATCTTCTGCCTACGCACCCACTGTATTCACATGTACTTTGCCACTTTGCAAAGTGCTCTTGGGATTACTTAGGTACTGCGTCAGCCCAAAGTTGCTCTGCTTTACAGAGCCGCAATCCTGGCTTTATCAAACTCAATCTCACAGAGCAAACAAGTGCCAGAGAGATTAACTTTGAAACGTTCCCTTTAAAGTTCACAGAATATCACAACCAGTACTTTTTCAAAACCCATCCCCTTCTTCAAGAGGTTTACCCCGTAAAGCACCTGAGGCTCAGGCAGGGTGGAAGCCAAGGCTGAATGTGCAGTTTCTTCTCTCTCCTATGTGCCCACTCATGACAGTACCTCCCAGATGTGACTATATAAACCCAAGTTTCTCTTTCTGTAGTGTTTCATACGTGGCATTGCCCAGGGGCAAGCTACTACAACTATAAAACAGTAGCAGTATTATAGCCTAACAACATATCAGTGCATTGGGGCAAAATTTGAAGGAGCAGCAGTACTTTTCCAGGTCAACTGGCAAAGCTGGAGAAATGGGAAAAGCATCTGGACACCTAAGATCTTTACCAGCTCTTAAGAAGCTAAAGACCGTACCAGGGGACAGAGAGGTGAGATTTTTTTTAACTCTAGTTTGTAATATTAGTGTAATCGCAGGTAATCTTTTACCCTTCATTACATTTGCCAGGCTTTTTGCATGATTGATTGTTTCCCAAGTGGCAAGTTGAGCATCTGAAAAACCCTAACAAATGCTAGTCAAGAAAAACCAACCAGAAGCCTAGGCGGCTCCAGGGCATGTGTGATTCCACACCTTGGTGTCCCTGTGCACTTCTTGGGTTTTCCACTTAAATAAAAGCTTACAGAGCAAAAACATGGCTCTGCTTTCCAACTTCTTGCTAGTCCCTGAAAAGTACTGCTTCCATTTAAGGAGCATAAAGATCTTCCATTTCATTGTGGTTTATGTTTTTTTCCCTCAGAGTCTAAAATCTTGATAACCTCTAACCTAGATGTCAAATCTAGTATGTTTTAGTGAGAAAACCCACTGACATCAACAAAACTACTCACATGAATAGTTACAGCTTGATTTGTCCTTAAGGCTTTAGATGTATTTAAACCATTTAGATCAGTTCTAGGCCTCTGATTATTTTTGAAGTTTAAGCCATTTAAAACAAGAAGCAGGCCACAGGAGGCCACAGATGGAGCACAGGAGAAATGAGGAGAGTTGCCACTGTTTTATTCACCATGGAATGTGATTCATGGCAGTCCAGGCGCACTGAGACTGGCTAAGGCTTTCTGTACACACCCTGGAAAGCCCCTCGCCCAAGGCAAAAAGTCAGACAAACCAAACCCCACTCTCCATCTTCAGTCCACAGTCATCGTGCAAACACTTCTAACCATTTATTTCAAAGCAAACAGTGTTCGGCAACTGAGCAGAACTCACAACGTTCTCAGAAGTGCCAGCTCTGTGCAGGTTGCTGGGAGTAACCCCGTGGCAGTACGAAGTTGTGCCAGCAGAACTGCAAGGGAGGCCCTCGCTGCTGCAGATGCACAAACTTCCCACTGTGACAACAGCTTCTATAAAAACGAGCTACCTTCTCCCAAGGAAAATCAAGAGGTTAAAAATAAGAATTATAATAAAATAAGACACCCCTGGCCCCTGATGACTGGTGGCCTAATCTTTGGGGGAAAGATGGCATAATACATCCATCACATGAATCACAATCATGCATGAAATGGATGTTCCATTTCAGCAGTCCCACTGGTAACAATATATTTACTGATCAAACCCAGGCCAAAAAGTTAGATAACATTTAACTCCTAACTTGCATTATGTAAATGGGAATGTTTGTACCTTGGTCTTTAACAGTGGAGGGTTTGAACACAAATCTGTTTTGAAGAGCAGGTTCTTTTATCCTCACTTCCTTCATTTGCATTGAGCTGTCAAAACTCGGACAACTACTGTAATCCTTTATACAACTAGCTCACTGCTGATGGGTTTGATGCAACATTACACAGAGAACCTGTCAGACTGCTCATCTAAGTCCCTCCCAAAGAAAGTTCAGGACACTAAATCAGTGTACTTGTTGGTAGAAAGGCTTTTTTGCCCCAGGGTTCTTCCTCCATCCATCCCTCTTGGCCTCCATGTTCTGCTACAGCACTTGTAGCACACAGATATTCACTAGTCACTACGCAACCTGGCTGTCACCTGAAAATTCAAGACAAAAAAGTAAAGCAGAAAGGAAGAGAAACTGATATGTATATGGCATATCTGCATGGAATATGTGTATTTTCTAAAAGTAAACAAAACACGTTAAACACTACAACCCCAGTGATCACTCTGCAGTCAGCACAAACACCATATACGGGAAAGTGCAGACTACATCCCTACCTGTCACCTCAACATGTCTAACTCCTGCAGTGCTCCTCTATACCTCCCAAGCTACATCCACAGCACCCTCTGTCTTCTCCCACCCCCGGCACATCCTCCCATACACATTCTCTACCATGCCTTTAGCCTGTGTCTGGCTCACTGACCAGACATGAGGCAGTACATGTCATGACAGACACAGAGCCAAACACACAACAATCTCCTGGTTCCCAAACACACTTTTGGCCAGCTCTACCTAGCTGACAGGGAAGCCCCAGCAAAACTAAGTATTAAACCCTCCTTGTGCCCCTCACAGCTGGGTATTATGGGGTCATCTGCTGCTGAGTCCTGCAGGGACTTCAGGGAGATACTGCTGCCAAACTGCTCAAACTGAAAAACAGTCAGGTGCCTTATACAATGAGAGATAATCTGACTCTGAAAGCCTTTTTTTCCCTAGGCATCCTCCATGGAATTACAGGTAGATTTGTAAATTATCTCCAAACCAAGCACCTGCAGAGCCCAGAAATGCTCGGCTAATTCACTGTAAAAATATGTTGATGTATTTGACAAATATCTAGTAATAAAAGTGCAACTACAGCATGCTGACTGCCCAAAGTAGGCCCTGATGTGATCCTAGGCAATAACTCTGGGATGATGATGTGGACATCCTTGTGTCAGTACAGGCCAGGTGACATAGGGGATTACAGTGACTACCTCAAAGAAAGTTCAACAGCATTGCTTCAGCATAATCTCTGCCTGAACCTATCATCACAGAGGCTGGGCCATGAAGTTCTAAGTTAATATGGTCTCACTGGAAGGCATTCTTCTATTCACTTCCTCTTGTTTATTATTCTTTCCAATATCTGATAAGATACTTTTCAACTGTGGCTATTCACTTTCTGTTTGCGTAGGTCTTGGGTTCATCACAAGCTACAAGGTCAGCATTAATCTAAACAATGGTTGGTTGTGGGTGATTTTGCCAAGTGGAAAACACTCTAAAGGCTAGATTGTTATCATCAATAGGGCAACAAGCAGGCGGGAGAAACAACCTCTACTTACAGGCGTAGAGATGAAGCAGAGCTACTCAGAGACCAGGTCATGGGTGTAGCACATGCACCAGGAGCCAGGGCTCCTGCCCAGGGATGGTTGAGAAGGAAAAGTAGGGAGAGGAGAAGGAGAAGCCACCCTTCTACCCCAGTATATCAGAGTGCCCAGCCAGCCAGGCACCTGTGAGGAGGATGAAGGAGCCATCTAAAAGGTGCAGGAAGCTACCTGCCTTCTACCTGAAGAACACATTTAAGGCAATGAAATATCTTGCAAAGCTTGCCTTTTCCAGCTGTGCCCCACACTGCCATCCAGCTCACACCAAGATCTTTTATGAGCAATGTACTGACAAAGTGCCCTGAAGAAATTTGAAAAACAAAACCAAAACTCAGTAAAACTAACAGAATAATAAATCTGTATGAAACCTTTAAAAGTATTGGACTGTTGATTGATGGCAGACCAAAAAGAGTAAAGCTCTATTGGTTTGTAATATTAAAATATTATAACTGTATTTACAGTTTGACATTTGCTGAGCCAAAATCTTCCAAAACATACACCCTAAACCTGGAAAGCATGCAGTTTCCCTCTTGTCCTTTACAATCCCTTCTACAAAACACACCCCTTCCTGCAGTCTCACCAGCAGTGACTCACACAAACCTAATGAAAAAATTTAAATCCCAACAGCAAAAACAAAAAACAAAAAACAAAAAAACTAACCAAAAACAAAACCTATGACTACTAATCAAGTCCTGCTTATGCAAGCAATTTCATAACCCTGTTTTACACCAATCTATTTTCTGTAGGTCATCTCCTCATGAGATACACCCCCTGTGTACATTGTGTTTCTCCTCACCTACATGTACATTTCTCAAGTTGGGTCTAAGTATTACGGAGACCTTAATGCTAATATCCATCTATTACTATTAATGGAACAGACTGCAAGTGGTATTTGTTCTCCAGGTTTTGTTTGACCTCCAGACTGACAGATCAACCTTTCCAGAGTCCAAAGCCCTTTGTAAAGGGAAGGTAGATACAAGCTGTGGCAGTACAGGCAGCCAAAGAGTGTTAACCCTGACTCAGGAAAACAGAAGCTCAAGAGCATAAATTTCTATGGTTAAGTAATTTTTGGTCTCCAAGAAGAATGGAAGCTAGCACTTTTCTGTGATTGCTATTTTGCAATGTGAGCCAGAAATACACTAAATAATTTCTTTCCACTGCTCAATATTCATGGTTTGCAGAAGCTGCTGCCTTAAGAGAGATCTGATCTAGAGGCCTTCAAGGGAACCATTCCTAATTCTCTTATTAAACACCTCTGAGATATCCTGTTCTCTGTATTACTTTTATAAACACCTGAAGTAAAAATATTTACAGTATGAGTTAACTATTCACTCTGATTGTGCAGTAACCTTGGGCTGACAATCTGTATTGTGTTTTTTTAATCCCATTTTGCTCAGTGATTGTTCAATACACAATGGTCTGATGCCCCAGCTGCAGCCAAGAAGCACACCACAAAGCCAAGAAAAAGTGGAAGCATCCAAAACTGATTCTCTCGCCATTGCTGTGCCACTGCCCAGCTAGAAAGGCCAGTTATCTTGTCCCTCTCAGTCAGAGCAGTTGCCACCAGCCACAAAAGTTCAAAAGATCTGCTGGGGATGGAAGGGCTGAGGGGACACCACTGAGACTTCAGCCATTGCTAGGGTGGCAGCATTGCAGCTGGGCATTTAAAGCTGTACAGCCATGGCAGATTTTTACATGTTGAGGTAATCCTTCAAATCAGCCAAGGATGAGTGCTTAGCCCTGGCAGCATAAAAGCTGTTGTATTTGAGGTGATTATTTTGAAATAGTGAACTTCGAAGGGAAAAAGGTAAGGGGCTGACTCAGTCTGTACTACAAGTAGAGTTTGCTACTCTTCAATTCTGCAGCTATTCAAATATTCACATACTTCTAAGCACACTCACTAGTATCCTACAAGGATATTTAATCCTGTTAATCAAGAACAAGGTCAATGAGAGAAGCTGGATTAGATTTTTCAAAAGACGTGATAATTGCCTTTTGTTGCCACAACAAAGAAAGGTACTTTAAATCAACACTGCTAAACTGAATTCAGATTTATGCAGCCCTCCCTGGAGAAGAACCAACACCCTCAAATGCCTCTTGTTACAAGATGCGCTGCTGCAGTCAGGATTACATCACCACTATACATGTCTTTACCCCTTAGCAACCAGCTTAATTTTATTGATTTTATAGTTGATTATATAGCAACAAGCTCAATTCTTACTGTTTATAAACTTTTTTAAGGGCCATCAAGAAAACAGAAATACAGGCTGTTTTTCTTGACTATTTTTGCGGCCTGCAGAACTCAAGAAGCTACTGGAAAAAAACAACAATGCAACCAGATGAGAAGCCAAACCCCAAAAATCCCAAACGAGCAAAGGAAGGATATGCCCATGGCTGTGGCAGGGATACATGTATTCTCTTCTCAGTTCTGCCATAAGATTCCACAGTGACCTTGGATGGGAACTGGGTCTTACACCACCGTTCATGCTTTGAAAAGTCTCTTGTTCCCCAGTTCTGTGGAGCTTACCTTAAAGTTATTATTCTAAAGGCTATTTTTCTGGCTTTTTTTGTTTTGTTTTGAATCCCAAGAAGAGATCATGGATAACTTCTTAAAAAGAGTTAGGAAGCAAAAGTGAGTTTAATGATTTTAAAAAGTACAGGACTTGGAGACTGTTGCAGGATTTCATCATCTGGCAGAGAAACCTTTCCCCCAGCTGCATAGCTGCAAAGATATCCGAGTGAAAAGTGTGTGACCAGTCTGCATTACCCCAAAAAACAATGATTGGATTTCAAGTCTATTCCATAGCTCTGACCTGTAGCCCAACACAAGTTATACCAAAGAACTACATGATCCCATGTAATATTTCTGTTCCAACCACTCAAAGCTGATGCTCCTTCGACAGCACTGCCAAAGCATACCCTGATGCCACCTGCATGGAGTCTTTCTTAACCCCACAAGACACACAAGTTTGTAAAGTAAGCAAAGAGCAGACTATGTAGTGGCCAATTTCTTGTTCAGAGATTTATCTGGGAAGAATTCCAACTCATGTGATGTGTGAGACCCCATCTTATCTTTAAAAGGAAATATCACTTCACAATATTTTAAATTTACAGACAGGGAATAGCTAACTAAACATCAACATTTTCAAATAAAAGAACAGCATTTCCTCTGCTTCACTTCAGATATTCATAGGTAGGCTCACATCACTTGTGCTTTCATACAGTGTACTCAAAAAATGCTTTGATACTATTTCAGAAATTAGAATAATAGTTAGTTTTACACCCTCATTTGAATTAGATCTGTGTTAGCAAACTACTGCATTTCCTGAACATCAGGAATATTATCCTTATGAATGAATCAACTATTTCCAAATATGGATTGGAAAGTATTCAGCTACCAGCTATTTGGAAGAGCAAGCATCAAAATAGGCTCACAAGTCTGATACAGATGTCTAGGACTCAAGAAAGCATTCCATCCAGTCAGTCACTGGATTTAGAGTCAGTCATCTCTCTGAGTCATCCATTTCATTGCTATTCTTCACTTGTTTTGGGTGCGGACTGAAAGCATTTGCTCTTAGTTCCTGAAAACTCGATGCTGTGAAATTCCCACACCCCAAAGCAGAAGAAATAGAGAAAAAAGATCATAGTTTCCTTCTGCAATGAGCCCGTTCCCTTTATGCAGTAGCTTCTTTTCCACATGCCCTATTCCTTCTATGTACATGGCAAATGGCTGCTGCCAACCAGTATTACCCATCTTCTGAGCTTTCCAAGTTCCTACTTCTCTGCTCTACTCAATAAGAATTATTTATTGCAGAGTTTTGTAGTGGTGTCTATGACCATAGACTCTGAGGACTTAACAAACATTAACTGTTCTCTCGTTAAGACTCCCACAACAAACAAAAGGCTCAAAAGCCTCCTTTCTTCCTGCTCTTTTCATAATGATACCATTCATTCTCTGTCCATCGTCGCTCATCATTTATCCATCTTATATCCATTATAAGTTCAAAATCTCAGCATTACAAAACAGCATTCCAAACAAAAGGCTCTCCAGATATAAATGCCATCTCTAATCAATTACCAGGGTATTAATCCTTCACAGTAGTATCTCAATTATATTCTCCTCCTATTGAATTCAAATATTACACTGCTGATATGCTTTCAGGGTTTATGGCAGTGGTGGCCATAGCAAGTTAAGAGAATCATGCTTTTCAGGTTTCTTAAAACTTAAATCTTAAGCAAGAGGAACAAGGAGCATCTTTTTTTTTTTTTTGTTAGTTGTGTACGCTGTACGTAACACAGAAGTGCCCGACACACCCACAGGGTGCTGCCAGGATGCAGTCATCATCAGACAAAATCAAATTCATCATGAGGAGAATGACATTTCCACTGGAGAAAATAAAAATTTCACCTTCATTTAGACCTCCCTGCATCACATTGCTCAAAAACAAATGGAGACCACAAGAGAACACTTGACTCTTAAAAAAGCAGCAGGCCCAAACCATCACTAACCAATTATTAGTTATCATAATTAGCAGTTTCAAGATGCAGACCTTTTTTCAATTAAGGGATGGATAGTTTGAGTCACAGCAAACTAATGAGAAGACTGAAGAACAGAGTCAAATAACTGTTTGTCCCAGGAATCTCCATTTAAGTATCTTGAAGCACTTTCATTATATGGTTGAAAATTTGATATACAGAATAAATGTTTAAGGAGGTCAAGCATGAAATATTGTGTTATACATAAAATAACCAATCTCTTGCTCTAACAAGCTGAACACAAGCAAGATTATGCAATAACTCATCCATATAGGTAACACTGGGATAACAACTAAACTCAATTGTCTAAATACCTTCAAAAATGTTTAACACATTCCAGACTGTAACAGTCACGCACATCAACTATGAGTGGGTATACCAAAACCTTAAAGAAATATATGCAGCCTTCAAAACCACAGCATGCTTCATGATTCATTCTCCCTTATCAAACCTCCTTTCATTTCTTGCCTCTTCCTACTGTTTCCATCTTACGTTGCAGCCCTTCACAGCCAGGATTTTGCCTTTACTTGTGCATGCCAGCTTCTAATTACAGACCCTTTGGCACTGTATCAACAACGACAACACAAAAACAAATAATAGAAAGTGCTGATTATAGACATGTTTATCAGACCTCCAAGTCCAACATCCATTAACCACAGTCTTCTCTGACACTGTCAATATCTGTTTTTAGGCAGCCAAAACGATATCACAGAGATGCTGCAAAGACCACATCATGAATCACTTTGATGGTTCACGCAGCTGATGTGTTTGGGAGCACAGAAGTCAAGTGAAAACTCCAGCAATGAACCATCTGAAATATGGCTCATGCAGTCAGCCTATGCTACAAAGGCCTCAGGGCTACCACCCAGTAGTTAGGCATTGATTTCTTCTGGTTTTAGTTCTGTGCTCTGGATTAAAAAAGCAAACCTTGAGGAAAGGAACATGGAGAGCCTTCTGGACAGGACTTTACACTTCCCTCCCTAGCAGGAGAATGTTCACAACTTATGCTGAAGGTGGATGCATTGTTCCAAAATGCATTATTAAAAATACACTTATTTGTTTATAGACTATGTTATTATCATCACATAAAAAAAAAATGCTGGAGCACCATGAAATACCCAAAAACCTCCTTCTGAAATTCCAGTTTTCGGGTGAACTCAGAAGTAATTTTAAAATGGCCATATGGTATATCCTACATATTTCAAGTATTCGAACTTCAGACATGTTCTGTTTTAGAAGAAAAATTATTAGTTGACCCAGCTTCCCTCTCTGCCATAGTTTAACATACTTTTTTGATATATTAACTGTACTTTTATACTTTAATGTCCTCTTTAATTCCCATTTTCAGTACCAGCAGATTTAGCTTCTCTATCCAAGTTACATTTTCATTCTTGAAAAATTGCAAGTTAAAGGATTTTATTTACAATAGTCCAAAAGAAAAAAACCTATGAGAAAGTCATAAAATACTTTTAATTCAAGAAGAATGTTGCAAAAACTGTCTGCTCATGGCCCATGATATAAACTGTTTTAAAACTTTTCACATGGTATTGTGAATGCATTATATATGGTATGATGTGTGCTACTATCTCCTATAAATACGATATTTTACATTGATTAGAAAATCCTCAGAAATTAAGCCAGAGCTTGACCGATTCACTGAAGTAACTACAGATAATTTCTGAAGACAACATAGCTTTCTACACACTTGCAAAGAGTTCACCACATTTCCAATGGGAAGACTAAGCAGTAATAAGCTTATATTTTAGCAAGAAAGATTCAGTCTTGACAGTAGTAAAAAATCCAAAACTGAGACCAGTGAAACATCAGAGTAGATTGCCTGCAGAGCTCTTCAGATATTTGTCATAGGAGGCACTGAAGACAAACACCCATCAGGATTCATTGCTCTTGGTAATCTCCTGCCTTCAAAGAGATGGACCTGGTGGCCTCCAGCAGCTCCTACCCAATCTTTCTATGAACCTATGACCCCAAGAAGCACTTTTACAAACAGAATTAATGCACCATATTTCCTACACATTTCTGTCCT
Source organism: Calypte anna (assembly GCF_003957555.1). NCBI lineage: Eukaryota > Metazoa > Chordata > Aves > Apodiformes > Trochilidae > Calypte > Calypte anna. The sequence continues at coordinate 36,623,054 of NC_044246.1, forward strand.
ACAACTCCCAATGCTTCCTTGCTCAGTCAACTCCCTCCTGCACGCTGAGTGACTTTCTGGCTCTACATGTTTCCCCCATCACTCCATGCTTGGCTAACCCAAGTGACAGTGCATGCTTTGACCATCCTGAAGCCACCAGTGTTTACCACTGCTGATCAGATGCCTAATGATTAATCTTCAATGGGGTTGAATTTATTAGAAAGTTTTGAAATCTTTTTCAAACTAAAAATTAAAAGAAAAAAAAAGCAAAGAAATTTTATGATACTAACTTTCCTGGGCAAAGTTTTTGTAAAACACAGAGTCTTAAGTCATCACATGAATCACTGACAACTTAATCAGCTTCTGGGAGTTTGTCATCCTCATCAAGGTTTGAATTTAAGACCTTCAAATAGTTCTCTCGCTCCATTTATGAACTGCTGCACCTACTGATTCAGCCACCCACACCACATTTTAGACTACCAGAGATTCAGCCAAGAATACAGAAAGCTAATATTCATCTTGGAGGCTAAATTATCTCATACCATGTAACCCCTAGGTCTCAAGAATAAGCAAGCTCTATTCCTCAGATGCAAGAACTTTAGGAAGTCATTAATTCTCTAAAATGGAGCATCACCAGATGAGAGCTCCTTTCACCCAAATGCAGCGATCTACACATTTGTTGAAGACTTTATGTGAGCATCAGTGGGAGACCCTCATGCATTGCAAGAGGCAGAGCAGATGCAAAATCCAGTGCCAGATTCATCCCATCTGCCCTAGAGCTCTTCTGGAAAATAACTGTCAACGTGCTTAGGCCAGGAGTTTGTACTTAAAATAAAATTACTTAGAATGAATGCATGTGGCACATAACAGGAATAGCTGTTTAAAACTGAAGTTCTGTAGGTCACAATCTGTTCCTTTTGCCAAATGAAATGAATACTGCCATCACTGACAACAAAGACTGCAGTTCAATGTTCTGGGAATGAGATTTTCAATCCCTAAACCAGTGCACTTCTTGATTCTTCTTCAGAGTGAAATAATAGCATCAACAGTGTGGATGTCCTATTTTTAACCTTCTTTATTGGTTATGCAATTCATAACTGACAATTTCTTTGCAGAAAAGTCAGTGTTGAGATTTCTAAGCAGCTCTGGGCAAAGAATCTTGCTGAAGTACAAACAAGTGCAACAATAAATAGGTTAGCTATTTCTTTGGGCTTCTTTTGAAGAAGTCTTTATTTCATCTTTAAACAAATGGTGACCCTTTAAGTTAAAGAAGTCATTCAACTGCAGCATTCCATGTTTCAGATTTTTCTAAAGTCTGAGAAAAACTTGAGACTTTTCCAAGAAAAGAGTTAGACTTTAATTTAAAAGACAGAGGCAAGGTGTTGAGTAGCCCATCATTTGAGTACTTGGTACAAAGTCATTCATCTGCCTGCAGATTTGTGGATAACGTGATTGACATTTCATTGAACAAGATCAACATAATTGCAATACCTCATTTTGGTTCTTGTTCCCTGACTTTTAGTGACATCCAGTGGAGACACACTCAAACCTCTTTCAAGAGCTAAACAAACTACTTTCTTGTAAAACATCTTTAAATTAAGTTACCAATTTGATGGAAAGCGTGCCTTGAACGTGGTCTGCTTTTTGGAAGGTTCTTCCTCTTTTAATATGTTCACTATATACATTCCCCTACAAATTCAAACTTTAAAATGGTCTCATTATTTTCAAATACAACTTTTTCCAACTTCTAACAAAACCATTCTTGTGGTTTAGTTTCTATTGCAGCAGTACATTTTCATATTCTTCTTATCAGCCTACAAGTAGAGGAAAATAGATTAGAAACAACATCTGCCTCAAAGACTGTGTCCTCATCACTGTCAAATGAAGCCATCTCTGTGCTCTCATTATCATTGGAAAGAAGGCCAGTGTATTATTTTTGTATGTGTGAACTCCACTTACTGACTGGAGGAAGACTGTGAATACCATAATTAAACCTCCACATAAGTATACACAAGACACGGATCCCAACAAGGAAGCGTGTGGGATTCATTAACCAGAATAATTTTAAGATTAAATGGAATTTAAAAAATCTTACCTGAACTTTTTCCTTATCCTTCTCAACTAATAATAGTTCCTAGAATCCATACTTACTACCAACACTTGAAACATCTGCAATCACACTAAGTTCAGTGCAGTGGATTTGGTCAGGCTGAGCTGCTCAGCAACACAAAGCAAACTAAAGCCCACACTTCCACATCCTAATCCACAATACTGACTGCTACTAAATAGTATATTCAGAAAAGCAGAGGTGCTCCAAGATTTACATAATTCCAAGTGTCTACAACCCTTTCAAGAGAAAGAAAAGGGAAACATATCCAGACATGAGAATGCCTGATTACTATAAACTGTATCCACCTGTATCTCAAGGTGGAACATGTTCCTCCTTTAATACTTGTATGTAAATCCCACTTAGATTAAAAGGGAGCTCTGGACAATGAAGAGAGCTGCTAATACAGCCTCCTATGAAAAGCCTGTGCTCAAACATCAAATAGGGAAAATCATGACAGAACTCATTACCCATGGTGAGTAATTTTTTATCACAAAGAGTGTTCTTTGCCTCAACAATTGTTAATTAGCAGCAGGAGTGGGAGACAATCTTCTTTCAAAACACTTTTTTTTCTCCAAATATGTAAAATGTCTTTATATTTTAGAAAGGTATGTTCAGTCATCAATTTCTCAGATAAGCAGTTCTGACCTTCATGCTTAGGTTACAAAACATTAATGTAGTTTACATGGCTATATGAACCTTTCAAAATCTGGATCAAATGGCTAGCAGCAACAGAAAAATCAGCTCCCACAATGATGCCTACAGACCTGGAGAGACATGAGCTCACTCAGTGTGAAATACAGGTTTGGTAAACTGCAATTATCTCTACAGTGAAATTATTGTTAGTTAAACTGACATAGTGGATCCTTCACTCTCTTTATCATAAAAATAATAAAGGAGTAAGAACAGCAACATCAAGGATATGCTGAACTAGTTCAAAACTATTACTAATCTCCCCAATTCAGGCAAAACTTATCTATGGCCATATGTACAAACTGTGTGGTTTAGTTGCCTCTCAAGAAAAAGCAATTCTACTAGATTCTGCTTATCTAAGTAAGGAAAAACAAATGGGTAATATAGTCACTCTTGTGTATCTGTGAACACAAGAGCAGGAACATGTTCACTGAAATATGTAATCACTCCAGAGACAGTGTCCTGAGATGTCTCAGGTAATCCGTATGACCCCCTAGCCTGTACCTCAAACAGGAACACCTTCTTTGTTTGTTTTCTTTGGCATGGATCTCCTTCTTACTTCACCTCTAGTTTAAGCTTCCTGCTTGCAGAAAGTATTTCCCTAACAGACAGAGAGTGCTATCTGGAAAGGTTGGATGTGAAACTTCTCCTTGGGCAAAAAAGAGTGTTTTCTGTAAAGCCTGGGATTGCTAAACAAGGTAATCCCACCAATCTTGTCCTTCTTGAGAGAACTCCTTTTAGAAACAGCTTCACTGATTGTCAAGGGTCATAGATATCCTGATCTGTAGAGATGCCTTCTCGTATCTATTAATGTCAAAATGACTGTAGGATGTGGCCCTGATAAGGACTGGTAGGCTCATTAATAGTCAATAAGTCAAATCATTAGTAGTCTATGCACACAATGTTGTTAGGTTCCCTGGGGTGCTGCAGCTTGGATTCCTCAAGGGAAGGACTGATAAGAAGCAGGCCACTAGGATGAAATCATGATGCAGTTCCAAGTTAGGCTTTCCATGAAACAGCGGATGAGAAGCAAAAAGGAAATAATTTCTTGCTGGTTTTGGAGGCATCCACACAAACATTCCATAGAAATCTCACCCAGATGCATTATAAGGAGAACCAGGTTTAGAATCTGCATCTATTTTATGCATTTCTCCTACTGTCCTGCATATCAGCTACAGACCCAGCCATGTCAATCTCTCAGCAATAAACGAGGGAGCCATCACCTGCTTTTGCTTTGGGCTGGTTCATGCTGTTACTCTTTTATCCTGTTTTATGGTATAGCTAAGCTCTCATGCCTACTCTTACACTGAGCAGCTTAAATGATGTTTCAAATAACAACAGGCAAAGGTGTGATACTGAAAACCAAAGAAAGCTGTACAAAGCTTTTGACTGAAGCTTGCAGATCAAAACAGAATCCCTCTTGAAAGACAACAGATTTTATTTTAAACATGTTCCTATACCACTGACTATGTGTCCTGTGATGCATAAACTGTGTTAAAACCCTGGCTGACTTTTCAGAGCAGAAACACCATCAGAAGGCAGTAACACTCCTCTAGTTAAAATGCACAAAAGCAAACAGAAACAACATTCAGGTTCCACCCTCAGGACTCCAATGTCTTATACTGTCAGCAACTGACTTGAAAAGTCAACTGAACCCTCCTTTTGCTCTCCCAAGCCCTTAACTAAGGTATACAGGTAGGATATTTAAGTTTTCTTTAAAAAAGGAAAGTAAATGTTTCTAAAATGTGAGCTAACTATTACAGACAGAGAAAATTACATTGCTCTGATGTGTTTGTTTGGATATTAATCACAAAGTACTGAGAACAGAGGACAATTGATCATTACTTGCCTTCAGCTGCCAATTACTAGGGGAAAAGGTGGAGAAGTTAAAAAAATAATAAAAGAAAAAAACCACAAAACTAAAACAAAACAGGCAAGCCCATAGGACTGTCTTTCAGAAAGGAAAAAACCAAATATTTATTAAAATACTCATCTTGCCCACATACTGCCTTGATGAGTACCATACTTCTCCATGTTTCATCGCATCTGAAATGCCAACTGTAAGCAGTACCCTAAATACATTGACAAGCTGTCTAATTTCATTTTACATGCAGCTCTTTGTCTTTTGTAATTACTTTCTTGAAGACTTTCTTCATTTTTCTCAGTGAGTTATCTTAAATATGCCTATCCTTGCTGGAGAAGTTTTAATGAGGCACAGCCTACATCCATGATTTTGTTACAAATGATTGATTAATAACACCTCTCTTCACTAGCAGGACACCATCACAACAGAGTTAAGAGCAAATTGTTACTAAGTGCCTCAGCTTACACCCTGAAATGCAAACTGACATTTGGATTACGTTTGGTGTAATTCATAATACAAAAGGACTCAACCTTGTGCTTGAGTTCAGATACCAGAACATCATATGAATGTAGTAGTTTAACAAGAATTGTTCTGCCTACTTCAGATTTGGGGTCCCAGTTTATGATCTACATCTTAGAACAGTATCAGTCTACCTACCTGAAAACTTCAGTTTGCCAGCTTGCCTGAGCATCATGTTCTCAAATATTAGGTATGCCAAATTAGCATAAGCACTTCAGTAAATATAAAGGCAGCTAACTCAGAAAACAACATGCAAGCTAGACGCTGACAAAATACTTAATTCCCTGATCCTGTCTGAGAAAGTCCTTCCACTTAAATAAAAGCCACAGGCTGATCAGGCATTTGCCAATCAGAATCACAGAGTTCTCATGTTTAAAAAAAGACTTCTAAGATCACCAGGGGCATCTCATCTCCTCCCCCCCCCCCTCAAAAAAAAAGAAAAAAAAGAAAGAAAAAAATCACCGTGCCCACTACAGCTTGTCCTGGGGCACTTCATCTACACATTTGTTTAGTAACTCCAGGGCTAGTGACTCCACCACCTCCCTGGGCAGCCTATTCCAGTAGCCTGGCTACTCTTTCAGTAAATAAATCTACCTCCCCTGGTGCAACTTCAGGCCCCTTCCTCTAGCTTATCGTTATTAACTTGAGAGGAGAGGCCAACACTCACCTCACTACAGCCTCCCTTTCAGGTAGTTGTAGAGAGTGATAAGGTCTCCTCACAGACTCCTCCAAACTAAATATTCCCAGTTCCCTCAGCCTCCCTTCATAGGACTTTTTTCTCCAGACCCTTCACCAGCTTCTTTGCCCTTCTCTGAACTCACTCCAGCAGCTCAAGGTCTTTCTTGTAGTGGGGGGCCCAGAACTGAACCCAGTACTCCAGGTGCAGCCTCACCAGTGCTGAATACAAGAGCACCATCACTTCTCTTCTCCTCCTGGCCACACTGTTCCTGATACAGACCAGGATGCTGTTGGCCTTCTTGGACACCTGGGCACACTGCTGGCCCATGTTTACCTGGCTTTCCAACACGGTCTCCCCCCAGGTCCTTTTCCTCTGGGCAGCTTTCCAGCTGCTCTTCCCCAAGGCCGTAGCATTGCCTGGGGTTGTGACTGAAATGCAGGACCCAGCACATCTGTCTCTGCCATGACCCACTACCTTCTCTAGGAGAATGCTGTGAGAAACAGTGTCAAAGGCTTGGACACTTTACCACTGACCACAGCTCTCTGGGTGTGGCCATCTAATCAATTACTTAGCCACTGGGTGGTCCATTTGTTAAATCCAGGTTTTGTCAGTGTGGAGACCAGGTTGTCTCATGGAACAGTTTCGAACACCTTGCACGCTTTTTCTGCAAAAGGAATCCTATTTCCTTCATAATCAGTATTCAAAGCACATAACTACAACTAATCCTTAATTTCTAGTACATGCAGACTGTAGTGGGATGTACAAAGGAGTTGAAAGGAACTCGCTGTTCTTCCCCATCCTTGGCAGGTGCAGGAGAAATTAAACAATCAAGGGATTAATAAAACATCTACTTCTAGGATGACATCTATGTTTAGGGCAGAAAAAAGCTCCACTTTAGCTCACATTTGTTCTGGCTTCTCCTAATAAAAAGGCTAGAAGATGGAGAAGAAGCCAGTTGTCATGGAAGACAACCATGCTACTTTTAGGAGTTTATATCCCCAAAAACTCCTATAGGCAGCTTCTGATGAATGCCATTCTTCTGACCTCTCTCACTTGATACTGCCTCAGACTGGGTTCAGGTATACCTTGGCTTGGGAGGAACAACCAGGCTATTTTTTATATAGCTAGCATAGGCCCCATGTACACCTACTGCAAGTAGATGAAAACCCACAGAAACTGTGGGTATAAGCAGCTGCCCCACAAAAGCTCTGCTTCATGACTATAAATACCTCTTCTAATCACTTGCTGTGCTGTGGCTCAGATATAAGTGAGAACCATTAAAACATTCTGATGCATGCATAAATAGCACAAAATGTGTTAAGCAATACAGTTAATTATCAGATCCTCTTAAAATAAACTAATTATACCCACAGAAATATAAATTCAGCAATACCTCAACACAACAGTGAAGTATCAGAGCTGACTTATCCAGTGTTTAGTGTCTTTTTCACTTGGGCTTTATGTTATGAACCACACACAACATTAGGTATTAGCAAGAAAACTCAATTTTACCCTCTCTTACAATGCAAATGTTGACAAGTGCATATTCCCCAGGAGATTGAAGCAGATTTGTGCTATCACTAGCAGAAGTGTGTATGGACTCTACACCTCACCTCGTCTGATGTAGTTGCAGTAATGCCTCTCTTCGACATAGATCAGAGGTGATTCTGTCCATGACAGATTAAAATCCTCAGTGTGAAAATAAATTTAGTAGGCTACAAAAAGACTTTTAAAACCCAAACTAAATTGATGTAATTCAAGAGACAAAAGTGCCTCACGCTTCAATTTTAAACAATCTTCTAACGCAAGATTGTGTGGAAGAAATGACTTCCTGACATCTAAAATATTTAAAATATACGGCTGGCATCAATAACAAACAGCGTGACACAAATATAAAATGTAAAGTAATCATGTGCATCAGAAAAGCAAACAAAAACTGACGCTTCAGATGAGTCAATACAGACATCAACTGGAAGAAATCATACGTGCAGTACAAGCCAGCTAAGGGCATGCCGTGCAGGTTTTGTACCATACACAAGCAATACCAATAAGACACATTTGGGTCAGATTCATATTAGACCAAAAATATATAAGAAAAACTACACAGCAAAACCAGAAAAATTGTTTCCTCATTACAATCTTTCTAGAAATAAAAGGCAAATTCTGCTTTTAATTATCATAGATTAAAGAAAAGCCTATTAAAGTATTTAATTTTTTTTTTTTTTTTTTTTTTTTTTTTGGCATAATAAAACTATTCAAAGCTAGGTCACAGCTGGTCTTTGCACAAATATACAGCAGGTAGAAAACAGAGAAATACCTACTGTAAGGAACATACAATTTTAGCTTCTGTTTTAAAGGACAGCAGCAATTGCTCTATCCTAGAGCGTGTACAGGAATAGACACACCCCACCAAGAGACTCACATGTATTCAAGAACAGGAGATCTTTCACCAGAATCACTGAGATATTTCATAATGCTCTGAGTTAAAGCGAGATAGCTTGGACAGTGAAGAACAAGTGCTGGGCCTGAAAGCTGAACCTAAATGCAAGAGGAAAATGGGCGCAAAATCTAAACAGAGATGATTAATCACTGGAACTAACTACCAAGAGGAGCTGCAGACTCTCCAGCCCTTAAGATCATTGAATCACATCTGAGCACCGCTCGGGAAGATCTGCTTAGTCAAACAAACGTTTCACAGTACAAGGCAGCTGAGACTGGTAACATGAAACTGCTTCTATTACAAAACCACACAAGGTGATCTAATGTCCCTTCTGGCCTTACATCCTGGATGGTTCTGTGAATCACACACAAGAATCTCAGAAGGGTCAGGGCCTTGGACTGCAAGTTACCCACAGAAAGAGAAATGCCTTCATATTTTTTTAAAAAACACTGCATACATAAACATATAGCATGTAAAAGGCATACTTTCTGCAGCCATTATGAAAGAACATGGCTCATCTGCTAAGATCTTCTCTGACTTTTAAAAAGCATACTGGAAAGAAATACTTCTTTAGTTAACTCTAGGAAAAATCAGTTTTCCCACTTATCTAACAAAATGCTCTTCTCTAAATCTTTAGATGTTACTTTAATGCAGCAATCTTTGCTTTCTTCCTGTAGTTTAGGTAAACAGTAATCTCCAGACATTTTACTTGGCTAGTTGGGCTTGTCGCACAAACTTAATAATGAGGGAAAAAAAGTCCTGTCCTCATTATAGTAAACAAATGCTGAGTAAAGCTGGTTAAGATTTGGGTTGTTTTATTCTCAGTTCAGTTGTTGCATAATAATAATAATAATAATAATAAACCTCTTGTGCATAAAATGAACTTTGAAATACATTCTTTTTTTTGTAAGAGACAGAGGTGAGGGAAGACAAGGAAATTTCCATTAAAATAAACTCTCCTTCACATTTCCAGTCTTTCTTTCTTCCTTGTATTGAAAGAAAGAATACACCTCTCACACTTACACACAATGTAATTGGTTTTGAACAATTACAAGAGTGAAGGAAGGCAAGCAAGGGCTAGATTCAGAGTTTGTAAGAAGTCATCACCCATCTCTTCATGAAATATCAAACTGGTCAGAGACCTGCCACAGCATCACACACACACACACATCACACTTCAGTCTCTGTACCCAGTTTAAATTCCCTTTACTGCCCAAAGTGACTTGAATACATTTAATTTCTCTTTAAGAAAAATGTCCAAACCTCCCCTCATGGAATATCCATTAAAACATCTGCAATATCTCCTGCTAGAGCTGTTCTACAAAATCAGCTACATCCGAGAAAATGACTATCACAGAACTCACAAATTTCAGACCTGCTATGTCAGACTAGGACAGCTTCTGCAGGGGAGAGTACACGCTCCCTTGCCCAGAACATCCTCTGGCAATTTGCTTACATTACTCTTGTAAAATAGAAAATAAGAATTTTAAACCCTTTGCATCAGAGAATGTAAGTCTCCCGTTAGATTTGGAGATAGCAAGGGAATAATTGGTCTTGATCCTTTTACCCAATCTCCTCTCCTTCTCCTCTTCCCTACCAGTAAAAAATGAGCTCAGCATTTGACCTCTGTTTTCAAATCGTCTTAGGAAAACAACTTAGAAGAAAGTGGGTCCATTTCATGGAAGTGAGTCTTGGAAGGACAGAGCAAGTCAATGTATGAAAAGCAGAAGGAAAGCCTCCCCTCCCTAACTTAAGAAATAAGTATTTTTTTCTGCACTAAAACATAATTGCTGAAAGTTTTGACACTTTTAAATACACATACAACTGGAACCTACAAAGTTCTGATTATCCTCCTCCTATCACTCATATTCCTATTTTTTTTTCCTCTGGATGCAGCTTGAACATCCTAATTTAACCTCCCCATTTCAGAAACACTTAAATTCACACTTAATTTTGGTACAGGTTTTCAAACCCATTTGTATAAATGGAGGGATTAAATTCTTTGAACTCTGGCTTAGCTGTACTGAAGCAGAAGTAGAAGTAAAGCTTCCTAACAAGCCTTTTATATAAATAGTCAGCTTTACAGTTCCACTCTACAGACTGAGGAATGGATAGAGAAAAAGCACCAGAGTTGGGAAAAGAACAAAACAAAACAAAAAAACCCAAAAAACATCCCCCAGCCCAGAAAAAAAAAACCCCAAAACCAACAAAGAAAAGGAAAATTTAAAAAAGATGGTTTATACACTTATATTAGGCTTTTGACAAAGTCAAGATTCAGGAAGAGGATAAAACAGACCTCATGACAGGTGTATAAACTGTACTGGAATATGGCAGGAAAGTCATTTGTCTCCATCAGTATTTTTCTTTTGCATATAAATCAGGCTAGGTCTTTTAAAAGACTACAAAGACAATATAATTGCATACATTAGCAACCTACACATGCTTCAAAAGCCAAAGGGAGCTTTGCTACTGATTATCCATGGCACTGGCAACCATGCTTGGAAAGTAAATTATGTAAATCATATTTTAAGGAATAGTTTTATCTATACTTCTCTTTTCTTTCACAATAAAAAGCATTTTAGAGAACAAACACATGAGAATAAAAAGTCTTCTTGAATTTCTCACAATAAATTTTTAAAAACTGAACATATTCCTACATCAAAATGTATATATCAAAGTGTGGACCAGTTAGGTAAACATCTGTCTGAAGAAAAGTCTGAAGAATTAAAAACAGAGTAGTAATGATCCACAACAGTTGTGCAGCATATTACAAACCTTTCTTTTTAAATTAAGATTTCATAACAGAACATCCATAAAAAATGGTATGTTCTTTTGTTTAAAGGCTTGTTTCTAAATTGTCTCCAAAAGTTTAAATAATTTAATAGTGCATGACTGTGAACTGAAATTAGTATTGTAAACATTTGCAATAGTAGGAAAAATACCAACACCTGTTTGCTTTCTCCAAACTCAAGAGCAATGGAAAATTTCTAAATCTCATTTATAAGTTTTCAAAAAGAGTTATGCCATGACAAGTTTATCATGTTGCTGTCTTGTGGATTCAGGTTAATTTCCTATTACCAGACTACAAAATGTACTATTTTGGAACTAGGTTCTTGTTTTACTTATATAACTTCATTGATTTTGATGAAAGTAGTTTAATTTACAACAGAAGATGTAACCTTCACTGCTGGTCAATAAAAAGGAAGTTAAAAGCCAAAACAGATTAAAAAGAGATAAAGATCTAAAAGCATTGAAACCAGAATGTCATTGACCCTTGGCACACAATATGTACATCTGCCATTACTTTTTTTATTTAAAAAAGTTTTAAATAACAAGTTCTAGTATTATCCACTGAACTAACCGGCACTCAGTGCTGCATTTTTATCACAGCTGTTATAACAACTTTATCTTCAAGTCCCAGCTCCCAGAGTCAGGTGAACCAGGTGATTGTACAAGTATCTGAAGAGTCATTTAAGGAAATAATATTTTTTTTACTTCTAGTAGTTGCACAGAAACAGAAATCTTAAGGCCTGGTTCAGTCATAGCCTAATGACTCAAAACTCAAAACTATGCTATCACAAACTGTGCATTACTGGTTAAATGATTCTGAAGATCCTTCTTAGCTACAGGTTCTTAGACAATGGCAAACAGGCACATGGCCTTCAGCCTGTGTCCCAGGTGGATACCTCAAACAACAGGAGATTATTTTCAACATACAAATGAAGTCTCTCTACAGGAGAGAAATACTTATAATTACAGCAGAGAAATACTTATAATTACAGAGAGCACAGAAGAAAATCCTACAATTTCTCAAGCTATTTATACAAAGATGCAGGAAAAAATGAGGAACTTTCCTTGTAGCACTGATTTCCTTGCAGACTTCTGAGAAATTCCCACAACGGGACATTTTGCAAATTAAATGCATTCATCTTGCCTAGTTCCTTGAACTTGCAAAAGATCTACTTTAGGTATAGGTTCTCACCCAGAGAGTAGGTGTTTCTTCCCTTTGCCAGGGATTTATAGTCCAAAAAGATTGGTATTTGACTGAAATGTGGTCGTTGCATATTTTAAAAACTACTTCATTGAACTGTAACTGCATTAGGCAGAAAGAAAGTGACAGTAAAACATCTTTCATTTCCTACACTTGAAATAGAGATGTTTTGGGCTGCAGCCTTCAGTGTGCAGGTATTTATGTATTGTTGAAAAATTACCACAGAAACTGAGTCATGAACCTCATCTACATGAGGTTATTCAGTATCAAAGAGAGCCTTTATAGAAATCCCAGGGGGTCCTGTGCAAGCTGAGAAGTCAGCAAGAACAGTTATACACAAATACAATTTATGGGCATTCTTGGTTCTAACGTTGATGCGACAAGTGAGAATGGCACTCACTGACAGCCATGTAGTATACATTCACATGGAACTTGCTGGGTCTCAGTGTCCTGAACTGTCAAAGCAAAAGAAGCAAATTAAATTAAAAAACTAGCTTGCAAAAGGCATCTCACTGAAAGCAGCAATTCTTCTTTTATAATAGAGCTATATATATATTTATTATCACAGAGGGTCTCAGCAGCTGTGGTGAAAGTTAAAATTATGCAACAAAAGGAAAAGCTCTGCAGAGCACAGCTAAGTCGATTATTGTAATTCATATCTGGAAGTGAAAACACACATCCTGAAAAAACCCTCCATCTGGCGTAAGAGGTGACAGCTTGTACAGCAACACAGATAACACTAAACACATCATCTTTATGCTCTCACTGAATACTTAATCCCACCAAAGTCAGAGTGGTCACATTCAAAGACCTTCACGGAATCTGGCCAAAGGAATCACCATTTGATCCAGGCTCATGTCTGTCAGTTACATATTACTAGAAATAAGTAATTCTTAACCAATAAGGAAAAGACAAAGGATTCACCAGAAAAAGGCCCAAACACAATTCACTCCCAGGAGACAAACGGACGAGCAATAATTCTTGCTACTTCCCAAATACATGGGAGTCAGATTACTTTCTGAAAGGTGTCTTTTTCTCTCCTGTAAATACATCAGACTAATCACACATTAATATTTACATGCACAACAAGGAATTGGTGGCAACACCTGTACATGTTCATAGGCAAAAGTTAACTCACAGTCTGAAGTGTCCATTGATTTCTCACCAGTATCAGTCCATCAAAAAGAAAATTCCACAACTACAAACACACTCCATTGGAAGTCTTACTTGATGTTTAACGTAGATAGTTTTGCTGTCATCATCAGTCAGGCTGATGACCATACCAGTAGTGTTAATTTATGCCATTAGGAGATAATGCCTGCACTTGTTTAAAATAGGTAAGGCAGATAATCTACACAATTTCACAGACAAGCTAGAAGCTTAACTGCAATGCAGGTCTGAACTGAAAACCACTATTGTGTAGAGAAGTTAAAAGAACAGAAACCAGAAAACATCTGAAATGGAAAGAAACCTAAGTGTGCTTGCTCCAATTTTGCTAAGTAGAGACTGGGGAATATCTGTCCCAGAACAATAAAACACCTGAAATAAGAATTTGCAAATTTAGGAGAATAAAATTTTAATACAAAAAATTCCCTCTAGAAACCTCTCTATAGAAAGACAGGAAACAACATCACTGAGGAATAAGTAGTATAGCATCTGCATTTAAAAATGTTGTGAGCAACGTTAAATTAAAACAAAAATTGCAAGTTAAACTCAAGGCCTAAGATTACATTAGCTTGTTCCTAGTAGTATAAAAATCTTTAGAACCGACATAAAATACAATTAAAGACAAAGACAAAATGGGAATTTGATAACTTTACCATTTATCAAAGGGAGGTAGTTCTTTCAGAGGATAGCTAATTTTCTGAAGAAAGAAAAGAGAGTAGATCTTATTTGTTCATATTTATATAAAACATCTGGTGATGTGCCACAAACAGAAATTGTTAAAATGGAGATTGATGCTGAAATATTACATGGGCCAAAGTAGCTAAAGCGGACACTATGAAAGACTTACTCCAAGCTGCAGAAGGTCTAATAGAGTTCCTTCAGACCTAATTCTGACAGCAGCATTTTGTGTAATAACTTTGGCAGAAAAAAAATAAACACAAGAAAATGAAAGCTGATGAAAAGACTAAGCTCTGATTTTCACCAATATCAATGTGGGTGAAGTATCATTCAGGAAAACCTAGAGTGGTCAGAAACAGGCTGAAACATAGTAACAAACAAAGTGATAAACTTCAGAACTACTTCAAAAGTAGTTCATTGTTTGAAACTGAGGTAGAAGAGGGAGGTGTAGACCCAGAACTGATTCAAAGATAAAAGGGAGCCACAATGGATCAAAGAGTCTGAAAGGGGCAAATGTGATAAAACAGTGTGCTGAGTGATACTCCTGACACACGTATTTCTCACCATCAATGCTGGACACTTATGTTTACTCGTGGAAGGAAAAAGTCAAACAGGAGAATGGTGTTATAAAAAGCAGAGGAACTGGAAAGCTTACCTTGCAAGAGAAGGCTAAAGAGAGTTTGGCTTTTTTAGCTCTACAGAAAAGGAACTGAAGAAATACAATTAGTCCCTGAATATATATTTTCAAGCAGCAAATTGGACAGGGAGGAATAGTCTTCAAGATAAAAGAGAGGAATGTGAAGCACAGTCCAAGCTGATTCAGTTTAGTCCCTAGATGGCAAAGAAAACCCCCTAATCCATCATGTTTAACATAAACTAAATTTATTCTGGAAATCACCACAGCAGAGTGAAAGAGCACTAGCCTCATTTCAGGCCAGTGAAACGGACTCTAGACAAACCCTTGGGCATATCATTAGTTGATTTTGACTATTGTAACCACTAGCAGAGCAGACTCTCACACCACTACAGATCAGCCCCCACGTTTCTGTAGAAACTGCCAAATGAAGGAATTGCCCTCAGCAGCAATTGGTAGACAAGTGACTGTTGTGAGGTTAGAAATAATGTACCTAGATAATTTAAATTTACCTCAGAGGAACAGAGTATTCAAACATCGCATGAGGAGCACTTCTTCAAGTCCTGCAGAAGCTCTGCTTTCACAGCAGTCTGAGCTGCAGACAACAGAAAGCAAAAGAGAGTTTTAAAAATGTTTTAAACAGCAGAGATGAACTGAGAGTTAGGGACTGTACGAGGATCAGAATTTGTCATCTAAAACATTTCTTGGAGGGCATTCAGCTAGAAATCTGAATAAAATAAACTGTGTAATCTGAAAATTACAACTGAAACAAACTGGCAAAGCTTGTTAGTGATATACTGATAAGATGTTAAAAATTGGTGAAACTTTAAGACATGATGAAGGTGGCTCAGGGGGTGGGTACCATTATGCAAAATTAATCACAATTTCAAACTAGTAAGTCTGAGTGACAAGTTGGTTACATTAATTGCAAGTAAAAATGGAGCTTTAAAAAACGCAGGCAGCATAAGACTACAGCATTGTTACTTCTAAAAAGAAAAATCAAAGGAATGTAACGATGGTACTTGAAGTGCACAAAGGAATAATGAAGCACATAGCTAGGAACATTAAAACTAACAGTAAGGGAGTTTTAAAATATATTGGAGGTTTGAAAAATGCTAGAGAACAAGTAGTTCCATAAATAAGGTGACAGAGTAAGAAAATATTTGCTATTGGAAAGAAGGTTGAAGAGAATAAGCCATTCCTTTTTTTTTTTTTTTTTTTATTTGCATTTCACAAGCAGAATATTATTAAATTTAAATTATTAAAGCAGAATATTATTAAATTATTATTAAATAGAAGATTTTTGAGAGCATTCTGTGGTCATGAGAAATTCTGAAGACTGAGGTTAACCTGCCAGGTCCACAGACATTTGCTGTCACTATCAACAGTCACTCAGAAAGGATCCTATTAGGAGCAGTAGTAAAACACCATCTGTTGACCACATTAGAGAAGTTTGTGAGAGTCTTTAATAACTTCTCTAGACTTTTCCCTGAATAAGTCCATTTCCCTGCATCATTCCCAATCAGTAACAGGAGGAAAAAAAAATACTTCATTGTACCCCAAATTATGATTACTTCAGTTTTTCTTGGCAGAGTTAAAGGCAAAAAAAAAAATAGATATATATAAAAAAAATTTAAAAACCACCAGAAATGCTTTCTTGCTGCCTAAAATGCAGTTTCTTCCTGTTGTTCAACTTCTTTCAGTTGTGCCTCCTGGGCACAAGCCACAGTCACTGCTTGCTCTCAACCTCCAGCTCCTGGGTCTGGCTGCATGGCTGGCAGGCGCCCATACAGGCATTGCAGTGGGCACCAGGAATGGGATGGGGGATTCCACCAAGGTGGGAAGGAAAACAGCATGTGTGCTCATTCATGTGATATTTCTTACTGTCTGTTATTTCATGTTACTGTCAAGGACATGGATGAGCTGGCAGAACTGAATTTGCAAAGAACATTCCTTCCTAAATTTTCAGATATAAACAATACTTTTACTATCAAAGGCCTCGGTGGTTTTGGTTTTTCTTTCCTTAGCTTTTTCATGTTTAACAATAAGAAATACATAGGTGGAAAGGCTACAATGCAACACGAGGGAGCTACCTAGTAGATGGCAGAATGAAAACCTTTCTCATCACCAGACTGAGCTGGGAGAGAGGGACACGGCTCAATCTGGGGGTGAAATTCATTCAAAAAACTGACAAATGCAGAAGTACTGAACAGTGATGTAGCTGCTTTTAAACAAAAATTTATTTCTTGCTAGTCAGCAAGAACTCAAGGTAGAATACAGCAACTTACTCTTAGTTGAGATTAATCAAGTGGAAGTAATGCAAGTAAAGAAGCACTGAATGGTTATATGAGTTGTAACAAACTTCAGTCCATTGCTTTGGACTTGCTAATTTTGCTTTTGGAGACAGATGAAGATTACATTTCCCTTGACAATTTTCTTTACTCTCATGTTCCTGAGGGTAAATACAGAAATCACCTTATGGTGATTTCCTAGAATAAGTAGTTAATGAAATTTTAAAAAACATTAAAAAAAAAATAATAAATAGAATGCCAAGAAACCCCATCCAAATCAAAAGCAGCCAGTCCTCCAAATCCTAAAAAAAGTAAGGATGTGGGGTAATTACTGTTTGCAGTTGTTTCTCAGACAGATGGCCCCTGGTTTGTTTCTCTTCCTATGCTACACTGGGGCTCATGGTATCAAAAAAAGGCTGCTGTCTGAGCTATTAGCAGCCAAAAAAACCAAACATAGCAAAAAAATGAAGGAAATCGAGACACTAAGCCATAAACACTCATGTTTTAAGACAATGACTCAAGCAGTTCCATGTTAGTAATCAGAACACGAATGATTCCCCACGTATCCAGGTACAGAAAAGGCACGGGGTAGTTCAGAAATCTACACGGATCTGAGATTCTGAATGTTTGTAATAACCCTGTAGCATATCTGGGGGTATGTCTTCAAACCCCAGGACAAAATTAGCCTAGTGACTAAATTACTTGGTCGTCTAATCCTCGTTATCTCAGCTAGCACGTGAACGAGCTGCAGAACAAACACTCTGCCTGCCTCCTCCTCCTCCAGCTTTCCCTTCAGCTCCCTGCCCTAACACAGAATGGATAAACAGTTTCCATGCCAAATAGTAGTGGATTAGCCACAGCAGCGGTGACGACAGCACAGTGTACGGAAGGATAAGAGTTACAATAGATATTCCCAAAGCAGTAACGTGAGCCGGGATAAGGCGGGAATGAAATGTCATCAACTGGATGAAAATTTACGCGCTATGGAAATGATGACTGGTATTTGGATTGAGCAGAAGGGCGAATTCCACGTCACAGCAACTCCCAACAAAGTTTATCAGGCAAAGGTCATATACGCTGCACTTTAAAACCCGTAATCCAGTTCTCCAGTTTGAATGCAGACTATGTTGCTAAAATTCATTCTATATACTATAACAGATTGTTAATACTCTAATAGTTATACTGTACTGCCTGGAATTGGAAATACATTGTCTTTGATAATCTTTCAATCTGAAAGCCCTGACAACCCTCAGAGCTTCTCCAGACAGAGAAACGAACTGAATGCATAGATGAAAATGAATAAAACTCCCAAGATTTGAAGGTGCCTGGAATAGTTGAAGTGAAATCCACGATTTGTTACAAGTACAAAGAAGAGTGCTGAGACATTATATCCATGCTTTTAGTGATTTCAAAGTTAATACAGTATTTTGCAAACCAAAGACAATATTTTACAACCTGGTCAGTTCTGATACTTCTTTCTATGTGCATTAGTGTAGGAAAATTCCCTTCCTACTTTCTGAGCTGGAGCATATGCATTCCAATTTACTCACAGTAAGAAGAACTGAAGCACAAACTCTCGTAAAAGCAGCACCTAAACAAAATCCTAAAAGTTCAAGCCAGTATCCAGGCCCACCACAAATTTTTTATGTCCAGATGGTGTGTCTGGTTTCCTATCTGAACCATTGGACAACAACTAGTATGGAAAACTATACTCTGAATTGCAAGGAGCTCTGGCATTGCTGGGATGGCAGTGGAAAATGCCCCCAAGAACCTTGTCCAAGGTGCCAGAGAGACCTTAAGGCAGACACTAGACCAGAAGTAAGTCAACAAGCATCAACCCTAAAATTTTTCAGGAGACACTACAGTTTCCACCCTTGAAACGTCCATTGATTGGTATAATCCTAAGAATTTAAAAAATCATTGGTAACTCCTGTGTCATAGCATATTACATATTCCTGAATTAATTGACACTGGGAACACTCTGGTTCACAACACCTCCTGTGATTTTAGGTTTTGTGTCTGTGATTGTGTTTTGTTAGGAACACTTCCTTAATATGTTTTTGGGGCCCATTATTTACTTTTATAATGTTCAATGAATTTCTACCTGTCTCTTTACTGGATGCCCTTCAGCTCTTCCCTGCAAACCACTTATCCTCTCAGTCATTTCTGGTGCTTACCCTTTCTCTCAGTCTCCAGCAAGTCTGGAGCTCTCTCTGGTTCACTGCCTGGGTTATATTTCATTATGGCTGCCACATTATCTGCAGCAACCATCATTAAAAATGCTGCTGCATTATCACTAGAAAGGGAGCAACATTTCAACAGCTTTGTGTGGCAAATGCACAGGGGGAGGGTTTCTGCTGCCTCTTGCCAAGTTCCCATTGCTTCACTTTCCACATTGGGTCTCCTGCTTTGTAGTTCAGGTTCTGAATTTATCTCAGGTCCCCCCTGTTTTGCTCTCATTAGGAAGGCATTCGGGTAGTATTTATTTCCCTTCACGCTAGAGAATTTGTTCCAGGTCACTGCTGAACTGTGGACAGTGTCCTTGAACATGTAATCTGTAATGAAATTCATGATTACCCGATTGGTTCCCAAACTTTTCATGCAAGATTCCCCATTCCAATGGCTCCTCACTTTTCTGTATGGATTTTGAACAGCAGGGGAAAGAGAAAAATGTAAATATGAAATTGGAACTGTTCCTCATCTCCCACCATATGTTTAGGAAATCATCTTGGGCAAGCCTCCACTCACCGAAAGTGTTTGGGCTTTGAAAACTACAACTTAGCTATGCTATACACCCTGCAGTTGGCAGTTTGAAGTTTTCATGTAGATACCAGTCATGTAAAGATGTCCTAAGTTCTTAGATATTTAGCCAGTAGTTACTACTAAAGAAGAAGAATCCTAGAAGCACAAGATCTACCAAAACTGAAGATTATGTCTCAGGAGTGTCACAGCCTAATTCATAGATGTTCCTGCTTTATAACAAATGTCTGTTTCTAGCTATCCCCATCCAAACCCATGCTGCCATCCTCTTCTCAGCCCGAATCAAACTTCTGTGATCTTAAAAGAAGTGAGTTTTCATTCACACAGTATGTGTTAACAAGGGTGTAGTTTGAAAAGTAAAACCCCTACACCCCTACAACGCATCCTTCCTGAGCATTCTTGGTTACACCACTGACAGCCCTTCTTGATCAGACAACTCACAGAAAATCCCCACAAGGCAGCAAGAGAAACTGCAAACAACATTCATTGCGCTACTGCAAGTAATGTGAGGGCATATGAACAAGTAATATGGGGGATAGATCTTGGCTGCAAAACTCCTTAGAAGAGGAAAAAGCAAGGAGCCTTCCAAGACTCTTCAGCCAAGACTCATCCAACCTATAACTGGACATATGAACCAGAGAGAAACACTGTTGCTGCACAAACACAAGCAACTAGTTTAGGAAGGGGGGTTATTATTGGGCTCTGTATGCTGTACACATGGTGGGAAATTCTTCCCTGGAGGGCAATTCAGAGTTAGAGACTAAAGGAGTAAGGCCTCAGGCTGGTACCTAAACTGAGATGCAAGTCATCCACAATTTTCTTTCTTTTGTAGTTTAACTTAGATCAACACAATCTCTCCTCATTCCTTTACTGTGTCTCCAAGATGCCTCCGAACCTCTACCCAAGCCATTCAGAACTTGTCCTGAGACATTAGAAACTTGCATGAGGGAGCTGAATCATGAATACGTAACCTATTGACCAAAACAGCCAAACATTCTCCTTCAGCATTTCTATTGTCATTGCTGAAACTTCTGGTCTTATTTGCCTCTTCTGGAAGGACA
The DNA here is from genome assembly GCF_003957555.1 of Calypte anna. NCBI lineage: Eukaryota > Metazoa > Chordata > Aves > Apodiformes > Trochilidae > Calypte > Calypte anna. The sequence continues at coordinate 36,643,917 of NC_044246.1, forward strand.
CACATACTATGAAGGCTCCAAAGACTATGTGCCAGCAGAAAAACAATCTTGTTTCTAAATCTGCTTACCTCCTTCAGCTGACCATTGAAAACAGCCCAGCCAAGGAAGTGTTATTTCACAATTTGCTGTGCTCAAATTTGCTTTTTAATAATGACTACCTTTCAGAGATATAAACTTTGACACTTCCATGGGTCTCCCAAAAGAAAGCAGGTTCAAGCCTGCTGCAGCTGTTTCTCTGCAGCATTTCTCTCCCTATAAAAGTGTTCTCAAGTTAATTTTGACGAGGTTTGAAAGGAGTAGGCTTGTGCGCTGAAAATGTTTTCAATTTGACAGCTCTGTCGTTGTGGGGGAGGGAGAAAGATCAGTGATATCTTTAAGTTATGCAATAAAAAGTTAGTTGTCTTCTTTGAATGCAGATTTCTATTGAGGCTTTAAATAGACCTCTTCACTAAGGAAAAGACTGGAAAGGTGGTTAACTTAAGTAAGCCAAAGAAGCCTGCTGCTGTTCCTGTAAATAAAGCTGACCTTCTGGAGTAGTGGCAGAGGCTCCTGACCTTGTTTTCTCCCTTGCACCACCAACTGCATATCCTTCCATGAGTATCTTATTACCAGCCAAACAGACAGCTTTCACGTATGGCACTACAGAGCAGTACACAGCTCTGACGTTAGCTGAAAGAAAACTTGCTTTCGGAAAGACTCAAAGGGCTCAAGCTTATGCTGAGCTTTGGCTGACTAAAACTTTCCCAAGGGATTTTTCTTTCCAAAAAGAAATAATCACCAATGCCTGTGCAACATCTTCCAGAAATCAGAGGCCATGAAAAATATCTTGCTGTAACTGCAGAAGCCATACTGTGGAAAGACATGCTTATACCTTTTACATGTTGTTCTCTGACACTGTTTCAGAGTTGTAAGGAGAAGGGAAGAGTGTGCTTGTAAGTTTTTAAACAAAACTATCCACTGAAAAGCCTAAAATGATCACAAGTTTAAATCAGTTCTCTTTAAGCTTCTCCCATGACCTTCCATTCACAGTAAGGAAATTCCTTCAAGTATTTTTTCTTCTTCCCAAAGGTTTAGAGTAGCGAGCTAATACTTCAGAATACAATGGGATTCTATACATAGATTTGTGTCGGCCCCACCAATGCAATACCAGCGCTTCAATCCATCACACGAATGAGCTGTACCTCAGTCAGGCAGGTGCATTTGTCATATTTTACAAGTGGGCCTTCAAGATAGCTGTGATTTACCAAAATCACAGGTGAATTTTGGGACAGAAGTAACTGCATCTGACTTCAAGCCCAAACCTTCCTTTTACTGCTAGCAATACATATAAGACTTCACCTTTCTTCCTGTTAATCTGCTCCTCCACAGATCTCCAAAATGAAGTTTCCTTTTTTCTCACTGCTAGAAAAGCAGGTTGGAAAACCAACATCTCCTATTCCAGCAGGAACACTGAAGATCCAGGCAAGAGTCTGGTGACTTTTCCCATCATCTTTGCATACTTCTTCCACCTTTCTAAGACCATGAAAAGAAAATCTCACCAACAGCTGTGGAAGCCTCAGATTCATATTTCAGGCTCCCTTAGAAACAGTAAAGAGAACATTGCAGAACCACAGCAGGCAAATGAGTGAGGTAGACTGACTACTTGGGACCAGAGCTTTCCATGGATAAAAGCCCAAAGGAGCAGGCCAGAGCCTGCACCATGTGGTAGCCAAGCCCAGAGATCAAGGAGGGCAACACTCAAACCAAATGCACAGCCTCAGCCCAAACCTTCTGCCTTGGTAACACATGGCAACCCATGACCAGGTCCAGTCATCTTTCACTGTAGTGACTACCTTGGACCTCCACAGTGGCCAACAGTATCAAAGAAATAAGGATATTTACTGGTGTCATTGTGAGAAGAAAACCTTTTACACCCAGCATGCTTACTGCAGGCCCAGTGAAGAAACAGACATTTGGAGAAGAATAAAATATTCTCTTCGTTATGAAAGTGATGTATTTTTAGACTTTAAAAAATTGTATTACTTCTACATGTCAAGCTTTCAGAAGTTTTTCTATAATAGATACCTGTTTCAGATGAAGTGATTTCATTTTGGATGTTTCTAAATTGTGTGGTTCCTTTTTCTTTTTTTTTTCCCCTCTTACCTTCCTTTTTTTGGACCTTTATCCTGTAGACAAATAATCCGTTCCAAGAATCACATTATGGTAAATGTTGAAATGATCACATTTCTTTGTGTTTTTAAAATACTGCTTCTGAGTCCTATGGATATAACCTTTCTTTTACTAATCAACACCTTTGATACTTCCTATTTTAAGCACTATTATTTCTCCAGTTTTTGAAGTCTATCAAGTGACAGAAAAGCAGTGAAGAACCTCCAGATGCACCAGAACTCCATTAACTTGAAATATCTGTAACTATTTACATGTCAAAAATTTATAGCATGCTATTTTTTTTTGATAAATCTAGTAGTACTTTCTATGCAGAAGTAACAATGCATGGAACACTGAGGCACACAGTGTAACTTCCAAGTTTGGCCTTGTTGGGGGGGGGGTTGGACCAACTGACCTTCAGAGGTCCTTTGATACTCCAAAGTAAATAATTACAATTTAATCTGAATAAGTAAATAATTGCCACAGATGTTTTCAGGTTTTCTCAGTCTTTTTTCTTCTTCTTCTTGGAAAAACATTTGGGGAAGCAGAATTTTTCCTTTAAAGTGTCCAGCCTAATGGCTCTGTAATCACCACCTGTGCTGTAAGTCAGAAAGCATCCAAAGAATTCACCAGTTTTTAGACAGAGTAATGAGAAAAGAAGAATTATAATTCTATAAAGCATCCAAGATATTTTTCATTCATTTGCACCTCACCAAGGAGCTTTTGAAACACAGTGTCACAGAGATGGAGTTACTAACAGTATGCATGCCTCATGTGCCTTGCCTTTGGAGGGGGGAGGAGGTGGGGGACTGCTCTGCCAGTGAGTAACTCTTCAGCTGTCCTCATGTGCTCTAAGGAGGGTGGGAGGGACCTTAGGAACACTGCTCCTGCATGACACGAGGAAATAAAGACCCCATCCCTTTGGACACACTTGACAGCTTCTACCTCACCTTCTCAACACAGTTCCTTTTATTAACCTCAGAGATGGTTAACTGGGAAAAGTGCCACCAGCCAGGCTCCTTGGAGCACAGGAGTGTGCCTGAGGATGTCCTGAGGACAGTGCTGAGGATGTGCCTCAGTGTGTGTGAAGATGCTTCTTCTAGCACCTGTCCCCAAACCTATGGTCACCAGGACACGGAGCACTCCTCTCTCCCCACAGGGTGATGGGCTTTCCCAGAAACCACAGCAGGAACAGCTCAGGGAGACACAGCCCTAGCTGTGGCACAGATTACCCTCTCACTCTGTGTCTGTAACCTGACATCTTGCTGCCTTATTTAGCCTGGAGAAGAGGAGGCTCAGAGGAGACCTCATCACTCTCTACAACTCTCTGAAAGGAGGGTGTAGCCAGGTGGGGATTGGTCTCTTTTCCCAGGCAACTCTCAGCAAGACAAGAGGGCATGGTCTCAAGTTGTGCCAGGGGCAGTTTAGGTTGGATATTAGAAAGAATCTCTTTACAGAGAGGGTGATCAGGCATTGGAATGGGCTGCCCAGGGAAGTAGTGGATTCTCTATCCCTGGAGATACTTAAAAAGAGACTGATGTGGCACTCAGTGCCATGGTATGGTAACCACAGTGGTAGTGGATCAAGGGTTGGACTTGATGATCTCAGAGATCCCTTCCAACCCAGCCAATTCAATGATTCTATGCCATTGGGAAGAGAGTCTGAAAAGATTCAATTTGTGTTTGGCAGAGTGGAAAGAGTGGGATGAGGAACCTTCATTATATGGCACATAATGAAGTGCTCTGGCTTACACTGAGTTAAAAATAACTGGGTATAAGGAGGCATTGATTTAAAAAAAAAAATCCATAAAACCAAAAGAAATAAACATCCTCCTATAGTGTCAGAATTTCAGACAATTCCAGAATGTCTTTGTTAAAGAGAAGTTTAACCTCCTGAATTCTTAGTTTTAAAGCTGAAGAAAGCACTAAAAATCCAAAACTTGTAGTGACAGAAAAAAGCCTACTCTGTTGTATTTACTTCAGGTCTATAAATTGATAACCTGAAGTATTATTAGAAAGACAGACGCCTTCTTTTTTTTTTTTTTCTCTCTAAGATTCAGTCACCCAGCAGGCAATTGCCAGTGGGAAGTACAAAGAAGAATGCAGTGTATTTGGCTTCCCTTGTCCAGCAGAGTCCTATCTAACAGACTTTTCCCCCTCCAGCACCTCCTTATGCCACAGCCTAGGGCATACAACACCCTACCTCATCTTTCTCCTATAAAACCCCCAGGCTCCAACATGAACCAGAGTGCCTGAAGTCACATAGCAAGAGATACCCAAAGTCACCACTCTGACACTAATCCTAATGTCTTGGGACAGCAGTCATATCAGGCTCAGGGCCTGTCTCCATGTAGCACAGAGATGCTGGTCTGTGCCATTTGGTATCAGGGCCAGAAAATTCTAGTTCTAGCTTAAATTTCAACTTAGTTTTAAATATTAAAAATTAATCTATACAGACAGAAACTCAGTCAAGCCTACAGTAAAATCTTACTCTGATGTGACTGTGACAGTATTTTCACCAAATCATTTGGTTAGGATTTCATTATGGTGCAAGGAATGTTATCTGCCACATTCATTAAAAAGAAAAAAGAAGTACTCCTCTCCCAATTTATTAATTAATTTCTAATAACAATAAATTTCCTGCAGAGTAAAAGAGCCTCCACACAATGCTCAATGGAGCTGTCACGAACCTCATTACAGAATAGCATGACAGAGGCTAAACAAAGGCACACTTCAGAAGATATTTCCCACATTAAACTACACATTGTATAAATCTATCACCATAGTCTGAGGTCTGCTGCTTAGGTCTTTCTTAGCCTGACATTCACAGAGACAACATTTCAAAGGCCAAGCCAAATCATCCCATCTCCTGTAAAGCTTTGCAAAAGATTTCAGATTTTCTAAATGAGTAATAAAAAAAAAGAGACAACTAATGCAGACTAGAAGGAAAAACATAAAGAAATATGCACTCATTGCTAACTGTAAGCAATGCAATCTAATGCTAATCTAATTGTTATTCCTTAGATCTCCAAGTCTCAATACCTAGAAATCAATTTAAGAAATCAAGTTTCTATTGCAGAAAATATTTGCAAGTGAAAGGAAGCATCAATCTTCAAAGCAGTTTTTAAAAAAGTACATTTTGTTTTACCATACCAACTTGAAAACAAAAAAGTTTCTTAAATACTTAGAACATTTAGATTTAAATCTGTTCCTAACATTGTAACCTAACTGAAAGAATTTGGTTTCAAAACAAAAAGCTGCATTTCTGAAACTCCATGCATTCAACTGCAACATGAGAGAAAAAATGATCTTTGCTAACATCTGTCAACCCCATCCACTTGATTTCATGTAGCCAAGTACTTTTTGTAGCTTTGATTGTTAAATGGTCCAGTAAGTGACTGTGTAAAAAGTCTATGTATAAGTACATCTCCTTGCCTATGTTCATATTCAAAACAAAACTAATATGCTTTACTGGCAGACAGTAAGTTTCTACTCCTCGAAGCAGTCTCAAAAAAGCATTTTTATCCCTCTATATGCACCAAGAATATCACCAACTAATTACACAATTATACAGTATAGAAAAAGGATGCAATTACTTTCCAGATGTAAGGTGGCAAATCAACATTATTTTTGTGTGTGTTCATGCATCTATTAAGCTCCATGAAAGCTGAAAGATAATAGCAACCCATATCCTTTATGCTGAGTATCTAAAGGAACTGAAGTCTAGTTTGGAGCTAAGAAGAATATTTGCAAACATCAGACATAGTTCACAATTAATTTTTTGAGAAATAAATCCAAGTAGGCAAAATCCTGTATTCTGGGAATACAATTCAAATAGAACCACTTGCAAAATATCATCTCAGATTATAGTAGCACTCCAAAAGCATCAGCAAGTTTTCTTAATGGTTTACAAAGTGAAATAAAAGAAAATGCATTTCAGACTTCTGAATGTATAACTCCATATGTCAATACTACTAAATTAATTTTAGGACACTAAAATTAATTGTGTGCTGATTTAATAGTTAACTATGGCTATTTGGCCATACCTACTACTTGCAAAAGATTATTTCATAGCCATTTTTATATCAGAAAAATACATTCCATGTTTGTTCTATAAATATAACAAATGAAGGAAAAATAAAATATTCACCTAACCAGGATTAGTATTTTCTTTATGCAGGAAAAACACCCTGCTGCCAAAACCCCCTGTACTAACAACAACAATAATACAATAAAGTCTTAGCCTAATATAGTCAGTAGCACAAAAGCTTTGAGGTAACATTACAGCTCCAAATGTCATTCTTTTAAATCTATTTGCAAAATGAGGTAAAATTCAAATGCTCCATTTTAGCCCATTTTATTATAAGCAAAAAATTACCCCACAACTTTTACTAAGCAAGTTTAACTGAGATCCTTTGATGTCCAAGAAACAAGGTGGAAAAATACTATCAAGCATGAGCTACCTGAGATTTTGAGAACTCTTTTTATAACAAGATTACATAAAATCTGTACCTTAGAAACCCAGAGAAGTGCTTTAATGAGTCTCCTTATACTTATGACAAACTTGAATATGTCTGTCTTCAACAAAATTAGGCCTTCCATACAGATTTTTCCTGCCCACACCCTCCAAGTAGGCCTCTAGAAAAAACAAAGCATAGTGTTTCTGAGGTAAAAAGGAAAATATCAAAACAGAAATAAAAGATAAAAAGAAAGACACAGTTTAGGCTTTTTATATGCTGTAGGACAGATCACAGAGGTTTTCACTCCCTCCAAGTAAAAGCCCTGCTTGCAGTTCCTTTTGGCAATCACTATATGCTGCATCTGAATTTGCAGCTGCTTTGGACTCAAAAAAAATCAAGAAAAGTTGGATTTTTTAAAAATTATTCCACCTGCCTTTTTTCGTTACATGCCTGCTGTCTGCTCTCCTGAAATGCACTGCCATATACATTCATATTTTCTCATTTCTCAAATGAAATGTTCAGATTTCAGAGCCATCTACCATTCAGGAAAATTTACTGACAAATTGCCCAAATCGTTTCAAACCTCCTATGCACATATGATTAAACATTAAGATACCCGAAGCCAAAGCATAACTATGTTATCTAGTTAATAAAACAGTGAAAAATTGTTCATAAAACAGTGAAAACTTTCTAGTTCTCAAACAATAAATAAGAATTTAATCAAGGAGTGACTGTCTGATTGAGAAAATTTCTTTACTTGATTTGGTTACTTTCCATTCTACATAAATCATCCAAACACTAATTTTCCTTCAAAGAAAGTCAATGTTTCCCTAGCAGCAGCATGTAACCAGATTGCTGCCATAAGACACTTACTCAGCATTCATAAGCTCTTAGCTCCAGAAGCATTAGATTCTCAGTACCCGGGAAACTGCTAATCTACCCAGTTTCAGATCTGTTTAGGACACTGAAAAATCACACCATAAATGGATTTTCCAAAGTCTTTTGTGCTTGTTTAAAAATGTGATACTTACAGAAGACAGTTCTGGAGACTGTTGCCTTTTGATGAAGCCTGGGTGACGACTGAACAGATAAACTTTTGCAAAATTTACCCTGACTTGCTCTGTGAGCCAGTTTGCAAATGGACTGTCTAATGCATTTGGAAAAATAGCTAAGCTTTGATCCATATTACAGAATCTCACCATCTATATTAAATATTATCTTATTATTCTATATGCTTCTATTATATATATACATATATATATATGACTTGTGTCAAATGTGAATACCTTTCAATTTTTTGAGCTCTTGTCCCAGACCTGAATTCCCATGCAGTTAGTCACAACTTAGTCAGAATTTGACTCTGAGCTTTCACTTGAATTTCTGTCAGAGATATGGCATCTTTAAAGATAACAACACAGTTTGTTATTTATGTCCAGGCCACCATGTCATGAAATCCAGAAGAAAGTATCAGTGTTGTTATTAACCTTACTGTGACCAAATTTCTTCTACTGAGCAATGAGAGTGGAGAAGGGCAATACAAGTACTGATGCAGAACTACTAGTGTTCCTACTATTAGGCATATCCTCAGCCTTAGGACTGACTGTGCCATCTGAATTTCATAATTGCTGATGAAATATACTCCTAAAAAATTTCAAATCATCAAAACTTTTTGGCCTAACATCCACTATAAATTAGAATTTTTCCGACATTTGTTTCCTTCTCTTACTTACCCAAAAAACACAGTAAGCATCTGAGAAAAATAAAATATATAAGCCATAAGGTGAAAAAGACTGAAAAGCCAGAGAAGAGTCTTAGCTTAGAAGTAAAATAAATTAACAAGCAACAAATTCCTATAAGCATTATTCCTTTCAGTGCATTCTCTGTTCCTTCTACCAAGCTTCAGGCCCTTCCGCGCATGTCCCACTAAAATATACAGCAGAACTGGCAGCACTAAATTGTCATGCTGCAGCAGCTTTTGCTATCAGGAAATGAAAGATTGAAACATTTTAGTTACTTTGTTTGCATTTTATGAAAATTAAATGCTTCATTGTAATGAACACAGTGTTTGGAATTTATTTGGTATCCCATTTAGGTTTTAATATTATGAAATATTTGAATTCTTTCATGCTTTTTTTTTAACAAAACAAGCTTCTGAAGGGCCAACAAGACAAGCAAACCAACAGAAAACAGGGCACATTTTTATCAGAATTTTTGCAAGTCAATTCTGAATGTCTTTCTGAAGAGCTGCAGCAGCAGCAATCAAAGTTACTGACTTGACACAGGAATTAGAATTCTCCATTTGCCTTATGCAAAAAAAATGGATTAAGGTATCACCCTAATGATCTAGCCTTAAAAATGAACAATGACAGCATAAATATTTACCTGTATTTACAGATAAATGAGTCAATCATCGGTAAAAAAATACATAAAAACTGCTGAAGACTCCTAACAGTAGCTTTTAACTGTAGTGCATGGATCTATAGGACAATTTGAAGTGGCTCATATCCACAAGCCCTGAAGAATTGTGTTCAATTATCATGACAAAAGTGTGCAGTTCTACTTGCATATTCTTGAAAGTCTAAATAAAACCCCCCTGAAAGGCACTGATTTTAACTGTAGTAACAGACACCATATTTCTCCATGAGACTATGTAACACTTGGGGTTTTATAGCTTAAGAGATCTGGCATTCAGCACCAGGTTCAACATGTCTTTACCTGTGTTCTACCAATACCTTGTCTAGTCCTTTGTCTCAAAAAGCTCCCTACTTATACTGTGTTGCTCTCCTAGGGATGACCACTGCATTTCCATTAGATTGTATGAAGATACTTTTTCTTTCCTTTCATTTTTATCTCCTTTATTTTATTTTTTTTTTCAGAAGAAAAAGCTGTATTTGAACAGGATAGCTGTATAATCTCTTAGCATGGGAACAGGTTGTCCAAAGCAGTTGTGCAGTCACTTGATGAAGCCCTGAAGAACCTGGCCTCAGATGAGAGGTAGCCCTGCTTTGAGCAGGAATTTGGACCAGGGACATACTGAAGTCCCTTCCAACCTGAGGTACCCCATCATGCTACAAAATGGCCAAGCTACATGGCTAGGTTTCATTTTAGTCCTTTCACTCCACTCAAGTAACATAAGAATGTTTTGCTAAATACTTTTTTTTACTTATGTTTCCTGAGAATTTTGAGCACACTTACATCATGCTTGCATGTACTTTTGTATAAACATAAGGTTATAAAACATATTTTTTATTTTTTTAAGGAATGAGACAGAAAACCTCACAGAAGTTCTTGATTCCAGGAAGTCTTCAGAAAAGCCAAGTTAAAGAGTCTCGCAGAAGAAATCTGCAATTGGTAAAATATTGGTGCAGAGAAATCCAGAAGCAGATTGTGCCTCATCCCCATAATTAACATCTATGCTGGTTTTTAGAAGTATAGGCTAAAAATTCCACCGAAAATTGCTGGTAAATCTGTTTGCAAATTGATTTGAAACGTTTAATGAAAAAAAATTGAATAGTAGCTTGTCTGCATTTATTCTCCTTGCATCTTCCTGCCCTTTCACTTTTCAGACTGAAAAAGCAAATTCTCAGTTATTACAAAATTCGATCGTGCTAAAGAAGGAACACCTACAACTGAAATACAGAATCAGAACCAGGCAACTACATAAACACTTACCAGAAATCTTTTTACTTTAACCGCCTCACCCTGCATTTAGGGGACAAAAGATTCAAGAGGCTATTCTGTTTGTTTGCCATAAAGAGAATGAATATAGCCTTCTCATAATGTCTGTGATTTGGTAAATCTCCCTGTGAAGCACAGAAGCCTGCTTGTCTAGTTTTCATGCCCATGATTGCTGCAGCCCTGTGGAATAAAGCACAAGCTGCCATTTTGTGGCATTGAGGTACTGATTTCAAAGCCTTCTCAGAAGTCCATTTTCTTAGTGCTTCTGATCTGTACAAGCTTTTTTGCTTTTTCCTTTTACAGGCTACCTGTATTGTTTCATTTTGAGGCAGCTTGTGGGTCTGCATTTCCCCACATGTCACTCTGCTTATTTGGATTTAGTTGTCAAGCAGCTTACTGAGCTCATGCCTGTCAATTGTTTTTGTTGTGCAATATTCAGCTTCAATAGCTCATATCTTCCATTTCTGTCTGAATTTTTCAGATGCATTCTAAGTCTGGTTACTTTACAGTGCTGAACATCAGCTGCACAGCCCTACTGACCTGCTCTCTCACTTACTCTTATTTGGTATTTTAAACCCACTGCTGAAGCACGGTCTGTATCACTGTGTGCTCGCCTTGCTTCTTTTGGATTCCTTTGCAGTAATACTTCACTCCAGTGGTTGTTAAAACAGGTCATGCTTCACATCGTGGACTACGTCTCACCTACTTCCTGAAGTATCCCATTTCTTGTTTTTCTTGGTACAACCATGTATTTTTTCTATTTCTGCATTCTTTTTCTTCCTTTTTTTTTTTTTCCTTTTTATTTTTTTTTTTTTAGCATGAATGTTAGGAGTATTGAAAGCTTTGGACTGGCAGTTCAGAGAGAGCTAAAGCAAGGATAAAGTACCCTTTTCCTTCTACTGCTTCTCCCCAGCACCTTGTAGTTGCCCTGAACACTCCCCCTGGGGGGCAGATGAAGTGCCCACAGGTCTGCTTAGCATGATGAGGGCATTATGTGATGGTTTGCTAAGCCAGACTTTGAAAACTAAGCCACCTGTGACAGTAGAGGCAGAAGTCAGAGATCACACCCCATGTTGCCTCACCAGCTCCAAAAGCTATACAACCCTCTCTTCTTCCTCTCACCACTTTGCACAAAGAAAAAAAAGAAAACCAAAGCTCTTCCCTCCCTCCCCTGCATCACTAAAAATTTGTCTCCTCCGCTCTGGCAGCCAACCTCAGTAAACTGTGCAGATACAAGCAATGAAAAGAATCTAGTTAAGCATCTCTCCCCCATCTGAAGGAAATATATTGGGTCCCTGTGGAAGTCTTCTTCAGACACTGGAGGTTGCTGACTGGCACTTCTGCATTACAAGGTGCTGTGATTTGCAGCTTTTCTTCAGCCTATTTTGACATCTTTGCTGCCCTACCCCCATTCTTTGGGACAGAGGACAAGCCCCTGGAACCCTCTTTCCAAACAACAGTATTTTCTTTCCCCCTCAGAGGCCAAATGTTACTGCAAATCCACAGCAGGAGCCCTGACAATTTGCAGCAGTTCCTCTCATGATGGAAAAGGTTTCAGCTTACATCTAGCCTGCGCTCCAGATTTAATTGCAGAGAACTGGTGGCTCTTGAACCACATCTCTGGGAACCTGCCCGCCTTGGTGGCAAAGAAGGGGCAAGGACACAGATGAGGATCTGTCAACCAACGCTTAACCTGCAAGCAGCTACAAGGTGGGGGAGCTCGGGAAGGGGAGGCAGCGAGGGGAGAAGAAGAACTGCATGCAAACAAAAGGTGCATGCTGACGTTAATCCCTGCTAAGGAAGCCTGCACAGAGCCTCTGCTCTGAGTCACCCAGCTCAGCAGCACACAGAGAGAAAGCTCATGAATCAAACCTCCCCACCATAGCAAAGCGAAGCAGCAAGGACAGGGGGAGGGGAGGACACCAAGGCAGGGCTTGCATCAGACCCACAGATGCTGCCTCCGGCTGCTCCTGCCTCTGCCCCCCGGGGCATCCGCCACCCCACAGGTGCTCTTACCTGGCCCCAGACCCTCTATCTTGAGGCCCTGTCTTAAAAACACAGCAGAAGGGTTGCAGTAGGTCTCCTCGTGTTCATGCTGGGGCACAGACACACAGCACTGGAAGGCCACTTTTACCCCAGGCCAACACGAAGCTTTGGGGAGCAGAAGAATAGGGAAGGTGAGCATCTAAAAATGTGCCTGGCACCAGGAGATGGCTGTGAAAATGGGGGCCAAGCCTCTTCCATCATTTCATTCATGTAGGTGCATATGTGCAGGTAATATCAGAGCAGGAACAACTAGCTATGGAGAGTGGGCCCTAAAGACCATTTTTGCAGCTTCACCAATGTTCAGAACACCAAATGGCATGAGTAAATACATCCAACAGACCCATCATGGCAGCTCCATGCAGGTGCACAGAATCCCTTCATCTACAGTCAGCCAAAGACTCTGAGAGGACAGGTGAGTTGTTGCCAAGGAATTGGTTTCAGTTTTTATACAATCAAATCTAAGTCTAGTTTCAAAAGCATGTCAGACCAGCAAAGAAAACCATCTTCCTCCATAGTGTGTACACCAAGCAGCAAGCCATATGTGTCTGACCATAACTAAACAAGTTTTTTTCTTGTTCACAGATAGAACTAGAATCTCCTTTTCTGTGGGTTGAGTTTTCAACTCATGCTTTCCAGTGGCTGGGCAATGGAGGGGTTACCATGTGGCAATTTCAGGTGCTAAAGCAGTTCTACACCTCTTCACAAACACAGTCCTCAGTTGTTGCAAGGTAGGCCAAGGAAAGAAAGTCATCTCTTTCCAGGCTTGCAAGAGCAAAGGAGCCATCTAAAGAGCCCAGCTACTCAAATGCACCTGGAGTGAGAAAACCAGGTTAAACTGACAGGAGGTGCATTCAAAGACCATGTGTCTTCCAGAACTGGCATTTCTTTCTTTGGAAAAAATAAAAAGAAAAGGAGAAAAGAGGAAAAAAAGAAAGAAGAGAGAAAGAAAGAAGGGAAAGGGAAAGAAAGAAGGGAAAGGGAAAGAAAGAAGGGAAAGGGAGAGAAAGAAGGAAAAGGGAGAGAAAGAAGGAAAAGGGAGAGAAAGAAGGAAAAGGGAGAGAAAGAAGGAAAAGGGAGAGAAAGAAGGAAAAGGGAGAGAAAGAAGGAAAAGGGAGAGAAAGAAGGAAAAGGGAGAGAAAGAAGGAAAAGGGAGAGAAAGAAGGAAGAAAGAAGGAAAAAAGAAAAGGAAAAAGAAAGAAGGAAAAGAGAAAGAAAGAAGGAGAAAAAGAGAAGAAAAAAGAAAAGAGAAAAAAAGAGAAAAGAGAAAAAAAGAGAAAAGAGAAAAAAGAGAAAAGAGAAAAAAAGAAAAAAGAGAAAAAAAGAAAAGAGAAAAGCAGATCCATCTTGCTGAATGGCACAGAGGGACTGGCTATACAAACTCCATAGTGAAGCATTGCACGGTCATCAAAATGGTGTGCCTTGGCAGCATGAGAAGCACCACAAGCTCTGAGCTATTGTTTCTAAGAACCTGAAAGCCAAGTGAATGCTATCCTCTCTTAGAGGAACAGTCAGGGAGGAATACGAGCTCTCTTGAGTAAAGGCAGTGCTTTGTTTGATGCTTACCTGGAAGATGAGTGTTTTTTGTGATGACAAGCAAATATTAAAACCTTGTCCTGGGGATGTTTACTTGATAGATATTAGTTTACTAGCACTTACAGATGAGACAAGGAAGAGGGAAACAGACTGGCATGAAAAAAACCTCTTCTATACAAGCATTTGAGAGTTGTTAAGACAGTGCCAGAAGACAATCATCTATCTGAGATCAAAGAGCTCCAGTAATTTAAAAGGGCCTCTCTCAGAGGGAAGAGGAGTTATAGTTGCTCAAGGAAAAGAAACAAAGATGACAGGGCACGTAAGCCTGCTTAGGTTATCTTCATAGAACAGCAGAGCCTCAGGAACAGCTATTCGTGTATACATTTTGTCTTATGATGTCTGTTCTCAGTGCTACATTTCAATATTAAATAAATGACACCCCACAGTCATTACTTGAAGCTCAATTTCTTCTTCAGACAGATCACTTCAGTCTGCCTGGTCCTGAGTTCACTTGAGCTTGCTAGATGATGCTTGGCTCTGTTATTCTAATGTCAAGCAAAAAACCATACGTCCTGCCTCTCAGACAGGTCTATTAACTGGGGCTCAGGGACTCATTGTCACTATGCAGCTTTCAAGGAGAATAAGCACATGTCTGCCCCAAAGATACTGCAGGACAGATGGGTCCTCGTCACTGCAGGTTTCTTATTATGCGTAAGAGAACAAACTGCAGGTGTCTGAAGCTCACTGGACCCGATGGATCAGAGTTGATCTGTAGGGTGGATCTATATCTATAGGCCAGGGTAAATGAAAATGTACACTAGAGGGAAGCAAAAGGCACAGAAGCCTCAAAGCTGACAAAGATGTCATTCAAGGAGATGCAAAATTCAATATTAACTACAACTGAAATTTTTAAGGATTTTCCATATCTAAAAAGTTCTGCAAGTGATCAAAACTGTTTCTTACAAGTTTAACTGTGACAGTTTATCCAAGTTTTGACACTTGGAGACAGAGGTAAAAATAATTGAGCTGCACTGACTTAATAAGGAAATTAAGTATTCAGAAAGCAAAGGTAGTCAGTGCCATTTTCCTGGCTCAAAATCCTTATCATCTTGAAGCTAATTCTGCTATTCCTCCTACGGAGTCACAATTTTTACTTAGAAAATTCAAGGTCTGTACCCACTTCTGCACTGAAGCTTTGAAACAGAAACCTCTAATCTCTAGGGCTGGGTAAGGCCTGCAGATTTCTCTCAAGGCTGGTTGCATCAACCAGGTTTTGTCACCTTTGCAATGGTAAAAGCTGAGAGCAGAAACCAATGAAGAAATTGTCCAAATGTGATTCCAGGAGCTTATTGGGAACTTGTTTCCTTGTGGCAATCTGAAAGTGAAACTGCAGACCCATGGGAACAGGTGTTGACTGAATTGCTGCCACTAGTTCGTTTTCATCTTTTAGTTACCATGTATTTGGTAATTTCACACCAGTAGTTCATTAATAAATTGACTTTCCAGCACTGCTACAACAGCAAGGCACCCCGAATACAACAGCTTTCTCTGTATGAGGGGAAACAACCAACACAGCTATAGCAAAATAACTCTCCAGCTTTTATTTTGGTGCCACTGCTAGAAGGCCTGAGTTGGAGTTTTGACTCTTTCCTGTGCACAGAAGAGCCTTTTAGGTGGGTAAAGATTCTCCCTGATGCACCCTGACTAGGAGGGGCCGGGTTTCTTTGTCACCACTTGCAAGGACAAGCACTCAACCAGAAAAGTTTTGCTGGTTGAAAAGGAGGTACTACACACAGTAATTTTAGCTCCAAACACCAGAGGCTTGCCAATATATTGACTTCACATCCCTGGCATTCAAGCAGTTAAACACAACTGTGAACTCTGGAAGCTTTCCCACTCCTTGCTGAAGCTTCTATCCAGTACACTGGTAACTGGTAAACAGATGGTACAACAGATATGGTGTCAGCTCCCTCCTTGTTGGAAATGCAGCCATCCAACATTTAGTCAACCTGCCTACAGGGACAAGTGACTGAATTAGAACTAAAACATGCTTGCATTTCCCTTTCACTTTTAACTACAGCACAGACGCAGCCTGTGCCTTTTGCATCCCTAACTGAGTCCAAAATTTCTTTCTTTTTTTTTTTTTCAAGGGAATTTTCTCTTTGCAACTTTCCCATACTGGATGTTGTGGCGCAAGGTGGTAAAAAACTCCCCCTTACTCAGTCTCCTACAACCAGTCTAGGATAAACAGTCATTCAGGCTGGCAGCATTTTCCTCCTCAAAGCTGCATCCAAGGAATAACACAGACACTGCAAATAGTATCGTGAACTCCAACGCTCACAACCAGCAAGGCTGCTGGAAGCATCTAGCACTGTTTTGAGGAGATGTTCTCACTTTGTCTCAAGTCGGGCTCCCTCTGTGTTTCATGGCCATCTCTGGCTTCCCTCCAGCCCTTCACACTAAATTCTGCTCCTTCATAAACACCTTTTTCACCCTTCACTAACTCCTTCACTCTCTCCCATGAATCCCCCCTCATATTTCCAAAGCTGTACCCATTTCTTTTACCTCCAAGTAAGTTCATTAGTACCACACTTATCTCGTTGCTCTCTTCCTCCAAAGCTCTGCCCTGGAGCAGCACAAAATTTGCATCTTATTCTGAATTTGGCACTTCTAGCAGAGCATACATCTTTCTCTTGTGAATGCCTTATATCAAAAAGTAACCATGCTTTGGGACAATTTGCCAAGAAAATCTCCTCTTTGTCTACCAAGCCACTTATAAGTCCCTCAACATAGATAAAAGGCAAAAGGTTTTAGACAGGCTCTATTATTTTTCCAGCAATGGCTACAGAAAGGTTTGGGGATTTTTGTGTGCGGTTTTTGTTCCAGGCTGAGTCAATATATTACAGAAGGCAGACCTGACTCCAGTTACCTAGAGACTGCTTAACCAAACGCTCAAGTGACACTGTAAAACCACTTAGCAGGAATGCCATTCAATTGCTCAATTTGGCAAACTCTGTTGGTGGATTTCCCCCGCTTATAACTCTCACTTGTCTATTCATTATTTCCCATATTGCATATGTAGAAGAAAAAGGAAAAAAAAAATTAGGATTTAGACCCTAATAAGGTTGAGATTTAAATATGTCATCAAGTCAACAGAAGTAAAAATTGTTTTTTCTGCTTTCATTCTCTTCTCCATTTATTTCCCCATCATAAACATATGCTCTCCTATGAACTCTGCCATCAAGCATATATGCATCAAAAGCTTTGTTATTTCCAGTATGCTGCTCCAATGCTAATTTCAGGAGTTCAGCCTCACTCTTCTGTGATATTGCTAAATATTTATCACTATTTTTACATTAACTGCCCCCCAAAGGGTAAAGTTATTCTTCTCTGCTCGGGTGTCTAAAGCTCGGGTCCTTTTCCAGAGGCCAAATGCCTGTAAAACCCCTCCCTTCTCAAGGAGCTGCACCTCTGCAAAGTAAACAACACTCACGTAAGAGCCTAAATACAATACCAAATGCTTGTCCTTAGGCACCCAAGTTTGGAAATGTTGGTCTGAGGGAACAGGCCCGGCTTGTGCCATGAATCACTCTACAGAGTAAGGTTAGGATAGAGAATTTACTGATTCTTAATTTAATTATCTCAACCATCCTGCTGCTTAAACAAGAAACCCAACTGGGAATCGCAATTACAGTAATACACTCACCAAATATATTGTACTCATTTTTTAGAATTACTTTAGAAATGGCATCACTAGCCAGAACAAAAACAAACCTGCACAAAAATGCATCTAATCTCAGAATATGGTGTAAAAGAAGTCTTTGTAGCCCACTACATTTGGATCCAACGACTCCAGTGGGTTTCTTTAGCCACAGGGCCCCAGTAGCAGGCATCAAGCAACACCATGATGCCAAAACTACTCCCTTTCTCAGATTTTTCTTGGCTAGCCCTTCTTCTGCCTGCATTCAGATGAACAAGAATTTTAGCATGAATTATCACCACCATGGATACGTGATCTTATGCCCTCAGTTTCCATTTCCCTGCTGCCCAACAGGTCCCTTGTTCATCCACTCCAGCAAGGGAGGAGCATGTCAGAACTGGCATTCCATTTGGGCTACCCTCCATAATCCCTTTTTTGGCATGACAGGGTGTGAGGGAGATCTTTTAGCCATCCTCAGCTCTATCTCTTCTCCTAGGGGATACAGATCAGGAAAAAAGGGCATGTCAACTAGCAGAAGCTTTTAGAAAAGAGCTCAATGACAGCAGAAGCAGGGCTGCTTTCTTAAGCTTGAGCCTCTCTGTGTGGAGCCACCACAGTGACAGTCCAAGGCCAAAAGCAGCTCACTTAAACAGCAGCCATCAGCCAGTCCTCCAGGTAAGAATGCACCAATTATAAAACAGATGTTCACATTTGCCAGGAAAAATGTAGCAAATCTAAAGTTAAGACTAGTTTTGTTTTTTCAGTTTGAACTGGCAGCTCCCATTTTGTCCAGGACCTGCCTTTTGGGGATGTCAGATTCCTTTCTTCCTTACATCTTCAAAAGGTAAATTCAGCAGAAAATAGTGAAATGTTTAAAAAGTCTTTGCATATAACCCTGCCAATACAGAAGCTCTCTGAAGAGTCCAGGAGGAGAGACTAAATGAATGATGCCATTAGTTTGCCAGGTCTGACGAGGCAACACAGCCACTGGGACGGGACTGTGTTTGTTTGTCTCACTGGTAGCGCAGCCCTGGATCCTGCTGTCACATGCCTCTGGGCACTTCAGGCCAGGGAATGTCTCTCAAGATTGTTGGTAAATTCTTATCTGTTAATACAGTTGCAGAGGTGACGCTTGCAGACGTAACCCTGAGCAAATCTAAGCCAGGCAGTAACCCTGGTAATTTGGAGGGGGATGGGAAGGACAGCAGCAGCAGCCAGCTGGGAGCTGATCAAGATGCCTTACACAGAACCCTTTGCCTTCTACAGCTGCTAAGGCTCAAGCTAGGACCTGGAGTCAACAAGACAGGCTACAAACATGCAGAAATGTGACTGCTGCCCAAAAATGCTTCTTGTACCCTTGCAAAATAAATTAATATATTTCTTTTAAATCCATTTTCTTGATCTGCACTACTCACCACTGCTACAGTGGGTCTTGATTTGTACTTCGAGGAAGCTGAAATACAGGATGAAGAAGCACATGGGAAAAATATGCCATTTCAAAACTTACTGACCAGTTGTCATGGTGGCCTTTATTCACATCACCCCTACAGGCCACAGTCCTCTGATTACTTTGATGCAATCATATCAGCTAAATGTGCTTGCCACAGTCACTAAAGTCCATTAGCATAAACCTCAGTGAAAGATGCTTAGGTAAATTTGTCTCATCTCAGGCTTGCCCCAAGCTACCAGATCACTCGACAACTTTCCAGAGATTGGTTAATGTGCAATAATTCCTGCAGCTCTCATAAGTCAGTGATACACTAAACCCTGTCAGGACTAGGTGAAATATTTCTGACTTTTCACAACAAGCATACAACCCATGAGACTGGTCTGCATTTACATTAACTTTTTCCTCATCTTAACTAGTTTCTCATTCCTATGCCTACATGCTGCTCCTTGACCTCAAAAGATCTGGAGTGGAAGATACCTACAAAACATATCTTCACTTAGAAATGAAGAATAGTTTTTTGCAAGTAAGTGGAAAGTACAACCAGACATGGGGGTTTTGTTTTTTGGTTTGTTTTTGTTGTCTTTAATCTTAACAAACAGCTAAACTTCGCCAAAACCTATAATTTCAAGGGAAAGGAGAAAGGGGTGCAAATACAGAACCATTTCAAGTCACACCTAGTGAAAAAGTTTGGCCAGAAAAGTGTTTTAAACGTTGAAAAAGTTTTATTTCCACATTTTCTAACCGTGATAAATAATTTCAAAAATGCTGAAATTTAATTTCCACATTATTATCCATGTTGATGTCTTGCTATAACACAGAACTTTAGCTTTCTAAAGTTTAGAAAGGATAAAAGAAGCTAAAAATATTAAATAGATTGAAATTGACTATTAAATAGATTGAAACCTGAATATTAAGTCATCATCATCATGGCTTGGCTTTGTGAACGAAGATTTAAGAAAGGCTTTACCCACTCTTGCTTCAAGTGTTACTGATAGGTTGAAACAAAATAAAATAGATTGAAAGTGAATGTTTCACTTACGTTTATATAAAACATTTAGAATTCCCACTGCATTATTTTTCAATTTGTCAACTTATCTAGGAGGTCCCAAATTTCACTTCAGCAACACTGTTTCTGGACATGTCATACCTCATGTTGTCTGTTTGCTGAAGTTTTGAACTGAAGATGGACTCAAAGGGTCTGTTGACTTCTCTCTTTGGTATTATCAACTCCCCCCACAACTTATTGCCAACAGAACAACAAATCAATAGGTTTTTACCAATTCACCCTAGATGAAAACCCACAAACTTATTTCATTCGTACCAGTACTGATATTTGCACCTGACAATAAAGTGCTCCCAAATCCAAGCATAAGCTGTTTTAAAGCATTGCTTGCTTCATACCTCTTTGGAGAACTAGTCTGAGAAAGCTCTGCTGGGGGTTTCAACCAAAAGAGAAAATACAGCACTTAGTAATACTCACTGGTATGTCAGGACAAAGGACTTTTTCACCAGCTGGGATTCACCAAGAATTATTATCTTCAGTTTTCTCCTCAATGAATAGACAACTTTAAGGGCTAGAAAAATCTCCCCTCCCTACTTAATAACCTATGCAACTCTGTGCAAAGCCGGCAGTGGCTGTTATGGATATGTAGGATATTTTGAAATGAAATATGAATATTATGAAATGAAACTTGAGAAAAGTTCACATTTTCCTGAGCTACTGAAGTGCAGTTTTAAACATGTAAGAGACAGTTTGACTTTACCATTAAAGAGCAGAATATACTGCCTTGATACCCTCTGGTCACTCAAGTTTAGACTTCCATTAACAAGAAGAGATATACAGTATCTTATTAGCAAGAAGAGATATACAGTATGTTGCTTTATGAAAAGGATCATAAATCTGTGCTTTTGGGAGCTGCTGTATGTGAGCTCTATGTCTGCCTCTTTGAATTATGGATTCTTAGTGCAGGTAATCTAATCAAACCGCTAACAAATCCTTTTTCATATGATCACAGAAAAACCACTGCACATTATGAAAAACAAATGGCAAGCAACAGATACTCAAAATTATCTTTTTATGCACATTAGAGCAGTGCTGAATACGACATCTGTATTCGGAAATGAGCAATAGCAAAATCCCCAGGCATGCCTGCAATCAGGAAATCACAGTCTAACACTCACTGAAGCTGGTGTTGGTATCTCCAGTAGCTCAAGTGGTTTTCAAATGAGTTGTCAATCAACCTCTCCTTCATCCCCACTTATTCTGAGAAGGCTTCTTACACCAAGCAATGCTACACAAATATTAACAGCTGCTGAGCACCCAAAAATCTAAGTCACTGAAAGCAGAAAAGGATGCAGCTTTCCAGCCACTCCACCCCTGCTCTGTAGCGTTGCATGCGAAACTCGCGTGTCTTAATTTTAAAGCACTGTGCTTATAGGCCTAAACATCATAGGAAGGAAAGCACTAAGGCATTGTTTTTCCACCATAACAACATGAAAAATAAACTATTTTTCTGAATAAATTTAGGGGAAAAAATTAGCTCTTGAATAGGAACTTCATGTGTGAATTTCAAATTCTCTGCAAATTAGGATTGCAAGATTGCCCACCTTTGAAACAACTGTATCAAAAGAAATGCATCCTTAACTGGGACATTGCAAATTATGCTGCTGGGACATATTGCTAGATTTAATCAGTCCTGTCCAGTATTTATAAGTGTTCTTAAAATATGAGACCTGAGCAGACATCATATGTCAGAATATGCTTGTTTAAAGTTAACGGTTGTTTATTAAACGTTATTTATATGCTGTTAAACGTCAGAAAGAGAAATATTAAACATGTCTGGGATTCACAGAGTACACAAAACAGGCACTAAATTTTACAGTTTGAAATAAAACTTCCTATAGTGTATAAATCCACCAACATCTGCTAAATATGTAAAAGACTTATTACATTTTCATAAGGTTTACTTACTACATAGATTTCATGATTTGGCAAAGAAAGCCTGACTATGGGGAAAACTTATTTTGTTATTTTAAACCCTTTTAATACACACTTCAGAGGATGCACGAATACCACCTCACCTCCCTGTCTCCTCATGAGGGAAATGGTCTCTGAGCCATAAAGTTGGCTGAGAAGGAGAGAATTTGTGTCTCACATCTTGTTTATAGGATGGAGTCTTTGTGCTTCTCTTAGCAGCCCCCAAAGTAAGGTACTGTCCTCCGTAATATCTCTCTCCAAAACTTTGCTTACAGACTCAGAGTCAACAAAAATTCTAGAACAGTTCAAAAACCCTTCCTTCCCCTGTGGGAGAGCTCAGAAGGCTCTCCTCCCAGGGCATAGTGAAATCAGACATTTGTTTTGGCATCCAGACCCTCTTTTTAAAGACTGCATGAAACTTGGTAAGTTCCCATACTCTGGGAATCTTCGATGAAATAGTGTATTTTTTCCAGGTTATAATGCTCTATACTGGGAACAGAAATGGAAAATTTGGGCATAATGAAATCCTGTTTTCAGGAAGTCAGCGAAATCCCATTGTCTCCCCCTCCTCCCCCCCAACCTCATTTCTGTAGTTCTTCTTCATATAAATGAGTAGTCAAGTTTCAGCAGCAAGAGTTAAATGGGTTTCCCTTATCTTAGATAAAAACCTGGAAGTGGAAGAAACTGAATGCAGAAACCAGAGAAACCTGAGATTTTCCCCATTCAGTGCCATAGGTGTGCATCTCCAGCACCCACCAACAACATGGCTGGAAGTACCTAAAGGAGAGAAGGCTACTCAACAGAAGCCAAACTTGGGGTTGCTGTCATTTACTTCACCACAAAATAAGGAGCAGCTTTTTAGCCCAGGAATTATTGTAATTACAGATAAATATTTCTAAACAGAAAAGATAATTTCCCTTCTAGTAAGTTCTCCATACATATATCACTAATGATCTTGGGATAATATATCATTTCTTTGAGATGAGAAGACTTATCTAAACTATCCTTCATGCTTTCTTTCTGACTCTTACTACGTTCCTTTAAACCTTCTTAAAAATTTGGGTTCAAAGTTAAGAGAAATATTTGTCATCAGGAATTTGCAAATGGCTCCAGCAAGAAGCAGAATGTAGGTACAGGTGTATCTTGGGAGGAATCTAGCCATATAGGATAACACTTAACAGTTTAGCCAAAATGCTGATTTACTGATCCAGGCCTCCACTTACAGAGTTGCTTCTTTCTGAAGCAAAATTATTACAGGACTACTTGACTCACTCACTGCTCCCAGTGAGGTGAATGATGTAACATACATTAAATTCTTCTCTTATACTCTTTAATCCAGCTGTATCCAAAACTTTAAGTCATGATTTAGCATTCTAAGTCACTATCTGAGCTCTCCAGGACAAGGACGTATTTTTGTCCTTTTGTAAACTTTTACTAGGTTCTCTGTGGACTGAGTAGTGTCAGAGATCAACATACAAGTATACATGCTTATATAATACTTGATAATATGGATTGCCTCCAGCTAACAGACTTAATTTCTCAGCATCCTGGTGGAAAAAAAAACCCATGCTGTTCAATGCATGAAGCACTGGTTCTGTTACTGTATTTATTATTTAACATTTGTGTGTTAGAACCACAGATGGGCAAGTGACAAGTAATAGCTATTGGAGAAAAAACATTATTACTCCTTGTACAAATACATCCCTAAGATAAGTTACAATATTCTCCTGCCAAAATGGAGCAGTTAACAATTTTCCTGCAGTCTGAGAAGTCCCAGATCACAGATGGCTAACTGAATAGTGGCTCAAGTAATGCTAAGCAATGAACAGCTGCTAACAATGAGGAAATTGTGCTTGTAAGGCCTCACTCAATGCCCACAGAAGTCAATGAAAATCATATAAACAGCAGTGAGTGCCCTAGTGGCACTATTCTTTGGCAAGAAGTCAAAAACCAGATAAGAAAATATTGTTAAATTTCCCCCCACCAGAATACTCACTGCCTTTACAGTGTAACTGAAACTTTGATCTCCACGCAAGCCTAGAAGCATCCTGGTGAATGCAGCTGCCTTTAAAATGCTGATGTACACGAAAAGAAGAGTATTATGTATCTTACAGAGGATTAGGTATTTATTTAGAATGGGGTTCCATCGATTTTCCCCCAGATTACAGGCACATTACAGAAACCCAACACTTAATTTTGATAGAACATCACCTCCAAGTCACTTCCATAAATAAATGCCTAACTATATTAACAAATGGCAAAACCTTTGGTTAGAACACCATTGCTACTGCTGTTCCTAGTAACATCCATCTACAAAGCATGTATAAGAAACCAAGTGCCTGCCTCAAGTATTTTGTAGTCACTGCCTTAGCTGGACTAGTGGTGGCTACCAGCCACCAAGGAAGAAGTCAGAGAGTTAGAGACTGCTCACATCTGGAACAGCATATGAAATAGAAATCTCCAGTGGGTTTTCTTAAACCAGCAAGTATGCAGTGACAGGTGTCTGATTTTTAAAGTGGTTAGAATGAGAAGTATTGAAAGCTTAAGCATGACATGTACAAACTTCACATGACTGTCCTAACCTGAAGCAGTATGGATGCAGCTCTGTAAGCCCATGGAGACAATTAAGGAACTTCCCAGGAGCTCAGGACAGCAAGGAGCAGTCCTCAATAGTTGTGACAGAGCTGGAATACAGAAAGAGCAGGGCACTTGGTGGGAACAAAACAGAAAGCTCTTTAAAGCTTAGGAAGAACTCATTAGAATTCAGAGATGTGTTGCTGATTAATAACATCAGTGTTAAATGCATCTCTTTGTCCATTTCCTCCGTGATAAATACACTCATGAAAGAGCCACTGAATTCAGGGAGATAGTTCTTACAATCACTTTCCTGATTATGCACAATATTTTTTAACTATCTGATGGAAGATGAATCTTAGTTGCTTTAAAAGCAAAGAGGTACTACTTATAAAGATGCAGAATTCAAGAAAGCTGTTTCTGAGGGGAGTTAGATTCTTCTCTTTTTAAAACATGCCTGAGAAATGTCTAGTAACACACTCTAAATTTCTTTCTTATGCTTGTTCAAATGCTACACTCTCCTGGGTTCCTTTGTGGTCTCAGAAACAGAGCAGATACTTTTGTACTGCTTCACAGATTTTCCATTCTGCTGCAGTCTGTTTATGTTCCACAAATGCACAGGTGCATACGGCTGTACATGAATGGAGTCTGGTCCTAGGGAAGCAAGGAATTGCTTCTCCTGCTATTTGCCTAGGCTGGAGGCAGGCACAGTGCAAATAACACATTGCAGCTGTACCAACACGCTCCAGTCTCTACTTGCAAGGTCGAAATGATCCTGCACCTCTTCAAAAAGAGCTGCAAGATGTGGCTACTCACCAGACTGACTAACAGAGTTGCTACAAAATGTAAATTGGATTGGGAACAAAAAAGGACTAAAGGAAGCCTCAAGCAGTGGTGGGTGTGACTGAGCTCAGACTCCCCAAGGGAAGCATATTAACCTTAATAAGGTAAGCCAAGGGAGCCCTGATAGCCCTGTCCCACCACTCACAGCTTGTACCTGGAACTTCTGCCACCTGGTTTCCTCATCTGGGACTGACAATTTTGGTTCAGAGCCAGCCCACAAGGACACTCCTGTTGAGGAGCTCCTCCTCAGGGAGCACATGGAGTGAAAGGTCTCCTCCTGATGGTCTAATACTCACATGCAGGAGCCCTAGAAAACTCCCTGCCCAACACAGCGCTGGCCTGAAGCCTTGCTGCCACCACTGCCACCATTACTGCATCTTTACATCCTGCAGGGAGAGCAGGATTTTTCCCAGAATGGAATATTCTTCCCCAGCTGCTGGTTCAGGTTGGACAAAAAAAGACAAAGAGCACAAGACAGAAGCAGAGGAAAACATGTGTTCTGTCCCTCTGGCTGAGAGATGGGCTGCTGTAGGCAGCTCCATTTCTAGTTTCCAGTCTGCTGTGATCTGTCAGCAGCCTGCCATGATACACTGAGCTAATCACATCCTCCCCAGAGGCTGACATGCAGCCTCTGGCCTATAGCATCCTAAATGCAAGTGCTTGACAGGAAAAAAGAGAAAGAAAAGAAAAGAAAAAAAAAAAAAGAAAATCCCCAACCAAACAACCCAACCCTACACCAAAACCAGCTCAGCAATCAGTTATGGATTACTTAAGTAAAGGCACTCTCTGATGCAGGACAACGCAGACACACACACACCAGCCTCACCAAATGCCCAGACAAGGGTTGC
This sequence comes from Calypte anna, assembly GCF_003957555.1. Lineage (NCBI taxonomy): Eukaryota > Metazoa > Chordata > Aves > Apodiformes > Trochilidae > Calypte > Calypte anna. Next base: position 36,670,173 of record NC_044246.1, read on the forward strand.
CACGTGGCCAGAACAGTTCAGGTTTTCCACATTAACACAAACTTTCACACCCAGCTAATTCTGCACGAAAAGGCTAGTGAAGGATTTCTCTCCTGCTCAAACAAGCTTGCTCCGACCTCATCTTGAGAGAGCCAGACTGAGGATAAGCACCCTGAGTAACACTTTTAGGATATGTTTGGTTAACATAAACTCTACCCAGGTTCCTGAGTTAATCCTCTCTGAGCACGTTAGGCCTGAAGTTACGGACAAAACCTGGGTCTCCCAGTTCAGAGATACACTGGACTAGCCCCACTTGCTGGTAATTAGAAGTTTAATGGTATTACTGAAATTACAACCAAATTTCACTTACTTAAACTGATCACTGTCTAATTTTGAAAGTAGTTACATGTTCTGACAGGATGATTACAGCTTTATTCACCCATTTTAGACTCAAATTTAAATAAAATACAGTGAGATTGTATCACATGATGAATTGCAGTCAGCTCTCAAGTCTATTTCTTCCAGATTTAATTCTGACATTGTAAAGTTGACAGCCTCACACAGTTTAAAAGGGGAATATTATACTTTCCTACAGAAGAAGCATGACTAAGGGACGGGTAACACTTGCTTTGAGGCACAGAAGGTCCAAAACCACTGGCTCTAATACCACAGTCTGAGTACTGATTTGCTTTAAACATCTGTTGAAAATTCACATGCATCCATTTGCAAATTTTTACTCGCATTCTTAGCTAAGAGAGGCTAACATAGCAATAATTTTATGTAGAGTTTTGAAAAGCCTTTAGATATAGTAATAGTAATTTTTCCCTGCAACCTTGTGCACCTGAGGCCATGACAACAGAAGTACCCAGTTTGACAGGTAAAGACGGTCAGGTAGGTAAATGGTTCCAAATGGTCTAATCTTGTTTCTAAGACCATCTTTCTACAAAACACAACCTAGAGAAATACATGAATTTTATAGACAGTCCTTTTGATTGCTACTAATTCAGAACTACCTGGTTCGTCTGTGTATGTTCTCATTCACACATAAAGCAACTCTCACAAGCATGCGGTGGCAACACACTGCTAACACATCACCTTGCATTAAAAAATAATCCCACACACGTGTGTATCACATCACAGCCCTCGACACACGTTCACCCTTTACAGCTGTATGCATCCTATACGTGTCAGACTTTTCATCTGCACACAGAAGCTGCTACCCACAGTGACTTTCCCTTCACTTTTCCGGTGAAGTTTCGTGGTTTTTTTCCTAATCCTGCTTTTGTTTGGCCATGCCGAAATGAATGTTGGCATTCGCAGAGCCGGGAGAGGCGGCTGGTTGGAGAGTTTGTGCCCTCTGGTGTTCAGCGGCGATACCGGGACCCCGAAAATTTCCCTGCTTTTGTGCCGCTGCTGCATCGTCCTCTCCTCACCAAGCCTTGGCTGCTTGTAACGCAGCTCACTTCAACAGGAGAAAGCTTTTAGCCCTGAGCTGCTTCATTCTAGGAGCATTCTCAGCAAAATACTGGCCAGACACCACTCTCTCCTTTTAAGACCATCTGGACACTTTACATGCAGAATTTTAGCTCTAGGGATGATTTCAGGAAGATCTACACCAACTCGGCAGTTTCCAAAACCAATGAGGACTCTGGATGTGGCACGCCTTTATGTTTCCATTATTACAACTCAGCAAAAAAGTATAATGGATGACTAAAAAAAAAAAAAAAAAAAAAAAATCAAATCACTTCTTGACTGAAGCTCCTGAGTCTCAAAGCTATGGGTATACTTTTTAGGCTATAGTAAAAGAGAAGCTCCCAACAGCATGGTTTTCAGATGGCTAGTTCACATTTCCTGTTACCTTGCCTGCAGTAAATTCTTCAAAATCCCATCTAAAATCCAGTTTGTGGGCATAACATTAACACTTTGTTATGCCCACAAGCACTAAATCTTTGCCAGAGATGACTCAAATACAAATTTCAGCAGGCAAATTCTGAATAGAAAGCTGAGCTTATTCTCCTGAAATCCATCCAAACCTTCTATAGCTCTCAGAGTGACTAAAAGACACTCTGATGTGGAGTTCTTCGCTTTGGTGAGATTTAAGGTAGTTCGCAAGACTTTTAATGATAAAACTGTTCAACCTGTAGATACCTGTGGAGACACTACTCCACTGTCTAAGCAGGTATACCCACTGTGTTACCATTGCTCAGGACCTCTAGTTTCAGGGAAAATGTCCAGCTCTGCATCTGTACCTAATGGTATACAAGAAAACTTTACCCCTTACCATCTGGGGCATCCAAAAGCCAGTGACAGATGAGGTTTTGTAGGACCCCAGTGGCATCTACATCTAAAACCTCTCAAAACATTCCATTCAGCCATGCCTACATCTATGAACCCGCTACAACAGCACCTCTATGCTTGCACTGACAGCAAAGCAAAGATAAACTCATATTCTGACATAGGTAAGGTCTTTTTATTTATCCTTTGGAAGATCAGCTTTGCTCCAAATCTCACAACCTCCCCCACAGTTCTGATGGAGCCATTTCCTCTTAGGGTGTTGGAGAAAAGACAGTGCTGATGTTGACATTCAAAACAGTAAGTTACCAGTTTCCACCATTATAAGGAACTACGCTAAAGAAGAGAAAAGCTCACGGAAATGCAAAAAGACACATGCGTGCACACACACAGAAAAACCCACAAAAAAACAAACAAAAAAACAAAGAGACAAGAGTTAACAAAGGATCTGGATTCAATAAATTGTTTCAGTGGGAAACTAGGAGCCTATGCACTGCGTCGGAGCCTACTAGCCCTTTGCTACAATTATATTCACTTGAATGTTGAGTGCTTTGTCATTAGCCAAGTGCATTCAGACAGTGCACTGCAGTCATCGTTCACGAAGTGTTTACATCTCGACAAAGCCTTCTCTTGTGTGTTCCTCTAACCATAACAGCACGTTTAGACATTGTATAAACATGGCCGATTTGTTTTTAATTTCACAGGAATTTCACAGCAGTGAACTCTGATCACTTAATATTTCAAAGCTGAAAACATCACTATTACAGTATGTTAAGAGATTATTTGCTCTATACTTTATACCCTGTCTTAGTAACATTTTCCCCTAAATGCTACAACATTGGCCCTCCCTGCAGCTCAGTAAGGAAGCTGTACCTGTGACTTGGGAGAATACGTGCAGAGACACTGCTTTCAGGACCAATCACGATCAGCTTCTGCATCTCAGAGAAATTCTGTATCTTTTAAGCAAAGCTGAAATCAATAGTCTGCCAAGAAAAGTGGAGAGATTTTGCTTTAGTGCTGTGGGATTCATTTTCATGACTGTCAATCACATGGCAATTTTTACAATTCCAGCGCTGCAGTCTAACAAGTGCAATAATCTGTGGCCCAGACTTCTTGACAAGCAGAAGTGATTTAAGATGAAAGACTGGGACAAAGGAAAGAAGGAAAGGAGTGCATGTTTCACCCCATTTGACCAGTATGTAATTTACACTTGAAAGAAAAACCGGGGGAAGCTTGATATGGTAGAAACTGTTGGCAGCAGAGCCTGTTTGCAGCTAAGAAGCCAACAGAAGGATTGTATGGCAACAAGACTTCTGGTTCCTGCATGAATTTCAAATCATAGCATTATGTTTAATCTCAAAACATCTGAAAGGAAACAATGAACAAGCATCAATCACCGATTAGTCATTATTTCTTGGGCAGTCCATGGAAAACGGAGCTGCTGGGTCAGATCAGAGTTTTGGAACTACTACGTAGGCAATGGGACTTTTCGCAGCCACTTCTGGCTTTTCGACTCCAGTTGGACACATTCTGGATGTAGTCTGCATGGAAGGTAGGAACCTTTACCCTTTAAGTGATTTTTCAAGTCCATCAACTGGGGCACACGCCCTCTATAGGAACCACGAAGAGTAACAGAAACACCTCATCTCTAGGAGCACTTTGAGAAGGAATACCCTTCTAACCACTTCACAGGCAGAGCAGTTTTAGCTGCCTTTCACCAGAGTGGCTTGCAAGCATCCTCAGTTCCCTGTTAAATTTATGAGCAGTCAGCAGCAGCAAAGATGAGGGATGTCAAGAAAAATAATCTTGAACCAGTCTCAATAATAGCAATACAAGATGGCCTTTCATGGCTTTACACCATGCAAATAAAGAAGAGAAAGAGCTGCAATGAGCGTGGGTAAGACACAGCAACCAGACAGCACCCATGGCCAAATACCAAGCTTAAAATACATTTTTAATATATCCCATATGTATTATACACACTCCCCAAACACTGAGAGCAGGCCTGAGGTACAGGACAAGCTATGTAAAACATTTAGAGTTTTAGCTATTTTAAAAAACATTTGTAGGCAGTCTACCTTTGCCTGGTGCATTTTCCTATAAGCTCACAAAGATTTCTGCTCACCTGTTTCCATGGGCAATCAGTAACCCCTCTAGCAAGAGGGCTGCTTCCAGTGCCTACCTGGCTACAAAATCAGTGGGATGTCACCCACTTTAGCCTGCCCTTTGCCATTCACAAATATTTCCTACCCAAGCCTTGCATAGTTACAAAGAGGCTTGTTCAAAGAAGACTCTGGAGTCTTTCCAGATATTTTTAATACCCAATAGGAAAAGCACACGACATGGAACTTCCTTGAATCAGTCACTCCACTGGGAACAGCAAATGTGAAACAAATCAACCCCGTGCAGTCTGTGAGAAACCCACAGACTAAAATTAATTTTCAGAGACAGTACACCATCTCTTTGACAACTTCTGTCATTGTCCCACAATTGCGACTTGCTTAAAGGCTTTAATGATACGTTTGGCAAATCTACTCAATTTAAGCTTAAACTCATCCTTCAGTAATACAAATGGCTTATCTGACATTTAACATCAAATTGGGATATCTGTGACTTAATGCATGCCTGCTATGAAGTCCAAGCACTGTATGGACCAGCGTGATGCTGACCAGAATCAGGAATTCTTTGTTTGGCATTGTGCAACTCTTTGGTGATTTAATCCTTGCTTCTATGAACCTTGCCAGGTCTGACAACTGCCTCTGATTACGAGGGCTGCAGGAAACATGGAAAACAGAAGGATACCCCAGAAGCACAATGACAGCAAATGTCTGTGTTGCTGCTCAGAATAAGCATGTACTGCTTATTGTATTATAAAATTTAATAGAATATAATATGCTGTTATAAAGTATTTCACATATAATGTAAAGTAAGTGTATTATACATGCTGGAGAGTAACTAGAGTTGATTAAACTGGATAATGTTGTTAAATGATATTTACTGCTAAAAGCAAAGATTTTTCTTAACCTGACATGCAGAACTGGCAATGCCTCTTCAGGATAGTCTTGTTTACAGACAATATTGTGTATTACCATCTTTTTTTTTTTTCAATGGCTGAAATGATCAAAGTACCACAACAGTTTTTTTCCAAAACAGTAAAAAAATGGTAGCAACTGAAGGTATACAATTATCTAACACGCAAATCACATATGTCATATCCTGCAACATCACCTGACTACCAAAGCTCATGAGATTTTCCATATCCACTGTCATCCTGGCTGTGTTTGGACAGAAGTTGTTTCTGTAACACTTCAAAGTAAATCTGTTCCAGGAAGATTCTGGAAGAGGCAGTGTATCATTAGGATTCTTAATCACACATTTGTTACAAGAAAAAGAAATAAATACATTAAGAAACAAAAAAAAAAGACAGCTTGTTATTAGTGATGTTAGAACACACAAAAGGTGTAGTATGGGATCTGAAATAAGGTATAAAATTGCCTAATCTCCTCTCTCCTCTTATGCAACAACATATAGAAATCCTTCCACAGAACTCCATCTGTAAAATGTCAGATCCAAGGAGCCTGAAAGAACCAAGCCGCTTCTGCTCTTGCAGAGCAACACAGAACAAATAATATCCACAGAGGTCTCATGCCACGGAAAAAAAAGCAGATAAGCTGCATTTCTCCAGGGGTTAAATTGTATTTGCTAATACACAGCAGTTACCTATACAAATTTTGTTGATTTTTTTTTCTCATATCTAACTGCAAAAATCATCCCATGAACTACAGAAGATTAATTTTCTGCCAGCTTGTGTTCTTCATCCTGTAAACCTTCCTCACTCCCGCAATAACTCCAACATCGCTGAATGCTCCAGATACAATAGCTCATAAAGTTTGCCCATTTTTTCCTCTGTCAGGAAAGTAATTTGGGTTGTTCTCTTCCACCACCAATGCAAAAAACCTAATTAAACTAATGCTAGTTTTAACTTCTAGCCCTTTATAAATTTTGGCTAAATTTAGCATGGGAGACCAAAAATCTCCGAGTCCAAATGTTGTCCCCAAGAAAACAGAAGAGGAAAGCAAAAAGGCAGGAGACCCAAAGACACTGCAGCCCAATTTCCTTCAGAAACCAAGCTTAACTATCACTGGATGCTTCTATGCCTGCCATATGTCACTGCTACTCAGGGACAGTTCACAGGTGTCTCCGTCAGATGAGTATCACCAGGTGACTTCTAATGGGAGCATCCACCCTGAATAATTTCTCAGCAGCAAAGTGCACAAATCCACAAAAGTGGACTTTCAAAGCAGGACACAGCTGCTAATGATGACAACCAGCAGCAAAACAAACCTCAGATCAAAGCCTTTCGTGGAAAAGAGAAACACAGACTTCACACAGAGCATCTTGGCAAGTTTTCCTTCCTGGTGCTGTGCCCACAGGAAGGTAGGGAGAGGAGCACATGGTCAGCATGCAGACACACAACAGTGGAGTCAAAGAATAGGCAGGATTCTCCCACCAGCTAATTGAAGAGTATATGATGCACCAGCAAAAGTATCACTGAAAGAGATGCAATTTAGCCTATAAACAATGAGCAAGCAAAGCTATGGTGAAAAGTTAGTTATGCCTGCAAACCAGACTAAAAACTCATCTGTAAAGGAAAATGTAAAGCAAAACTATGTTTCTTATTAGCTTTCCTCAAGCTTCATTTTATTAGTCTATCCCTACAGGTACAAAAATAAAATCAAAGTAGAACGGAACAGGTCAGCTCTACAGTTTGGTCTGTATCTCAGAGCACAAGCTGATTACACCTGCATGGAAAAGGTTCCAGGGAAGGACTTTCACATGCCTGTATTATTTCAAATTATAAAGTAATTTTTAGGTTAAAACTGTACTACAGCAGCTGAGTCCAGGTCTGAAGACCCCCCCACCAAAAAAGCAAAACAAAACAAAAAAAACAACCAAAAAGCGCCCCAAAACAAACATAAAACCCAAACAAGCAAACAAAAAAACCCAACAACAAAAACTACACACCACAAATTGTTAAGTTACATAAACTCTATTAACACCATTCAATGTGGTCTCCATGATAAAAGGCAGAAAGAGAAAGCTCTGCTCTAGCAGCTCCCAGTACAGAGAAGGGTTACAAAGCCTGAATCAGGAGGGTCCCCAAGAATTTGCTCAGCTAACAGATAGAAGGGCAATAAATCTATGCTCTACTGGAATTATCTAGAAGCCTAAAGGTAACTAATAAACAGAGGCATCTTACAACTATATTTTCCAAAGTACTAGTGGTATATCCTACACCCCACCTTAACTGATTTCCAGGAAGATTCTCCTTAAATATGATTAAATAGCTGTAAGAGCTTCTATTTTGCTAGCAAACTCATGCATGCAAATAAGAAGCCTTCACCTTTCATCACTAATGGGGTAGGACATGCCATGAATACAACAGGATTCCTAAGAAACTTTACCTCTCTGCATTCATAGAATCATGTTTCCAGTCTATATACTACTGAAGTAAACAAAAGTCATACAGATTTTATTGGGTCTCACCTCAGAACCACTATTTTTTTGTCAGTGTTCATTTAAGCAAGCTACATAGCCTCTAACTGTGAAATCTCTCAATTCCAAAGGGACCTACAGAAAGAAGTGATAGCTGTCCTGTTCAAATATGAACTAACACAAACAAAACAAGAGATATCTAAAATATTTTTGGAGCCTTCTCCAAAGGCATACTTCCACAAAACCAAAAAACAAACCGAAACAAAAAAACCCACCCAAACACACAACCAAAACCACCACAAATCACATACTGTCTTCCTCATCCTTTCAGCTTGAGCAGTACACCTAAATATTTACTAAATTATTTCTCCACCACACATGTACAAGCATTTTCTGTATTCTAAGGATGCCTAAATTATTTTTCATGTTTTCAGTAAAATTCTTCCCTTACACATTGAAGTAAACAAGAACAATGCATGAAGAATATTTATGCACCCATCATTGCAGTGGTTACTATATGATACAAAAAAAAAGAATGAGCGGTCTACAGAGAGAAAAAGTTACAGCACTTGGGTCCAACCCATAATTTACTCTCCCCTAGTCAGGGAATCTCCCAGGGAATCTGACTTTTGTTTTAAATGCATTTTAGCAGAACGTGAACCTTACTCTGGCTTCCAAATAAACCAGAATCTTAGCTGATGTAGTTCAGTGTAGCTCCACACCAGGATTCTACCTTTATGACTTGAAACTCTTCCTGATATGACATGATTGGTAACTGATACAGCATCCTCCGAACATGGCTGAGATGGCAGGCAGAGTGGAAGAATCTGCCCTGTTCTGAGGTACACTGCTCTGTCTCTCTCATCTTTCCCCCAAAACTTAAATCCTTTTTATCCTGTCATCTATGAAATCTAGGCTTATCCTCAGGGCAGACCTTTGTCCCTCTGCATAGTCACCATTATCAGCCCTACTGTAAGCGTCAATGGCCCTTCCTTAAATATAGTCATACTCTCAAATTAATGGTGGGGACAGGAGATGACCGTCCAGCAAAATGCTGGTGCATGTGGCCCAGTTCTAGCCACACGAGACATGAACTAGCAAAGAATGAGGCAGCTGGAGAAGAAACAGCAAGCACACAGTTTTGAGGCAAAATCTGAAGTTTTGGAGAAATTCACAAACAGGCTCCCAGCTCTTTGAGGACTGCCTGCTCTGCTATAAATGGGCTGGTTTTCTCATATCCAGCTACATCTGGTGCTTCTTTTGACTTGTCTGTTTGACTCAGACAATAGGTGAGCACAGAAGAACTACTACTCAAATATGAAAGCCACAACAAAAGTAGGTTCTTCAGGAAAACTTTCCTAACAGAAATATTTTTGCTTTTGTGATAACCATCTGTTTGTGGAGACTTGTTCAAATGCTGAAAAAAGTCAGAAAAGGAACATAACTTGCTAGAAAACCTCTAGCAGCAAAATAAACAGAGTTTACCACCAGTTATATTTTGTCAGAAACTAATCCTTTAATACTCCAAATTGCTTTTAGAAAATTAAATTCTTAATCTAATCTGAGAACATATCCTTCACCAATACCCAAATAATCCACAGGAGAAGAGTCCAGAAAGCAAAAACAACAATACCACTAAATAAGTGACCACAACATTATTGCCATATTCCCCCTGGAGAAATTCACAGCACTTTTAAGGAGCCTGGAAAGCATTCTGTGCAAATAGAACGATTGAAAACAGCAGGAAGTAGCAAAATGAAGCTTGTCAGGCTCTAACTTCAATGCCAATGGAAGTTATACTCTGAACCAAAGAAGCTGCCGCACCTTTCAGCCCAAAGGTTCATAAAGGGGTATGTACATACTCATGATACTTTTGAAAAGAATTAAATATGGGCAGGGAAAATCCTGCGCTGAATTCACTTTTACATAAGTTAGTATACCTCATTTAGAAAAGTGTGACTAAATACAGTTAATACATTTATTTGTATGTGACACTCTTGGGATATAGTAAAAGTAAATTATTTTTTTCATCTGCTGAATTAGAAGTTGTGCTGGTTTTGGTTATGATAGAGTTAATTTTCTTCATAGTAGCTGGTATGGGGCTACATTTTGGATTTGTGCTGAAAACAGTGTGGGTGACACAGGGATGTTTTCATTATTGCTGAGCAGAGCTTACACATCACTGAGGCCTTTTCTGTTTCTTATACCACCACACCAACAAGTAGACTGGGGGTGCACAAGAAGCTGGAGGGGCCACAGCTGGGACAGCTGACCCCACATGACCAAAGCAACATTCCATACCATATGAAGCCATTCTCATCATATAAAGCTGGGGGAAGAAGAACGAGGGGGAAACTTTGGCCACAACAACCCCATGCAGCACTACAGGCTGGAGACAGAGTGGTTGGAGAGCAGCCAGACAGAGAGGGACCTTGGAGTTTGGAGTTTGGATTGACAGGGAGTTGAACATGAGCCAACAGTGTGTCCAGGTAGCCAAGAAGGCCAATGGCATCCTGGCCTGCACCAGGAACAGTGTGGCCAGCAGGTCCAAGGAAGTGATTCTGCCCCTGTACTCAGCGCTGGTGAGGCCACACCTCAAGTACTGTGTCCAGTTCTGGACCCCTCAGTTCAGGAAGGATATTGAGGTCCTGGAGCGGGTCCAAAGGAGGGCAACTAGACTGGTGAAGGGACTCAAGCACAGAAGAGAGGCTGAGGGAGCTGGGGCTGTTCAGCCTGGAGAAGAGGAGGCTCAGGGGAGACCTCATCACTCTCTACAACTCCCTGAAAGGAGGGTGTAGCCAGGTGGGGGTTGGTCTCTTTTCCCAGGCAACTCTCAGCAAGACAAGAGGGCATGGTCTCAAGTTGTGCTGGGGGAGGTTTAGGTTGGATATTAGAAAGAATTTCTTTACAGAGAGGGTGATCAAGCATTGGAATGGGCTGCCCCGGGAAGCAGTGGATTCTCCATCCCTGGAGATATTTAAAAAGAGACTGGATGTGGCACTCAGTGCCAGGATCTAGTAACTGCAGCAGTAGTGGTTCAAGGGTTGGACTTGATGATCTCTGAGGTCCATTCCAACCCAGCCGATTCTATGATTCAGAGTAGTGGCATGTGTCTTCCCAGGTAATAGTTACGCATGAAAAAGCCCAGCTTTCCTAGAAATAGCTGAACACCTACCTACCAATGGGATGCAGTGAATTAATTCCTTGTTTCACTTTGCTTGTATGTGCAATTTTTGCTTTAAGCTATTAATTTCTCGTTATTACCCTTCTAATTCTCCCCCCTCATCCCACTGTGGAGCACCTGTGTGGGGCTTTGTTGCCTGCTGGGCTCAAGCCACAACAGAGGTAAAAGATAGGAAGTTGAAATAAACTATGCAATCCCTTCTCCTCATTTAGAAAATTAAAATCTACTTTCAAAGAGAGCGGAGGAAAGGGAGAAAGTGAGGAGACTATATTTTTCCCAACTAGCTGGCTTCACATCCTTGCTTTGGGTATAGGATAATATGTCAATTAATAGGGCTCCTCATCTACTCAGACTTCACTGCCTTTTCTACCTATTCATTTTGAATGGCAGTCACTTGTGAAAAGCTATTTTAACATAGATCCACAATTGATTCCACCCTAAGGAAGCAGTAAAATAGTAAAATTAGAAGATGGGAAAGACAAAGAGGTAAATATCCTTTATTCAAAAAGGATCCATTGAATATACTGGTAATGCTTACACTTTTTTTAGCTCAATATTTTTAAAACTACATGAAAAAACATTGCACAGTTGCACAATGGACTACTTTCATGATTCCAAAACCACCAGCACAACAGCATCCTGATCCCATAGAGGGCCTTTAGTGGCTATCAGCTATAAAAACAAATGTCCCATCTGACATTCACATACACACAAATATCTCAAATCTGAAGATCTTTCTTAACTAACTGGTTCTGTTAGTTAAGGCTACTGATATGAATATATGCAACATGATCATATTTAATTGTTGATATGAAGTTGCAAATTAAAAAGTTTAAAAATACGTTTCCACGGATTTTGAAGGCCCTGCTATAATTAACAGGAATGAAAGAAAATTCATATTCTGCAATAATCAGACCTGTATGCACACTTCTAAAAATAGATTTTAAAAATCACGTCCCTTGTGGCAGCAGAAGGCAGCTCATAAAACACTTGGCATCTATTAAATACGTTTAAAAAGAAGAACATGCTGCAAAACTTTATACAGTACTTCTCAGGATCAACCTGGTACCCAAAACAGAAATTTACAGGCAGCAGGGAAGAGTCATCACTTTTCTTATAGCTCCTGTACTCCTTACAGTTACTGTACTCCTGTTCTTTAGGTGAATTACTCACATATTTTCCACTGGTGATATACATGGCTAGATTCCTCAAATGAGCAGAATCCACTGACAATCACATCTATATCCCAGGTGTCTGATATCTTCAAAAGAAATATAAAGACACCCTTGTTATTCACAGAAACAAATATAATGCTTTGAATAGGTGGGAAAACTGGTCTCAGCACAAAACACAGTGTCAAGTCTTCCCTTTCAGGAGAGAATGGGGAAAGAGGGAAAGAAGAAGAGGGAAAGAAGAAGAGGGAAAGAAGAAGAGGGAAAGAAGAAGAGGGAAAGAAGAAGAGGGAAAGAAGAAGAGGGAAAGAAGAAGAGGGAAAGAAGAAGAGGGAAAGAAGAAGAGGGAAAGAAGAAGAGGGAAAGAAGAAGAGGGAAAGAGAAAAGGAAAGAAAAGAAAGAAATTAGGTGACATTAGAAAGCAAGTAAAACAAACTCCTGGTTTCCCTGTGTTCTGAGAAAGATATTGATTTGCTCAAGAATTTCAGTGGACCATACATGATGTTAGAATAGCAAGAGCATCGAGGTGTTCAGGAACTTCTATGATTAGTATATTGGCCAGAACATGCATGTACTCCAAATGCCTTTTTGTTATCTGCATCTAATGCAAGCAACTGTCCAGTCTTACAAGACAGCAAGATAGTGATGCTCAGCTTTGCCAAGGATTCCTCCTCAGAGTAGTGTTCTCTCCAATTAGTGTTGGGGAGGACAAAGATGAATAGTGAGGTTCCTTTATGTGGTTCACAGGATCAAGCCCTGCTGGAATTCAAGCTTTACAATGATAAATGCCTATCTGTGCAGCCATGAAGATAATCAGAAGCCAGGTCCCTCCCATCTTCCATGCCAAGGGTAGCAGAATTCAGTTCATTATGGGCATGGCAGACATTTTCCCAATGTCTCTGCATGATTGCACAGACTATAGCTTCACAGCCATGATCAAAGCCACTGGAAGCAAACTTCCAAAAGGGAAAGGAAAAAGAGGGAGGAAGGAGGAACAAAGAAATACATGAGAGATTTGATTTTTCCCAGTGGGAAAACACAAGCAAGGACAAAGACAGTCTTTATGTAAACCCTGCAATGATACATAAACAAGCAGGAAATGGGGAGTTCAAATGATGAAGTCAGTTCACATCACCTGAATTCAGAAAACTTGCTTTTCAACTCTCTAATTTAAATTGTTTTGCTTTTTAGTACATTAAGAACAATTGTTTGAGAAAAAAATTCTTACTGAGCTTTAAAAGAGAGAAGAGATATGGCATAATACTTCCAATTTACATTAATGTCTATATACTATTATCTTATTATTATCTCCTAAAGATTTTTCCAGGCATTTAATTAACATATGACAAGATACCCAAGTTAGCAAGAAAAAAAAACAGTCCCCATTTAGTACACTATCTATAGCTTTTCAGGAGTTAGTTTCCCATTGTTTTTCCTCCTAATGCGCTACCTATTGCACATCTATTATGCTATTTTAATAGCAAGGCTCTGTCACAGAAATAAAAGGCATAAAGTTCTCAACGTACCCACATTACATTTGCTAATTTGACTCCAGCACAAGTGACTTTCAAAGTCAGTGAAACGCAGGTAAAGTTTAGAAGTTTTCACCCAAGGACCCTGCTGGGATGAAGGGTGCTGCGAGCTGAGCCTCAGAGAAACCCAGGGGAAGCATTAACTTTAACTGAGCATAGCACTGACAAACAGCCTCAGAACATCTCTAGAAAGGTGGGGAACAACAACCCAGGTCCCAGGGGCTCCCTGTGACCAGGGGGAAGTGAAGCTGCCCATGGGGGTCTGTCAGGACAGGATCTGCCTGCCAGTACCTATCCCACCCCCAGACAGGGGCACTGCAGCAGCCCCTGTCCTGGGCAGAAGCAGCAGATCCCTGGGAATACAGGGATCCTCAGTCTTTTCCACACATACCCCAGACACACACCACTGGCCTTCCGCACTTTCAGCCTGTTCCAATTCTGCCAGAAAAAATATAAATTACTCTTGAACAAGTGGGAGGATATATTAACATGTTTCATACTTGTATTTTATATATCCCCTTGCTACCAAACTCATGAAGCACTCTGAGCTGCTGCTCTGAGGGAGATTTGTGGGTTCTGCTTTACTAGCATGGCAGAAAAAGTCTGCAGCAAGAAGGGAAAAGAAAAAAAAAAAACATGCTAAAGAAGAAAAGGATACTGTTCAAAACAAATCCTTCCATCCAACAAGAGTTTCTGTTTCTTAATAACCCCACCTCTATACCTTCCGCAGCATAAAATATCTCTCTTGGTTTTGGGGTCTTTTGGGGTTTGTTTGGTAGGTTGCTTGATTGGGTTTTTTTCCCAGATAAAGTGCTTCTGGAAGCATCTGCCAATTACTTAGCTCAGCAATCACAGAATCTCAGACCAGAGGAGAGACCTCTGGAGATCATCTAGTCAAACACTCTGCTCAAGCAGGGTCCACTACAGGAGGTTGATGAGGGCCATGTCTAGTTTGGTTCTTGATATCTCCAGTGCCAGCGACTCTACAACCTCTCTTGGCAACTTGTGCCACTGTTTAATCACCCTTAAAATTTAATAAATATTTTTCTTACATTTAAATGGTAGTTCCTATGTTTCAGGTTGTGTCAATTGCCTCTTATCTTCTTGGTGGACACCACTAAGAAGACTGTCCTGTCTTCTTTACTCCCCTCTGTCACTTACGGATAAATTTTGACCACATCCTTCTGAGTCTTCTCCAGGCCACTTCCATCTCTCTCAGCCTCTCCTCAGACATAAAATGCCCAAGCCCTTAAACACCCTCATTGCCTTTTGCTGGGCTTACCTCAGTATGTCCACAAGTCTTGCCTCTCAGAGGTAAGACCAGAACTGGACCTGGTACTCCAGATGTGTCTCATCAGTGCTGCATAGAGAGGAAGAATCAACTCCTCCAGCATGCTGGTATTGCTCTCCCTGATGTGGACCAGGATATCCCCAGCTGCCTTAAACACAAGAGTGCCTTACTGACTCATGTCTAACTTGTTCACAAAAAGAAACAGAGCCACTTCTGCAAAGCTGTTTTCTGGCCAGTCAGTTCCCAGAATGTGCTGTACATGGGGCTTTTTGTCTTAAGTGTCTGGACCTTTGCATTTGCCTTTGCTGAGCTTCATGATCTTCCTGTTGACCCACATCTCCAGCCTTTCCAAACTGCAGCACAGCCACCTGGTGCATAAACCACTCCTCCCAGTTTTGTATCAACTGCAAACTTGAGGACTGACTCTGTCCTGTCCCCTAGGTTCATTGAGGAACTACTATTAAATAGTATTTAAATATTCTTAAATAGTATTTGCTCCAGTGTCGATCCTTAGGGAACACCAAGTGACCAGCCCAGCTGGATTTCATGCCACTGGTTATAACCCTTCAAGCTCAGCAATTCAGCCAGATTTCTTTCCTCGTCATCCATCTAGTCTTTACTTCATCACTTTGTCTCTGAGGATATAACATGAGAAAGTTTTAAAGTTAAAATAAAGACAAGTAACATCCACTGCATCCTCTCCCTGCATCCACTGATCCAGTCATCATAGAAATTTATCCAGATAAGATATGATATGGCATCATTTCCCTTTCATAAATTCATTCAAATTACTTTAAATCACTTTCCAAATCACGTATCCTTAATATGTTAGAAAAAAGCTCCCAGGAGGGTATGCTCATGGAATGGTCTTTCCCATCTTATCTCTGCCTAGAGACATGGCACGTAGCTCCTCAGCCTTGAGTCTTCTGTAGGACAGAGTCTTTGCTAGAGCTAATAATGATTCTGTTCTCCACACTTTTCACCTAGAATAGAAAGACAAAACTTTTATCCAGATGTGCCAGCCAACTTGGTGCTAAGCTCAGAAACAACAAGTACTTCAAACACCACTCACTAGAGAATAACAACTGCATATTTAGTTATCTTGTCTTGGTGGACAAGGGGAAATCCAAATGCTTTCTACTTTCCAGAAGACCTTACAATACCTAATTCCTTGAAAAGGCAAGGCAAGAGCAGTAAGAAAAAAAAAAACTGGCTTGCCAAGAGGAATAAGGTTTCACTTTCCTGTACACAACCAAGTACGGCTGCCTCAGAAAAAGCAGACAGCATACTTCAACACCTAAATTATGAACAGTACCATTTGAGGGGTTTGGATGTCTTTTCAGCCTCCAAAAAACTTTGACCTTATTTTTCATACACCTATAAAGTCATTCAGTGTGAGACCACATTAATCTCCCTATTTACTAAACCCAAAATGCTTTACAGGAAGAGGTAACTCTGACTGGGTGATGAGATGATACAGGACACAAGAAGAGGTCCTCTACTCTCTAGTATTAAAGAAATATCTGTAAGCATTGTTCAGGCTGGCCCCAGATATGAGGCTGAAGTCTGGACTCTCAGAAAGCACAGAGTGTTCCACACAACTTTGAAACATTTTTATAAACCAAAACAGACATGACTTTCATAATTGATCAGGGCTTTTATGTTAAAAGGTCTGTCATCAGACTATGCCAATTTCTTGAAATCAAAGCTCTCCACAAGAAAGACCCAAGCCACTCATCAGGACAGTATCTCGGACTCTGAGTGAACTTCATTGTTAAAAGCAACATGAAAATGTTTATCCTCTGCCTTCCTTAGAGTACTCATCCTCCTCTCAAAGGTAACAATCCTACAAGACAGAAAAGATCATATTCAAGTCCAACTGGTCTGTTGGATCTCACATGATCAATGCAAGTACACAAGATAGTAACATAACAGCTAATCTAAAGCATTACTAAATCCTTGCTCAGTTTGTCACAAAAACTGGTTCTACACATGCATTATAATTGCAGATCAAACCAGAATAAGAATCTGGCTTTCCTGCTCAGCAGCCTTTCATGAAACCCCCTTCTTCGTAGCACTGAACATTTTTTTCCAGGCATCTGGTGCCTGACAGCTCTTAAAACATTTATCACTGTAATAGCTAAATAGTAGCGAGGGAAGTTATCTGAGAAGTATTTTTTTTTAAGTCAGAATTCCCAATTAAAAACAAATAAGCTAAACCTCATTGTAGAGAGACATTGTCAACCAGGTGCCTTGAATTGCCAAAGAGTGGGTGTGAGTCCACCTGTGCCTAATTAGGACAGGCCCCTATTGGGCATGAGCAAGACCAGGGGGCCAATAAAGGTGGGACACACACCCACAGAAGGCACCTCAGCTCACTCTGGTGTGAGGCATGGAGAGGCCAGCAGCTCGTTGAGCTTCTGGAGCAAGAAAGGCTCCTCCCGCTACACCTCATATATCCTTAGCACCTTTAGTGGAGCTACAGAAAACTTTTCTCCATTCTTGCAGTGAATTGTAAGTCTTCCCTATGGTTTCTGTGAAAAAGAGCTCCATGCCACACTGCCCAAACTAGCAACAAGCCAAGACTGTTTGCTTGCATTTTCTGTTCTCAACACCTCTAAGGCTTCCTTCATTCTGTATATTTAAACATTCTTCATTTATATTACTATCAACGTTTGTGTATGTGTGCCTCTCTTTGTGTACCACAGGATGGCAGCAAATGTTAGAATATAAAGAAAACAGCTGAGCAAGAGACAAAAGAAGAGCATTCTGGTTGATTTATACAACGTTATTGTATCTTGAAACAAAAAGGCAAATTCCTAAACTGTAATCCAAGTACTCAAATGCGTAAGCAAAGACATGCTTTCAGGCACATAGACACATTAATGCAAGAGTCCAGACCATAGCAGGTCAAAAGCATTAAAAAATCTATTCCTTAAGGGAATCAAATGGCACAGGATGTCACTGCAAAAAATCTGGAGTTAATAGGATTTTTTATTTGATCCAAGAAAAATATTAATCAGAAAATACAAGATGGAACAAGTTTGTGTGGAATGGCAGTAAATTGTAACTAGAAGGATTATATTGTTTAAGTACATTATGAAAAAGGCATCCATAAAAACTAAACCACAGGGGATAAAAGCAATCAAAAGTTATCTCAAAAGAAATACTCCTCCTGTTTCAGGTACATCTAAAATATTATGTAAAATAATATCCATAAATGTGTTTATCTGATTGAGGGCACTTGCTGCACGTAAACTAAAAGACATTGATTATTTAGAAATGAGGTAAATTGTGCATAAATCTTTTGTGAAGTTCACAATCAGTGCCTCATTTTTTAAGGTCTTCTCAGTTATGAGGAGCTTAAACAGAACTCAAGGGAAAAGAGAAAAAGTATATGGAAAAAGCACCAAATAATTGGATAGTGTCTTTTTCAACTTTTCATGTGAGCTGTAGACCTCAAAAGCTGCAGTATCGAAGTCTGTATTAATCATTATAATTATTAAATTAAATAATAAGAAACAATAAAACTTCCCAAGCCAACAAGAATATTTTTAGAATAGGACAGGATAAGGAGTTTGTGTCATTTCTGCATTTAACTTGAAATCATGAAGTAGTTTCACAGGAACTTTATCTACAAGTTTCTAGCCATGGAATCCTTTTATAAAGGGATGCAGCCCCTGTGCAAAGATGCCTTCAAGCAGTTAAATTTTACAGTAAAATTAAATTAAAAACTTGTATTTAATACAGGCAACATTTGCTTCTGCTCATTAATTTTTCCTCTTTCTTCCTAAATTACCCTTTGCTTTTCTGTCCAGTGCCAAACTAACCCAGAAGCATGGTAGCATAGTTGGTAAATCATCAATATTTGGAAGGTGTAGGCCACGTCAATTGTTTGCAATGCACCTCTTGCCAAAAGATCAACCAACCTCCTTTGAAGAAGCCATAACTGGCATGACTCTGCTTGATTTCTAGCTAATCAAATTTGTAGTCTTTGCACTGTGATTTGTAGTCTTTGCACTAGATTTGACTCCTCCTGCTAACTGCTGTTGAATGTTCTACAGGGTGATAAATTGCATTATTACATTAAGGACATTCTGAACAAAAAATGAGGGAGGCAAAATAGTTCCAAGGGCATCAGGAAGGTATGTGTAAAGGAGGTAAAGATGCTCATACCCTTGTGTCAAGCACAGAACAATTTACAAGGCAGACATCTTGGCTGCCCAAAGAAAATGTATGTTGTTTGGACTTCTCAAAAGTTGGACTTCTTAAAAAAATAATAAAAAAAATCATACCTTATGCACGTGAAAAAAGTGACTTCCAGATGCTACTGGCACTAGTGCATCTCTACTGTGCCTACTTGTGTTATAGCCATGGCCTTTGGCTTCAGAAAATGTGGGACGACCATTGTAAGTGACTGTTCTCTTCTAATCTGCTGCCAGCTCTTGGCCATACAGCAAGGTAATTATAGGGGCACAGCTACTAGCCAAGTCAGTACAGTATTTCTTCCATTCAGGCCACTGTCACCCCACAAATTCAAATAAGGGTCTGGAAAATAGATGTTTTCTATAGTCTTCTGCAACCTTCTTGCAGTAAAAATAGATTGCAACCATGCTTATGTCATGTTGTTGCCCAGCAACCTTTTTTTTTTTTTCTTTCCGCTTAATCTCCCTGTTCTCTGATACCTTATTGGTCTTCACCCTGATCAGTCAGCAAACTATGACTCACTAGTCAGAAACAGCACTGACTGCTAAGCTTGCAGGACATTCTGCCTTCCAGTAATTACATAGGCTTAGGGAGATACACCTTAGAGTAGCCAGAGACAGGATGTTGACCTAGGGGGAAAAAAAGGCTAATGAAAAACATGGGAGATAGAGGGAGAAGAAAAAAAAAAAACAAACCAAAAAAAAACCCCAAATATAAAATAAAAACTAGATCTCTAATCCCTTTCCTTTCTGTCAAGGTCAAAGATAAATCAATAACCTTATCAGTCTTTCCTTCTCTGGAGAAGGATCATCCTTTGAGAGAAAAATAAGGACTACTGGGCAAAACAGGAAGGTCTTGCATCTCTTATAGCACATGAGAAGTCTATTACTTGGGAGGTAATAACCGAAAAGGGCAACTTGCAAGCACAGCTATTGCAGATGTAGTCATTTGTGTGAATGGACTCCAGAGATGAGCATCCAACAGAGCACTGACATCAAAGGGTGAAGCCTAGACCCAGAGAGCTATTTGGAGAGGGAATTTGAGTGCTTAAAATTAAGTATGCTTGAGCATTTGAGAAAGCACACAGTCTGACTTTCAGATTCTGCTCTAAAATAGAGGAGGTCTCCCATAAACCCCAAGTCACATCTTCCACCTCTTTGCCTATGTCTCAGGTACCACAGGAAATCTAAGATCATATTACAAGCACAATCTGGTAGCTTGATCACTCCTCAAATATCTGACTTCTCTTCAAAAATTTTAACCTCTATTGGTTTTAATGAATGCTTAGGGGGAAAACATATTACCCTAATAATTAATGATTAAAATTATTTCAGATATTTGTATTTAAGTCCCTGACAAAAGAGGAACATACCTTGCATGTGTGCTGCTCTTATATTTATGATATTATGACTCTACCATCCCACAAAGTTCTGATCAGTGTCAAACAGAAAACTTGTCCTGATCTACTGGCACTTGCCATCTCCCAGGGTAGTTAGAAACCTAGCAAGTATTTCAAATTGTCTGAGTGTTGGGCTACGTAAGCACAACCAAAATCTGCAACAAAACTTTCCACCTTCTCTGCAAAGAAGATAGAAACCTTAAACTTATCCAGTGGCCCTTGTGACCAATCTGCCATTTCATCTCTCTACAACCTCACAACACCTCAAATGACTTGAAGTCACAACCAAGAAATGACCTGAAAGTGGATAGATTAGTCATAGAATCATAGAATTAGCCAGGTTGGAAGGGACCTCAGAGATCATCTAGTCCAACCCTTGACCCACCGGAGCAGTTGCTAGACCGTGGCACTGAGTGCCACATCCAGTCTTTTTTTAAATGTCTCCAGGGACGGAGAATCTACCACCTCACCGGGCAGTCCATTCCATAGCCTGATCACCCTCTCCGTGAAGAAATTCTTTCTAATATCTAACCTAAACCTCCCCTGGCACAACTTAAGACTGTGTCCTCTTGTCTTGTTGATGGTCGTCTGTGAAAAGAGTCCAGTTCCCACCTCGCTACAGCCTCCTTTCAGGTAGTTGTAGACAGCAATGAGGTCTCCCCTGAGCCTCCTCTTCTTCAGGCTGAACAGCCCCAGCTCTCTCAGCCTCTCCTCATAGGGCCTGTGCTCGAGTCCCTTCACCAGCCTGGTTGCCCTCCTTTGGACCTGTTCCAGGACCTCTACATCCTTCTTAAACTGAGGGGTCCAGAACTGGACACAGTACTCGAGGTGTGGCCTAACCAGTGCTGAGTACAGGGGAAGAATCACCTCCCTGGACGTGCTGGTGATGCTGTTTTTGATACAGGCCAGTCAGCACCTTCTGAATCAGTCACTGATGGGAGTGCTGCCAATATCAACTTTAGGAGCAGAGTTAACAGTGAGGTAGGTACTGAAATGTGTTGATGCTGCCAGAGGAAAGATTCTTCCAAAAAGAATTCGTAAAATATCAAAAGATGTCACATCGTGACCATTTAAAGTAGCAGTAGTTTTAGCACAGACCATGAAACATTGCAACAGCCCTCATCAACTTCTCAACATATAGGAATCAACACCTATTTTTGTTCATATGTTACTGATTATCAGTTGATTCAAAATGATGTGGCACTATGTGTAAACCTTAATACGTATACAAAATTTCAAGGAATGGAAAACCATGAGCTATTACATATTGTTTTCTTCCAGAGTACCTCAGAAGTTTAATTTTGGCATTTTACAGTAAAATACATATAACACCTCACAGTAAAACGAAAGGTTTTGTTCAACAGTATTAGCAAGGAGTAATAATATTAATAAACCTTTTTCTCATACAATTAAAGAGCTAAAGCTGGCAGACACAATCAGCTACCCTGCTCTCTTCAGCTATTCAATGCAGTAACAAAAGCCAAATTTTTGCTTTTGGTGAGCAGTAAGGGCACTACAGAAAAATCTGTATCTAGTTTATGACCTCAGACAGAAGGATTGCAAGAGGTCCCAGTTTACATTAACTGGAAATAAAAGGTCCACAACAGATTTCTACAAGGAAAACAGACAGCTTTGATAAACTCTGTTAGCAAAATCAGGTGGATTGAGGATGTCAGGGACTTGATTGTGAAGCAGGTCTGGAACTTCTCCAAGAGGTACTCTGGATATAAATACTGAAATTATATTTTCAGTAGTTAGGAGGACTTGTGTTATGGGGCATCAGATCGAGTTGCTGAATAACTACCTGAAGGAAGATACTAACAATAAGCGGAAAGCCTATCAAATAATGAAAAAGACGATGAAATGGCGAAGAATGCAATCTTCCTAGTACCAGAGATCAAGAAGGGAAAGGATAAGTGAAAGCTATCAAAAACCAAGCCAAGATATACTTGGTTATGTGTTGGGAGAGGCAAGTGAGGTTATTTTGCTATTTAAAAAAAAAGAGAATGAAGACAGAAAAAGAAGGGGCACATTGCAGCTGGTGCATTGCAAAAACCAATGCAAGTATGGTCTCAAGTGGAAGTGAATGTTTTGTCTGAGTTACCAATAAGTATGATCAGGAAGATGTGTGTTATAGCAGGATGACTAAAGAGAACGATGATATGGAAGTGAATTTTGCAAGCAATCCTAAAGCTCAAGGTACTCACAGATATGGCAGTACACACAGGGGAAGGGCACAGGTAACCACACTTGGGCTCTGAAAGACTAAAAGGCTCAAATTGCCTTCCTAATTACACATTCAAATTACACATTCCTAATGAAGTCAGGCACGGGAAGAGATCAACTAGAGAAAAATCAGACATAGGACACTTCAGAAGAAGGGTGAGGAGGAAGCAAGAGGCCATACAATCTTACTTATATGCAAAGATTTATAATAGATCTCAAAACAAAGGACAAAAGAAGATATGGAGCTGAAAAGAAAATAGGATAAGGATAGATTAAAGATAAGACTGTGTCAGTCTAACTTGACAGACCTTTTTAAAAGTAATCTTCTAGGATGAAATCCCCCCAGAATATTAGAAGTGGTACCTCTTATGTCGCTGAGAAGTGCTTGGTACAATGCCACATAGGAAATAATTCATTAACAAAAGAAAATGACTGCTGGTGGTATTAAAAAGGGTGGAGAAACAGCTGGCAACAAGCACTACTGAAAAGCACTACTATCTATAGAAGAGAAATTGTGTTCCTCATAGGTTGGTCTTAATGTTTTCCTGAAGACTTTAGTACAAAGAAGTGGGGAGTCCTGATGAAAATATGCATAAAATATAAATCTCAGAGGCACTATCAACATTAACAAGACTTGAGATAGAGAGAAAAAAAGACACCTGAACAAGCTGAGAACCACTGTCATTAAATCCTTCCAGTCCATGCAACCTCACTAACATCACACAGGTGTGGAACATACCCCCAGAGAAATAGCAGCAAGTGCTGGGGCTACAAACCCTCAATGCTGTCAATGAGCTTTTTCAGAATTTATTCCCTATGAGTCCATATCCATTGCTCTGAGAAGCATAAGTTTCTATGCAGTGCACAAGTGCTACCAGCAGGACTGATAAAAAGATCTGGGCAGGTAACTGAAAGAAAAAGACCGTGGAAAATAAATACTGAAGAAATGCTGCAGATGGCATCTAGCAAGCATGTCTCCATGCCTATTATCATAAAATGAAAGTTTCATTTACCATTTATGTATAAGATTACAAAAAAAAGATATGGTTTGCAGCTGGAGACTTTCAGAGTGATTCAAAGTATGTAAAAGGATCCAACAAAATTATTTCAGGAGTTATCTGATGATTTAAGCCAACTGAAGTGCCATACACTTCATTGAAATTACCTTCCACAGAATGTGGAACTATTTTAGTCTTTTAGTGAGTAAAACATCCTTTTTTTCCACCAAAGGTTTATTTCCACAACACATCTTGAGTTAAATATATGCCTTTCCCCTGTTTCACATTAAATAATAAAGCACATTTATTAAGGGGAAAAAAAAAACCACCCTTGGGGTGGGGGGTGGTATCTGATGAGGCCTTTTTCCAACTGTCAACATTTTGAAGCTGAGTAATAACACAGCCTTGGGGTTGCCATGGGAACATGTTTCATTTCCTAGGTGACAGCAAGTGTATGTCGTCACCAGTGAACCACACCGACTCTGGAAACGTGTCAAGTTTCCTTCAGGCATCCGCACCCCAAGACTTCCTGCTCCCACCCAAGGGATGGCCCTGGCTGAGCGGGGGCCGGCACCCCTGGCCCGATGCAGCCCCCACTGGACCTGGCTGATCTCCCTCTCCTGGAAAGGACAGCCTGGTTTGGATAAGGCAGGGGTAGACTCCTAGACATCTTGAAGACCCTAATAAAGAGCAATCCCTTTTCTCCCTTTTGTAGACTCTTCCCTTGACCTAACCAACCTCCCACGGGCACACTTTCATTCTCACCTGTTCATGGCTTCATTTTCTTATCCTCTGTCCCTGGGTAAGCCCCATCAGCAGGGCCTCTCTGTGTTAAAAACCCCAAGAAGCCTTGTGTCATGCTCGTAATGGGCATATTATTTAAGCCAGCTATTTCTGAATCACCTGCAGTAATAATCAACATCTAAAAATATCCATAGAGCTCAAAGATGCTCTACACCAAGATGCTTTGTTGTTTGGTTTTTTTTAACCTGAAATCTTTGGTTATATTACTGAAGGCCTCTCTTTGCAGCACCTATGTTCCTCAACACAACTTTAAGGCCACCAGCTGCACGGTATGACCAGCAAGATTCACTTGCCTGTGAACACAAGGGCGGGCAAATAAAGTAGAATAACTTCTCCATTACAGCTTCTTAGTCTTCATGCAGTAGTCCAAAATAAGCAACTCTGATTCTGTAATAATTATTCTGATTTGGAAGTAGAGTGATTATTTTATTCTGGGATAATTACTCCGTTTCCAAAGTGAAATAATTGTTACAGAACAGAATTGGTTTTATTTTGGAATATTTCATCCACATGTGGGAGTTATTCTGGAACAGCTAAATTATACCCTAATAGCTAGAACAGTCCTGCCAGTCAATTTTCCTCACACAGGCAAATCCTTAAACCATAGTGCTACTAGAAGGAACAGTGCACAAGATTTCATTACCCAGCTGGGGACCTCTACTGTTTAACTTCAAGAAGAATCTGCAGTCACAATAACTATGGCTCATAGCTCCCCCTAAATCATCTATACAGAAGCCCATAAAGGAAATCACAAGCACATAAGGGATTTCCAGAGCATGCTACAAGTATTACTGACAGTAATACCTCACCACAGTATATGAAAACATGATCCCTGCCACTGAATGCCTTCTCCTCTAGGCTCACATGGTCAGAAATTGTTGCCAAGGATGGTCCTGGTCTACACCAGGCAGAGGTGAACCTTAATAGATGTATGTACCAGCTATACCAGCATGTGATTTCTGAAGGAACTAAGGGCATAGCCTGGACTGTACAGCTATTGTGCTACCTGTTTCAAGGTAACTAGCTGAGATAGAAGTGAAAGTTAAAACGCTTTACTTGAAAAGACATTCAGAATCTCTTGACTTTGCCCACTGTTTTCTATTGTTACCACAGGAGACTAAGCAGGAAGTTCAGTGCTAGCACCATTTTTACACCAAAATTTCATAATTGGGCATTAAGCTAGGCAAAGAAGTCAGGAGGCTCAAAAGTTCAGGTTCCCACAGCAACAGTAATTCAGCCATGTTTAAGATATAACACAGAGCATAAATTAACAGTTATTGAAAGTACTGCATATGTACAGTGTGGCCATGTTAACATTGCTATGGGAACCTTAACTTTTGAGTAGATAAGCATTCTACCAAAATAAAAACCGTACAAAAGAAATAATCATTCCAGATTTTGCTGGAAAAGACTACAGCCAATTGCTCATCTGCAGTCTGTCAATGAAGAGCATAAGGATGCTAAAGCTTCAGAAATCCAAACGGGTGTAAAAATCATCACTAAGAACAATGGGTGTCAGAGCCATAACCATGGCTGACACTGATGCTTTAACTTTACATTAGATTTAAATTTAGAGCCAAATGCAAATGCAAAATCATTCCAGAAATTACAAGAGGAAAAAAGGAAGTCCATGTACAGCTATCACCCTTACCTCTTTTCCTCTCATATTTTTCATATATTTAAAAATTTCTGAAGAACAGATTGTAAATTCACTACTGACTTCAGTCTTTTTCAGTACTTTTCATTTAGAAAAAATAATTAAAAAAAAAAATCAAACTGTTTTATTTTACATTTATGTAGCAGCAGCAAGTTTAGATTTTCTCTCATATTATTCTAACTAAACCTAAAGAGTTCACTCCAAAATAGTTTTATTTGAGTAGATCTCTTTAGGGTAGGAATTCTTTGTATTTTTAAATTATTCTAGTGACAGTAGATCTGCTATGTGGTCTTACTCTTTAATGGATTGCATACTGCTCTGGAGTAAAAGAGCAGCCTTCTGCTCCTGGTTGCACCACACCATCCGATTCTCTGTATTGCATGATCTTGGGCAAGCCAGGCTCACCTTGCTACACGTCCCTTGCTTAAGCTGTGAAGCAGGAAAAATTACATTCACCTTCCTTTTTATGCACAGGTCAAGTGCTTTAACTAAGCAAGTTTCCTCCTGTTTCAAACAACAATGAAATCTTGAAGGCAGTCTTCTTACAGTACTTGGAAATAATGACAACAGCATCTAAAAGAATGGCTCTACAAAGAATTCTGCCAACTTGCCACCAAAATACCAAATAAAAACTTTCTGCCACTCCACCCTTTTATTCCTGTGTGGTGTCTGTGTTTAGCCCCAACCAAAATCCTGTTGAACAAGCTTCTTCCCTAGAGTGGCTGCAAGATCACCAAATATTTTGAACCAGTAAAAAAGCAAGTTCCAGAGGCAGGTTTCTTTATTTATTTCTAAACAAATAGTGTTCCCCAATCCAAGTGAGTGTGACAAGTTCCCTCCAATATTCTGGCATGCATGCCTGGAACTGTACCAGCATCAGCAGGATTTCCTTGCTCATAGGAAAAGCAGGATATTGGCTCCAAAACAAACCACATGGTTCAAAGTAAACCTAATTTAAGTTATTTGAGGTAACCCTGATTTATGGCATTTATGGCATGGACTTTATAATGGGCATATCACTTGAATATGTTTTCTGAGTATCATTAAGATTTTACTCAGGCCATAAATCAAGTTTCCCTAGTGTGATTTAGAAAAAAGAAAACAAGCTAACCTGGGTCAGAACAATGCTGCATTTTTACAAAGATACACACTTAAAATGGGTAGTGAAATCCCTCACTAGTAAATGAGAGACAGACAGACAGAAAATTTTGCCCAGTAATGCATAATTGAGCTTATTACAGGAAGAAGCCACTGCATTATTTGGTCAAAAAGGAAGTTTAATCTCCTTTATACCCAAAACACAGAATCCTTGTGTTCTTCTCCCAGATCCTCCAGTAGGAGTGTGATAATTTCTAGACTAGAAGAAACAAGGCTGATACAAATAGAGTCTGTGAAAAACATAGTTTAGGCAGAAGAATTATGTTTTCAAAGTCTGCTTCTGAGGTTGTCTAAGAAGTGGAGGAAGCATGGGTTTATCTGAAGCCCATCTCAAGATGTTTGCAGCTACCCTTCAGCAAACTGCAAAGTATTTTGATAACAAACTACCCTCTGTATTTAGTCATCCCTCATAAACACTAACTTGTACATGTTTCAACCTCTATACCATTATATCCAGTACCCCAAAACCACTCTTTTACTCTAGCCAGCATCTTTACTATTTCTGCTTGGTTTGACCACCTCCCAGACCCCACAGCATGAAGGACACATCTATCTGGACAGCTTCCACTGCTCTTCAATTCCCTCCTGAGACAGTTCCCTTCCTAACCGCTCCTCCTACATGGCTGACCCCAAAGTCCTCAGAAGCTGTACTGCTGTATCCCCAATTCTTTTCATTCAGAGGCTGCATCATCTGTGATGAAGTCCAGTGTTAGTGGAGTCTAAGAGTCTCCAGTCTATGGAGAGCAAACAAAAGCATCACATTTGCTAGTGCAGCTAATAAATAAGTTACCTTTTAGTTATTTAAATTATCTTCTGTTCATCAATAAATAATGAGTGAACTTTTTCAGACATGTAGGTGGTGAATTTTTGAAGAAATGTTTCCTCACCCCATGAACTTCACTCTAATGTATTGAAAGCATCTCTAGACTTAAAAGTCTTGCATTTATAACAGGCAGGAAATACTTAGCTCGGTTTTCTTGGACAGCAACAAAAGTTACCAACCAAGATGGTCCTGCCATGTCCTTTGTCTGTTTGACAACACCTACCAGTTTGTCACAATTTTATAATGCTGCCTATAAAAACCATTACTGCTGTTCCCATGTGTTTTCAGTCCCTACCCATACTCCTTATCTCCTTGGCCACTCTGTTCTTAGAGGCATCTTCTGATGGTGCTTTTCTGATAAAGTTCTTATCTCTGCTGTCTGACATACTCCACGAAGTATAGAGTACCAAAGCCATCCTAGTAGTCTACAAGCTCCCTATTCTCTTTAGCATCCAGTGCTGATACAACTTAATCTTGATTTATTTTTTTTTTAACCAAGTGTATGCATTAAATCTCATCTAGTATCCAGCACTAATGCAGCACCAATCTCCATTCTATACATAACACTGTGACTTTTCATAAAAATTGCTTCCTACTAGTTGTTGTTACCTCAAATACCCACCACAGAGCATTCAAACATTTAAAATAGACAACATAAATTTCTATTGTGGCTTTAATTATCTTTTTCTTTTCAACCCTATCAATTGCTAAATGCAAGCTAAAAATAGTTCATGAGTTTTTTTCAAGCTATTCTCTGCCTCAATGGCTTTACATAGTAAGGGTTAGAGCACTGGCAGTGAATGAGTGAGATTATATATGCAAACATAGTGCTTCCTGGCTAGATGCAAATGAGCTTCATTTATAACCTGATGCCTTGTTTAAAAGCTGCATATCCTGTATGCAAACCATTATGCTAATTTTTTTATCAAATATCCAAATTCATCACTCTAAAATGCTAAAAAAAAAAAAAAAAAAAAAAAAAAAAAAAAAAAGCTGTTTCTGAAATGTCAGTGACATTAAGCTCTGCCTCTGTTTTTGTTTAGATAATAGAGTGCACAGTGATACATATCTTAATAAACACAAGTTCTAATGGACACTGGAAAACTGGAAACATCTGCATGTCACTTTATAGGTTACTCAGTGCAAGTTTGCTTCCCGTCAGGTCTCATTCCATATTGCTTGTTAGTGCCTCTCCCATAACAACATATTGTTGTTCTAAAACACTTCGGAGAAAACAACAAGGGTTTCCCAAAGTACAGGTAAAGTTTCCACTCTGCATCTTTTAACCATTTGCTGCTTCCATCACTGACATGTTGAACCCCCTTTTTCTTTTGCTGTCAATGCCAAAGACAGCAAACACGACTCATGTTTCTTTGCCTCCTGATCTACTTTTGTAGACGGAAGCAGCAAATTCCAAAAATTGCAGTGAACAACTGGAAACAATCCCTGAAGGCTCAAATGCACTCAGACTTTCAGACAACTAAGAGAATCACCAAGACTTTCGGTGTAGCCTCATTAATGTTTGGTATCCAAGTTTCTTCTTTTTCCAAGCGCCAAAGAATTAAAGAAAAAGGAACACTGGAAATTCACTAGAGATCTGAACAGTCATCCACAGTCTGGATGTGATATGATCCCAGTCTCAGGAAAAGTTTGGAAAAGATGGAGGAACAAGATATTGAGAGATTTTGGTTGAAAAGTTAAATTATTTTTGTCATTCAAGGAGCTTTCTGCCACCTGAAAGTTATGCCACATTTCTTGCATCTACTGTTCAAGACAAAATTTGTTTTCCCATTTTCCCTTGCTATTGTATTAGGTGCTTGTAACTGTATAAGAGTAATTAAAGAGGACATGCATAAAAACACACAACTAAAAAGATTATGCACCATCACTGACCAAAGTCAGTCCTAAAATCTGCTACAAACCAAGTAATGGCAGCTCTGCAGTAGCATACCACAAAATTATGAAAATCAGCTTGCACAACAAAATTAACTATGCTGTCTACCACACTTTGGACAGTTAGGCCTGCAGACCTGTACCTATTACACATCTACTTGATGAGAAAAGGACCAGAAAGAAACTCTGCTTTATTAAATCTTATCCCATTTCTACTGTTACCGAAGCCCTCAAGACACTCCACTTCTCTCAGTGTGATAGTCTAATCCTCCTCTGCATTTACAGTGCTTCTTGAATTTCTTCCATCATCCAATTTCATCATTAATCTCAATTTTTGTGCCCGAGGTCAACATCAAAATATTATACACAGGAAGGCCAAGTCCAGTCCTCAAAGAATTCCACTATCCTCTATTAGCAAGCCTGGCATTTCCTTCTTGTTCTCTGCCTGCCACTCTCCCAACTTTAGTTACATTCTATGTATCATATAGTTCCTGTATCTTCTGGCTAAACAGAAGGAAATAAGTTCTTTGCATGGTAGTGTACTAAAAGTCCAACTTTACTGCCTTTGGAGAAGCAGCAGTATTTTCCTCTCCGTTTAGTGTGCTTAGATGTCCATCTAGCCACAGAAGGGGAGAGCTATCAAGTGGACTACCAGATGGGAAAAAACATTCCCAAACAAGGTGCCCAGCCAAACACTACTCACTAGTGACAGCTGCCACCTTCTTCCTGCTCTTACGAAACTCACCCTTTCCTGTCCTGTCTGGAAAGCTGCCTGGTGCAGCAGCTCCCACTAAATAAGCAGCTCAATGTGTGATTATTTCCCACCTCTCTTCCCCCCCGAAAACCAGAACCCCAACCTGCAAAGCAGCGGAGTCAAGCCTTGTCCTTGCTCAGTATGAAATTGCACCACCTCCAGGCACAGTTCAGTTCACAGCAAAAAAGCCAGCAACCAATAAAGCAAAACTCATCTAAAAAAAAAATTAAAAAAATAAAAAAAAAAAAGAGTTGATCCTGCCCAAGCTATCAGTAAACAGGGGCTTGGCTTCCAGTTCTTTGGGCAAAAGGAAGGATCAAAACCACAAAATGCCACACAAAACCAGGAAGACAGTTACTTGGATTTATTTCCCTATTCTAACCCTCTTCATTAAAAACATTTTAAAGATTGGAATATATGGCATTGACCTTGTCACGAACCACAACTTGAGTAAATTCCCCAATACAGTTATATTTTCACTGCCAGTGTCATTTTCAGAATCCTTTTATGAAATGTTTTGGCTTGGTAAAATCTTCCAAAGAGAATCTTCCAAAACCATCGTGCATTAGTACCACTCGTAATAAGGATAACTTGATTTATCTTGCATAAGTTTACATACACACACACACAAAAAGTCTCAAAACATCAGTTTTTGCAAGAGGTTTTTGTTACATACTAAAATCAGAAAACTACTAGATAAACACACAGAATACAAACCTACCTATTCTCCAGAGATATTCCCATATGTTTATTTAATATATGGAGTGTGAAAACATCCCTCTTCTGATTACAGTTAAGCAACAATCACAGACTCCAAGCAAGCAGGCAGCATGCCTCAAAAAAATATCCTAAGTCTGTCCAGTAGAGGGCAATGACACACATACACAGAGTGAAAAGTTGAATTTGAAACACATGCTTCTAAAAATAAAACACCAATAAAATCAAATAAATATATTTGAAATTTGTTTTATCTAGAATATTTCTTTTCAGGATACACAGATTTATATCCTCCGCTTTAACGGCCCAAAGGGCTTCAAAATTATTTATTAAAAACTGATGGTTTTTGCAAAACTGACAAGTATCTACACAGCAGTATGACAGCTTTATGTAAAAGAATGTATCTTCATTTTACATTTGACTGCAGGAAGAATACTAGAGGTGTTCTTGCCCCCTTCACCAACACATATTTTAGTCACAAAAAAACCTCTGCTTTTTTAAAAAAATTGGCCCAGAAGGATACTGTTAAAGCACTTTCTTCCTACCACACACCCATTTACTGCAAAAAATGCAATCCAAAAACAATCCAAAAAATCAAATCCAAAAAAACAATCCAAAGCTTCTTCAGAGAAGCACATTCCCACGACTTGTTGATACAAGGTGGTCAGGGGCTGAAGCACTGAACCATTCCTGCCAGGCCCTCACAGACCCTAATAGTGACGTAGGACTGTGAGCAATGTCCAGCACTTTTTTATTATTATTATTATTTTCTTTTTTTTATTTTTTTTTTTCCCAAGGATAGGAAAACTCTGCTGGAGAAAACAGGTATGATAGAAAACATGATGAACACAAGATAAGCATCTCTTCACAACAAGCCACAAGAGGCTGTGGTGTGCCTTGTTTCAAACCCTGTTCCATCATGTTACAGAGGCTCCTAAAACTTTCCACTGCAGAGCTTGGTATGAGCTCAGGTCTCATTCCCAGGCTTCTTACCTCCCAACTACAGAAATGGAGATAGAACAGCTGTGAAATATACCCCACTAGCAGGCATGAAAATGAGAAACTGCTTTTTACTTTTTCGTTCAATATGGCAATGAACGGTTCATGTCAACACATGTCAACATCTGAAAAATTTTTTCCAGGGGATCCAACTCACTTGGCTGAACGTGGTAGTTGCCAGGGCAGCTGGTCACAACTCAGAAGTTGCTACAAAAACTTTGCAATCCAGTCTCCCCTTGGAAGGAGGAAGAAGCCCCCCTAAGCCAGAATTTGCAGGTAGCTGGCAAGAAGCCTCAGACCCCTGATATTAAGATGCTGAACTCATGATCTACTGGTTTCCCAGCATCTGTCACAGCTGGAAGTGGGAGGGAGTCACTCAGCCTGGAGAAGCATTTGTGGAGCAGCTCCCCAGTCTGCCCAATTCAGAGCATGGAGGTCCTGGAGTCTGCAGTGCAGACAGCAAGCCAGCAGGAAACGTGGGTTTCAGTGAAAGGTCATTAAATCTGAAAAACTCCTAGGACAGCCTGGTGTTTAAAACAGTTTGGATCTCACTCCAAAAAGGCATTTCAGAAGCTCCACAACATGCTTTGATTCACACCTCATGGAGTAACCATTGCAGGTTGTATGGCAATCCCTTTCTATTCAGTTTCCTCATTTTTTTGTTTGCTTCATCATGAAGCAAACTTCAAAGGTGTTCCATTTTTCTGATGAAAAAAGATGCTTGAAGAACTTCATCTTAGTTCTTCTTCCTGAAGTTTGTTGCCTGAGTTGTGAGCATCCTTTTAAAACTCCAATGGCTTTGCAAGGTCTGCCAAGAGCCCCAAGCAGTGGCTGGTGCAAAACATTCTTCCTGGGGTTGATGTTAGCCCTTAAAAACAGATGCACAGATCCACTGAGAAAAGTAAATGATCCAGGTTGCTTAAAAGAGTAGAAACAGCCCTTTTTACTCCTTTACCACTTATTTTATCCCATCTTATACTCAAAGATGCTAGATGGTGTTGCAGTGAAGATCCATAGACATCACAGTCACTTCCTAGGAACAAGACAGAACTTGGAAATACATTAATCTGGACCTGCATTTTAAAGCATGATAATTGTCAAGTCCTGGAATAACTTGCCAGCTTTAACTATTAATGTCTAAAGAACCTATTCAACTGCTTCTCATCTTATGCTAAAGCTGAATCAACCAGACTGCAGAGATATGTCTGAGACCAGAGTAACTGCAGAGCTCAATTTAGCCCAGTGGTATTTTTGGTCAAAAGAAAAGCTCAGAATGGAGAAACACTGTCCTCATAAATGTTTTGGACTGCATGAAGGACAACTCACTAGGCTGAAAAGCAGCATTTCTATCTGCATCTAGTAAATATAAAGATAGTATCTTAACCAGATTATTTGGAGGTTCCTTTAGTAACTACTGCTTTCTAACAAGACCTTTTTGACAGCCTTATTGTTGTGTAGAAAAAAGGAACATCGCAATTGAAATATACAGAACTATATGAAGTGGGACATGCCTAAGCATCATATTTTCACTAGTTCACAGAATTATTTCTCATTCCTTGCCCTGTATTTTACACAGGAAAATATAATCCCTCCACCAACCTCCTCACCCCAAAAGAAAAAAAACAAAAATAATTTTAAAAGATGAGATGAAGTTGCTAAATGGAATTCATAGGATCATGGAACAAGTCAGGTAGAAGAGATCATTGGGGGTCTCTAGACTAACCTTTTGCCGAAAGCAGGGTCAGTGAAAATCAGAGCAGTCTGGGCTTCATCAATTGTGTCTCAAAAACCTCCAAGGAGGGAAGCTGCTTCACTGCTTGACTCAGGGAAACATCTCTTCACTGTGAAGAGAAGGAGCCCATCTCCACCTTCTCAATAGCCTCCTCTAGAAATGGGGGAGCTTCCACTATGTCCACATGAAGTCACCTCTTCTCTAGGCTGAACAAGACCCAAGTCCCTCACTCTCTCCTCACCAGCCAAGTGCTTTGACCCTAACAATCATGGTAGCCATTCTTTGAACTCACTACAATTAAAAAATGTCTTTCTTGTACTTGGGAATCTAAAACTGAATACAGTACTCCAAGGGCAGCCTTACAGTTGCCAAATATAGGAGGATAATCACATCCCTCTATCTACATGCTGCTAATATAGCTCAGGGTACATTGGCTGCCTTCTTTGCTGACACACATTCAGTTTGCTGTTTACCAGGATCATCAGGTTCTTTTCTGCAATGAAGTTCCCAGGGCAGGGTTTCTTCCCAGATGCAGGACACAGCATTTATCCTTGCTGAATTTCATAAAGCTGTTGCTGGCCCATCCCTCTAGCCCATCTAGGTTTCTCAATGATAGCTCTGCCCTTAAGTGTATTGACTGGTACTCCCAATTCAGTGTCATCTGCAAACTAATAGCAAGCTCTCCATCACCTCCTGCAGGTCACAGTCTATGATGTTCTCTGACAAGTCCCAGGATAGATCCCTGTGGTACTTAGCTCAGCCAGAAACATTACTGAGAACATATTCATCTGGTACATCCAAACTCTGAGCATTTAATAAGCAGGCAGGATTTCCAAGGCTTAAGATTACAAGTATAGCAGCATATCCATATTTAACATTTAATCTAGTCACGGAAATCAGCTTTTAGGGAGGTATTTACGTGACCCAACAGTAGCGTTAGGGTCTAGTAACCACAGGTTTCCCTTATAGTGAAGAAAGAAATAAAAAATAAATTTTAAAAAAATTTAAGATTTAAAATATTTAAAAATATATTTTAAAAAAAATTTTAAAAATTAAAAGGAATTCCATACAGGAAGTAGCCCCTAGGAGAGGCTAGAGAAATTGAGTTAGAATTGTGTTAGGTTAGCTTGAAAAAGGGAAGGCTAAAAGTCAATTGCTGAATTCAACTAGCTAAAGGTGAGTTTTAGAGAAGGTGGCATTAAAGTCTTCTCAGGGGTAGACAGCAAAAGGGAAAGAAACAATGGTGACAAATTGTGATGCAGGGAACTCTGATCAGACATGAAGAAAAAAAAAAATTAATCAACGTAGAAGGAGCTCAGCACTGAAAAAGGTGCCCAGAAAGACTGTAAACTCTCCATCTTTGGGTATATCCAAAACTCAACCAGATAGGCTCAGAGAAACATGATCAAAACCAGAAGTTAGTCCAGATTTGAGCAAGGGGCTGGACCAGTGACTTTGAGAGTGCCCTGCTGGTCTAAATTTTTCTATGATTCTATGAGAAAGGCCCATTCGCTGGGTGATTCATCATGTCTTAAAATAGGTGTCTAAAATAGATTAGATGAATCACCATCTGGTGGTGCCTGTGCCTCACTGAAACATTCTCCAGTGAATACAACAGCAACCTAACCTGACTGAATACAAGCAAATGTCTTATAGTGAGATGTCTAAGTTAAGAGAGACAAAAATCACCATTAGTGACTTGTGCCCCAAAATGATAATGGCCTTGCCTTTTTCACAAGAACTTACTTATCCTCTTAGGGCATGAACGACTTTCTTAACAGTCAATCTCTTAACTGTGGAAGAAGGTGGACAAGACCCTCATATAACACCTATAAACTTAAAATGAGAATAAATTAGAATTTGATTTACACAGTTGAACATTTGTAAGCACCTCCCTTCATAATGCAATGGCTACAGCATTATGACTGGATATACAGATATGTACATCTGTAGCAGCCCGTGTCCTTAAAGACAGCTGGCTAATTAGAAGCTGACAGCACACTTTTCCCTAGCATTAGGATATTTCTGTTTTGACAGTCTTAAATATTAAGGCCATTGTGGATAAAGACAAGTGGGTTTAAATGTTCAGGTCATCTAGAAAGGGTTTTTTTTAATTATTATTATTTTACAGGCAGTAAATGCTTTAAGAGCACAATTTAAAACTGCCTGAGATTTTCATTGACAAAACCCTCACAAATGTGAAACGAAAAGGGAGGTAGATAAAAAAGAAAAATCAAGTCTTTTTTCAGCCCTCTGCATCAGCAGAACAATTCTGTTTTCTTTTTCCTGAAAAGCTGAAGCATAATTGAAAATACGAAACAAATTACAAATGTCAACTTAAATTTGCTGATATTCTTCCCCCTTCTCTTTTTACTTGCTCTTTACTCTCGTGCTCTGCAACAAGATTATATTAGAGCCCTGGACTCTATGTGAGTAGATTCACAAAATATAAAACAGGCACTTTTATTAAGACTGTTACATGCTTTGTTACAAAGGAGGAGGAAGAGTCAGAGTGTACAGTGGGATATACACATTTACTGAGATCAACATAACAGTAATTATGTAGTGCAGAATTCATTCACAGAGGACAAAAATGTACTTCTGATACATGCAGTGTATGTGTAGCCACAGTACACATTCATATACTATAGCAAGATTTCAACTACCAGGTATCTGAGAACCCAGGAGCCATAGTAAAGCTTTCCATTAAGGAAAATTAAGTATAGAAATATATAGCATGTGTTAAACTTCATGACAACTTTCATAAAAAAACCTGATACACAACACTTTCAAGAGCATATTTATTTTGCATCAAAATTTAAAAAAAAAAGACATTCCTGAATTTACAAATGCAAGTCTAACAAATAAACATACAGGGACACCTATACGCAGGGTCATGCAGTATTCATCTAAAGTATTACATTATCAGTGACAACTTTCATATTAGCATCCCAAAGGTTTCAATTTATATGTGGCTTCACCATCAGTGGATGAGGCTACATGCTCCAATTTACAATTACTTTTTAATTTTGATCCCAAACACACAAACCCCACTCCTAACATAACCCTAATGTAGACTCCCTTCTTTTCAGAGATACCACAGCAAATCAAGATGGTTGTTTTACAAAAAGCATTCCTATAAACATGTCTGGAGAAACAGCAAAATCATAGCACACAGCACATCTATGTGAGCATCTGGGTATTTTACTACATAGAATGAAAATTCGCCCCAGTAACAAGTGGTAGGATGAGAGGAAATGGCTTCAAGTTGCACCAGGGAAGGTTTAGACTGGGTAGCAGAAGAAATTTCTTCACTGGAAGTGTAATTAAATACTTGAATAGGCTGCCCAGGGAGGTACTGAATCACCATCCCTGGAGATGTTTGGAAAAAGCCATGTAGCTGTGATGCTCTGGGGCATAGTTTAGCGCCAGACAGTGATCTTTTCCCACCAAAACAATTCTATGATCAAGGTAACAGAGTTAAGAGAAGCCCAACTTGAAACCTGTTCATAAGTCTGTTGTACATTCAGAAAAATAAGTGCAGTGAGCTTCTGTAAGACACGTGTTCAGCTTTGTCCAGCACTCCCTTTTTCCTAAAAGCTTGCTGCAGGACACAGAACACCATTTGCTCCTCATGTGACAGCCTGCCAGCACTTCTGAATTAGCTATTAAACTGTATTAAAAAAGTAAAAAGTTAAATGGATTTCAGTTTTGCCAGAGAAAACCCAGAGGGAAAGGGAAGGTATTTATCATGGAAAGGTTGAAATATATTTTGAAGGAACCATGACAATGCTTATGGGGAAAGGCCCATGTGCTAAAAGTTTCTACATAATATTATCCTCACGGTAAAATCTGTTAAATTAATTCAAAAGAAAAGCCATAAAAAGAATAGTATTTTCTACTAAACAATTAATGGTGTCAAGTAATGTCTATAGAACAGCATTTGTTACACATTTAATAAAATCAGCATAACTTTTTCCTAAGTGAAGTGGCGTTTTTCCTGCATGTACTAAAAAATCCCCTTCTCCATGTTCCAGAGATACTCCTAAAGCCAGTTTCCCTTTTGTTAACTAGATAGCCAGCATCCAGCTGTCTGGGACAATGCACAGCGTAAAGGAAGTTCCTTGGCCACAAAGAACAACCCAAAGTTAGAGTACAACCATGAAAAACTGTGGTTGGAGGGAATGGAAGGAACAGCAGCAGTAAGTAATTTTTGCTACATATGTTATTTGGCAGCAGAAACAAAGATGGGCTTTGTCAGGCACACCAGGATGCAAGCAAATACAATGTGAAAAGACAATCTCATTTTTGCCATGCAGCTGACAAAGTCTATGAAACTATCTCACAGCTCCTCCTATGGGCCTTGACTGCTGTAAAGTCACTCAACAGCACTCCTGAGCAAGAGAAGAGTGGAGTGGAAGGACATAGAGACAAGTGGCAAACATGCTTCCATGGGAGAAATGGTTCTAAACCAAGCACAACCTCTCAAGGCAGCCTATCTGGTAGTTTAGAATCCAGCCTCTCTCTGTAACTACTTCCCACAGCAGTGGGATGTACCCAAGGACAAGCGCTCATGACTTGCTGTGACTTGGCCATCACTAAGAAAGACCATGTCCTGAGTGTCTTTTAGGTGTAAGTTTCTGGGACAGTGGCAATCTTAACCAAAGTTTAACAAAGCAGTTAACTATTAATAGATTCAGAAACAATCTACACTGACTTATTAAAGAAAAAAGTGAATCCTATAGAAGTCTGTGATAAAGCCACCAAACTCAAGATTTTACATTTTACTGATGGTTCAGAGCCACCATTAGAACTTTTAACATTTCAGCTACACAAATATGAAAACTTTTTACAATTAACACAGACCACTACACTCATGCTCAATCACTGCAAGTATCGGTCTTTACTCCAGAGAAATTACGTTGGCTAATTGTAATGTAGGAAATTACTCAATATGAACAAAAATATTTCATAGTCTAAAATGTATTTTAAAGCATTACTAATTCAATATTGACACATAACCAATACTGTCAGATCATATTTTTCTTTTCAGTTGGAAACTCTGAAATATTGTTTCCCATGCGAGAACATGCATAAGGCATCTGGTTTTAAAAGTAGACCATAACAAGGTCATATCAAAAACTACAGGGACACATGCTCCAAATTTTGAATGAGCTTACAAATATCTTCAAGCATGTTCAGGCAGTCAGTTTTAACCCCAGATTCTGGGGAAAATATTTTTTTTCCTGTATTGTTTCTAGTACTTTGTGTTGGCAGTTCTCACACTTTATTATATTTCCTTTCATAGAATGGCTAGGGTTGGAAGAGACCTCAAAGATCATTTACTTCCAACCTCTCTGCATGGGCAGGGTCACCTCCCACTAGACCAGGTTGCTCAAGGCCCCATCCAACCAGGCCCTGAACACTTCCAGGGAGGGGGCAGCCACAACTTCCTTAGGCAACCTCTTCCAGTGTCTCATCACCCACAAATTAAATAATTTCTTCCTAACATCTACCCTAAATCTCCCCTCTTCAAGTTTAAACCACTTCCCCTTGTCCTCTCACTACACATCCATGTAAAAAGCCCTACCCCAGCTTTCTTCTAGGGCCCCTTCAGACATTGGAAGGTTGCTACAAGGTCAACTCAGAGCCTCCTTTTCTCCAGGCTGAACAACCCCAACTTCTTTAGCCTCTCTTCATAGGGGAGCTGCTCCAGCCCTCTGAGCATTTTAGTGGCTCTCCTACGGACACTTTCAAGGAGCTCTGTGTCCTTCATATCCTGGGGACTCCAGAACAGGATACAGTACTCCGGGGGGGGGGTGTCTCACAAGAGGAGAGTACAGAAGGAGAATCACCTCCCTCCACAGGCTGTCTGTGCTTCTTCTGATGCAGCCCAGGACAGGGTTGGCTTTATGAGCTGCAAGCACACACTGACAGATCATGTTAAGCTTACCCCAAAAATGCCATCATATGTTGCATGACTGAAGTTTTGAAAGCTCAAATCAATCAAATCAATATTCGTCATAGCTACAGTAAAAATCATCATGTATTATGTTATTCCATAAGAAATCCCTGTTCCACCCAAAGGAAAAATGAAATCAAATCAGTTAGCCATAACTGAAAAAAGAAAAGGAGAACTTCTTCCATCATGATATCACAGATAAATAGAAAATCAAATTTAGGACTTCCTTATGACTTCTAACAGTTAAATATTAGCAAGATCACAGTATGTGCTTTCCAGTGGGGACAAGTTCGTAATTTCACTTGAAATCAAAGTCATCACTGTTTTACTTCAGCAAATTTTACCAGTCCTGATTGTGACAAAAAGAATTGGCTCAATTTGAAAGTGAAAACATTTGTTTTATCAGGCTTTGGAACATAAAAGTGATGGAGAACCTCATTCATCAGACATATGAAAAGTAGATAACACTGTTGAGCAATAGCTAAGGAAATACAACTACCATTTATCAAAAAAAATCACAGACCAGTTTCACTCTACAGAGGCATTTCAGAATGTAAAAAATGCTTTAAGCCAAAAGAACTTCAGTTTTCTTTTTACATGCTTTACAATAAGGATTCATAGGTAAAAGAAGAAAAAGAGCCACCAGATTTTCAAAGCCAGGGTCAAAACCAATCTGCATAAAGTCCAACTGCATATTAACATTCATGACTGCAACTTGTAAGTACTACTGACATACAAATAAAAAAAAACTGGAAGCACCTGGAAGGCACAGACTGAAGAGAGTGAATCAGAGACAGAGCCATCCAGTAAAAGCTTTGATGATTTTCAGACCAAGTCCCTGCTATACCACCCAAATGCAGATCTACACCAGGACTTCAGTGTATCTTTAGACACATGAAGGGGGACAATGCTACAGCAGAGAATTCCAGAGAACTGGGTTACAGCCTTTAGATGTCTGATTTGTTAAATCTTCTAACCTTCCAACAAAAAATTCACTTAAAAACTTAGGGAACAGAAACTTGCATACTTTCAAAAGGGAGAAGGAAGACAAGTCAGACCCCTACAAGGCATGAATCTTCTAACAGAAAACACTACAGACATCCCTCAAATGAGGTATCACTTCACTGTGCCAGGCTACCTGCCACTAATCACAAAACAGTAGCTCAACACAGTCAGAGACTGTAAGCCAGAGGAAAGAAACAATGAAAAGAGTTTAAAAAACCCTGAAATTTTCCATACTAGAAATGATGCAATGGACTGGGGGAAAAAAGAAAAAGAAAAACAAAAACCAAACAAACAAAAAAAACCAAAACAAAAACAAACAAACAAACCAGAAAACCATTTTACTCCTACCTGCTCTCCTTAACTTTCCTGTACCATGGTTGAACAGAAAATAATTTAGCAATTAAGAGTCAAAATAACTTTACACTAGAAGAGTAAACCAAAACCAGCTCTTTAACACCTCTCATGTCCTAATAAGGCTTGCAGTATATGACATGTACACACCACAAATTCACACAGCTACATGGAAGCATGGTGCCAGATTCACAGTTTCAATTGCTTTACAGCTGTATCATTGAAAAACACCAAATAAAAATTTCAACACTGATGTAAAATTTTAAACATGAACAAGCCTGAAGTTTCTCAGCTCAACTTATGGCCTTCAGCTGAGCTTTCAGACAAGCTGAGCTTAGGTTGGAAAATATAACAGAACAAACAAGTGGCTCAGGCCATGAGTACTCCCACATTTCCCAGGCATCACCTGATAAAACTGCTTTTTACAGCAACAGACCCAAGTGCAATCCAAAGCCCTAAAGAAAGGTTGTAGCAATAGTAAATGTATAGTCATATAAATTCCATTAACTCTATTAAATTGTCCTAAAGGGTTTATAAGCAGCTATAGAAGGAATGGGATGTGTAGAGAGACAGCTTAATATTTCATCAGATATGAGGCCTTTTTTAAGACAGCTGACAAACACTGCAGTGCATGTTTCAACTGCTCCCACCCATCATTTTAAGTAACAGGTTCTGCAATACACATACTCCTTCCCAACTACTTCAGAACAAGCAAGCAAGGTCTGATTCAAAGTGCACTGAAGAACTTAATAACATTTCTCCATTAAATTTATTTAATTAAAAAACAAACTCACCAGATGTGCTTCAGCACCCTCCAAATTAGAAGGAAAAAATACTCACTTGGATCAGCTTTTATATGCAGGGAGGCAGGACAAAGCCAGTTGCTGTTGATTGCTAATAGCAAGTCAGTTTTGAAGGCAATAAACAAGAAGGATGTCCTTTTCTTCCTAGCTAAAAATGGAAGACCAAAATCATTCTGAAGCCATTTATAATCTCAACACTCCTTCATTCTTCATCAATTAAAGCAGACATTGTGTTACTATAATTGCAAGTGAATTCATGTGCTCCCAACTAATCAGTGAAAGCTTTTTGTGTATTTAGAGTTGCCTTCTGGGGTAACTTAAAACACAGCACCTGATAGCACTTCTAAAATCAGGTTGAGTTTGGGTTGACCACACCCAAAACACCCTCACCAACACTGTAACAGCCATCTCTGATCAGCTGCATCTTCTGGTAAGAAGTGAGATGCTGTACCTCTGTCAACATGAAGATAAAAGGGTTACTAGAGGGACAGTGAGAAGCCAGTGGTTGGGGGAAAAGAAGGAAGACAGGACTGTGTCACCCACCCCACTTTAAAATATGAGTCTGGAAATAAAAGCTTCACTGGGGCCTTGTGGTAGACCTGAAACAAAATTGCACAAAAAATGCTGAATGCCTCAACAGGCCAATACCAAGCACTCATATCTAGACTCTCTTGCTCCCATTGTAAGTAATGTAACAGGACAGAATAAAAGGCTGAAACATTTTAGTAAAGAGATAATATCAGGACAGAAACATACTGAGGAAATCACGGCCATGTGATAGCACCAAATGCCATGATTTTCTCTAATGAACCTTCTCTTTTTCCCATTTCCCTCTCCCTTCCCCCACCAGTGCAAATCAACTGGACAAGCTCATTGCCCACACAGTTGCAATGAGGTCATTGAGAGTTTAGTATCAATCACAATCAGTAAAGGAGAACAAGAAGAATATTCACTCAAACCAGACAGGGGGAACCATTCTGCTCCAGAGTACACAGCAATCCCTTGTGACAGGTGTGAGGAGCTGCCCCTCTAGTTCTATTTCCCCACATAAGAACACCTTGCCTGTTCTTTGGTAGCAACCAAGACCACTTGAGACTGCAGGGTTAGATCAGCTGTTGCATCTACTCTTCCATCACTGAATAGTTGAGGCCTTTCCTCCTAACTCTCACCTACAGGACAATTTTTCAGTACCCGACTGCTCCTGGCAGTGTGCAAGGGCACTCCTGTGGTACAGAATGGAAGGTACAGACTCCCTCGGGTGACTCCTCCTTTGTACCCAATTCTGATTTGGCAGTTTCCTACTAAATTGTTTTATCTGCTTAGCAGGATAAAACTGATGGGGGAGCAGTATGACTGCAGCAGAAAACATTACCTTAATGTGTCAGACTGTCTAATAAGTTAAAAAAAGAATAGCCTAACTTCATGCTCAACACCTCTCTCTCTGGCTGTTCTTGGCACACTATTTTTATATATATGAGAATAAAAAAAGTTTACAATGTGTTCAGTAAGCTGAGAGCCAAAGTGAGGCCATCCTTAAAAAATGTTTCAGTTTCCTACTCCCAACCAACTGCTCCTAGACTAGACTCCTAGACTAGTCTGCAACTAAATTCTTACTACTAGGATGCAGTTTTAATTTTTCATAGATTTCTCTTCTGTTGCAGGGAGCTCAGACTGTAGAGGGCCAAATTCATTAAAGCCTGCCCTACAATAAAAACAAAAAAAAAATTACAACAAAACCCTAACTAAACCACAGAAAAAAACATAATCATCAAAGGACAGGTTGTGTTATACTGAGATGAACTTAGGGACTGCAAAGAAGAGTTCTCACAGTGAGTTCAATGCACTGACCATGAAGAGGGAGAAAAAAAACCCAACACAGCAGGTCTGAAAAGAATGATAAAACATGCAAGAAAAAATATAGCAAAGCAGAATAACATCAAAATGATTTTGCTAAAACTTGTGCAAATTTGATGCATTTGCTTTTGCTCTTCTAAAGTACTCTGAACAGCAAGTCTCTGAGGCTGTTGTAGAGCTGTGGTACAATCCTGACCCTTCTCCACCATGATTTTTAAGACATAGCAGTATTGTCCAAAATTTTTATTCATTTGCTAAGTAAGCTAGCAAAATTAAAAACTACCATGATTAGCTATACTTTATAACATGACTGCAAAATTCTGGGTAGAACCACAATTTCCTGACAGATTATCAGCAATATAAGATTCTTCTCTATCATGCCCAATAAATACACACACTCGACTGTTTTCTTACTGCAAAAATAAAAATCAGCCCATAAAAAACAGTAAGCATGTTCAGTAAGTGCATTTCAATGTTATTACAATAGTTTCTGGGTAAAATAAGTCACAACCTTTGGCCATAACATGACCCAAAGTATGCTGTAATGGTCCACAAATTAAGTGCCTTCCGTATGTTATGATGTAAGTATGTACTGGGAAACTTGGCTTCATCAAACTTCAAAGTATCAGAAGAGAAATTTTTATGTCCTATGACAGAATGCT
The DNA here is from genome assembly GCF_003957555.1 of Calypte anna. Lineage (NCBI taxonomy): Eukaryota > Metazoa > Chordata > Aves > Apodiformes > Trochilidae > Calypte > Calypte anna. The sequence continues at coordinate 36,715,122 of NC_044246.1, forward strand.
TTATTAAAAATAATGAGGACTTATAGTTTTGCAGGAAAGAACACTTGAGCAGGGAAATACATTTTTGCAAGCATATATAGTTTTACAGGGAGGCAAGTTACATCAGCTTGGAAAAAAAAAAAAAAAAAAAAAAAAAAAAAAAGAAAGAAATCACTCCAAAACGTAGCAGCCTACACAAATATGTTCTGGTCCTCTCTTACTACATCAACATGAGAACCCCCCTTGTGTAGGCACAGACACCAGCTAGACAAGTTCTCTCACAGACACGTCCTTTGACACAAACACTCCTGCTTCTGCACGCTTGCACACAAACACTGCGCTCACATGTTAAGCTTCTTGCACGTAATCAATCCTCCAAGCTCTGGCACTGACTCCCACAAACACAGACGTGCTTCATACCTCCTCCTGCATTAGAAAACCATGTGAAACCATCTGTCACTATTTAATCTCGCAACCCAAGTCAGCCAAATATGCCCCATCTCAGCCCTAGACACCCCAGTAACCTTTCTAGCAGTACACTCCTCACAAATAGACCATTCTTTTTGTTACTCCTTACCTAACATTAATTCCTTTTCTTCCTTTCACTGCCATATGACCCACAGAATGTGGATCTATAATGCTGCTCCTTCCAGCAGTCAGGCCTCAAGCAACCCAGTGTTGTACATGGCACAGTCAGGGCCAAAAGGTGTTTTGCAAAGTGCAGCCTCCCACAAACCAGTCACTGAGATCAGTGGGCACCACAGGTTTCCTTCTTTGCTATTAACATCACAGTTTGCTACTGATTGATGAGTGCTTTGGCAAATGACCACAAAGAAAGAATCTTAAAAAAACACACTCTAGTAATCACAGGAAGAAAGAGATGCTTCACAACCCTGACTGGCTATTCTTTCATTTCACAGGTAAAAAACAAAGAGTAATTTAAATATTTGGGCCAAACTCCTCAAAATGCAGCCTTAGGACAGAGGGGTCTAAAAGAGACCCAAAAGCTTTGGTTCCAGAGTGTAAAAGATAGGCCAGCTAAAACACATTAGAAAAAAGAACACTTCATTGCTAGGGATCTCAGAAGTGCTGCTGAAGGCAACATGCTGGATGTGGAAGGAGCAGGATCAAAAGCAAGGCTTAAGTACTTCTGACATTTCAGGGAATGTTATAGTACACCCCCAGTCAGTGCAGAAGGTTGCTATTACTCACAAAGATGTTTAAACTCTATGAAAGACCTCTCTCCATTAAATGTCTCCTTAAACCACTTCTCTTAAACCTCAGCATCTCAAATACTTAAAGGTCTCCAAATTCAGGATTATACCACAGTGTCTGATTAATAGAGAGTGGACCAAATCCACTTCCACTCCTAAACGGGAACCAACTCATTTTGTTGCTTTCATCTTAAGATGATTAAATAGGAATGCACTTTAAGAAAGGCCTAGATATATCCAGAATCTAGCTCCACTTCAATTTTTTTTTTTTTTTTTTTTTTTTTAATTTATTTTTTTTTTATCTGCAAACTCTTTGAAGATGGGACTGTTACATGATTTCTGCTTGCACTGCACGTGGTATAATGGCACCTTCCAGGGCGGTGACTTACAGCAGAGAGTGTGGGGCCCCAAGATTTGGAAAAGGTGGCTACCTCCCTATTTTGGGAAATGGAGGCACAGTTGGGGACCTCTGAAAGGAACTAAGTAATTTTATTAACAAGTGAAAGAAAAATAGCTGCTAGATAAGCTACCATTCAAAAGTCCGGAAACCATACATTTCCAGCGGGACCAGCAAGCAGCCTTTTGCCAGTACTGCAAACAATTGAGTTTTAAGGAAACCTAAACTTCAAAAAGTATAAGACAGCTCTACACATCAGATTTTGCTAAAAGTAAAGTCAAAAAAAATGAGTGCCTGTCTTCAGTATATACAGCAAGTGCTATATATAGGGGCATGAGCAGACTCCAGTATAGAGAAACGTGTCTGCTCCATGACCATCTGACCTCAGTGGAGCTGGAGATCCCATTTCTTTCTTGGTATCAAACTTCTTTCATACTTCATACCACATATCACCTCTCATCTAAGTGTAGCTGATGTCTGCACCCTAGCAGAAACTAAACTGATAGAGAAAACCTGTGTAACTAACAAGGACTGTTAAAATTATTAGTGAAATAAATTGTATGAGGACTGTTAGCAGCAAATGAAAGAAGCATTATTCCATCTTATAGTAGTTGGGGCCCCTTTAATTGGAATATATTTTTTTAAGCTACCATAACAAATATTCATTTTGAATTGTGCATAAGCCTTACAAGAAAGAGATCTTCTCCAGGACGAGTTTCACCATAAAAAGCTATCGGCAAATGAAAGATTGTTGGACAGTGGCTAATCCCCATATCCTGTCCTGCCACTTCATTACTAACGATGTCCCAAAAGCTTCCACTGGCAAATGTTGTACATTTCCAACACAGAAGGCCACAATGGAGCTATTTTCAATGGAACAGATTGCTACAGAGAGAGAGATGTCATTTGTGAATGCTGCTGAGAGTATGCTCTTTGGTTTCAACTTAAAAATTAAAAGGGAGTGGGCCATACTGTTAGCAAAAAGCAAGGAAAACATTTGCCTTTTACAAATTTCCTAAAAACTTTGCTCTCAGCTTTCTTTTTGTTGGAACACCATGGAAGCCAGCCCACCTGCCTAGCACTTACTCGTTCAATGAGCCCACCAAGAAACACCAGGTAATGTTACTCAGGTTGTCTTTGGTGTCTTTTTAGGATAAAACACAGACCTAAATAAATTGAGAAGCATCCAATCTTCTCTTTTCCTGTGCTGTCCTGCCATGACCCACCAACAGAACCCATCTCTCTGATCCATACAGAGATACAGAATTATTAGGGAAACAAAATCAATACAAGCTGATTCTTCTCTTAAAGCAACCACAGCTTAGTGCTTTAATCTGTGGTAGCCCTCCTCCAACAGATTCTGATGCTGGGAGGTAGTTCCAGTAAACACAACAGAAGACATTTCTCAAACTTCCATTTATTTCAAAACAAACAATCCCACCTCCAAAAAAAATGTTCCTTCTCTTACACCCCAAGGCCATCCAAAGGATTTTCCAAGGGGAAGGTTGTTTGTAGTACAACTGTCTGCTGCTTAGACAAGAAAAACTCAGTAACCTTGATATAAAACATCTGTTCAAGATACCATAACGCAAACAATCCACAGAGGCAAAAACCCCCAAACAAACCTCAAATGAAAAGAAAAAAGTCTGGGAAAATTTTAAAAACTGGACTTTCAAATAATAATTGACCCCCAGAGTAATGTGAAGGTAGAACTGTCAAAATGGGTGCTTGCAACTCCAACTAAAGAAAGAAGCCCACACACAACAAGAATAATTTGGATAATTCACCTCCTGCTGTGAAAGGACTATCACAGCATGTGTAAGGTGTTTGAAATGTGATGCTTCCATGGAAAGACAACAGACAACATTCAAATGTCATAGAAATTTATTACAAAAAAACATGTTCATCAAGTATCTCTTAAAAATTATTACGCACTATCTTCAAAAGTGAGCATTTCTTCCAAAAACTGGTGTCTAGATTTTCATACCACACTCAGTTTAATCACCTTAAACATTACATCTGGAATTGTCACAGCAGGGACCTCACTACCTCAAGCAAGGGTAGGAAAAGTGGATGAACATTCATCCCAGTCTTCCCTTCCCAAGCAGCATCAATTTGCTGCTCAACAGTACTTAAGCAGAGCCCAATTGTACTGGTCAGTGCAATACCTTCAACAGACAACCTTCCCTATGTAAAGATGTGGCTTAATGGCACGTACCATATTCTGTGCCAGGTTTACAGCAACAAAAGTTATTCCAGAGATAAAATTCTAATCCTACCTATGCTCAAAGTATTGCATTTAATAACTTAAATTTGTGGAGGAAAAAAAAATAACAAAAATTTCCACAGATGCCTGCATCTAAAAGTACCTTTTCAGGCAGGTAGAAAATTCTGGTCTGCAGTTAACCAATACCAATAGTCAAGGGGAGAAGTTCTGGGGTGAAAGGAAAAATGCAACGAGCCACTTTTCCACAGAGAAGTTTCAGACTTCACAAGCATAGCAAATTATTTTTATTAGTATCTATCACTCCACTCTTGTAACCATTTTCCCCATCCTTTCAGTGCCTCCTTGAGCTCTTACTAAATATCATTTCCTCCACCTGGATAATTCAGCTGGCTTTTCAGAGTAGGTGCTTCATATCTTCTGCTACCTGACAAACAGACTCATAAGTTATTTTTAAAATGCAACAAATCAGTGTAGAAAATAGCATGATTCAGTCTGCAGAACGAGACAGAGATGACACCAAAACTCATCTCTTTTTCCTTCTTGAGTCCCTAACCCCACTTCTTAACACGTCCCAGATATGACAAGATGGTGATCATTCCTGCTTTAGAAAGCAAAGTCTAAGCAGAGCAGATTAGATTTAGGAAGAGGACAAGGAAGGAGAAGAGTTTTTACCAGGAGGATAAAGCAGAAGAAAGCAAAATGAACAAAGATAGATGCACCTACAACAACATGTAGGGAGCAGAAAGAGACATTTGTGTTTGTCCATTATTGCCTTGTCTTAACATTCTTCACTGACTGGCAAATTGTGAGAGAGAATATCTGTTTTGACCAGTGTCACTGAGCTGATGAAAAAGCTGAAGAAATTAATAGCTTCTGACCTAATATGAAGGGCTGGTCATGACAGCATAGGACCCATCATGTCTGGTCATCATTAAAATAAAAATAAGTGGAGTCTTGTGAGACAAAACTTGACAGTTAAAGCTACCTACAAAAAAGTCAAACAAAACCCCCCACAAGCCAAAGCTGCTACTAACACTCTGTAGGCATGTCATTAAAATATTAAAAGTGAGGCAGGACTTCACTAATAATTTTTGGAGTTTTACAAACACCATGCTCCAGAAGTATTTCATCTCAGTACCACAGCTGTACAGTTCAGCACTCCTAGCTCCACCAGCAGGGCATTCCCTTTTATGCAAGAACATAAAGTAGTGAGGAATTACTTAAGATCTCTTACTATTTTCTAATAAAATGAAAATTGTTAAGACAACTAAAGGTTACAGAAAAGCAGAGCGGTGCCAGCAGTTTTCCAGTGATGACCTGACATGGTTTTTCCTCCAACTGACATCCAAGTAGTTCTGTAGTTTATATAGTCTAGTCCAGCACTTATTTCAAAAGTGACTTTCTGTACCTTGTGGTACTCCAGAGACATCTGAAGGATGGAAGAAAATGGTTAAGGAAAATCATAAGCTTATACAGTATCATAGCTAAGTTTTCTAAATTAAGCATAAACAGTTGGAGAAGAGGAAAGTAGAAACAGTGTCCTGCAAGAGAACCTAGAGGATCATTTTAGAGGGAAATTCTAAAAAGGAAAGACGCAACATGAAACACCAGAAATACAGTGAAGGGAGCTGTGAAATGCAGTCATGGCATTCCCTGTTTGGAATCTTTTCCTGGATTTCCATTCTCAGTAAATCTGTGTAAAAATCTTTATTGTGTCTTCATTGTTAGGAAGACGTGTTTGGATGACATCCAAAAAATCCAATTGCCCCCCCCAAAAAATACCAATAAATCATTCTCCCTGATCACCAGATGGGCTTAATTTCCTTTCCACTACATTTAGTGGGCAGCAGAAACTAAACAAAAAAGCTCAACCATCCTAAGGCAATAGTCCCTTGTGGTAAACAAAAGGTACTTCTAAATATCCTCTGCAAGGTTTGTTAAGGAGTGAATTACCTTTTTTTTTTCCTCCTTGTTTTTTTGTTTGTTTGTTTTTGTAAGACAGACTTTTCACGGCAGAATAAAATACTAAGAACACATCATTCATTTTAAAGAAAATTATTTTCAAACAGATAAAATATGATCAAACAAGAATCTGTAGGTACCTAATATCCTTATTTTTAAAAATACTGACTTTTGGCTTTGGTAAAAGGACATGGGACATGAAGGTCAGTGAAGTATCACCCTCAAACAGCAATACAGTGTAAAGGACCACCTTACCATACAAGAATGAACCAGGAGCTACTTCACAGCTTAATTTGTATAAACTAACTGGTGTCTTTAAAACTGAGTAGCAACAAGCTTGCAATGACTTTAACAGTTGATATGTACCTGGACACAGGTCACTGCTTCAAAGGTCATGAAATGCCACGTAAAACACTCACATGGTTTGCTATGACCATGAACATATTACAGTAAGGTGAGACATTTGTTTTTCAGCTTTGTAGGCTTAGAAGTCTTGAAGCTAAACATTATGGCCAAATCCTGCTTGAGTTTGTTTGACTTCGATATTTTTCTCCCACCTACATGCTCCATTCCATGCTGTGGTTTGAACACCAAATTTATTGCTTAGCAGAGATGGAGCCAACTATCAAAGAGAAGAGGACTTATGTGGAAAATGGCAATAGTATCAGAAAGCTGTAAATAATAGAGAAAATAAGAGCAAGCAGAAAGAACTTCCTTGCCCATCCTTCCTGCTCTCTTCACAGGCCTACCAGAAAACATTTTCTGCCCTGTTGGCTGCTTCCCTTCTGTTGATCTCATAGTTGCTTTCACAGGACTTGATAGTATTTCTGTGAGGTAAAGAAAAACACTTTGCAAAAAACTGGGTTGCTGGAGTACTGAGACAGGGAAGAGATGAGTAAATAGAGGCACATAATGTAGGAAGAGCTCAATGACTTCAAACAAACAAAGAAAACAAAACAAAACAAGCAAAAAAACAAATTCAAAAACCATAATATGACAAATTTTTAAAAATACAGCCCTCTGTGTATGTGTGCCAGATTTATTAGATTGCAGACTTTTTGGAGCAGGGACCATGAAAGACAAGGTGCTTATTCAGTGCTCAAGTGCAAGCTTGCCATCAGCTGAGGCTGCCTTTGGACATGACCTCATTGTAAAAACATTACTACTCTTGATCACAGTGGTCCTTGAAAACTGCCTCCTGGCTAGCTGATCCTTATTACAGATTTCACAGTAGTTATTAGGTATATGTGCATCTGTGTTTTTAAAAAAAAAAAAAAAAAAAAAAAATTAAAAAAAAGAGATACCTGGGAAGTTGCAAGGGGGGGGGGAGAGAAAAAAAACCACATCTGAACAGATGATCTTTACAGTCCCCCCTTCCTGCTGCTAGAAGCTTCCCACTCAGCTTCTGCTCCTATTTGTTCATCTTTCTCTGGCAAGAACAACTCTTAACTGTGTTAATTTTCCTTTTTGTGGGTTAATGTTGGATAAGGCACTTGCAGTTGCCCTCAACTAATAGATTTCTAGTGACTGACTTTACTGCACTCCTGGCAGTAAGTAGGGCATATTTCTTGAACCAGGGTCATTTTAAGGGATTCCAGAAAGTACCCTCAGACATTTCATGTTTTCATTGAAACAGCTACTTTCTTGGTTCTATGCAGGATTTTGAGCAGGAGGACAGTATCTTCAAAGGGAGGTCACTCTAGCATACTAAGTGAGAAACAATTCAAAAATTTGAACAAAGCATGAAGCATGACCTTTTTTCATTTATTTATTTAAAGCTAAACTTGGCAGATATGAAAATATCCAACTGCAGTTAGACAGCCATGATCTCAGCCTCTGGCTGTGCAAAGACATCTTAAATCTGTAGGTTCTGTGCAGATCCAGGGGATTTTTGCCAGAATGTTTCCTGAATAACATTAAATACTCCTCCACATTAAGCTTCAAATTTTTCTTCTTCCTTCCTTCATAGTCCATTATAATCCCAAATTATAAATATATAATGCTTTAGGATGAACAGTGATTCTGTAGTTTCCCAGCCAAAAAAGAACTGCTATCAATCTTCAATGAGTAAAAAAAGGTTAAGTGTCACACATCTTCTTTTAAAAAAGAGTGAGGTGCAGCCTATTCCTAATTACTCTCCACTTACCTGTGACTGATACAAGGAAATGGTGAGAGGACATAGTCCTACCAAGGAAAATGTTGGAAGCACCCAAGGCCCAAGTTGCAGTTGCAGAATGAATGGCATCTCTCAAGAGCATTCTATAAGGAGCTGCCTACCAGAAGACACTTGCCTCCTTAGCTGGAAAGGCCTAGATAAACGATTACCTAGATATTTGAGCCCTTCAACACCAAACAAAAACATTCTATGCAGCACATATATGCATAACTACATCAATTTCTTCCCCCTCTTAATCCACCCCTTCCTTGGATTTGGCAGCTTCACATCTTCATGGAAATCTTTTCCAAAGCTGCACATGCAGCATTAGCAGAGGTATATATTTAGGTTTCTTTGCAAGTACTAGCTAACTGCTCAGGACTGAGGCTTTCACAGAGTAGGCAGAAAAAGATGACTGCTTGTAGCTTTATTCCTATCTATGCAGAGTAACTGCAGTGGGTCTCTCCTTCCTCATATGTGGCAGAAGAAAACATGTGGCTAAGTCATAGCTTTCTTCCTATTTAGTTTTAACTCTGTGGAGCTGTATGCTGCCACTGTGGATGTTCCAGCTGTAAGCTTTTCATCTAATCAAATGCTTGTGTCTTGTGTGCACCTTCAACTCCCTACCTAAACCTCAGCCTGTGGTTCTTGCCTGTGGCACTGAAATCCCAAGTGCTTTCAGATTTCCTCATGCTAAGGTAAGCATTTACAGTTTGAAGCTAACGGGGTATGTGGGTCAAAGAATAAGTGGTATAATAATAACAAATGTTCAAATAGGACCCTCTGCAGAAAACTATCTGGATGTTAAGAATTAGTCTATTTCAGGAATCATGATCAGAACCCAATGGAATCCACATGATTTGCCTCAAAACCCTCCACGGGCCACAGCAGCATCTCCTGGAATCTGAAGTTCCATTGCAGAAAAAAATGCTACAGATCTTCACATATTGTAAAGAGAACAAAATAAAACAAAAAAAATTCACCAACATCCCTAAAACACTGGAGACAAGAGCCTTGAGTTAACTGATGCAAAGATTGGCCTGTGCAGTATTTCTTGCATTTCCAAGAAGGTACTGAACTTCGTAGGAAGCCAATCCTTCATTACACTGAGGAAGAGCAGCAGAGAAGAGAGAACTGTCTATAGGTCCCTCCACACAACAGGATAGTTTTCATGGCCAGCAGGCATGTTCAGCTGTTAGTTACTACTGCCCAGACAAGCCACGGTACAACTCTGTAAGCCCTCTTTTGATTTGGCTGTGAAAGAAACCAGAAGCACTCATGCAGTCTTAAACATATTGCAACACACATCTGAAAAGCAGAAGGAAGGCCATTTATTGCTTCTTGACAGCCTCTAGATGTGAGTGCTCCTGGTCCCACTTCTGGCAAGGTCACATAAAGTTGAAGCCACCTGTAACCTAATATTTTTTCCTAAGACAGTGGGACAACTTGCTTGAGCAAGTTAAAAGAGAGACCTACCATCTGATCTTGCTTGTTTGCAATCCTTAGTTACAAAACATAACATTAGAAAGTGATTAACAATATACAGAACAGATCTGCAAAGCTTGAATAATAATTACAGCCAGCATAAACCCATATTGGCTGTAGCCATGCTAAAGGAAATATGTCAGAAAAGTAATGCAGATGAACAAAGACTAAAAGTGAAAAATAAATTGGACTTCCCATGGGCTAGATCTAAAAAGCTAACCTGATCACAAACAGAACTGAGCAGCCAATTTGCTTACCTTGCACAAATATTAGATTGTTTTGCTAACCTAATAGCTACATAAAGATTTAAACAATTGCTTAAAAATTGTTATGAAGAAGGACTATTCTTGAAGATAGTGTTTTACCTACATTTAGCCTATACTAATTTAGGGGTTGCCTTCTCCAGATGGCTTGACATCTTCACTGTCATTTTTCTACCTTCATCTCTAAACTGAAGTAAGCCTTCCCTTGAAGGCTGGAGAACTATTAGTGCTTTCCAAGTACAATGTGAGGATTATCTTTGTTTCCTATCTCATTTCTTGTAATTTCCATTTCATACTGCTGTCATCTATGATTCCTCCATCTCTGATTTGCATTGTACTGGGGTTTATTTTTAATTCTCCTGTATTATGACTGGGCCCAAAGTTAACAGAAAAACAGTGTAAGAATCATTCTATCACCAACTGCCTCTCAGCTGAGATAAAATACTCAACTAAAACACGGTATGAATGGCTTTAATACAGCTTGACACTCGAACTACAGCTGCTCATTCCACATGTTAGCACTTACTAGGAATGAGCTCAGGAACACAAGCTCAATTGCCCAATGAGGAGGCACACCCTAAATGTCAACATTAGTACCTGTCACACTGCGACTGAAGCGATCAGCACACAAACTGACTGTATTCCAGCCCACCAAACACAGACAGCACCCCTCTCCTCATCCCCCAGCATAAAGCCACAACTGCTGCTCACTGAGCTGCCAAAGTTTCTGCGTTATCACTAGTAACTTAAAACCAGAATTATCCTCCAACAGCACAAAAACTTTAAGGCCACGGGGTAAAAAAGCAAAGCAACTTAATTAACTAAAAAAGCGCTTCACTAGAGAGGATTAGAGTCTCTGGTTTTGCATATTAACAACACCATGCCTTTAAAAATAAATATATCTGTGTTTTCACGGCACTCGGCTTGTGCAAATCTCTGTTTCTGTACAGAAGCACTGAATTCAAATATGTTCAGAACCCATGGCAAGGTGATATCAATAAAACCCAGCCTCCTGCCAGCAGTGTGCTATCAGTTGAATGTGGACACCATAACATGGAGACAGGGACTCTCCCTTGTATGTTTCCTAGTAGGGGTAGACATGCATTTCTTGACTGACCAGGAATAGTAAGGCAGATTCATTCATGTATGTGCAGAAAGAGGAGAGTGGCTAAGAAAAACAAAAAAACAGTAAAACACCTGGGCAGTAAATCCAGGAGATTCACACAGATTTGCATTCTACCAGAAATTAAAGGAATCCTGCAAAGTTTTTACATTTTCAATTTCACTTCTTTTATAATCCTCTCACCCTTATGACTGTCCTTCCTATTTAGCGTTGTCTGCAGGTTTCAGAAGGCATCCTAACAGCCTTTTTTTCTCCGTTATCCAGAGTCTACATTACCCAGAGGCAGAAAGAACCTCTACAAATCAGGGGATCACCTGGGGCCAGGTGGGGGCTGGGCTCTCCAAAAACTAGTCCAAGCCCCCTCTGAGAAGCCTCTCAAGTTCCCAGTGCAGTCAAGGAGATGTCACTACTGAAGCTCCTTTTCAGAGCCACTCTCTTCCCTCTGACTCCTTAGGAAGGGAGTCAGCAACTACTAGGTGTGGATGCAGACAGCTGCACAGCTTGACTCCATTTAACATCATTTGCTTCCTTGAGTTAACACTGGTAGTGAAGCATCACCATCTGCAAGCTGGGGCCAGCCAGGAGGATGGTTTTGCACTCACAGCCAGATGGAAATGGGGCTACAGCACCATCATCACACTAACTACCCTACAACTTCACAGAGCCCAAAGCAGGGTCTCCAATAGTTCTTACAAAGCTTCAAGAGATGCTTTTCCAGGAAAGGCTGTTTATTTAACCAAAGTCACATTTCTGAAAGTCACTCAGGAGACTTCTCCACTGCTTTTTGCTGAAATTTCAATTCCTGACTCACTAGACATTTTTATAGCATTACCATACAGACTACATGACCAGCATCGCTGAAATGTCTAAGTGCCCACAAATAATTAAAAAGTCATCTCCATTTTTAAAATGTTTGGATCCATTTATTTATAGGACAAATCAGTAATTCACACAAAGTCACACTTTCCAACCAAAGTAACTTAAAATATCACCACTTTCCCTATGGCTCTGCCTCATGACATCAGCTGGGATCGCTTTATTCCCCTAGAACACAAACAGTGACCTCACATCTTGCCAGCTGCAGCTCAAGACCATGCTGTAACAGGCAGTCCTGCATGGCTGGACAGAGAAGTCCTCTCCTACACACAAATGCCAACTCAGCAAAATGCTAAAGCATCAGCCTTTGCATTTTACTTCAAATAAGGCCCATAAACTTATACCCAGGCACACACACTAACATACTTCTCTGAGACAAATGGGAACAGAAATATTCCTCAACAGGCTTTGGGAGACAGTGGATGGAAAGGCAAGTCAGCAACAACCTCAGAGGAAGAGAATTTTTTCCAGGGAGTGCATACAACACTATTTCACAGCATATATACCTTGGCCCTTCTCTTTCTTCCCAGACATTTTGAATTTTCTTTAGTTTTATAACTTTCCAGCATTCTCAGTTTGCAGCTTCAGATGCATTGAAGCGGGCTGGTAAAACTGTCTTCCTTTTCAGGATGTTGAATTTGATCCTCTGAACCCAAAATGTAGACCCCAACATAGGTTCAGAGCTTCTGGCAGGCAGATCCTTACTTGACTGTCTCAGGAGAAAGAGATCAAAAAACCAAAATTAACACAGGAAACTAACAGTAACCATTGACACTAACAGTAACCATTGAGCTTATGAATACTTAAAAAGCTGTTGCTATTTTTTTTAATTATTTTTTTTTTTTGGTGACACAAACTTTTTCCTTTGAATAGTGTAAAAAGGATCACTTTTTTTTTTCTGTGCTGTTACAGCATCAACACAAAACCCAAGCTGTACAACAATTCCTTTCTCTTTCATATGCCTTCATAAATGCATAAGCCTCTGTTGCTAAACACTTCAATGAGTAGCCAGATCTTCCAGAGTAGGGTCCAGGGAGGGCTTGTTTTTTTCAGGGATCAGTAGCTAAGACAAAAGAAAAGAATGGCTCTGACACGGAGGATGGAGAAAAGGAAGTATGGGAGAAACTGAAGCCTCAGATCACACACAGAAGTGAAGAACTGCTCTTTGCTTTTTCACCTGTATCAGAGAAATATGAAGATCAACAACAGTGCAGAGCTCAAGGGAATCCCAATAGTCATTTGCATGATAAAACAGCAAATGGAGTAAAGACTAATTGTATTGATGAAGACTGAGCAGGGGTGGAGGGGGAAGCTGTAATTCAGGAGCAGGGTTCAATTCTGGTTTCCATTACATCAGTGTAAGCCTTGAATAACAGGACAGAACTTGGTTTTCTATGTCTGATGATCCCAAATTAAGATTTAGTAATCATCAATAACTTAATACCAAAGCTCAAGAGAAACGGGAATGCTAAACACTCACACAAATCATTTAGTATAAGTCAGAGACATAGTATAAACTGCTCCCCCTAGTAATTACTTAGGGAAGTACCCTTTGTATATGTGACCCTTCAAGAGTGTTTTGGTTAACAATAACTAAGACTCTCCAAATCCTGCAAACCTTTCCTTATGCACACAATTAACTTTTATATACATGGACTGTCCCATTGAGCTCAAGGAAAGTAATCCCACCTTAAAAGTTACTCCTGGGCAGATAGGACTTCAACTTTGCCTCTGGAAGAGTTTTGCAACAGCCCTCCCTTTAGAGACCAATTTTGTAAAGTGCAGAAAATTCTCAACTATCACTCAGATATGTGACAATAGAGGCCATTCAGCACTCTGAACAACTGGATCATAGGGCAGTTGGAAGGAGAAATCTATTTATTTATCATCACACACAATCCAAACAGAGAAAGAGCAGCCCAATGAGAATTTAGAGATTCTTCCTTCCCCAGTTCCATCATGCTCAAAAATCTCTGCAAGATAATTTCCAAAATATTGTATTATACTACATTCAAGAACTGCTGTATAATTGTGAGCAGCATTACTGAATAATTTAGGCACAATATCATGTTGCATTTTGTCCTGAGAAGTGTCCATGTTTTATTTGTCTGTTTTTAAAACAACACCCTCCATGTTTACATCTTCCACACTAGCTTTCAACACATTCACAGAGAAGAGGATCCTTCTTCAAATCTTTTGTTCTACAATTTGGAGCAAAAGGGCTGTTGCAGCAAGAGAAAACCTCTGCTTTAAATGCAACTGAAAAATATTTTCGCATTTGACTTGCACTGAAGCCTGAAAGATGTGGTCAAAAGGCAGGAGTCATCTGCTGAAATACAGTTGTCTACATCCATGCTAGATGTTTGGACTACCTTTATATTCAGTTGGCAGAAACAGCACTTCTCGGATCTGATTCTGCTGACTAAATGTAGACTTCCACTTCAGGAAGAGATGAATTGCTTCCTAGAAATGTTCTGCTTCCTGACTATAAAGGGACTCCAGAGAACTGTGTTTCAACAGATAAATCCCACCTTCTCCATGCTGCGTATCACACTGACTGACCATATGGGGTCTCTACCAGCTTTGCTGAAGTTTATGCCATGGAGACTGGGACAAGTAAGCCTCTGTGGTTACCGTAGGCTCTGTGCGGTCAATGGAAAGGAAGGGACACCTCCAACAAGCAATTGAGATGACATAAAAATCTGAATTCTCCCCACAGATGCCACCAAGTTTCCACCAATTATGGGAATGAGCCTCAGGAGCTCATATGGTGAAGCAGTGAAGTGCCTTGAGTTAGACAGGTTCAGGTACTCTCCCTGTTGAGAAGGTGGGACATGCTGAGTACTCTCATCCCCGATCTCCTCTCCACAGCAGTGGGTATTGAAACATATAGCTTCAGACTCCATAATAAAATACAATGTTATAGTATAGATTACAGAGGCAATAAAATACTTTGAAGGGGAGTAAAAACAAAAGCATACCAGGGAAGTTTGAAAAATCTGTATCGTGGCCTACATAGTGTCTGTCCACCCACAGCTTTGCCAAGTAAGGATAAATAAGAGCTGAATGAAACTCTCCAAGCACACACTTCAGTTGGCCAAATACCCAACTAAGAATTAGTCTGCCCTCTCAAAATTTAAAGACAGAGGGGATTCATCAGTTAGCAACAGATGCCCTCAGCTGACCAGGTGACACAGAGGAATAAGATGGCAGACCTGGGTCCAGCCTCTTGGGTACTCACGCTCCCTCGTTAGCTGAGGACAGCAGGACTTCTGCATTCGACTTCTGCATGAACACAAGATTTGGCAGCCTCCAGAAATCCGAGCTCCTTATTTTTCTTCCCTTCATTTACCAATGCCCATTTCCCCTTCTCTGCCTCCCTGCTCCCAGTGGACACACATTTTAATGCTAAAACCCAGGAGTTACATGGCTTTTCCCATACTTCTGGGCAAATATTACACACTCTCCCTCTGAACTAGCAAGCATGCCTCCTCTACAGAGGTAGTAAACCTGATGGAAGACCACAGTGCTTCATAGTGAAATACTTCAGGTTAATAAAAAAAAAATACCTGCACATCGCACTTAAGTAAGCTTCACATCCACCATCTCAGACAGAAATACACTCCCTATAACATTGTGATACATTGCACACTTGCAGTGGTTTCTACAGTTACATAGTCACAGAATATGTAATTAACAAATAACATTCCTTCCTGTAAAATAGAAGGGAGAAAATAAAACAGAATAAAAGTTAAAAAAAATAAATTTGAGCTCACAAATAAAACTACATTTTTAATTTAATTTCCTCATTTACTGTGTCAGACGACACAAGCCTGGACTACTCAGGTGCAAACAGAGGTTCTTAATCAGTTTGATTTACAAAATATTTTGTCTCCCCTTACAAGGAAAATGATACCTTATTTACTCTCTCTACATGCACATCAGTGCTTTTTTAAATATTTTGTAACTTTCCCTTTCATTTGTCTTGTACACATTGAGATCCAAGAAAAAACAATTCTGTTTTAAAGTTACGTTTTTTTCTGATTCTTGTTACATAACCAGAAGTGTTATAGGAAATACTATTGTGCAGTTAAAACAAAAAAGAAAAGAAAGAAGAAAAAAAAAAAAGAAAACCAGGCACACATCACTGCATCACAATAATGTGTAAGGTACTCCTACACCCACTATTGGCACACATTTAAATTAAAATTATATGTAACATGTAGCCAACTTTCAGGCCTCTGCTGAATGCCCTTTCTATGCTTAACCTCCTCCATTGCTGACAAAGATGTAAGATTTTCCAGGTTTGTAACAGCAAAATTCCACATTGCAAAAACACTAAATGCTGCCATGCAAATAAAATAATTCACAGGCTCTTTAAATGTCCCTCCCCTGTCAGGACTGGTCTTAAGTAGAGAAATTATAAGAAAATATGAACACAGATCTTATTTTCTTGTGGAAGAGCCAAGCAATTTAAAACCAACAACCACATAAACCCTAAACCCTATCTTTTGAGAGAGATGGTGAATCACTACGAGTGCTCCTTTCTAATGAAACCAGAAGTGCACACCAGCCACTGTGTTGGAGACATTTCCTTACAAAAAGCAAATACATCCATGGTGGCAAGTGAATTTCATGATCTGTGTGACTTCTGACATTATGATCCTTCACGTTCTTTACAAAAATGGGCCACAGACTCCATGTTGGGGAACACACTCATTCCATCCCTCTCTCTTCTGTGTACACCTGCCCGGGCAAAAGCACCCCATTTCTGAACTCCAGCATACCCAGAGACATATTCACATCATCATCTGAACCCACCACACACCCACCATCTCCCACCGTAGCCCACCAGAACCATTTGCAACTGCCTGAAACACTTCCATGAATCCAACCAGTGTTTTCCTCTCCTCTCTGCATTACAGCCACCAGCCCAGAGCCCTGTAGCTCAGCTTTGTTCATCTGGGCCCACTTAGTCCAAATAAACACAAAGAATGGGGACCCACTGGGCTGGCTGAATGACAACAAGAAATTTTGGCTGCAGAACTCCTTCACACTTGTGTGCACAGTTGGTTTTACACCACCCGGCTGCTACATTGATATTATCTTGTCAAAAAGTACAGAGCAGCTTTCACCACAGATACTTGGAGCTTGAAAATTACAGCAAAGCAGCAAGGCTAGGGAAAAACCAACTTTAGCTGGATGCAGAGTGCGCTGCAAGCGCAGCATCTGAAGCCTCAGTGTGATGCAACCAAAATCATACCAGGGACCAGGGCTTGCTGAAGGAATCTAGACCCACGCAAAACCACAACATACATATTAGATGCCTATAGCTCATTCATTGCCCGAGCACCCTGCACACGCAGATTTACAGAAGCTTCAGATCAATGAGGCAGAGTGGCTATGCCCATGCCAGCAACAAAATGCAGCAGGGAAGGGATCCTGGACCCCTCAGCAGACCCACCACCCTTCTCCGCCACCCTCCCACACCCCTTTCCCTCTCCCCTTCCCCTTAACCCTTCCCCTCTCAGAAGTTCCATGTCGGTGCAGTGGGAGCAGCCCTGCAGTTCCAAGCCCGGTGGTGGGAGCAGCCTGGCCTAAATGCCAAAGTCAGCCCGGTGCCGGTGGGCTGCGGGAGGCCAGCCGGGCTGAGGCGCCCCTGCAGTGGGCTCCCGGCTGCCAACCGCCCGGCCACCTGCAGGCCTCCGCCACCCTACCTTGCTCCTCGCCGGCCCCAAAGCAGGCTCTGGGGTCCTCGGGGGGGAGCCGAGCTCCGCCGCCCTCCAGGGCTTTGCGTTTCTTCGACATCTGGTCGGTGTTTGGGAGTTGAGTTTCTCTTCTCTCTCTCTCTCTCTCTCTCTCTCTCCGGGGAGATGAGTGTTATGTGGAGAGAGAGGGAGAGTGTGAGGGAGAGAGAGACACAGGGAGGGAGAGAGAGAGATTGAAAGAAATCGAGGCTTAAAGAGAGGGGAAGAGACTTTGGAGTGGCTGGAGAGCAAGTAGGAGGCAGGGACTAAGTGGAGAAATCCTACAAATCACAAGCCCATCAATTCAGCCCCATGTCTAAAGGGGCTGCTGAGGTCTCCCCCTTCCTTGCTCATTCATCTGAGTGTAGCGAGTGAAAATTAAGGAGAGAGGCAATAGCCCTCTGTTGTTTTTCTAAATGTTAGCGGGTGGTGCATTTTATTTATTTATTTATTTATTTGGGGAGGGGGGGAGGGGGCGGGAGGGGAGAGGAAGGAGGTTGCTTTGCTGCTTGATATTATTTTCCCCTGTTGGGATTCCTTCTGGTTTAAAAAAAAAAAAAAAAAAAAAAAAAAAAAAAAAAAAAAAGGCAAAAGCTGAATGGATGGAGGGGGAAGCGGTGGGGGGAGAGCGGGGGGATGAGAGGATTAAAAAGAAAACCAGGAGCAGAAGAGGGATGAGAAGAGCCTGCAGGTGCAGGGAGGCTAAATTCCCTGCAGGGGTCATGTGCTCTGGGAGCCGGGGATCCTCGGCTCCCGGGAGGCTGCCGGGGCCGGCCGAGGGGCAAGGTGCTGGCGGCGGCGGGCAAGAACGCGGCGCGGCTGGCGGGGGAAGCTCGGCGGGGGCTGCGGCCACCCCGCCCGGCACCTGCGGGAGCGTCGGCGGAGCGGCGCGGCGGTGCTCCGCCGCCGGATGGGAATATGCACGAATAACTCGCACCTTGCAAACTCTGCCGTGAAGTCAGTACCCCTGCAGTCAAGTCTGTCGGTCTTTCTCGCTCCCTCTGTAACCCTTTCAGTCCTGGGTACGAGATGTTCCCCTCCCCCGGGGAGTCCCGTCCCAGCTCGTTGCATCCCCCATACCCCGCTACCTGCCCCCTTTCTTGGCGGATATCAAGGCTCGCTACCGGGTATTTATTCGCGGGGGGGGGAGGGGAGGGGATGAAGAAGAGGGCGAGGACACAACTTACCCTCCAAACTATGCACAATCTTGTCTCTGCTTTCCCCTTCTGATCAACTTTAAAGAGCAGATTCTCAGTCCGGGAGTCAAAAAGGCAGGGGAGGAGAGGGGAAATGGTTTAGGAATTGCGGCTGCCAAGCGGGTGAAGTTCAGGGCACAATCCCGGCTCTTCCACGCTCCAGCAGCCCAGCATCTTCCCGGGGTCTGGAGAACAAGGTGCTCAACAAGTCTTCCTTGTTACCCGAAATTGATTGATGATGGCTTTCCCGCCGGGCTGTATTTAACAAAACGACGCAGAGAGCTACTCTGACGAGCACGGATTTTTAGAGGAGCTTGCAACATAGCTGCAGCTTTAATTTATCTTTCTCGCTCTCTCTACATACGTACAAACACACATACACACGCACACCTGTGTATGGGTGTATGTATATATAAATAAAAAGATATAACTCTATCGATACAAAGCTGGGTCCACAGGCTCTTAGAAAAGCCTGCCTGTCGGCTGCGTGGAAGTTAAAGAGTTTTTCTTAAGCGAAAGGGGTTGATGCTTGGACACATCTCACGTCCAACAGGAGGCAATGACGTCTGTAGCTTCATTGCTATAACAGCACCAGGGCTGCAATTGCCATTCACTGAAATGATAAGGGGCGCTCAGACGTAAGCAGTCTGGACCTCTAGCAAGAGACTGAAGCGAAGATGATTTTTCCCCTCCCAAAACAAATAATGCTAAAAAACACCTAAGGAAAGAGACGGGGGAGCAGGGAAAGGAATCTAGGTCTTGCAGTCACACGCTTCTGCAACATGATCCTCTAGTTCCAAAAACATTTTTTTTTTTCAGCGGACTAGACTTTGGGAAATTTCAGTGTATTATGATTGCTCGGGCGGGGGGAGGGGAGGTATTTTTATAATTATTATTTCTGTCTCTCTTCAAGCAAGCATTAATGAAAGCCGGGTAAAAGTGCCCTCCCCCTATCTTTCCAAATATATTTAGGCTCGGGTACTTGCTGAAGTGTTTCTGGTGTATGGATAGATCTTCTTAAGTGGCAATCTCTTGCTGTATAGGCTGTAATGATTATTTTTTTTTCAGCACTGGAAGGTGCTTACAAAGGGGGGGGAAGGGGGGGGGGGGGAACCGATGCGAGGCAGTCGGCTCCTTTCCGAGTGGGGTCACATTCCCACTGCCACGGTTTTGACCGCAAATGAGGTCCGGTGCCGCGCTCCCGAACCCTGCCAAGCCGCGGCGGGGGCGGCAGCAACAGCAGCAGCGGCCGCGGGGGTTTGCTGAGCGCGGGGGTGGCCGCACCGCGGGGCTGCCAATCTCCGCGGGAAGGGGGTGGGGGAGTCCTCCCCCCCCCCCCCCCCCCCACTACTCCCGCTCCTCCCGTGAGCCGCTGTCCTAGAAATGACAGCCCCGGTGTTAAATAACCCCCCGTCGCCCCCTGCCAGCACCGCTCAGCTCCCGGGCGGCAGCGGGCGAGCGGCACCGCGCTCCCGGTACCGCCGCACCTCTCCCGGCTGCTCCGGCCCACGCGTGTCCGCGCTGCCGCAGCGGTGCCACCGGGCGGGGCCGCAGCCGGGAGAGGAGAAGCTGAGCAGCCCCTTCTCCGCGTTTTGCCGCCGCCGGAGGCGGGGCCGGGGGAGGCACCCAGGGATGCCGGTCCTCAGGGGAGACTTCTCCTCTTGTGGGGCCGTTCAGTGGTGGGTGGCCGAGAAGGCCATCCCCAACCAGCTGGTGTGGCCAGGCTCGTATTTTGAGCCCATGACTGCTGCTTTCTGCCCTCTCACTTCATCCCCAGCCTCACACACAGTGTTCAGATCTTTCCTTGTGCATCCTTCCTGGTCTCTAAATTATTTAATGCAGTTAGCAGCTATTCGCCCCAGCTATCGGTCCAGTTCTTTGCTGGAACAATTTTAGATACTGGTAAGTGCTAGCACTGCAAGCCCAAATCAGGTTTGCTGTCAGCTGGAAGAACGTACAAGGTGCTGGGTTCTTTCTCTTTTCAAAGTTTGTCTTGGTGAGGAATGAAAGACAGGGGACAGGAGTGCCAAGTAGGGAGGGGAGGCATAAAGACTCCTTTGCTAGCACAGATGCTAAATGTGGTGTTCATTACGGCCTTTGATATATCTGCAGTGATAATCTCCCACACAAGGCTTTGGTGAAATTTGGCTGTAAGGAGAGGAGATTTTTAGATCATCAGCAGGAGGCGCTTGCATTTCTACACAGCCTGATTTAGCAAGGTATTCATTTTTGTGAATGATTCATGGAGCTTTTCAGAATCTAGTAGCACATCCCTTTCTTTCAGAGACATACCCTAAATACTTACTAAATACTTACAGGGAACAGAACTGGATATATATGTCAAGCTTTAGGGGGCAATCCTATGCTATGTTGTTAATTTTGTCTTAAGTACTACAATTCTAAATGATTTTTTTTCACTCATTCAGGACGCAGAAGTCACAATGTATCATGATATAAGACACTGCATTACCCGTATCTATCTTTTAGGAAGTTCCCATCAAGATCTACCTTTAAACAAGAGTTTCCACTAAATTATTAACATGCTGACAGATTATGTTTTTATTACAGTATTATGGAAGTCAGAGATGGAAATAGAGAACAGATTATCTCCCAGGCGAGAGGATATGGGGTGACCAAGATAATTCCATAAACAATAATCTCTGAGGCTGTACCAAGACAAACTTAACATCTAACTCCCTTTGGGATTTTATTCCATCTTTTCTAATAGATCTTGCCAAAGGAAAGCTTTCCATCCAGTTACTCCTAAGCACTCTTTTCAAAATTCCTTCTCACTGCATACAAGAATTGGACCATCTCAAGGAGCCACTTTCTTCATAGCTAATCTCTTTGACATATGCAGCAGGAGAGAAGGCAGAAGAAGAAAAGGGAAAGCAGTACCACTTTTCATGTTCTGTACCAATGCTGCCTTTCTCTGCTCACAGTCTGTAAGCAGCTCCACACTTCAAATCACTTTGGGACAGTCTCTGAGGGAAATGGAAGACGGGCAGAAGATGGCATGTTGCTGGTTGACTGGCTATGGTCCAGGAGAAAAAAGCAAGTAGAAGGCTTTTGTGGTGAGGATAGTACTGGTCTGAAACAATTTACTAGCGTTTGGGGTTTCTTGGTGTATCACTGTTACTTACCAATCTTTTTTTTAAGTAAGAATTCTAGTACTTTGAACTCCCAGATGAATGCTGCCTTCCATCTCTGCCTGGCACTGTGATTAGCTATCACTCACGTAGGTCTCAAGAAAAAAAGACTAATGGGGTACACAAGAGCTCCACTATTAGTTCATTTTTAATGCACTGAATAGTAACTACTTTCTGTGCTATTACTCACTTAAATGCTACACACTTTCAGTGACCTCTGGATAGGGTTACATGAACCGTTTTCTTTTGGTGGATTTATGTCACCCAACTTAAGCAAGAGGCATTCATTTTCCATTAGAAAAAAGTCCTGATCTAAAACTTCTGAAGGTAAACTCCTTATGCCATGCTCGGTGACCCATTACTGTGGGATTCCAGAAGTAGGTGCTGGGACCTGGAGTTAAGGGCCTATTAAATACAGTTTTCCTTGGAGATAGACCTGAAGTGTTTCCAGGCTTCTGGATTTGGACTAGGCATTTATCTCACACACTCAATAGCTGAAATTATCAGGCAAAAAGTCTTTCAATAAACATAGCTCAGTTTGCAAACACTTTACTTTTTGCTTTATTTTTAAAAGCATTACCAGCCTATCCTGTCAATCATGTTCACAAAGGACCATTCACAGCAGTTTTCAGTGACTACTCAGTCTGAAAGCAGCATATTTTAAAGGGATATAAAATTAAAAGTTCAGAGGAGCTAGAATTAGCATTGGTTAAGACAAACCCACCTCTCTACAATACACAGTGCGCAGCCACAGCAAATAACCAAACACAACAGTACTAAGACCTAAAGAGGTCCTGCATTGCAAGTTTGCTTTCTCTTACTTTTTTTCTCTTCATGGCTGACATCAGTTTAGACCTATTTGGCCCAGCAATATGTAACCAATACTTAATAAGCAGCACAATGAGAGAATCAATTCTCTTTTATGTAGTGCCATACTATAACTTTTCCCAAGCAGTTTGTGATTTTTTCTTTGTATTTCTTTATGAGGTGACTTAAACCACAGTGTTCCAGATATTGTAGATATCTGTATCATTACAGCCTAATTCCTGCAGAAGCCCTCTCCCCACTCCAAGCCAATATTTTGGTATGTGTCCCTGAACTGTGAATACACTCCTGCACATGTTGGCAGAATCTTTAGCATTTGTACAGCATTTGGTTTTGTCTTCAATGTGATTTGCTAGCATGAGCTAATGTATCCGTACAACCCCCAGAATAGTTGGTAAATTTTATCATCCCCATTTTATAAATTGGGAAACAGCAGCAGAGAGGTGAAAAACTTTATTACATCTTATTAATCCCTAGTTAATTCTAATGCTTTCAGTGGAAATTCTTGCACAGTCAGATATTATTCAGTAGGACTGAAAATCACGGTGTCTTCCACTAAGTGATTTGAGCAAGGCCTTGGAGAGAGTATAGTACAGGTTTAGAACAGAATATTCTCCCTCTCTCTCTCTCATACACACACAGAGACTCTTTTGCTTCACTGACTTTCCTGATTTAAAAACAAAATCAAGAATTTACCACAGTATCTGTCATTTTTCCACCCCACAAGCTGATTTACGTGAGTTATAATGAACAAGTAGCCTACAGCACTGGCATTACATACAATTGAAGTTGACATGTAACACAAAGAAAACTCAGAGGACTGATGCCATTCCCAATGCTACAAAAATGCCCACCTTTTTGATATCGTAATTTAACAATTCAAAGGAGAGGGATGAATGGCGCATTTAAAAGTTTCATGTGAAATTCAGCACTTCCAGGAAGGTGGTACTAAGTCCATTTCAACAGACAGAGCCATGTATTGTTCTTTCAGCATAAAATGTGTACTCCAATTGCACAACAACATTCATCTTTGTATTTTCACAGAACAGATAAAGATCTATTCTATTTAGAGATTAATTTGCTCTGTTAAGTTAGAGGGAACTGGGTATTCTCACCTTCAGGATTAAAGTTATTTTGTCCATTTTTCCTTCTGCAAACACCTCATATTTGTCCAACACATACAGCCACCGAGTCCTATCCATAGGTCCTCATAAGCCGTAGCTCTCATCATATCGTGTAGTGGCATCGAGGCATTCTTAATTGTAAAAATACATCATCTCATTTTACACAGTTTGAGCCTTTATCAATTTTTAGAACTGGATTGTTTGAACAGATTTTCGAGCACCTCTCTGCTGAAAAGGATGGCAGTGTTCAGGGTAAAAGTTACTGCTCAAGGCAAAGAAGGAGAGCATTCAGAAATTTAGCCCATCTCTTAATGTCATTAACTGTGATCCTCCAACATACTCCCTCCTTTACCCTGTCATGGCTCCATCCCTTTCCCCTCCTTCTCTATTCCTACAACATGAATTTCACAACTCCCTTGTGAGATGAAATCCACTGTCCTGTACCAAGCTGAAAAAACAAGCACCTGCCTTACCAATGTCCACAGCATCAATGAGGTGAAACTGTAACTATGTTTTGTAAAAGATGTAGCAGGTTATTCTGCTCACAAGTGTCTAAGTACTTTAAACACTAGCCTAGCACTAGAAGGTCAGTACCGAGAGCTTCCGTGATGGGTGAGTAAGAAACAATAAATGCTTGAAAAACAGTGTGAGGTACCTTGGCTAACCAAAAGGCAGGAGAAAAGAGCCTGCAAAGGTCTCTTGTCCTCACATATTGTTGCTCTGGACTTTGTCCCTACTATTTCCCATGAAGCTTCCTCCCAGTCAAGACCTGTTTTATTTCGTTATTTGATTTATTTACTTCTACAGCCATCTTCCTTATAGCCTCCTTTAAAGACTCAAGTCTGTACTTCGTGGCAAGACACAGAGGCCCTGCCAAGGCCCCTGGGGGACAATGGCAGAGTCTGTGGCAGGGAGGGAGCTGCCCTGTTGCCCACTCCTGGTGCAGCACCAGGCTGTGAGCTGGGTCAGGGAGGTGTCCTGTGGCAGTGCCAGCCAGCCCGGGCCTGCAGGCTGAACTGGGACCTCTCTTTAGCTAGAGAAGATGTTGCTCCTGGTGACCATCAAGGTTGTTTACCTGCTCTGCTTTCCACCTTCCTCTGGCCTGCAGGTTTTGCAGCACAGAGCCTGCCTTGGTGTCTCTTGCATTCAAATTTTTTGAGCAGTGAGGTGTAAAACCCTCAAAATTCACCTACATAAACCCCACATTTGATTAATTTTTATAGCAATAAACAAAAGCAACTGGCGGTGAGGTTCTCGTTGGTTTTCAGTAAAAACCTTCATTTGAGATTGTTTGGGGGGGAGAGATATTTTTGCCTAAATGAGTAATTCCAGTATTATGAAAATCACACTTTCTACTTACTGCTCATTCCACTTCCATTCTGCTTTCCAGCTCCCCAACCATCCCAGTGGCTCACAGGAATTTTGCTTTTAAACCCCCACAGTGGTGTCCAACCTGCAGTTTTTTGGGTTTCTTCACTATACTTCATGGAACGAGCAAAAAAAAATCAATTCTAACTGCAAGTTTCAGCAAGATACACATCAGTCTATGTTTCAAATTATTTTTAACCCTTTATTTAAGGAACTCGGAATAAAATCAAGTGCTCTCAGAAAGAAGTGCAGAGCTACAGCAAATCATCTGCCCTTACTAATTCTGGCTCACAGAGAACAGTTGTTGAATTTCCATTGAATATATTTGGTAACAGAAAGAAAAAACAGCAAAATATGCACTAAGTGTAGGATACTGACAAAATATACTGTAACTTTAAAGAAGTAGTTATGGCAAAGTATTTATAGTCTTTAAAATGCAATTCGGTGACCAACACTAAGAGGTTTGGCTTTAAAGGTGCATTTTGATCCAACAGCTCTGGTCTCTCCTCTCCCTTATGCTTGTATAGAACAGGAGTAACTGCTTTCACTCTCAGAAAGTACAAAACTGGCATAAGGGAGAGAAGGAAGTATCTGTCTCCTACTATTCAAACCTCTGAACCAGTGGCAGTGCTGCTAGGTGTGCTCTAAAACTGCTACACATTAGAGATGAGGGTAAGTCATGAGCTGAGCAACCAAGCCTCATCTCTCAGCAGACCCTGCTCTGAGCAAGAGTTTGGACTGAACACTTTCTGAGGGCCCTACCCACCTGAACCTGTAATTCTGGTCAGCTCCTCTCACTTGCACCCATTAATTTAATGGGAAAAGATTCTTGTTTTTCTAAAAATACCGTATTTTGTTGTGTTGCTTTGGTTTGGTTGCTTATTTTTTAAAATCAAAATGCTATGCATTCACTTTTTGTGTGACTATCCAACTAAACTAAATCTGGCTGAAGGAACTGTTACTCTAGTGCAATTCACACTGCTTCGCTACTTTTGTCTGTGTAAAAGTGAAATGGCAGGAACAGCAATACCAGCACTCATAGTCACAACCCCCAGAGATGTTTCAGATAGCATTTTTTAATTTGAAAACTCCATAAAAACCTTCAGCAAACCTCACTTCTTTAAGGACAGAATGTCTTGCAGAAGCTGTATTTTTGCAAATTTGATTCAAGGACCTGGAACACAGAATAGAAACCTCTTCGGGGAGAGCAGAGGAAAGGATTCTCCTTTCCAACTAGAGTTAATCTACACATTTGACCATAAAAAGCCCTCAGACTGCTCAGACAGATGTGAGATACCACAAACTCATGTTTGTTCCTACCAGCATCCTGCCTGATTTAAAAAAAACCCCACCATACTGCATGGTTTAACACCAGCCAGGACACACCTAGCAGCAGCCTTCTTCAGAGTTGCCATTGACAGATTCTGCTTTGGCCTCCAATTTTTAGTCAAGGCCTGTACATTACATTTTTTGCTTCCCTTTAGAAATCATCCTGCTTGACAGAGGGGAAAAACTCTTCCCTATGCTGTCCCTTTGGTAAAGAGGCTGTAGTGAATACAGAGCTGGAAGTTACCAGACTGATGACCCCAAAATGTGAGGTCCTTTCTAAGTACTGTTCGGGTACAGCACAACATCAGTCACATAGACAGGGAGATATTTTCAGGGTTGCTTAACAGCAGTTGGAACACCAAAGGCAGGGAAGCACAGCAAAAAATTTACCATTGCCACCTTTCACAATTTTATGGAAAGCCTTTTGGTCCTGAAGACAAATGATGATGTTGTAGTTGCAGAGAAAATCCTGGGCATAGGAGAACTCAAGTTCTCCTTTCTTAACAGAGAAAAAAAGTCAGCTGCAAAGACAAGCAACCCCTAAGTGCTTGTATCAATAGCAATACAATCATTGTTTTCTTTAGCATCTTAAGAGGCTGCCTGGGGAAAGCCTCGAGAAATTTGCAGGAGAGATGAATTTTCTCCTCCCCAGAGGCCACAGTCCCCAAACCCCCTACCAGCTGCGAGAAACCGAAGGGACCAAAGGGCGTTTTCTAGCAGCAAGCAGCAACCCTCTCTTCCCAGGCGGTAGGTAGTGTTACCTACCAGAAAATCAGCCCTTCCCACCCTCACAGTCAGTCTTCACCATTCACACAACCAGCCGCTGAGGTAACCCGTGAGGCAGGAGAGACACAGCCCCTGCCCTTGATGGGGCGGAGGGGGCTTTAGGCAGAAACACCGCCCCGCACCCATCTCCGAGGTGACCTGGCTCACCGGAGCTTTAGGCAGACCAGGAAGACGGCCGCTTCGCCCTCCCAGCTCACTCTTTCCCCTTCACACACACCTTCTCCCCTTCTCCCCCTCCCAAAACCCCCTCGCCCGCCCGCACGCCGGAGCCTGACAGCAGCACCGCGGAGCTGAGGCGGGAACCCGGGCGGGAGAGCTGCCCCCTCCCCCTTCCCTCTTTCCCCTCCCCCTCCCGCCCTTCCCTGCGCGCTCCCGCCGCTCCCATTCAGCCTCGCGCCGTCCCCGCCGCGGCGGTTGCTGCCGTCAGAGCTGTCTGCGTCAATGCTGCCTCAGTGACACGCACCGGGGCTCTGCGCTCCCACACCCCCAGCCGCCCCCTCCTTTCTCCCTTTTTCTGTCTCTCTCTCTCTCTCTTTTTTGTTCCCTTGCTTTTTTTTTTTTCTTTCTTTTTTTTTTTTTTTTTACCACAATGAGACGCTTTAATGGGATTTTCTTATGATCCCGCTCATAAAAAAAGACCGGCTGGCTGGTGCCGTTGGAGCATAAGCAGTTAACAGTTCCTTTGTGTGTGTAAAGGGCGGGTTGGGTGTTCTTTCCTTCCCTCTTATTTTTTTACCTTTTTTTTTTTTTTTAAATTTTTAAGATAATAACTTTGATGAATAATTCCTGTTTCATTCATTTATTTCACGCAGGTCACCAGTCACACATGGGTCTTCTCAGGTGCTGACAGACACGCACACAGACACTGGTCTCCTCATCCCTGTGGTGCTAAGGGAGACTGGAAGCAGGAGGCCATACCCAGCACACTATATATCAGCTTACTATATGATAACAGGTTTCCTTTTCTCCCAGAAAAGCAACCTTCTTTTGTTTGCTTCGTTCCTTTTTAATAGCCCACTCGTTCGTCATTTTTGCTTTCTCCACACACCCTCTGTTATTTCTCCCATTCCAGCTATCCTCCCCCCCATCCAGTTAATCATCAAATCCTGGGCTCTAAAGAATAATGGTTTATAAAATGGTTGCTGTGTGCCTGTCCTCAGCTGCACAGACAACCCCAGCCTCCTGTCTGTGTTCCTCTCCTGCTTATCAAGGTCAGATGGAAGTCTTGAGGTCACAGTTAAACCCAAAACATATTTATTTACATTTTCTGCCTGACTGTCTCCTTCCTCCTCCTTTTTCCTCCAGAGAGTCTGATGGCAAAGCTCCCTGGATTTTTGTGGGGTCAGACCTTGCCCTATTTCAGAATGTATCTGTGCTTAGCTCTGCTGAGAGGACAATATCCTGCTCCTATTAAAGTCAATGGGAATCAGTGAATTCGAGCGTCACTGGATTTGGCTGGCAGAGCTCGCAGCCACGCTCTGGCCAAACCCTGCCCCGTTTCAGTTCAGCTTAACTGCAGCAGCGCCAAGCTGCTGCGAGGTTGCCTTGTGCTGCTGGCACGGCACAGCGCTGCCCTGCCGTACAGGAATCCTTGGTGACGTTGAGCAGCTGGAACAGATCCTGCACCTCCCTGCTGCTGCCATGCAAGGAACCCAAAACTAGCTTCTACATCCTGGCACCTCCCCAGCAGATAAAGGTCTTTCGAGGTCGGGGATTGGATGGATAAGTCAGAGCAGCCTAAAGACAGTATTAATTTAAACTGCAAACCAGCCTGGTGCCATCCGGGTCCCAGTGGTACAAGGCACAGCCATTTTTATATCCTCCCAGCTACACCTACCCCTGCTCCCTTCCAGCTCAGGACAATTGTTTGGTAGTAATGCTTTTTTTTTTTTTTTTTTTTTTTTTTTTTTCTTGATGCAAAAAGCAACAGTTTAAGAAACAGTTTGGTTCAATAGCACCAGCTACTCTGAGTAACCATTTTGCTTCAAAAAACAAGGAAAAATATTTTTAAAGGTCAAGCAATTAGACCACAGACTAGATTTTTGAAGAGAAAAAGGAATGTAACAACTGAATAACTTGCGCACAGCAAGGGCTTCACTGTGCATTTGAAACCTATTATTTGCATTTTTGGCACAAAAAAGGGAAACGTAAACCGGTATCATAAAAACAGTGCTGAATAGGGATCCCTACGACAACAGGAACGCGCTTACGTGTTTTAATACCCAGCTTCTGCGTAAAACTGCATCTACATTACCTTGTGTTTAGCTATATTTTACCTGACTGTATCAGTGGGGATTCTTCTCAATAAATATCCATTTAACAGATAGGCCAAAGAGCCACACAGGACGGCGTTTCAGGGAAATGACCAAGCTGCTGCTCACTGTACCAGATACTAATCAAGCATCTGAGCATCTCAGCAATCTGCCCTAGTCAAAGGAGTGTGAGGAAAGGCAGGCAGACGTTGGGAAAGGCTCACCCAGAGTCCTGGCGCTAGCAAACTGCCTGCCTTCACCCACAGTCATTTACATTCTGCCACCGTGACCGGGCTTTCTTATAATTTTTTTTTTAACTACTTTATTTCAGCGTGGTAAAACCAATCTTGGGATTCATTTGTACATGTTATGAATGATGCAACACTCAGTCTCCAAGCATGTTAAAGGGGAGATGGGATGAAGAGCACACACTAGTCCATACTAATAAGGGTGACTTTGCTGTTTATTTCCCCATGTGGAAAGCTGATCTTGCGAGAGCAAGGG
This sequence comes from Calypte anna, assembly GCF_003957555.1. Classification (NCBI taxonomy): domain Eukaryota; kingdom Metazoa; phylum Chordata; class Aves; order Apodiformes; family Trochilidae; genus Calypte; species Calypte anna. The sequence continues at coordinate 36,745,083 of NC_044246.1, forward strand.
TAGCTGTTGCCAGTGTATGGCATACGATGCTGAAGGCAGAACGATGCCTGTGGAGCGGGAAGTGGCCTGCTGTTTACACAGAAACAGTCACTCTTTCCTGACAGCGTGGCAGAGGGGAGCAGTGCCTGCCGAATGGATGGGGGGCAGGTCCCTGCCGTTGCATGGAATAAAGCACTGGATCTGCCTTCAGAGAAGCAGGTTTGAAATGAGTCAATCTTCACTCTGCCTTGGGAGTTGCTCCACGTCTCCGGCTGCAGATTGCAGTGCTAAATTGAGACCATTATTTTGCATTGAGCTATTTTCATCCCAAAGTGCTTTAAAGGCTTAGCAGATATACAGGCTATGATGCTATATGCAGAGAAATCACTCCAGCCACTAATGAAATGCAGCCACCTATTAACCAGAGCTGTGTGGTGCCTGGTCCCTGGGTGTGATGACTGCCAGATGATTTTGTTTGATCCAGCTGAGTTGAGTCTGGTTTTCAGTTAGTGGAACACCTCATACCGTTTGAAAGGGAAAACTGGCAGGATCTTTACATACAGAATAGAAGTATGTATAGACAGTTACACTCAGCCCTGGGATTTGAAATCCCACCACTGAGAACAAGATCTTTTCTGGAGTCCTGCTTTGTTCCAGCACCCACATTCAATATTTATTATCAAAACACTCTGTGGTGCAGGGAGCTAAGCGTGAACATCCTGGGGCAGTTATTCAAAAGTCTCCCAGGCCAGATGTGGACAAACCACCATGGTATTTTGGGGCTCTACAGACAACTCATTAATAGTTTCACTGCAATTTCTCTTGGACAGGTGCCTGTACAGGTAATGCACCACAGTCACCTCCACAACTGGCTTTAAACTCACACTTGACTTTTCCTTCTAGATGAGGCAAGAAATCTGGGGTCACTGCATATTTGTCATTGTGGAAAATTAATTTTTAAATGCAAAAAGCTAAGTGAAACAAACTGTATGCCTAAAATTAGCAACATAATATCCAGTCATTAGTGTGCATACACCTTTGTATAGACTGCACACCCTGCATTAAATAAGCACGCCTCCCCGTCTCTAGTTAGAGAGGGAATTGTGTGGTGAAAGACGTAATTTGTACATTAGGAAGTCTCTGTTGCCAGATCAGCAGCAGCAGCACTGACGTCTGTACTCTCTTGCTTTGTTCCTGCTGCTATAAATCAAAATGACTACAGTCCAAATGGCTAACTTTTTTAACTATAAAAGCACTGCTAGTCAGAAAAATCCACGCCAGGAGGGATCTAGATAACATGCATATACTTTAAACTGATTAATCAGAGAAAGTCCGAACAAGGACAAGGATAACCTTTATAAATTTACTGTTTCAACAACAACCGAAACCTTTAAAGGGTGGAATCCAGCAGAGCTGTGAAAATTCTGTGTCTACAGGCACTCATGTATTTGCTAAATGAACTATCAAATTTGCCTTTCTTAATGTGTATTGGGATTTTGTTAATTTTTTTTTACCCAGATTATGCAATGTCTTTAGAAGCCTATTTCCCCCTGTGTCCCCATGTATTTTCCTGCTTGTGTAAACTAGTGGAAAGCAGATTAAAAGAGGATAGGTGAAGTAGGTCAGGTTTCACGTTCCTTGGTTTTTTATTTGTAAAAAAAAATAAATACAAACATATATAGCTGGGGTTGACTACCATTTATTTGGAATTTTAGAAAGTTAAATATCTCCTCTGCAGATGAAATGAACCCTCAAAGCCTAAAATACCACATAGATCCTGTCCAAGTTTTAAAAGAGGACTCAACAGTTACATAAAACCGATGGTGCCAACGCCTGCTGCAAACCTGTTGGCTTGGAGAGAGCAGGGGAACTCTCCTACTACTACCTACCAAGAGCCTGTAATCATTATAGAAAAACACAGCAGTTTCCTGACTAAATGGAAAGGGGAGAAGTTACAAAGGTAACTTTCCAATACCAGCGTTAGCTCAGCTGAGCTTTAAATCCTCTGTGTTGAGCAGCATAGCCAGAAATATGTTGAGCTCCACTTCGGAAGAGGAAATAACAGGTTCAGAGAACAGCAGGTGGGCACATATTGTCAATGCCACACTGAGGGTGCTGTTGAAGCTGCTGCGTTACAGTTCCTGAGACCACCAGATTTTTACAGGAAGATGTTCAAATAGTATCAGTACAGGAAGTCTGAAGGCATTTGTTTTGCAGAGGCTGCCTTGTTAGGCCTTGGCTAATAAATTTGCAACCAGATGTTCATTTTAAGATCTGATCCAAAATGCACTGAAGTAAATGGAAAGTCAATTGAAAGTTCCAGATTACTGGAAAGAAGCTACTGTAGAGCCAATATTTAAAAAAATAAAAAAAAGATGTAGACATTGGTCATTCAGCTTGTCACTTATCCAGAGCAAAACTGTGGAAAAACAAAAGTGCAGACACAGGGCCACTGATTACCTGCCACCAAAATTATCATAGCTTTAGTGCAAATGGGTCAAGACTACAACAAATGGAAAACAACTGTATTTATCTTACCTCTTTCTGATTTCTGGCCAACCTAGCCAGTATTCCTCCTCATTTGCCACTGATTAAAACCATGTACATGTGATTACTGTAGCTCAACTAGTACAACCGTAAGATTTTAGGATGTAGTAACTGTGTGAAATAAAGGAAACTAACAATCAATGCCACTTAACATAGCTTTTAGAAACAGCCTAAGAACTGGCTTTGTAAACAATTCTTCAGGTTTTTGTTTTGTTTTATTTTCTTTCAGTTTATAAATGCATATGTTGAAAGAGAACCATATTGAGGTAGCAGGCTTCTGTAAGTCTTTTGTATTCAGCTTCATGTAATACTGATTTAAAAAGTCAACTATAAACAATAAGTAGTAAAATACATATTAAAGAGTCAGACTGGGATCCAGCGTCTGAAAAATGAAGCTAAACAAAATCTTCTGTGTTGTAGAGTAACCAATTAACCATTGCAACTGCTTCCCCAGGACACAATCCACTCTACAGTCTATTAACTCAAGACGGGTTGGATGTTCTTCAGGAGATTATAATCTTCCTGTAGAAGTTTCTAGATGAGATTCTCTAAGCCCCATTATATAGAAGTCAGGCGGTTGTCCTAATGGTCCTTCTAACTCTGAACACATGCCACCTTGGTGAACAGTGAACATAGATCTTACACCCTTATACTATTATACCTCTTAGGTAAGATTTCCCTTAAGCAAAGTTTAGTTTCTTCTTTTGTGTACGTTAATATCTTTATGATATGCGCTCAGATCTCAAAATTAACTAACAAATCATGCAGAGTCTTTGTATCAAAGGTAAGCTGTGGGTTATTGAAAAAAGATGAAATTTGCAGGTGAAAAGAGAAAACAACATAAATTCCATTCAGGGAGCTTAACCTTGGTTTGGTGCAGTCATTCACAACTATGGGATTAGGAGAAGAAAAAGAAATGCAAGGAATAAAAAAGGAATTAAACAGAATACCCATGGAAAATCTGTTGAGAACTGCAGTAGAGTGGAGACATCTAGCTGCCTTCTGTCTACCAACAGTACCGATGAAACAGGGAATCCTGGCTCTAGAGTATAGGTACAAACTTCTTCAGCAGAAAACTAAAAAGCCCTTCCTTACTGAGGGGGAACATAAACCTAGGATGGAGAGGAGATTGCATTTACTGTTTACATTTACTCTTGTTCTCTCTGGAGCCTTCCTGTACAAAAGCTTATTTCCTTAATTTGGTTTCTTAGAAGAGCTTTTTATTTTGGTTATGTGGTCTTAAAAAGGAGCTTTGGAAGTGCAAATTGCCATGAGAAACAAAGCCGGAAATACCTCCTTAATCCAGAACTGAAGAAGACTGAAGTGCATTGATGGAGACAGTGTGACTAAGCCTGACAGCCATTGTCTGGACTGCACCCCATCCCTGAATAAAGTCTAAAAACAAGGGCAGTACATGACTACTGTAGTCTACTCTCCCTTGCATTGTAAGCAGAGCCAGTTCTAGGCTGCCTCTACATCTCCAGAAGCCCAGCAAGCACAGAGGCTCCATAGCAAGATGGGGCTGCACACAGCATATGATACCTGCAGCCCCACAAGGAGAGGCTCAGCAAGCTTCAGGGTATCCTGCTCTGCAGAGGTACCTTTGGAGCTCTGTCCTTAAAGTAGAGCCTGCTAAAGGACTGCATCCACACGTCCAAGCATAGATTTAAACACACCATCAACTGAGGAAGTGAAGACTCAGATGACTGGGTGCTTCTGTACTTGAGAGCTTCAAAACATCAGGTGTGGCCACTGCCCTGCATGCCCCCCTGCAGCCAGTTGTCACAGCCCCTGCAGCAGGATGTTACAGTAAGGCTACAGCCTTGCTCCTTCAGCTTCTCAGCACATCTTCCAGCTTCACCCTGCGCCTGCTCTCAGCGAATATAAACACACGCTAGCTCTAGCAGTAGCCAGGCTTTCTGTGCTCACAAATTCTGACTCTATACATGGGGAACTATCCAAAATTCCAGTTGGAGCCCAGCTGTTCCCTACCATCACCCAATAAACAAAGGTCATGCAACTCTCCATATAACCTTCTCCAAGAGAGACAAGAACTGTGCAGCTCTGAAAAGGCCTTGCATAAGAAAGCACTAGGACTGTACTAGTTACAACTGCCTAATCACAAAAGAAAATAATCCCTTTGACTGTGGAGGCGAGGCCAGTATTCAGATAATGACGTGCATCTAAAATGAAATTGGAGATTTAGGACATCAGGACAAAGGAAGGTTAATAACAGTAAGAATACTGGCCCAAGCTCAAACACTAATGCATACCAAACCTTGATGTGCCCCAAACAACCGCTGCTTGAGAGGAGTGGTTTTTATTTTCCTAGGGAAGTGATATCACCAGCAGAACAAAATCTGCAGTGTTATTTTTTGGTAGATAGCTTATGTTCCAAGGCATATACCTGTGTTAGGAACTACATCAGGTCCACAACTCAGACCAGGGAAGGTACCTCTAGCTAACAAATTAAGTTTGCAGCTTTCTCACCAAATGTAAGTGTCAAGGTCACAGGTGCAGGAACAAGTACTTTTCTCCTCTAGAGACCTCCCCTGAGAATGGGTTTGAGGGTGCACTTGAGGGACAACCTATCAAGCAAGGAAGTCTGGACTTCATCATCCACTGCTTTTTCTGTCAAAGGAAGACTTCAGCTTCCAGGGGTGTTGATTTGGTTGTGGTCCTCCTGTTCTCTTTTCCTCATGTCAGCCCAAGAATAACGAGAGTCAAATGAGCTCTACCAGCTCATTCAGTCTCTGTTATCAACACTCAGCCAGGACTTTCCAGCCTGTGCCTTTAGTTGCTGGGAATTTTAAATCTTTCTCCAAGTCTCAGGATGGTCTGAAACTGCTTAGCTTCCAGGATCAAGTGCATTCATTGCAATATAAGTGAGGCCTAACTCTTAACCAGAGCTAAATTTAGCAAAGTAATCATGAAATGAGCTAATCATGAAGGTCATTATTCTGAAAGGGAAACATGAGCATAAGGACTAAAATTTACTTGTATATTTTAAGCTGAACATTTGTCTCCGTGAGTAGGGCTTTATTTTCAAGCTGTGGAAAAAAACATTTTGTGGAGGATTCTCACCATTCAGTATACAGGTGCTAATGTGAACAACTATGTGCTTCACCAGTGAAATACAGATAAATAAATTATAATTGAGTTCAAGACTTACTTTTTTAAGATTAAGATCTTATTGCCATAATTCAGGTTGGCAGCCCACCACACATGAGATAAACTCAATTGGACCAGCATAATCCCTGATCACTGAAGTTAATTGAGGTTGAGACACACCTGGACAAATCTTGCCATTTCATTCATTAAAGAGAGAGAAAACTACGAACTCTACGTAGATCCTTTCTGTTATCTGGGGCAAAGTGTGCAAAGGCAAGACATTCCTAACTTAAAAACACAAGCCTTCCTTCACATTTCTCTCCTCTATGGAGAATGGATTTTGTAGAAAATTCAGATCTAGTCAGTCAAGTTATCCTAGAGCCTCAAGGTTGATACACTGCCTTGTCACATGCCAGTCCATCTGGGCTATGAATGAATCATCACCCCCTGATTGAATTCACACGACCTTTTTCCTGTACCTGCTGCACTGCCCTCTGAAAATTAAAGGTACTTAAGCTTAGTCTAGTGTAAGGCAGTACTATAACACAGACAATACCCACGGTAGCAACCTGAGGACATTGGAATAATGTTCTACTACTGCCTTAACTTCGACTCAATGCTTGTGCCTCCAGGATACTTCACTTATTGCCTTGAAAATGCCATGCCAGTGAAGGATTCCACATAAAAAACTCCTGAAAAATGAAATTAAGGCTTTTTCTTTTTATGCTGTGTGTGAGACAGCATTCAGCTTTGTGAGTGAAATTCCTCCAAGTATCTTAAGTTTCTGAAGAACAAGAACTGCTTTGTTGTTTTCATGTTAGCTAGCTCCAAAGATGGAGTTACAAATCTACCTCATAATTTGTCCCAACTGTATGTATTAGGCCCATGTTCTTCCCAATGTGGAGTATTATGTTAGTTATTCAGACACCTCAATTAAGAAATTGCTTCATATACCAGTTCTGAGCTAGCTCCAACTTTAGGAATTCTGTAATCAACAGTATCTTCCAAGGAGATACTTAATTACCTTTGGTACTTGACTGTAACAGGAAAGAGCCACCATGCTGGGGCTTCACATCAGCAACGTAACTCCTCTATATTCTTATCAGTGATTAAGTGTGCTGTTATTAAAATAACTCATTTTAATATTTTGATGAAGTTAGGAACATAAAAATAGGAGCAGTTGTCCCTGTTTTTTTTACCATTCTTTTTTGTTTACAGATAAATAAATATCTGTATTCCAGAAAGTCTTTGGGAGCAACCAAAGTGAAGACCTAACTTAAGTAATCCATCCCAGGTTTTACTCCATATTCAACTGCTTCTGTAACAGGACATTCTAGGTGTTTTGTCAGTTCCTTGGAAATATCCAGCCAGGATGTATGGACTGAATTAAAAAAACAAAACAAAAAACCAAACAACTCTCAACAAACAACCTTCAATTTACTTGCTGCAGCAAAGTACTTGGGTTAGCTCTTTACCTGAAGTAATAAATTAAAAACAACCCATTATCTGGGTTGCAATGCAATTCATTCTTCTTTCTAAAGCCTGACATTTACAGTAGAGGAACTCTTAAATATATAAACATTTCCCCCTTTTACTAATACTACTAATCTCCTAATTCACTTCAACCACAAATGATTTTAAGTAGCCAATAGATCTTTAGAATCACTTTTACTTGCACTTCTGGAATAGTCATCTAGTGTCTTAATTTATCTACAGTGAGGGAATATATCCTGAATATAGTTCTAAGAACAATTCATTAAAATGTGAAAATATTCGGAACTGTTCAAGTAAGATTTATGTACATGAGCTGTTTCTATGGGCTGAAGCAAGTGTCATACTCAATACTAGAAAACCACCGTAAACATATTTACAACTAACTGGATTTTCCTGAAGAAATATGATGAGGACAGGGTCAGGAAAGTTATGTTTATTTTTAAATGAAGACTATTTCATTCTGTAGTAGGCTGAGATGGATTCTCATAGAATGTAGACAGAGGAAGGACAGTGACTATCACATGCTTTCACACTTTCACAGAATATCCATGCATATTGGGACACCAGCACAGTCACTGACAAAGATATCTGTAGTGAGAGCCCACCATTTGCATGTCAAGAACATGCAGCAGAGAAAGAGCAGAAGAGTTGCTTTCAGATACAATTAAGAATCAGAATTCCAGTGTTACAAAAAACCTTCACAGGCATTTTTGTTCCAAGTACAAACAAACAACTGCAGTTTCAAATTTTCTCACGAACCAATAGTGAAAGCAATTAGCTTAAAGAACACACTAGCACAATCTGTTCCATTTTTATTTAATACCCTTGCTATGCTTCATGGGAACAGTAGTTTGGGTGCCTTTAACCTTCTTTTCTCCTACAACCTGTGCCCCAGCTACATCCTTCCTCATATGCCCTACCAGCCTGTGACCACAACAGGGGAACCAGTGAGCCCTGTGCAGGAGAGGGATGTCTGGAGTAAGAAGGAGCCGACCAACTGCAATGGAAACCAAAAAGCACAAGAGACCAATGACAAGTTCAGAAGACTTCAATCAACACTCAAGTAGATGAAGTTGCAGCGTCTAACTTATTGCCAGATTAACGTGAACAACAGAATATTAAAACTGGGTTATGATTATAGAAAAGTGGAGGGAGTGTCAAAAAGTGGAAATATGTCACTTACTGTATTTTCATCTAAAACCTTATGGCTTACCACACTGAAAGGAGGCAAGAGAGCCAGCAGCAGAAAAAAAAAATCTTCCATTGTGAAAGGACTGACAGGTCTAATCATCATTTCTGCTTCAGAAATTTTTGAAATGCTGCATGTGAAAACATGCTGACCCTTGGGAAATAAGTGGGACTGTTAAAAATAAATAGGTTCCAGCTTTTCAGGAAGAGCAGATTCACTACAGTGACGTAAAAACACCCAGCAGCTTGTTCCAGCCATTTCCCATGAGATACTGCTGAGTTAGGAAGAAACAGCAACTTGCACAGCTGCCTGGAAATTTAAATGCCAGGATTTTACTTCTTAAATCTCCTACTTTTTCCACAGCTCACCTTTGACACAGTGACAGTACTTTCACAGTCTTTCCATGCCCTCAGAAAGACCCTCTGAAGACAAAAAAAAAAATAATAAAAAAAAAATTAATCTTCACTGAACATCCCATTATGTCCAAAAAGACCTTACAAGATACTAGTAGTCTTAGGGACATCCTCCTACTCGTGTAGGAAAAGTTTTATTTTCAAAATAAAGTCTTTCATATTCTTCATTTTAAGCTTTTTAATTTTTTTTAATTTTTCATGCACTTGCCAGGAAAGGACCAGAGTTGTGGTATGACACTTCTGTGAACAGAGGTGCAGCAGTGTGGCCATCCTGAGCCAAGGCAAAGAAAAATAAAAAAGCAAATGGTGGAAGAGAAGCTTCTCTCTGAACAGAATTAATGATTTACAGCCACTTCAACCCGTTACAGCAGACTATGTGATACTATAGCTGCAGGCTTGGTAGTGACAAATAAAATGTCTTCTTTTCAAGGCATAAATGCGCATCTTTAATTTGAAGCGGTTCATTTTAGGCCCATGTGGAGACTGCCAGGGTAAAGTATTAAGTCATTTCAGTTAGGAAAATTGTTCTTCCAATAAACATTTCGTGATCCATCTGTTTTTCTCTCATGTTAATTCATCAGGATCTAGTTACTTTTCTGTTTCCTTCTTATATTTCCACACATTTTTTCCGCCAAAATTCTATTAAATCCTAACCAATGCATAAGACAGAACACATGAATTAGTGTTTGTTTATAGAAGGAGTGTAGGGGTTACATGCTGGAACAGATTCTTTATACATAATTACTTCAACACGTGTGTTTCCACCACACTTATAGTAAGACTGCAAGTCATGTAAACATCTCTACAGCAAAAAAAATTGCTGGTTGGCTTGTTATACCTCTGCTCTGAGACAAAGGACATTTGTATAGCCTTTAAAAGTTAAAATTTATACAAAATATGGACCTGTATATCCAGAAACTGAAGGAAGACTGTAACATCTCAATAGGGTCTCCTTGACAAATAAGGAGTAAGATAAATAATATCAGGCAAGATCCAATCATCTTGTCATCTTGCTATTTGCCCTGAATATCCATTGCTAGACCAGGATTCGAAACACATTTCACAGACCAGGACCTTTCACAGAAAATGGTCTCTTCAGAGTATCTCTAGCAACAACATCCAGTGTGGATAAGCCCCAGCTAAAACCTCAGAGACATAATGAAGCTGCACACCTTTGAAGAGAAACCTTGTGGCCTAACATTTTTATAACAGAATGGAAGTCATACACTCAAGCAGGTCATCATGCATACAGGGAACAAGAGGGAGCAACAACCCAACCAGATCCGCTGATTTCTACCCCAGAGAGCTTCCCTTTCCCAAATCATCTGAAACCTTCCCTTCTTAGACCTCCAAATCAGAGAAAGGATTCCCTTAATGACAAATCACCATCTCTGTCACCTGAAGTTTAATATTATATGCATTGACTCAAACGCTTGCCCATTCCTTTAGGGTGACAAGAAAACCTCGGGTGAAACCACACACAATGGGAAGGGCATCAGAACCTTGCTGTTGGCTTCAGTGTGGCCAGGATGGTTTTTTGGCTGTTCTGTCAGAGCATAGGAGCTATGTCAACAGTGAGATGAGAGCAGCTTTATTCATAGGGTCATTTGCTGCCCCTGCTTTTTCTGAGCAACCAAAGAACTCAGAGGAGCAATGCATCTCCATATCTGGTCCAAGAAGTTCTGCAAGCAGCGTGGATAACTAAGCCTGGTTTCCTGCTAGTGCACTGCAAGTATTGCTTCTCAACCACCTTTCCTGGCAGCATCCCACAGCATCAACACACCATCCCATGGGACAAGAGGCAACCCATGCTGCATTCAGTCACCTTCTAGGTGACTAGCTGACCAGCCTGCTAACACAAAGGGTCCTGGGCTGTCCCTGCTCTTCTGCTAGAGGGGCAGAAGTAGCAGCTCTTTCCTCAACTCAGCTCCCCCTATCCCCCAGATCAGGGGGAGTTTAATGATCGCTGAACCTTCTTTCACAGTTGGCACAAATTGAACAGTGTGACTAAAAGCTATGTGAGGGAAAGGAGTGGGGATGGATAAACAGTCAGTGAGCTCATATATGTCCTCTTTCCTTCACAGTTCAGGCTGAAAAGAAACATTTTATATATACATATATAAAGGCTGGTTAACTGGCAAGATTCTCAGTATCAAAAGAAGCCTGGCCCTGCCTCAAGAAACCAAAAGTCTATTTGAAGTTTTCTGGTGTGTTTTTTTCCCTCTGGTAATGACTTTACCAGTGTTCTTACTTTTACTAGCCACACTGGGCACTAGTCCATCTTACGAACTGAAGCTCTCAGTTCTCCAAGAAACTCTGCAGACCCAGTAAGACTACCCACTGAATTCAACCAGAGATGCTGCATTCCTTCCTGACATGACCCTGTTGCTTAGGGCTGAGGGGGAGACTAATCTGAATCAGAATAATCTTCTCAGCAAACAGAATATTGCTCACAATTTGAAAGTATCCCTTGTTTTGCCCTGCTTCAGGTGGAAGCAGTCCAAATCCACCAGGATGGCCATTAATAGGAGCAGTTCTACTGGAAGGGGCTTCAGTGATGCTAGATGCCAAATAAAAATGTTTTCCAGGCCTGCAACACAGCTGGAGCATTGAGCTTTGAGAAGTCTGGCTTTGATTCACAAAAGGGTGTAAATGTCACAACATTCACTACTGGGGCCCCCAGCCTTTTTGATAAATTACTGGCTCATCAAGTCTAACTTAGAGGTAGGGGGCAAATAAGTGGGTCTGGGACTTACTGCTAAGCTGGAATCTTAAAAGGTTAGTTTGAGGATGAATGCACTATTTCTTTACTTTTCAGAAGTCCCTTTTTTCTTATTGCTTTTAATTAAGTATATTCTTGAAACAAAAATCCTAAACATCAAATAGAAAATTCAGTCATTTATAGAATTAGTTATCAGTTTTTTTCAGAGAGAACAGAAGCTGTTTGTCACATACAATGCAACTTCATGGCTAATTCTGATTGACCCAGTCTGCTAGAGCAGGAAAAAATGAGAACGGATCCATATCTTGCTCATGCCTAACAGTCACTTCTATTGAAGTTATCTGTATTAAAAATAGCTGTATGCCAAATTTATATAGTTTGTTATGCATTTTTTTTAATCACACAGGCAAGAAATCAGAATACAATATCTTTTACAGCAATTGAGGTCCACCAGCCTCATATTAAGTGAAGGTTCAGAGTAGTAACTATCAGGTTTTCCTGTTCCAGTGCAGACACTGGGATACAAGTTGGGCTTCTTGCTTTGTCACTGATGGCACATACGATGTTCATATAACTTTCATGCCCATCTTCCATGCTTGCAGTTTATCATCAAGCTATAAACTTTCCACTAATTGTAAAATAGCCCCCAGGAGTTTGTCCTTTTCTATTTACATTTCACAGATGATACACTGAACCATTTACTGTTACAAAACAAACTTTAATCTAGTCATCATTAAAGAAATTGCATACACAGTGATGACATAAAACAGTTTCATTTTAGCTTCCCCTTCTCTGAGTGAATTCAAGTCTTTCAAGTTGCCTGCAGTATTTTACATAAAGGGCACTCAGAATGTGCAGGATCTGCTCTATTGTGTTACAAATGCAGTGTTATCCAGCTCAGTTTTCATTCTGTATTATATTGTCATTGAATCTGCCTCAGGAAGAAAGCACCTGCTGTTTCTGCACTAAATTTTACTATTTGTGAACAGGGTCTGAAACAAGCTCTGGTGCTAAACTCCTTATAAGCACGCTGGCACCAGGATGAAAAGCAGCATCTGGATTTGGAGTATTAAATCTAGAGGAGCTTTTATGCTTGTGCAAAGAAAAAATATAAAACAAACCAAATACTGTATTAGGATTTTTTTAATGTAAAGCCTGTTTTTACTTTTACTCTTCTAGAAGAATGAAAAGTAAATCCAACTGCTTTCTCTTCAGGATAAGTAATAAACTGAGTCAGTGATGTTCATCTGGAATGTAAACTGAACTGAAAAGCATTACATTTACAATAAAAACTTAAATACAAAAGAATTTCCACCCTACATCAGTCCAATCAGGTGCTGAAGGGAAGCCAGAAAAACCTCAATAATCAGTTATGAACTAACTTTCTAACTGGATTATTTCTCTTTGTCATCAGTAAGCATTTAGCTCATGTCCATTCAGATCCTTCCTACAGGTTTCAATCGTTAAGCTTTGTAAAATCCCAGAGGAAGAAGGTGGAGGGCTGGAGGGGGAGTGGGAGGGGAGAGAAAAAAAAACAAAAGAGCAGGAGAATATTTCAAGTTTCTTTTAAAGTCAAGTTACAAGTGAAGTATTAGCCTATTGCACAAGAAACAAGCCTGTTAAAACTTACTTCAAGATGAAAAAATTAGTGTGTTTAGCTCTGTGGTCCTGTTATCCAGTTCTTGTGGGTAACAGAGATTATGGTCATCAGACAAACACACAGCAAAGTGAATTCCACCAAGATACCACAAAGCAATTGACCCAATTTTATAGTCAATGCAAGCCAACATTGACTTTAAAAAAAAATAAATCAAAAGCAGCCATACAGGAAAATAAAATACAAACTGTACTGTGTTTTTACAAGTTAAACTCTCACATAAGTAAGCACTCAGCTCTTCTGATATTAGCGATGACCCACAGCACTGACTTTGTAGCTTTTGCAGGATAGGTTTGGTTTTATGCTATTTTGTAGAGTCTCCTTTTACAGTTACGGCCTCCTTTTAAATTGCTGGCACTACCTTGCCTTTAAAGAGATAGCTGCTCTCCTTCCTAAAATCCTAGCCAGATCTGATATCTAGACACACACATTGCTACAGTACTGAACTTAGAAGCCAGCCCTGAAATGCAGAAAGGGTGGGTATTACAGACCACCTTGAATTAGTTTTCATACATGTAAATGGAAGAGCCTTAAGCTGTGGCTAGACACAACTTTTTAAATCTTCCTTGAAGGATGTCAGCAATTATAAAAGCATTAAGAATGTTTCATGGGTGTTTGTTTCTTATTTTATTTCATTTGCAATTAAAAACATATGTAAGTGCAGAAATACTTAATACCTACCCATGGGAGGGATTATCATTGTACCATCATTAGTGACTTATCATTAATCAGTGTGTACTGTGGGAAGGCAGCAAAGGATAGTTCACTCTTACATCACCCAATGTGGTCAAATTCTGCCTTAAAACAGAACTGCTGATCCAATTGCAATTACTGGGAACGTTAGTGCTGGATCAGGCATCCATTCACCACATCCTTCAAATACAGTGCAGAAGGTCGACAACAGCTTACTGAGAAAGTTTAATCCACAGAATCTACACTCTCTTGTTAATAATCTATTTAAAGAATATACTTCTCCCATTGCTATGGTGGATAACCCACCAAAAACCACCAGAAACTCAATGGCAGGCTGAAACTGCAGCCAGCCAGCTTGGACTGGAGAATAGTTTCATATAACAGAATCATCTTCCTTGCCCTTTAAGGTGTCTATGGAGTTTCTGGTCATTGCTATTATGACACGGTTTCATCACCAGTGTGCACAGCAGAAACATCAGGCTGAAGTGTCTGTGCTAATCGAGTGACTGACAGATGAATACTATGACAAGGTGGCTTGCAGCCATGACTGCTGGGATAGCAAGTGAAAATTGCAAAGCTCAGTGCTATATGGGTTGCATTTACCCCCAGCCAAGAACAAGAGCATTTCTCTCACTGCTATTGAAAGCTTCAGCTGCAGTGACGTACCAAATCCACAGCCTATGATTTCCTGGCCAAAACCTAAAACATTTCCTTACAGTTAACAAAAAAAACTGTGCCATCTTTTCAGTGTACTTCTGTTGTACAAACCCCCTGCATATGACCCATTGAAATAAGAAAATCACAGGAGGCAAATGCCTCTTATACAGATGAAAAAGGGGTTGTACAACTGAGGTTCTTGGTGTTGCATAACTTGTAGGATTTGCCTGTAAGGATTCCTCAGGTAACACATTTTTGGTATCAACTGTTAAAAGCAATCAAAACTACAACATCCCTAAAAACCTTTTAAACCAGTATCTTACTAGAGACACAAGCACACAATCCAGGTATTGTTCTGTGAGGGTACTCTAAAACAGTAGCTCTATCCTTTGCTCCTGTCCTTATTTCCCAGTCATCAGCAGTTGGTTACTACCAACACCAGCTGTTATTATTAAAAACAATAGGTCTAAATTTGCCTTAGTGTGTTTCTTTGTGCTGAAACTTAGCGGAGTTCCCAACACTAGAGAAAACTGAAAGCAACGTTAATGTTTCATATTCTGGTTTACAATTTTGATACCCATTCATGCGCAGAATCTCCAAATCCTGAGAATCTGGGAAATTCAAGTCCTGCCATGCTCTCGTGGAGTACAACTCTTGAAAGTTGTGTCTCTACTCACAGCTGGGCAATTTAGTTCAGGGAGTCAACAGAAAAGCTGATCTCTGGAGAATGACCCACAAAGTTTTACAGAGGGTAGTGAGTTTCTGGACCTCCAGTGAACGGCATGGTACATATCTAGGGGCTTCCTGAGTTTAACAACTGTATTTGGCCCATAGAGTAGGCACTTCCAGCTGTCTGACTTCCAGATCACCAAGTGCTCTTCTGGAATTCTCCATTTATCTCAGCTTGTCTTGGTCTGGCTGAAACAGAGAGTTTGAATCCAACTTCAGCCTGACAGTCTCATGGTTAAAGCATTTGACTGGGTGTTTCCAGGGCTGAATACACATTTCAAGCTGCAGAAATAACCCTGGAAGTAACTGCTGACACTCAGCTAAAGACTTATGTTGATTTAGCTTGACCATCGTTTGATCTCATTACTTCCTTGCAGCTAAACTAGTCCAGAGTCCAGGTTTAGCCTGGACAGTTTCCCAGTCTGTGAATTAAAGATATTGCTGGAAAGTAGGAGATAGACTGCAGAATTAGCTGAACCCAGAGCTATCACTTCCTAGGGAGGAGCTGCAAATATCTGCCAAGCCACTATGCAAGAGGCAAACATTGCTTCCGTCTGTGCATTTTTGACAGTAGCATGGGCAGATGTTGTTTCCTTTGTGCTCACATGAGCTCTGAGCATATCCAGCTGAGTCAGCCCCTCAGGAACATTCAGTCACAAACACTACCTCAACTGCGGGTCATAAAGTCACCCAAGCTGTCACAAGGGACCAAGTTCCCTACGCTTAGCTACTTGGATGTGTTTGTGCATCCAACCTTACATGCAGAACTTTTGGACAAAACAGAATGGCTGCCTAGCAAGGGATGTATAAAATTAATGAAGTTCCTTTGAATGTGAACTGTTTATCTTGCCGTCTTTGATCTTGGGCAAAAAAAAAAAATAGCACCAAAAATCCTGCTTTATGTGTCAAAAGAAACCTTCAGGATCTTCCTCTGAGAATCTTGAATTAATGGGGCTTTTCCATTTCCTTTAAACTCATTTGGTAGCATCTGTCACTAGAGAGGGAGACTTTAGGCAGGTATACAGTTCTGCTAACCTTAAGATACAATCATGGAAAATAGCCAATAACTATTCTTATTTCCACTGACATGCTGAAATATCACAAGGACTGATTATTCAATAGCTGAATAAGATGCTGAGTGTTCATCCGACTCCACAATTGTCACAGATTTGCTGAGTTGGGAAGTGACTTATGGAGATCATCTAGTCCAATGCCTGTGCTCAAAGCAGGGTCTGCTACAGCAGATTACTCAGAACTGGGTGTAAGTATTTCTAGATGTGGAGACTGTACAACCTCTCTGGGCAACTTGTTCCACTGCTCAACCACCCTCACCATAAAAAAGGGTTTTATTATGTTTAAATAAAATCCTTTGTATTTCAATCTGTGCCCACTGCCACCTGACTTCTGTTTTCTTTCAGATAAGTGAAATTCAACAAGTCAAAGTTTACATCTAACAAGAAATCTTGCCTATTGTTCCTATGGGTTTTTGCACTGGAGAGAGAAATATCAGAAGGGCATTGGAAGCTATGCACAACACTGCAGAAAACTCACTTGTTCCTTGGGAAATGTGCAACTGCCCTCCCAGGGCACTGCTGCAGAACCTTTATGGCCTCTGAAAGGCTTTTCACACCACCAGCAGACAGTCACCTGTGTGTCAACACATAAGCCATGCTTTGTGAAGCCCTTCTGTAGCTTGGCGGGTGTGCACAAGTGCCTCCTTCTGAACAGGACAACGCCCTTTACTCCATCAAAGTACAACAGGACTTGAATTTCCCAGATTCCCAGGATGTGGAGATTCTGCACATAAATGGATACAAAAAACATAAATTAGGATATGAAAAATACGAGTGTTACTTTCAGTTCTCTTCAGTGCTGGAAACTCTGCTAAGTTAGAGCAAGAACTTCCTTGGGTGAAGATCCAGCAGCAACCAGAGATTGAATGTCATTTTATAACTAAAAGTGCATCAGAAGAGTACAGTTTCATCAACAAAAATTCCTGCTTACTTACAGAAATTTTACCAGATTTCTTTGGTGATGTAGTTATAGTCCCTGAAGCTTATTCCAACATTTTTGTCATCCGATCAGCCCTGCATAATTTACTCAATAGCAGATGTGTGCACTTTCTTGATACTTTTCCCCCTAGCACATTAATATTTTTCACAATCCCTGGAAAGATTTGGGGTTTTTTTTAAGTGTCTTTTGTTTCTTTTCTTTCCACTCGTCCCACACTGTAATGCCAGCTGATGCTTTTGCCTAAAAGAAGCCATGCACCTTTAAAAAACAAGAAGCAGCTCTGCAACTTCGTTAAAACTTCAGAAAAAAAAGGATACTTGTTTCTCCTATAAGAAACCTGAGTTTAATTTAAGCTGTTCCACGAGTCTCCAGTTTAATTTTATCTGGACTCATCTACCCTGTTCTTGTCCAATTTTTCTGGAGAAGTATTGGGAAAATAAGATACCTGACAAATATCTTGTGTAAATCCACATATCACATCACAAGCATTTTCCTACTATAGCCTAGCACATTTTTGAGAATCAATTTCCAGGCTTTTTACAAAAATATTCTAGAAGATGGCAATAAAATAGACTTCTCCCCACAGAGCAGATTCATTATGTAGATATCTATTTTAGTGATGCTCATAGTGGGAAAAAATCTGAGAACAGCAGCAGTGGAAGCGAGCACATCACCTGTAGAGTTATGTTCAGTAAGAGTCTCTTTCTCACGGAGTTACACAGCTGGTGACCCAGCTAAAGCAGAAAGAATATTGCAAACAGCATGTGCCTTGCATGGAAGAGTCACCAGATTGCAATATGGGCTATTCCTGCTATTGTTGTACATTACAAGTTCTCCAAATCATCCTACAGCTGATTAACCTGAGAGGAAAGAGAACAATGGAAAAGTTAATTTGTTACCCAAGTTTCTTGTACTTTTTAAACCACTTTCCCCTTAAACAGAGTATCTGAAAGCAATATCCTGCCTTGTGTTTAATCAAATTTTAGTAACACGGGCTAATCTTCTGAGGCCTGTTACACCCATGAAAAGTAATTTCTTTCCTTAAGTCCCGCTTCCCTTCTGGAAGTCTGTTAGTCATGAAATAAGCAAGCAGCAGTGTCTGAGACAGAAAATACAGCAGTCACGCCCCATCCAACTTCTGCTTGCTGCTTCCCTAATGAATACAACATCAATTTCCATTAATGAAACAGCTCTTTTTTTCCTCAGAAATAAAGGGTACCAAAAGAGAATGGTTAACAACAAGTGGTAACCATCATAACAGACAGGCATTACAAGGTTTTGGCAGTAATTTTCAAATGCTGGAACCAGAAGTTGAGCATTAATATAATTTGAGGGGTCCAATTTAAAAACACAATGCTTTTTTTTTTAAAAAAAAAAAAAGAAGGCTTTCATTAGCACATAGATCCACATCCATATGCTCGTACACATCTGGATTTCTGGTTAAGTGAAATTCATGGCAAGTCCCTAAAACCCCTCATGTTTCCCTTGCTTTTTTTTTTTTTTTTTTTTTTTTTTTTTTTCCCCTCCTTGCCCTTACAGGATCTGGGTTCTTTCATTATGTTCTTTTCTCACTTAAAACAGTATCACCTGCAGAATTTTTCTTTTGTTTCTTTGCCTTTCCTTCTGGGAAGGAAGGCTGAGTCCCAGTAAGTCTCTACAGCTCTAGTGAGCGGGTGTCTTGCTGGGCACTCACAGCATTCACATGAATTGTCCACATTCCAAGGCTCAGTAAGATACTGTAGCCAACTTCCAAAGAGTGCTGATTTGTGGTTTTCAAATTTAAGAAGCAATTTTATCCTAGGTATAAAATTGCACCTCAGTACTATCAAGTTCTCTACTTTAATTTTGGTGTGATTACTGAAGAATGTACCTCTAAAGTAAAAAATATCTTAATTAAGATGCACGAAGAGGCATCTATGAGCACAAAAGAAAATATTGCTGTTTCCTACCACGTTAGCTACTGACTCTTCATGCTCCACATTAATCCAAGTGCCTTAAAAAACTCAAGGCTGGCATGGGTCTGCCACAAGCCCGAGGACAACTTAAAACTCAAAATCAAACCTTCTACAACTTGGACGCACTGTAGTTCCAGGCTTGGAGCCACTTGTAGTGCAGACACCTCCTCCCTGCTTTCCATGAGAGATCACCACGCAGAAGAGATACAAAAATCAATCACCTGGGGAACAGAGAAGGTTGTTTCCAATTCCTTCTCTCAAGCTGCTATCAGTGCAATGGAATTTTATGCAGGCATAGTTTTCCCTCCTCTGAAGTTTTCCTTTAGTCTTTCAGTCCCAGTTCCTGGGCTTTCTATCCTGCTATTTTCCCCCTAGGCAGGATACTATTAGAGCATCTCCTTTCCTCTCTCATTCTGTTGCATCCTGCTGAGAACATTGCAGGAAGAATTATAGGCAATTCATTTGCCTGCCTGCCAATTAGAAGTATAGTATGTCAGAGTCAATGAGTAAATACCAATAAACAATATGACAGCTATCCAGCCCACTCGACCCTCTGACAGTTCTCAGTGCTTTCCAGTTTATTAAAATGAGGTATTAATAGAAGAAATATGTTTCACAAAACAAAGCACTTCAGTACTTTGAATCAGAGCTGATTTTTACAGCCAGGAAAACAGATTCTTCAACATGCTTCTTTATGCCAGGCACTGTTAAGCCACCAAGTTTTGAGGGCATTTATTATAGTATTCTAGCAATAAAATATTCACACTGGTGCACAGATATCATCCTAACTCACTCTTTTTTTTATTTTGATTATGAATACTTGGGACAGGGACCAATTCATACTATTTCCATAGCATCAAAAAGTCCCAGGCCTAGATTTGAGTAGCCAGGTCCTCTTGTAAAACACACCAGTTTAGCACACACATTATGTCAATAGATCCCCGAGCCATAAATAGAAGGAACAAGTCTCTCCTCCAAAGAGTTAGCAATTGAAAGCCCCAACTCCACATTGTGCATAGTGCCAAGGAAATGTTACTTGCCCAGAAACACTGTTATTTAAAGAAGACTCAACATGGACACAGAGGGCAACTGCACACTTCTCAGTGAGGTACTGGAGCACAAACAGACTACAACTTGGAAAGCACAAGAAATCCAACATATGGTCTCACAAAAATCTCTCTCGTGGCATGAGTTACAATTTGATATCATTCATACTCAAGCAAGTTAAATATTAACCATTTAATATGCAATACAAACTGGTAGTTTTAGAAACTCTCCACTTGAATGCCACAATTTTCTTTTGCATGCAGATAACCTTATGCTGCATCCCTTTCTTTTTCATTGAAAAAGATTTTTACAATTATTTACAGCTTGCACACATTTGAATGTCCACCCTTAAAATGCGTAGCTGAATTCCTGGAAAAAAAGCCAGCCAGCTGAGCATGAAGTGAGATAGATATCAGTACCCTGAAGGAGAAATACTCTTTTCCAAACTAGGGCTGTATAACAGAAGCATCTTTTTGCAGCAGTTAAACTGGGCAAGTTTTAAGACGTGGTGGCATGAGTAAGTAACAAGTGCAATGCCCAATGTGAACCAGGCACAGTACTAAAAGATGCTTCATGAGTTTGCAGCAAGTGACAGACCACTCCACCAAAATTAAATTTCTGTCAAAATTAAACAACATGTAATCAAGTCAGGACACCTTGCTGCTTGTTGGCCATAGATTTTTGGATAAAAGGAGATGGTTACTCCTACCCCTATTCTTCTAGGAAGCACATGCAGCTCTTCCCATCAATAGTCCTATTCAAGTAGGATGCTAATACTGACTCACTACCAAAAGATCAAAGTTTACCTACAGAAACCTTTTGCCTGTCCCTCCAAGTTTCTCCCTTAAAGACCCTTGGACTCTCCTTTTCCTAAAAAGGTTTTATTGGGCTGTGAGGCACAAACCCCAAAAACATTAAAAAAACAAAACCCCCAAAACCACCTCACATGCAGTATTTCTGTGCCAGTTACTCTTCAGCATTTGTACCAAGCACTTTCTCCCCCTCATAGACATTGCTGGAGCTGTCCTTCAAACAGCCGCTTTGAAGGACATACAACCCCAGAAAGAATCATTGCCCAACAGCTAAGTGAAGCCCCAGCTTCACTTTATGCCCCAGCTCAGCCATTCCTTCAAATGAAATCCTAGTCTAAGTGGTCATTCCCTAAGAAGGCACACATAATCAATATCTACCCCCAATTAATAGAGGAAAAACATGTGGTTAGCAGACTTCCCTAATAAAAGGAACTGAAAGCTATATTAAATACAAGTGAATAGATTTGACTTACACTTGTGGAACAAGTTCCAAACCACGATTCTCCCTGGAATAGGGATACATATTGCAAAGCTTTCATTTCATCCCTGCCTACACGTTAAAGAGATTAAAACAAGCCACACACTAGGTAAACCATGACTGCCTCACTGTGGACTAAAGCAATGCTTGCTTCCAATAGATTGCTGTTAGTACCAAAAGCTTAGTTTTGTCTTCATCCCTCAGAGAAAAAATAATTGTCATTTTGTTCAGATGAACAATCCAAGATATTTCTGAACATACTGTCCCAGTATTTTTTGGCTGACAGATAGCTTGCAAAAGGTGAAGCTGAATAACCAGTTGATCTTGAGTCAAATCACAAACAAGCATCTCAATCATATCTGGAAGCTTGGGTTTCTGCTATCTGTGGATTTATTCTCAGATCTTTTTCAAAACTATCAGTAGCTTTGTGAAATATCTGTTTTAATAGACTGCATACTGGGCATCATGTAACTATTTGTTTTCAGATATGTTTGAAACCTACCTAGCAACTTTATTGCTGTTCATGAGCTTATGTTTCCTTTCTCTGAATTTTCTTGTGAACTTATCTTCTTTAGAAGCACAACCTGGCTGAGATCCAGCATTGAACTTTCTTGAAAATGTACTTAAAAGCAATAGTTTGCATCTGATCAGACAGTAACAAGCCAGGTTTTATTTTCACAGGAAAAATTACCTTCTAGCTCTCAGAGCATGACCCTTGCACATCTTGGGTTGTATTACTTACCACATATAGGCCTTTTGAACCTGGTTCAATTAAATAAAAAAAAGTTAAACTGGAGTTGTACCAGACTCTTTTTTCCAGATCTTTTATTGTATCCCTCTGTAGCATCCTAGGCTGCATGTGGTAAAAATCAATGCTTCTGAAAAGCAAGGACATCATGTTATACAGAGGACACCAGTACCTTGTGATGTACTAAACACTTTGTTTCTTATTTTAGGTTTACTCAGCATTGTGCCTGAGTGTTGTTTAGCTACTTTAGTGATTTCATACATGATTCCAAAAGAATCATTTACAGAGTAATCTGAATTATGTAGGCTATGGTACTGTTAAACACATCCTTGGCAATTCATGTATATGTTTCCATGCAGAAGCCAATCTGTTGACAATACCTGGCTACATCAACAGCTATAATTACTGGCTATACCTGGTTACAGACAGATTACTTCTGCTGGTTGTCCTGGTTTGGGCCAGGATAAAGGTGATTTTCTGTCTTGTACTTTTGCTTTTAGATGACTCTTTTTAAGTAGTTGCACTTGCTGAAATTAACAGCAAGTTTCTCAGACAGTGTCTGCTTCTAGAACTGATAACACTTGATGTTTATAGTTACTGCTAAAGACTGGTATGCAGAGCCAAGGACACTGCTCAGCTCTGATGAGAACATTTTACCCTCCAGAAGGAGTAAAGAGACCCCACCTGCAGCCCTGCTTTGGGGAGGAACAGACAAGATAGATGCCAGAATTGACCAAACAGAGTATTCCATCCCATATACGTCACACTCAGTATAAATTTGAGGGATCACGAGGGCCAAGCCAGATTTCCGGATTTCCTGATTTCCTGCTTCCCTTCCTTCACCCGGCATCCTGGAAGGATTCCGTCCGTTCATCTGCCTGTGGTCCTGATCCGTGCCAGCCCATATCTGTGTGTTCCTGCCTCCAGCTCCTGACTGCTGCCAACTCCAGGAGTCCAGCCTGGACTTTCCCAGGGCTGCCCTACAGCCTTGGTGGTGACGTGAGAGATATTGGGGAAAAGGGGGGAGGAATGGTATCCATTTTCCTGTATATTTGTATATATTTAGTAATTTTTTCCTATTTATCATTACTGTTTCATTAAAGTTGTGTAGTTTAGTTTCCAACCCATAAGTCTCTCTCCCTTATTCTCTCTCCTTTCTTTATCAAGGAGGAGAAAGACATTAACAGAGAGCGTCTGTTACTCGGTTTAATTGCCAGGCCAGTGTTAAACCGTGACAGTGGTTTACAGGCCATGTTTCTCAATCAACAAACTTATTTCATCAACTTTTAAATGATATCTGTATTAGGAAAAAAAAAAAGATATGTCTTATTATTTCTGCTTTTATCACATTATTTTCTAGCACTCACTTCAGACATAGGCCCTACTGCATTAACCAGACAATTTCTGCACTTTCATTTGGGGAACTGTGCTTGTCAACTTACATCTTTGTTCGGTTTTGGAAAAGTTCCCTATGGAAGGGAGAATGTAAACCAAGCAAGCCTGCTGCAGAAACTATCCATAATTTAGTTTTGGGGGTTTTTGTTTTAACATTTCCATTCAAAATTTCTATCTAAACCAGGAGCCTTGCAGTGGGGATTGGCTGGACTGTATTCTGCAATTGTGTCACTCACATCATGGGAGAACCCTGCCAGGCATTTAATCCCCAGGAGACTTAAGCACAACCTCTCTCCCAGGGCATTATCTGCCATTCATCTGCACACCTCCATTTTGACAAAACATTACTCCCCACACAAGCAAAAAACCCCAAAATACAAAAAACAAAAAGAGAAAGGAAAAAACCCACTAAACTAAACTGTTTTATCAATGAATTCCTGCCCAGCCCCCTTACTGACTACAGCTTCCATCTCCTCAGTCTGACCCTCATGAACTACCATTTAGCTGGAGTTTAAAAGCATCACAAGCTTAACTTTCAAGTTGCTGTCTAAGTTTCAGATGCTTATTAAGTGGTCTTATCTAACCAATAACAAAGAAACATAGAAACAATAAAAAAGCATTATACATCCCTCCAAGAGCTTTTCAGCCACATCACAAGACATGGGAGAGCCTAGGAAAAGTCACAGGCAGGAGTTCCAGAGTGACACAAAGGGCAGAGCAGCACTGGAAATACTCCACAAGTGCTTAAGCTGAAGATATTTATTCAGATGCAGTTTCTCTCCTTCAGGCTCTTTCCCACTGTCTGTAGATTATTACTGTTATGGAAAGACTTAAAGAGCAGTTTGCATTGTCCTCACATGGAACAAGTCTAAATTTTAAATGGTCACAGTGTGAAGTTGTGGGATAAACAAACTCAAGAGCTCCAGTAGCCCCAGAAACCCATAGACAAGCTGGTGATCAGTATTTGTATAAGACAGTTATGGCTTTATTTTGAAACATTGAGTATCAAGGGAAAATCTTTTCAGAAAAGAAAGGAGGAGGTAATGTCACCTTAGTGACACTTGCAAAAAAAGCCCCAACACACACACACATCTTAGTTCTATGATCTTTGATTTTCCTTCTATTTACCTCCACTTCAGTGGAGTCTATACCCTTTTGCCAACTAGTAGAACAACACATTCTCTCTACTTATAGTCTCCTTGACTTCAGAATTGCTTATGTGAGCATAGAAAAAGGCATTTCACACAATACTGCTAACTTGTGCTGCACAAGAGAACTAAGCCCAGTTTCAGATGGATCCCAAGCCCATGATCCTACACCCTCCCGTTACACCCGATGTTTCTGCTTACATGCTCCAGCACACCCTGAGGTACCAGGTCAACACACACAGGGTTTAACAGAGATGTGGCTGTTGCAGGTGTGCAGCAACTACTAAGTGAGGAGACCCACTCCAGGTCTTCTACCCAGTGAGAACGTTCATCAGTTCTTGGTTGCTTCCTAACCTTGTGACTTTCCTGCTCACATGCAACAAACTGAGAAATAGGTTCAAAAGTTTTTAGGATAATACAGGTCAACAGATAGACAGGCAGGCAGTAAAGTCCCACCAGTGCTGCTTAGAAAATGAGAATGAACGTTTGGGAAAGGTTGTGCTGGATGGCTGGATCTGAGAGAGAGATGGGAAGAGAGAAGAATGTTCTTGAGGACCATTTTTTGTTCTTTGATCTTGCATATGTTTAGCAGCATTTCTTGCAATCAATCTTTTACTGATTTTGAAAATTCACTTTCTTTTATATCCTCTCTATCATCTGAGGAACACTGAATTCATAAACAGCACTGCCAGTTAAAGTATGAAAACCAAGGTTCTCCATTCCTGAGCAAACGTGGTTTTCCTGCGTATGTGAAGCATCTCTGACTGAAACAGATCCTGGAGGAAGCTCAGGGGAGGAAACAAACACTGTGAATCAAAGCTACAGGAGAGTGTATTCTTCACAGAAGGTTACAGATTTTTTTCCTGCCCTTTAAAAAAAGAAAAAACACAGAGGACAAGAACAATACATGTAAGTAACTCTCACTCCAGAGACATTTTTCCCTGATGGGCCTTGCTCCTCCCCCAACTCTGAAGGTAATGCCTGCCTTGGAAATTATCACTAAAGGATTGCTGAATAAATGTGCTTTGTTTCAAAAATCCTAGCCTGTTTTTCAAGAGAAAAGGGGGTTAGTCACCATTTCAATGGAGAAGTCATTGCCCTGGAATAAAGGCTAAAGGCTCACAGACCAGGGAGCAGCACATAGACCCATACAGAGGGGAAATGTTGAGAGGACATGGGGACAAAGCAGGGATGAGAAAAAGCCATATAGTAACCATTACACATAGAAGATGGGGACTTTTTGTGAATTAAAAAAAAAAAAAAAGCAACAACAACCATATGTCTAACAGCTTGTGGAGCAGTACAAGAGCAATACACAGTCACAAAGTTGTCTATGGTAGACTTGATCTTGTTTTTCTCCCTGCAGAGACTAGAAACAACAGTTTCTTGGGAAGGTTGCCAGTGACACAGCCCACTGAACCTTAGGTCAGCTATTTCAACCTTGTTACATCAGAACAAAGCAGCACCCACACCAAGTGCCACAGGAGGTCTGAAATAGTACCATTTGGATTTGCTTTTGGCAAGGAGGTTATGCTAAACTTTGGGTTGTTCCACCTTAGGAGAAGAGAGACTTTACTCAGTCCAGGGGCACTATGGGGTGGGTGTGAGGCAGAGGAGCACCAAGTATCCCCAGGCAGAGGTGTAATACCTGTGTGATCCACTGCTGTCATCCATCTGACTGTCTAGACAGATGTCAGCAGTTTTATCTCCCAGCACCAGTTCTTCTAATCTCTTCCCATTTAAAATGCAGCACTAAGGGCTGAGGATTTTTCCCCAAGAAGCTTTGAGAGATGGCAACAGCCCAGAAAGCAGGAGAAAAACCCATGAGCATGACAGCAGAAAAAAACTGCAGTGAAAACATGAATTAGAGAGCTAACACAGCTTTCTAATGATAACCATCTGCTATAGTTTTAAAGGAAGTTTCATAAAAGGAAGGAACAGTACTGATACAGATTTTATATGTTCATTTATTACCTGACTGCTAAATGGTGCTAGGACAATTTAGTTCATATAATCTTTTTTCAACTCGAGGTCATCAAGTTATACACAGGGCAATTTCTTCAGCAAAAGCAGCTATCACTTCTCTGAACAGTAAAGAAAGCTGACTACAAAGTTAATACTAGGTTTTACATATTTCAGACTTCCAAAATAATATTTTGTCAAAGGAGGAGATCCTTTTGGAAAACCTGAGATAGTTTTAAGAGAAGCAGTATTTAAACTAACCACATAGTTATCCAACACAAAACTATGTAAGTTACTAGGTAAATATTTTAACTAGTGCCTCAGCTGATTCACTATTCATGCTTTTTTTAAAAAGTGGTTTTGCTCTGGGGGAATAATTTGTTTCATAGTGTATTTTCCCCTACAAAAATAGAGAAAAAAACCCCTGCATAAATACAAATGTGTCCTTTACTTACAAAGTCTTAATCCATCAAGCCCTGTATGAAGAAAACATTTGCTGGCAGCAAACATCAGTTCCCCTGGTCCAGAATTGCTCACATAGTCAGGGCTACCAGGAAGTCTTGTATACTCTGAGTCTAGAAACAAGTTAGAAAATTTCACAACACAAACTGCAGTTGCAACTGCTCATTTCTGCCCCATAGCTTCATGTTTAAGTGTAACAACATTTGGCGAGGTGGTGCCTTTACCTTTTGCAAGAGAAGGATTCCTATCTTGTTACGCAACGGGAACCATCTGAAGTAGTGCAAAGAGTCGAGCTGGCTGAAGACCACTCCCCTCTCATTGTCACACTGCCCTCCCCATGCCTACAAGCATCTGTGTAATTGTTTTATTGTTTATGATTATTTTTAGATTATTATTTCATAGAGTCATAGAATCATAGAATTGGCTGGGTTGGAAGGGACCTCAGAGATCATCAAGTTCAACCCTTGATCCACTACTGCTGCAGTTACCAGACCATGGCACTGAGTGCCACATCCAGTCTCTTTTTAAATATCTCCAGGGACGGGCGAATCCATTATTTCCCTGGGCAGCCCATTCCAATGTCTGATCACCCTCTCCGTAAGGAAATTCTTTCTAATATCCAACCTAAATCTCCTCCAGCACAACTTGAGACCATGCCCTCTTGTCTTGCTGAGAGTTGCCTGGGGAAAGAGACCAACCCCCACCTGGCTACACTCTCCTTTCAGGGAGTTGTAGAGAGTGATGAGGTCTCCTCTGAGCCTCCTCTTCTCCAGGCTGTTCCAAGATGTTTCTTTCAAAACTAGATAAGCCTCTTGTGTAGCAGTAAGGAGGCACAGAGGGAAGCCCGTTGCCACTGTCAGTGCCAGACTAGAAAGTCCCAGCCCAAAGGAGTGCTTCAGTCTCCTCTCCTTTGGCTTTTCACAGTCCAGGCAGGCCAAGAAATACAAAAAGAAAAGACACACTTTAAGTGCACTTGATTTAAAGTAAATAACCTAAAGCTGGAAAGTTCATGTCCATTAGCAGATTTTAAGATCCAGAAAGATGAGACCAAATCTCAACAGTTAGCTGGTATGAGTTGCTGCACTTTTCTGCCTTTATGAAACCCAAAATGATACCATCGGTCCTTGGCTCAGCTTTTGTCTTCAAAACTCTACTCAGAGAGAGAATTAAATGGTCAAGAAAAACAAACATAGATGCTATTTAAGCAAAGTTTGAAAGGACAAGCCTTTCAGCAAGGCAATCCTGGAAGTGCTACCTTAGATGCTGAGCAGCTGTAGAAGTAACAAAACAACAGATTTATTGGAGTTTATGGGGTATAAGTCAAAGGCAGAAAAACAGAGTGACCATGACCCAAGCAAATCTTAAGCTCCTGCTCTTGCAGCTTTTATATATGCACTTTTAAAACCAAGTTAAGATATTTTTTTTCTCTGTTACAATATCCAAAAACTTAAACACCACTGTAACAACCAGTACTATTTCAGTACAGTACTAATATGTTGCTAAAGTGCAACATATTATAAACAGAAAAAAAGTAGCGAGTGATCACCATAAGATGAAAGGCAGCTTTTACAATTTTAGTTCTTCTTTGCCAAATACAAGTGTAATGATAGGTTTCTCCTGCAGCAGCATTTATTCAAGGGGCCACTTTGAGGTTGGTTCACACAACGGAGTAACAGCCCAGAGAAGGCAACCGGTTCAGCAATTAGTACACATTACATGCTTGACGAGCACTTAATTTATATCAGTTGCGAGCTGTGCCAAGCCACCCATACCACTGCAAACACACATGCTCGTAGGAAAAGAAATCTGTCCACAAGAGGGAGATAGCAGACCAGCAATAGTAAAGTCTTTAGCGTTGAGAGCTAGCAGGCGGGTACAGCCCCCGGCTGAGGTGTTCATCCCTCCCCTGCACTGCACTGCAACCTGGAGAGGGATGGAAAGGGAATGTCAGAAGGTGAGGGGGGGTTGGCGGCAGGGCTGGACTTGCTTGCTTCATGCTTCTGCAACTGAGCAAAAAAACCAAGGAGACAGATACAAAATTATCTCAAAACATCTAGTAATTTTTAAGATTTTCTTGTTCTTGGCCTAGAAAAAGTGATTTTGATTGTGTTGAAGGAAGGCAAACAGATGTTTAGGCTATGGCTGGTGAAATTCACATGCAGTGGCAGCCCAAAAATGAGGCCTGATGCTGCAGCCAGGCTCTTTACCAGTCAAGAGTGTTTAAGTGAAAGACACTGAAGAATGAGCATTTATATTTTGAGTGTTTTCTTGCTGGAGTGGCCCCAATGCTCTGTTAGAGGGGTCTGATCACAGAAACTGCCTCTGCTCCATAGATGAGACCAGGGAAACTCTTATTAGCATTGCCTGCTGTCTGACAGGAGGTACTTGGCCACAAACAACCTGCCTGATCTTGTTTTAGATGTAATGATGACATTTTGGTAGTCACTCAATGATCTTGACACCCCTCGGCAGCCAGAAAATCTCAGGGTTCCATTCCACAGAGGAGGAGAGCCAGTGCCAGAGGCTGCACCCTGACCACCCATGCAGGTGCAATGGGCCAAGGAGGGGCTCAGTTGCTGTGCTTGTTTTTAAGGACTGATCACACAGATGAGGAAAAGCCCCACAGAGCCCTGCAGGCCCATTAGCAAATGCTGCTTCCACACAGCAGTGCAGCACTCCACAGGAGCAGAAGCAAGCTGACTGCTCCTGCCCACCTCTGCCTTTGCACCCACACTTGTGTGTACAAGTCAGAGATTTGCCCCCCAGAAGTACCTGTGGACCTGTTGCAGCATCCTAGCCCTGGGATACAGTTAGGATCTTTCCCTTCTGCTTTGAGAGCACAGTCTGACCCTGGCACAGAAGAAGCCTTCAGCCAAGCCTCAGCTCATCACACATGCTAGCACATGCATGGAAACCACTCCACAGCAGCATGAGCACATATTACACTAGTAGAAAAGAAAAAAAAAACCCAACACATAAAGATCAGCCTTGTAACTTTTCACTTGGAAGATGGTTCTTGAATTTCAAGTAGTGCCAGTACATAGAATACTTCATTATCACCTCCAAATTGGAGACAGATAGGGACAGATACAGCCCAGGCAGTGGCAGATTATCAAATTAGGTTTCTATCCCTCACACAAAGGTATTCTGAAGCTGCCTGAAGCCCAGCTGCAGAGTGACACATTGATGTCATTGGTGCTCCCAGACAAAAAGATGTTTTCAGACTGGAAAGCATCACTTAAGATTAGCTAACCTCTAGGTTTATTATCTCAGGTTCAGCTTTGGAGCTGACTTTTTAAATTTGTTTTCAGAGCCATTACCACAATAATCACCTTAAATTTTCCAACTCTAAGTGCTTGCTAAGTGCCAGCAGTGGCACACTGAACCCTGCAGAAATTTGCCTTGAGAAAACAAGAAACAAAAATGTTTCCGCAAACATTTCATGATGATGCAGTCTGCACAAGGAGGTCCCTGCACAAGGTCAAGTTGTCCAAATCCTGATTTTGGTTCAGATCACTTCCCTGTGGCAATGCACCAGAAAGCAGCACAGATGCTGTTGCAGGCAGGGAGAATGGGGCTGGCCTGGCAACACACACCTGGATACTTAAGGGAATTATCTCAGCAACAGCAGCACACCCTAACCCATCTTAGAGGAACAGAAAGAGCTAAAGCATGTGTCCATCATAGTCTTTGAATTTCTTTTAATAATAATAATTTTTAAAATTAAAATTAAAAAAAAGAATGGCAGAATCTTTTACAGCACTTTTTTACAGCACAAATTCAAGATTCAATGGGAAGGGAAAATATCCACATTTTGCTGATAAATTTCAATCCTTATGTTAATTGACACTACCACAACCACATGAATCAGAGTTGAAAAAATGAGAAGAATAACAATTCTTTGATATGAAGTCTGCCACAGCAAATGAGACTCAACTGGCAGCCTTTCTAAGCATGAACTTGTTGCAAGTCATCAGTCAGGCTTCACTACCAATACATATTAAGAATGAGAGAAACATGCACCCCTCAACTTGGCTACCTGCTAAAAACAACTTCTTAAACTCTCTATGAACTACAGATGAAGTTTGTAGTATTTAATTATCTAGGAGCAGAAATCCAATTAAAAAAAGAGATTCCTTAAGGTAATGAATTAGTAGGCTGAGGGAATGCAGTACACCTACAGTATAACTATTCAGCAGAAGAAAAAAAAAAAAAAAAAGCAAGTCAAAACTTAAAAGTTATCTTTGTTCGCTGTCACTTGTTACTTTGAAAAAAAACACAAATTCTGACATGTAATTTTTCAAGGGCTGTTTAATTGCTACCATTTTCTGGCAGTGAGCATATTTGCAGAGTTCCCTGGCATTCCCTGACAACGACTCTGTGGTTTTCAGAAGAGAGTGCTTTTGAGATGAGCACCATTCCTCACCTACTTAGTAAAATGTGCTTCTAAGTTAAAAAAAAAAACAAAAACCAAAAACAAAGTACACAGAGGAGAGACTGCTGCTGCATGTTCAGCTGACAAACTTCTTCCCTTTTTACTTATTCTGAAATGAAAGATGTCATGAGCCCTATATCCAAGTTAATGTCTAATTGCTGGGTATTTTCGGTGAGCTAAAAAACAATCCTACTTTAGGGTAGTCACACTTACTCTCATTAATTTAGAGTTAACATCTGCACAAGGAAAACTCAAGGAACACTGTGTCAATGCTGTTAATGCACTGTGGGAGATCACTGCACTCACTACAAACAATCCACTTAACATAAAAAAAAGAATAATCTGTAAATAAGAAGATTTCAAAGAGTCACTCATTTTTCTTAAGTTTTCTGACTGAGTGCTCCCCTTCCACCTATTCATCTCACCCTGAGCCTGGATTCTCCCTTTCTCTGCACAGATTCCCAAGCTCTGGCCCTGCAAGCACCATGGCAGCAGCTGTACAGCAGCTGAACCACCACCAAAAGGTGACAGACTCTCTGGGTCCCAAGAACCCAGAAAAAGTGTGCATCCAGCCCATAACTATTTAGTATGGGGGTTTTTTTGGTTGGGCTTTTTGAGAGCTTACATGTGTTCAAGCCAAAGACAGGGGAATAAGCCAGAAGTTTCCGCTCACCCTGATGACTGCATTTCATTTTGTAGAAAGGAAAAATACATGAAATACAGAATCCTACTGTTGGGGTGAGTGCAAATTTCTCTTTTCCCTCCCACCCACCACAGTCAACATATATCTGGGCAAAGAAGAGGCAGATAATGGAAAATCATACGAACCTTCCATATACTAGTAAGAGAGGGGCAACCAGAACACAGATATCCTGGGTTACAAATATTATGTGCACCTTGCACAGACCATAGACACCTTGAGGCATAAAGTCAGGCAGAGAACACAGCAAGGAACACCACTTCTAGTGATTTGAAACAGAAGTTTTCATGTGGGAAGTTCTCCAAATGATTAGTTTCACAACTAATGTTATTAATGCTGCATTAAGGTGAAGGATAGCAAGATACATCAAAAATTAAGTTGCACACATTCAGTACAGCACCCAGAACCCAACTCAGCTACCCCAAGCCACGTCCAAAAGAGTGCCAATGATTGCGCAGGGCAAGTAGCAGCAGATTTCTTGAATCTAAAATAGTGTGAAATTAAGTCAAGCCAAAACTAAGACAAGCTACCAGGCAATATCAGCTTCTCTTAGAGGAACCTCCCTTTCTGAGAGGCATCAGTTTTCCAACACTGATAAAAGATAGTATTATTGAAGATGGGCAGAGCCCTCAGGTCACAGCTACCATCCAGTTCTCCTTCACTGGGGTTACTTCTTCCTCCCCAGCCCTAGCAGGCAGCAGCCCTGCTAATCTCCTAGCAGGAAAGGCAGAAACCAAGCACTTTCTCCACCCCAAAGGCAAAAGATGCCTGCTGCAAGGATCACAAAGGCTTTAGCTTTCCAGACCACAAGCTTCTTGGCAGAAGCAAACTCAAGTCAAATACATAACTGAGCACCAAGACAACTCTGCAGCGAGCTGCTCCTCTGGAAGCTGAGACACAGGACAGCTCCCAGGACCAATCTGCAGGTTCTTGTAGCCATCCTGCCACAAGAGTACAGCCAAGTAGCAGCTCTACCGTAGGAGGACATATTAGAAAGAGACTTCATCAGCCCATAGCAACTCATTCACCTCAACTTGATGGTACTTCTGTCCCACAGCATAACCCAGCCCAGAGACCCCTCCACACTTACTTGCAAGCTCCAGGCTAGCTGCTCCCAAGATAAAGGACTGGCTCAGTGTTGTCCTGCACATCCCAAAAACATCTGCAGTTGTCTCTCTTCCCCATTAGCAAGCCAGCCTCCCACACAATCAACTGGCCCCTCCTCCTCCTCCAAAAACCCCACCTGTGTCCACCCAGACTAGCTTCACCTGCCTCCTCTGCCCTTCCTCAGAGGTGGTGGCCAGCAGGAGGGGCTGTGCCACCTTTGTGCCAGCTTTCTGGTCCTAGAGCAGTCCAGTTGCTGCAGGGCCATAAGGCCTTCCATAATGGATCATGAGTTGTCCAGCTTGTACAGCAATCCCTGCATAAATAGTAAAGGGTCCTAGAGCACAAGTATGAACAAACAGGCCAATTTTGTTAGTGAGCTGCTAGATGTTCTGGGCTCCTTTCCAAGTGTCCTATTAGGTTTCTCCAGGCTTTTCCCCACTAAGTGAAAGGGGTTTTTCCAGGTTGCCTCTGTAAACTGCACAGCTCTCCCCATACATAACTTGGGACTTGAATGACACTCCAAGAAGTCACTAAGCAGGATTCAGAGAGCTCAAGTCCTGCAAACCTGACACACTCTCTCTGACTTTCACCTCCATCAAGGGTAAGGACCAGAAAAACCTGCAGCCCATGTGCATGAAAAGCAAGAAGTAGAGTTGCTGTGTCATTAAAGTGCTATAGAAATTAAGGCTAGTACAGGTGTTTGGGTTTTTTTCACAGGCATTCATTAGCCTTCTTCTCACTGATGAGGAGGAGGTAAAATGCAGAGACGAAGGCAGAAAAGCTAGTTGGAGCTAGGACTTGGGGATGGTCACCTCTAAAATGAAAGCAAGGAGTGAGAAAGAGTGCCCTTGAGGTCATGGAATAAACACAATCATTTGTCTTCCAGAATTTTGGGATTTGAAATCCTGAGCAAGCAGCAAACTTTTGTTCCTCAGCTCAAGCCTGGTATGGCACATTTAGCAAACACATGCTGGGAAGGAAGTGGGGTGTTTAATGAGGAGGGGGAAAGAAGTTGCTTGAGCAAGGTCAAGACATGTGAGAGATCTCACATGACAAACTTTAGGATGTTCACCTTCCAGAACAGCTTCACTACAAAGGTTGAAAGAAAGGATAATGAAGTAGAGGGATGGAAATGGAAGTTGGTATCACCTGTGGGTTTGTTGATATCTGGTCTCAATTGAAGCATTAAGATGTCACAGCTCCTCCCCAATGCTCTGAACCTTCTATGGCACTGACAGGGTCAAGGACAACCAGCATCAAGAAACAGTAACCTACTTTTTTAGTGCAGCAGGACTGGGAGAAGAGAGGGAAAGGCAAGAAAAAAGCTGCAAGCTGCTTGCCCCAGGAGGTACTGACAACCCTCTACAGGAGAATGTTCTCTGCTCCAGTCACATACCAGAGACAGGGCTCAGAGACATATCAGGAGTACAGGGCTAAAAGTATATTGAGATTATTGTAACCATAACATCCATAAAAAGGAGAAAAAAAAAAGCTTTGACTGGCTTGGAATCTGAATTGCAGTGAGCTGTACAGGGGATACACAATATATGTTAAGCCCCAGAATACTGCTACGAACTCCACACTGACTCAAGGCTGCAAACAGCCAATATCCACCTCTGAGAAACTGCTGCTGGGAATGGGCTTCAGCACTTGCCCTTCTCCAGCTGGCAGTGTAGATATTTGTGTAGATATTTGTGACATGATAAACAGAATAAACACGATAAACAAAAGACACGACTTAGGCTAATTCTGTCTGTGTATGGACACTTGGCTGTGGTTCCCAGGGATAAAACTAGCAGCACCAACTTGGGAGAACAAGGGGTGCAGATGAATACAAAGGTCAGAAGGATAAATTCTGTGTGGAAAAGCACCGGTGGCTCCCAGAGACCCCTGAGAAGCCCAATGGCTTCTGTTTACCAAAGCAACTGTTCTGCCCTGTCATATAACATTGGGCTTAAAAGCTGACAGTGTCCAGACTTTTGATACCACAGTGGTATGTGCAGTGGGAGAACCTGGGTTTGTGTTTATTCTTATCTTCTCAAGGAATTTTTGAAACTGACAGAAATAAAAGCATTTGTAACGTGTTATTAGACACTATGGGAAATATTAGAACTGCACCACACACTCCTCAGACTGGGTCCCTCATTTTCTTTATCTCGGTTTCCAAAGGCACGGCAACCCAGGAGCAGCTGAATCCAGACTCTCTGAAGAGGAAATTATTTTCTCCAAAAATCTAAGCCCTTTGAATGGGTCTGTGTGTGACCAACCCCCACTTGGCTCCAACCTCCTTTCAGGTAGTTGTAGAGAGTGATGAGGTCTCCTCTGAGCCTCCTCTTCTCCAGGCTGAACAGCCCCAGCTCCCTCAGCCTCTCTTCATAGGATCTGTGCTCGAGTCCCTTCACCATCCTGGTTGCCCTCCTTTGGACCTGCTCCAGGACCTCGATATCCTTCCTAAACTGAGGGGCCCAGAACTGGACACAGTACTCAAGGTGTGGCCTCACCAGGGCTGAGCACAGGGGCAGAATCACTTCCTTGGACCTGCTGGCCATGCTGTTCCTGATACAGGCCAGGATGCCATTGGCCTTCTTGGCTACCTAGGCACACTGTTGGCTCATCTTCAGCTTCCTGTCAATCCAGACTCCCAGGTCCCTCTCTGTCTGGCTGTTCTCCAACCCCTCTGTGCCCAGCCTGTAGCGCTGCTTGGGGTTGTTGTGGCCAAAGTGCAGGACCTGGCACTTGGCCGTGTTGAACCTCATCCTGTTGGAATCAGCCCAATGCTCCAGTCTGTCCAAGTCCCTCTGTAGAACCCTCCTGCCTTCCAGCTGATCCACACTCCCCCCAAGCTTAGTGTCATCTGCAAACTTGCGGATGATGGACTCAATCCCCTCATCTAAATCATCAATTAAGATATTAAACAGAACTGGGCCCAACACTGATCCCTGGGGGACACCACTGGTGACTGGCCGCCAACTGGATGCAGCACAGCTGGAAGCTGCTGTGCAACAGGAACCATTTGTGAAACCACTCCATGGAGGTCAACTTACCAGAGATTCAGCATGTCAGATGTACATTGGTTTCACCCTCCTCACCACCCACCACAAAGTGAACATTAAGCATTGAGTTTAAGAATCTTTACTCTTTTTTTTTCCAACTTAAATTATGCTTCCAAAATACAAGTAAAAAAAAAAAACCTCACAATGAAGTAGGTTGCTAGTTTCTACAAAATAGTCTAAATAATAATGCACTCACATCATTTACACAGTTTACGTCCACAATAAAATAGGAGTGCTTAGATCAATATTTACATATTGACAGAGGATGCAGTTGTGCAGCCACCTGGTGCTGGTGCTGTCGCCTGCTGGGGTACCTCCAGGAGACCACAGCCTGCAGTTGCACACAAATCCTTCCTTCTGCAGGGAGAAAGCCCTGCCAAAGTCTTTCTAGGTGCAGGGACCTGCCCATAGGGTGCCAAAGAGACCAAAATGGTGGCAAATATTTGCTTTTTCCTCTTAAAGCTGCCACTGTAGCATGTGATGACACATCAACGAGTT
This sequence comes from Calypte anna, assembly GCF_003957555.1. Taxonomy (NCBI): domain Eukaryota; kingdom Metazoa; phylum Chordata; class Aves; order Apodiformes; family Trochilidae; genus Calypte; species Calypte anna. The sequence continues at coordinate 36,782,087 of NC_044246.1, forward strand.
AAGGAATTCCCTGATAAAGAATTTTGCTTCACTATATTAGGCACTTCACTATGAAAGTTATTTCTTATGGCTTATGCAAAACAATTCTCTTTCCTCAGGATATGTACTTGCCAGAGTTAGTGGGAAAAAGAGGCATGTCCAAGGGCACACTTCAAGCCAATGTTTTGGGTTAGTCTGCATTAGAAATTTAGATAATATTACTTAATATCTGTCCTGAAGGAAGTATTCTATCAAGAGCTGATCTTTCCAGCAAGTCAAACAGTCTATTTTAAAGCTTATTATATCTGCACTTTTCCCCAAGATTATTGGTAACTAGAGTTTTCCTTCTTACAATAAGTTAACTACTTACATCCCTGCTCTTCAATTTGTCATTGGGTGACATATCCCATGTATGATTGTCTTAATAGAGTTCACTGTAGGTTGAGGGATTATTTACATATCTTAACATGTAGAAAATAAAATTGTAACTTACCAAAAAAATAAATATAGATTAACAGACTACCATATGAAGTAAAATAAATTAGACTCATTCTCCAGATGTTGAATTCCCTCCCTTAAGGCTTGAGCCAGAGACCATAACAGAAAAAAAGCAGTGATGTTTTTTTGATGGCTTGAAAAGGTTTTACATAGGGCTCCTTATCAGACAATTGCTGTTTGAAACGAGATGTTCAGCTAAGCTGACAGGTATCTGAATTCTCTATGATCAAACAGCAAAACTTACCTCTAAAGGGAGTCTTTTTGGCAAAGAAATTTAGATCAAACATTAATACTGCATTTATTAGGAAGAATATAGTTCTTGCAGATTGTCTTGACATTAATTCAGCAGCAAGGAAATAAGCCTACAGTTAAGAACACAACGTATTTGCGAGGCAAATACGTGCTAGTGCACATGATTTTGCAAAACTTCACTCCTCAGCTACAATTGTGCATATTCCAGAATGCTTCTAACTAGATGGTTAATAAAAGTCTTCTCATGACTACAGCTAGGTCTGCCATTAAAAAAATTAACTGAAAAACTGGAATAACTTACTCAAGAACGATGCCAAACTTCAGGTCCAAATAGATCAGAACACTGAGAAATCTGGAATCTAGGTAAAAATCTTAAAACTTAGATCTATTAAACTTGGGAGAAAAAGAAAGGAAAAAAAAAACCCAAAAAATTTAGAAGCAGTGAATCTGCTCTCAGAATTGCACGCTCACCAGGTTTGTAAACTCTACATGAAGTCAATGACGCACTGTTCACTAAAAGAGGTACAATGTAGATGCTCTATGCAAAGCAGTGCAGATTCTTTGACTGTAATTCACTTCATTCCTCCTTCTTCTCTTCCTTTAGGATTAAGGAAAAGGTCTGTCTTACAGGAAAAGGTCTGGGTTTACATGGAAGGGGGGGTGACTGGCGTCCACGTGGATGCTAGCCTGGCATGTGCAGAGGCATCGTACTGGCTGTCGGGCAGGTCCGTGGGTGCCCCCCCATCATACAGGGGAGAGGCAGAGGAGGTGGCAGTGACGGGGTGTGGAAGGGCAGAGTAGTGTGCTGGAGAACCACGTAAAAACTGGGAGCTGAGGCCGTTGGACATCCCACTCGACTGAGACACCGGTGTGATGGTGCTGTTACTCACAGACCATAAGTTGGGATACTGACTGAAAGAGGCAAAGTGATAAACGGTTATTAGTGATAAAAGTTAAAGTGATAAAAGGTTGTAGTGCCTCTAGGGCCTGCTGGCGGTTGCTAAGGTCACAACACAGCTCCTGATCTGGCTTCATTTGCTGGAAACAGGGAATTTCTTTAGGAGGCTCTCAGCAACTGCAAGGTAGGAAGAGCGCCCAGGCAGAAGGTCATGTTCATGGAACCCCACCAATAAATTTAACATCCTTGCTTTCCCAGGAGCAGTCCAGCACTGGGTATGCTTGCATATTTTAAGCCAAGCTGAGGAATGAACAAGCTGGCCTGAAAAATGCAGAGGTCTGAGAGCTGATTGCTGAGCTGTGACCCTTTCCTAAGAGAAAAGACTCATGATGAATGTGGCTGGACGCAGGAGCTGCTGGACATAGACAGGTTCAAATCCATTGCCATGAGTCTGTCAAAACCCAAAACCCCCTTGAGTGCCTCTGTAGACAGAGGGGAGAGATGCCTCCAGACAGCAGTTCAGCTGTCTTCTAGAATCCTGATCATCACCTTGTGTTAGAAAGGGGAGAGATAAATCAATGACAGATTGCACTGACACTACAAAATTCTTAAAAGGAAAAAAAGCCTTGTCAGTATACAACAGCCTCCACTCTCTCCTCTGTGTGTCCATATATCAGCCCATGTATGTCTAAATACACATATGTATTAAAAGAAGCAACTTTAAGAGAAACACTATCAGAAAGGTTCAGTCCTGCTGTGTAATACTACACAGCACTTTATACCTTTCAATCCCAAGCAATTTAGCAGAAAATATAAATATTCCTCTTTACAAACAGGGGCTTAGAGAATAGGGATGGACGTTCCTTGAGGTCCCACAGTTCCAGTGTTACTGGTTTTATCTACTAGATACAGATCAGCCCTTGTAACAAGGGTTTGTGGAACTGGATGGGAAAGTGGCAACTGGCAAAATTAAACAGATCAAAAATAAACTTTAGACATCATTTTGTTTAAAATGACAAAAAAGTTGGAGTTGCAGTGAAAAAAAGCATCCTCAAATTCAATGGATGTTGGTCAAAGTGATTTGCAATCCTTCATCTATCAAATTCTGCTGTCACAAGTATCTACATTTCCAAAACCAAAACATAAAAAGGTAGTTTTTATCTGTTTCTTCAACCTTTTCCTTGTAAATAGTTCTCCCAAGTGCCCCCTGCCCCAGGTGGCCAATGAATCACACATCACCATAAGGATCTGCAATTTGCTTGTTACTCTTTACCTCCTTATTTGGCCTTCTCTTCCTAGACAGTATCAAGACAGCGATTTGAAGGCTGCTGAGGGATGGACTCCTACCTGGAGCTGGTAGCTGTGCCAGTGCTGTGACTCATGGGCAGCATTGTCGTGTGTGTGGGAACTCCTAGAGAAGACCAGTTTTCATGGGACTGCAGCATGGAAAGGCAGGCAGAGGAGTTATCGGCATAGGCTGCTGAGAAAAGGAGCAAGAGTTTAAAATGCACTCAAATCAGAGCAAATAACAATCCCAGAATCTTGTGTTCATATGCAACGTATAGCTTTAAGCCACCCTCCTTGCAAAAAAACAAACCCTAGACACACAGTAAAATGAAGTCAGCTACCAGCTGTGCCGACTTCACACTTGCGCTGGCATGCCCCTGCTGGTGTGTTGTTTTGTTCCACTTACAATTGCAAAATCCTATTCCTATGAGGGCTCCACAGCCAAAAAGCTGTCTTCAAACCACATGATAACTCAGCCCGTTCCTTATTCAGTCAGTGGGAAGAGGCAGGCTCCTTACTTACACAAGCTCAGCCCCTCCTCCCGGGCATCTTCTTTATCTCCATCACTACACTGGCAGTAACAGTCTGGCAGCCCTGGATAACAAGTGTATCACTGGATCGTGCATCCCAGTTTTGAGCTGAGCATGCCACCATGGGCTCTCAAGTCTGCCTTAGGCACCAGCAGGAATGATTGGACTGGGGCTTTAACTACTTAGCTTGTGACAAATACTGTCTGGCCAACATGGGAGAGACACTAAGAAGCTATAAAGGAATCCTATGCAGCCATCCATAGCAAAGAAAGAAGCGGCTGTGGCAGCTGGATACAGGAAAGAGAGGATTCCTTCTTAAGGATCAGGGGAAAAGAAGGAACACCAGATGTGTTTTGTTCTTCTATTATGTTTTGGGTCCCAGAATTTGCATAGAATTCCCAAGATGCAAGAAAAGTCCACAGAAAGATAGCTGTCCACTTGAAAACGAACTACAAAGCTACATACAAATTGGTCGGGCTGCATCTAGAAGCTTGTGTATTATTTCATAACTTAAAATATTAGTGTTCTTTTTTTAAAAAATGGGAAACTTCAATATCCATATAGGCTGAAAGGCAAAAATTGCCATCACACCTTTGCCAAAAGAAAGAAAGAATATAAATATTGGACAAAAAACCAAACCAAACCAAAATAAAATCCAAACCCAAAAAACCACTCCATTAAAAATGTCTTTGCCTCCTCTCCTAAGGCTCACTATACCTTTAGCTCTTTGGCTCTTTCAGAGCACAAGTTTTAAATAGCTCTGCAGTTTATTCAGCTCCATATTATTTCTGTGTATCCAGTTCTGACACATTGAGAGCAACTTTAACGCACTGACATTAAGCAATAGGACACTGACAGAAACAGGCCCTCAATTATTATTCTGTTTGTAACAAGCAACACTAACAAGAAGTCAGGTACTGTTTCATTTCATTGTATTACCTTTAGTTAATGATTAAACCCCTCATTTTCAAACTTTAAAAAAAATAAATTTAAGCTCACTGGTTATGAGAATTTGAGAGCACAAGACAAAGCCAGGACAATGGAATCTAACCAATGAGCATGAGACAGTTCTACACACCCTCAGTTCTTCCATCATAAAGATGGGAGACACACACTCATCACCCCTATTTCTTTGCAATGCTGGCCCCAAGCCTTCTGCACAAACTGAGCTAGGTGGTGACCTCAGTTTCTGTTGCATCCCTTGAGAAGCCCACCACTCAAAGCTCACAGCCCTCGGCTCATTTCCCATCTTTTTACAGAGATGCAACATGAGACTTACTTGGTGAGTTGTTTCTATGGGTGTAGGGGTTGGGGTAGGGGGCAGGACGGTGGTTCCTCAGCGATGAGTACCTTTCACAGCTGTGAGCAGGGGAGAGTGACAGGGGGGCTCCAAACTGAGTGTGAGGATTTGCAGGTGGGCACAGAGTCCCAGTCCCAGGAATAAGCCAGCTGCCTACTGTAGGGAGGCAAGAGGTGTTTAAGATGGGGACGTAATGCAGACAGGGAAAGAATCACAGCAATGAGATAAATAACCAGTCATTGAGGACATGCACACACTGGAGAGGAAAGTGTTTCAACATGGTTGAAAAATATGGCTCTGCAACTGTCTTAAACAAAAGAAGGAAAGTCAGAGAGAATCCCATGTCAAGCTAACATTATTTCTTAAATTACTATTTGATTACATTCTCAGGAAAAAAAAACTGAAATGGTTACATATGTAGTATGTGCTCAGCAACTGTTAGTGTAATCTTCAGTTTTAAATTGCTGTTTGTGTGTTGCAAGATATAGCTAAGCTCCAAGGTTTCTCAGACTGCTAAGAGCACTTGAAAATTGAGTATTTTCACAGAAATAATTCCTACTGCAACTCAGCTTCCCCTCTGTACATACTGCAGATGTTTTTTGGCAATCATGTTTAAACAGAAATCACAAAAACGCTTTTACTTTTTATTCATTCAGAAAAACTTCTTAAGCAAATGCCCCTAATTAGCACCTAAGTACCATTTCAATAATTTTCTGCTGTATTGTGAAATAAAATTTTGTCTCCATATCCATATGAATACTGCTGTCCCTGTATACAAAGATGGCTACCTTCTGTGACATGAAGGTAACTGCAAGATTCTATTAAAGTATTTTGAATGCAATACTGAAGTCTTAACTACACACACACACAGATCATGTTTATAAAATCAGAAACTTGCATGACCACAGTCATAATGATTGGTAATATTATTCTCACTGTGAACTAATAAGCCAGCTAGCAAACGCTGTTCTCAAAGTTTTCCTTAATTTAAAATATAAAATGGAAGAAATCAAAATTATGGTCAGGATGCAAAAGAAAAGAAAACATACACTGAGAATACCCAGACTGCTGGTTGTCTCCCACTTCTTCCATCATGTCTTTGTGATCACTTCTGTTAAAGAAACCGTGTTGTGTTAGTTATGAATATGCTTTCTGCAAACTAACTAGAAAATCCATGCTCAAGAATTGAGTTAAAAGCTCTCACCTTTCTTTTGCATCAAGAAACGCCTTTGCAAATGGATTGTATTTAATTTTTAAAGCTGTTATCTAAAAACAACAACAAATACCTTTATTTGCAAGTATCACTGTTCATTAACATATAGATATTAGGATCTGAATTAGGACTACCCACTGAAGTTAGTGAAAACACAGGGTTTTTTGGAAGAAATAAGATCAGGCCCATAATACCAACTCATGAACATCACCTAAGCAGCCTCCGAAGTCTGAAGTAGTAGCAGAGGCTAGGAATTAGTTCCTCTGACAGATTCTAAGAGGCTGAATTGCCAGGGTTTACTGATCAGCTAAGAAAGCAGCTGAGAAAGATAGTGTCCTAAAGAGTCATAAAAAGTTTCCACATCGCGACCCAGAAAAGACTGGGCATCAAAAAAAAATCTTCAAGAGACTGGTAATTTATAGATTCATTAAACACAGAGATGCATTTTGGCTAACACAGAAAGGCTTGTTTCAAAAATGTTACTTCACACGCCAGGTGAAAATGTGTTATCATACTTGTTTGCCCCATAGAATCTTTTAAGAATTACTCTACTGCAACGAATTTGTAGTACAAATTGAGACAGCATCAGAACTTTGTGCTATTACACCCTCACAGGCTTTATATGCATCACTTTTATTTTTTATATTGAGCTTCAAACAAAGCAGAGAACATGAAATGAGGTAGGTGTTTTGCTCTGTAACATGCACTTCACCACTTGAAACCTCCTGGTACTTGCATCCTTTCTTCCCTGCTATGCATACCTCCTCGTTCTGGTAGGCCGTCACGGCTATAAACTGTGTCTCTGGGAAGGAATGGCTAGTGATCATCCTCTGTGGGCCACCCACTCGCACTATATGAATCCTTGGCTCATACTTGTGCAGAGAGTTCAGCATGATCTGGAAGCAAAGGGATAGAGCAGGTAAGCAGTGACAGAGTGGCAGCATCGGCAGGCACAGGAAGTTTGGTTTAAGAGTATCCCATCTTTCCAACAGAGGAGAAAGACACAATAAACCCTAAAGCCGTAAGAATAGGAAAGGAACGCTGCAAGCACACACCACAAATTTTTGCCTCGTTATTCTCACCCCTGTTACCCGACAGAGCAGCTCGCACAGGGACAAAGACGTTGACGGTAAAATAGCCAGAAAGTTGCATCTACTACACCGCTGGCATTACCAGATACAGAGACCAAAAAGACGTTTAGAAAAAGAAAACCAAAACATCGAGGCACCCATCCTCGGTGGAAAGTCCAGCGCTGCTGAGAACGCAGTTCTAGGGGGAAAGAAGCGCGACCCAGCCCAGCATGTCTGACAACAGCAGCATAAAAAACAGCATTAAGGACGAGAGGTGACCCAGCAGGAGCCCCTCGCTCCGCATGGAACTGAACGGGTGGGTCAGGCCCTGCTCGGCTGAGCAGTGCGAGGGCAGCGCGGTGCCGGGGCAGGCCCCGGTGCTTACCTGCCCGCCGCCGTTGAGCTTGTTGGTGAGTTTGACTTTGCTGAAGGAGACGGGCGCCTTCATCCAGTGGGCGCCGAAGTTTGGCGAGTCGGGGTGGATGTAGACGCAGCTGGGCGCCTGCGGCTCGGGCTTCCCGCCCGGCACCCACTCCCCGTTCACGTACTTCCAGCGGTGCCCGTCGGCAGCCACGAAGTCCAGCAAGAAGGAGTACATGGCGTTGGGGTCCAGCCCCGACACGCTCACCTTCAGCACCGGGAACATCCTCCTGCGCGGAGACACGGAGGCGCGAGGCACGGCGGGAGGCAGCCCCAGCCCCCCCATCCTCCTCACCCCGAACACAGCCGGGCGGCCGCCCCTGCCGCCGGGACAACCCCCTTCCCTCCCCAACCCCCCCCCCCCACACACACACACACGCACGCACACACACACCCCACGGGTGTTGTGCATGGGTCGGGGGCGGCGGCACCCTACCTGCCGTTTTTGGTGACGATCATCTCGTTGGTGAGCTCCTTGAAGCGCAGCCACAGGTCGTTGTCCTCCAGCGTGACCCGCAGCTCCCGCTCCGTGGGGTCACCCTTCTCGCTGCCCGCCTGCAGCTCGCTCTCCACGGCGCTCAGCAGGTGATCCACCCGGTACTGCAGGGGCTTGCCCGCCCCCTCCGAGCCGGGGGAGCTCATCCTGGCCCCCCCACGCACTCACCCACCCACCAGCCCGGCCGGCCGGCGGGGCCGGCGCCCTGGCAGAGCCCCGAGCGGCGGCGGGGCCCGGGTTGACTCCACTTGACCTCCGCGGCCCCAGCGAAGCGGGAGCGGGCAAGGGGGCCGGTGTTATACCCCGTCATAAACACCCCCCCGGTGACATCACAATGCCGGCGGGGGGGTGGCGCTGATTGGCGGATGGCCGCTTTGATCTGGCCGGCCGGCTTTTCCCATTGGTTGCCCGCGGCCATATCACAACGGTGCCCGGGGAAGCCTGTGATGTTAATTGCAGCCCGCGGGATTAAACGCGGCTATTTTATGCAAATCTGCCCCCAAATGTTTGCACCTCTATCAAAGCCGCCGGGCCGGGGCTCCGGCAGCCGCGGAGGAAATGGCCCATCTCGGCAACAGCCTCATAACTTGCGTGAGGAACCCTCCCGCCTCCCCGCAGCACTCAGCGACGGGGGACACCGACGCCCGCCCCAGCAAGCCCGAGGAGTCTGGTTTTAGGCAACAGGTCCCGGAAAGGAGACACACACACCCCCCCCCCCCCGCAGTGGGATTCATAATTAGGAAAAAAAAAAAAAAAAAAAGAAAAAAAAAAGGGGGGGGGAAGACCCCCTCTCTCCGCACCCTCTCCGCAACTCCTCACTCTCTCTGGTCGCAAATTGCGGCTCTTCACCCCAACAGCGAAGGGTGCAGGTAGCAACACCAATCCTGGCTGGAAAATGTAACCAAAAAGTTGAAACCGCCCTGCAGAGCAGCTGCCCAGAAACTTTTTAGGGCCACCTCCCCGCTACCGTCTCTCCACAGTTTTTAGTCATCGCAAGACCCCATCCATGAGAAAAGGCACAGTTTGCCCCCCATCGCCAGCACAGGCAGTGCCGAGATGTTCGGCCGAGGTGGTTTCGAGCCATCCCACCTAAATAAAATATATATTTTTTAAAAAAAATAAATAACCAAAAAACTGATCGATGGATGCGAGCAGTCCCACTTAAACAAAAACGTACTTCTAAAAACCAGATCGGTACTTAAAGGCTTCGTTTCGCCTAACAAGGAGAAACCCCGGTGAGTTTCTCTAGGCAACAGTGGAGCGTGAACCTCACGGGCGAAACTTTGCAAGGGGCTGAATTTCTTTTTAAAGGTGTTTGGCTCAAAAGCGAAAGATGGGGCGAGGGAGAGACGAAGGCTGTTTTGAAACCCGCCCGCCCGCCGGTGTTTTAATAGTTTGCATTCTCCGGAGCTGCAGCGGTCTGTGGTGTGAGTGAAACAGTTTATTACCTTTCCGTGAGAATCCCTGGATAGAGGGAGAGGGGGGAGAGAGGTGACAATGAGCAGGAAATAGTTCAATGGGATCTCTTTAAACAATAACAAGTTCTTTAAACGGGAGCAAAGGAGAGGGAAAAACAAGTGGAGCGGTGTAAAAAATGAGTTTCGGGGGGGGGGTGTTGTTGTTTTTTGTTTTGTTTTTTTTTTAATAGGCATCTTCTCTCTCTCCAAATCCTGCGCATCAGCGCTGTCGGGATTTTAAAGATTTTTAGGAAGTCCGGGGGTACATGGGCAAGCTGTCTGGCAGAAGAAGGAGCTGGAAGCCAGGACTTCCAGGGGAAGGTACTCTGAAAGGACCACTTCTGCAGGATGCAGACGGCAGTTCAGTCCGGGCAGAGTCTCCTTCTGAGGGCAGGCACCTCCCTGCCTGCACCCCTCTTCCTTTCCATTCTCCTCACGCCGCGGAGCAGCAGCCCAAGAGTGCCTGCATCTAACCTCACATAAAGTTTCTTTTTGGTTTAGAACTACGTCTGACAGCTGAACTTTCATTATACAGCATCATGGGACTCATATATCCCCAATTTACTCAACTCTGCTGATCTTTTTTTCCCCTTCAAACTGGCTTGTTAAATTCCGCATGCCAGCTCTCTCCAACCACTGTCCAGAAATACGCGACAAATTGGTACCTCTTCAGATTAATTCCTACCTTAAAGTTTCGTAAAGTATTTTCTACCTGAACATCTAGCGTCCGCTTTTTGCCCTCTTTGGAAGGGGAAAGCAGCATCTGCAAAGCAATTGATGGGGGAAGATTCCTAAAGTGATAAGTAGTCACTGAGTTAGTCTTTTTACTATCGTTTAGTTATTTAATTTACGGTGTTCCACTCAAGTCTAACAACACGTCGTGGCAAAAGCCGGGGGTGCATGCAAACCCCGAGAGACCACGGCACGATGTCCGTCGGCTGGGCTGGTAGCAACACCTTACTCGGGGTTTGTATTTTGTCAAGTTACATTTCGAAGATCTTAAATCCCGAAAAAGCCGAGCACCAGAAGTCAGTCCCAGCGAAGGGCTGGCATGGACAGTCACTCACCCGGCGCAGGTGAAGGGGAGAGTGGTGGTGGTGAGTCCCGTGTAGGGTAAACTCTTCACAGATCTTCCTCAACTCTACTTCACCTGACAATTAACGTGTTTGAGAGTCGAAAGCAGCAGAACCAGACGGAATTAAAAGCGACGGGGTCGTATGAGTGGGAAATGAACGGTTCCAAAAATTAATTCATAAATAAATAGAGCTGACAAATATGAGCAGCGAGGTGATCCGAGCCTTAAAATCACTATTGTGATTTATTTTTCGGATGGATGCTTCAAGGAAGGGCTAATTCCTAATATATATATATATATATAATATATATATATATATATACACACACAATATACATGCGCACACAAGGAAGGGGAAGGAACCTTAATCCCTTCTGCAGCAGATATCTGTGTGGTTACCACATTTTGCACTGATAGCTACCTTTAGGAAAAGGGGGTAGAGCTGAATTTAATTGTTGTATTCACGTCTTACTCAACACTTAGCAAAAGCCCGAGCCCCCCACTCCAGACAAATAATGTAGGCGCTCAAATTTGGTTGATATTCCAAACGAAGCCTACACAGCTTTAAATTTATAAATTACCATGAAAAAAAGTTTCCAGAAGTTATACATAGTCTTTGGGAGAGGAGAAAGAAACAAAACAAAACAAAAAACTAACCAACGAAAAAAGAAAACCCACCCACAAACCAAACCCTAAAGTTTTCCTCGGCTTGCATTCCTGTGGTCTTTATTTTATTTCCTTCTCCCTCTTTCTGATCTTAATTGCACCTTGGTTCTCAGGAGAAAGGACTCCCCACTTTCATAGCCTTTTCACCAAGAGCTGCAGTGCATGACGGTTTACAGCCAAAAAACTTCCTCCAGCCGAACAGCTATAAAGCTTCCCGATTTATAGCAATACTTTCCTTCTCGCATGGGGCGAGTACTAGCTTCCAGCCACTACTTCGGGTTCATAAGACGTGTCCATCATTCCCAACCATATTCCCCCAGGAGAAAGCAAATCCTGAGCACCTCAGGGTGGGAACGAGCCCACTCCCGCACCTCTCGAGCACCGCCTGAAGAACTTGAATTTCCTGGGGATGCCATGAAAAAATGAGAGAGTGGTGAGGTATGGGGGGTATTTGTTGAATTATATTTCAACTTGCAGTTCGAGAGCAGGAGGTATACACGCAATTAACACCTCTCTACCTCCCTTCGTGCTAGAGCGGCGTCCCTGCAGCCCCCCTCCTGCCGCCCCGCGGAGCAGCACCCAGCAGGGCCGGCACTCTCCAATTCGGGGGATGAAATCCACCTTTCAATAGCCAAAATGTCCCAACCCTGAAGAAGAAACACCCATTTTCCCTTGGATTTTTTTTTTTCCTTCCTCCGCCTCCCCCCCCTCCTTATTTTCTTTTTCTTCGTTCCATGAAAAAACGAATACATTCAATGAGATATATATGTAAAAGAATATATGTATGTACCTGTCAGCTGCTTTTTTTCTGGAGGCTAGAGAGCAAGGTCCTACTGATAATTACTGCTGAGGCATTGATTGAGGAGGTAAATGCCATTTTCATCAAAAGCTTCTGGATTTCATCTAAATCTGGCACATCGCTTTCCTTATATACACGGCTTAAGCAAGAAGCAGCCTAAAGATCATTCCGGGAGAGCTCTTGATAACAACTCAAGTTTTGCTTTCTCCCTTTAGCGTTTGGGAGGGCAAGGCAAAGGCAGAGTGCTACCCCGCATTTTTTTGGAGGTGGCAAAACTCCCGTTGACTTAGTCAGATCTTCACTTGAGTACTGCTAAGTACCCTCTCCATCTCGAATGCTCAGATCCTGAGGTTTCCCTCATGAAAGTCAATGATCAAACTTCCAGTGGCTTCAGCGCCTACTGCACTAGACATCACCAACTGGGGAAAAACAACAAAACAAACTTAAGCTCCCATGAAAGCCCTTAAAGTAGAATCTGTCTCAAAAATGAAATCAGCAAACTCGAGAGCATAGTACTTTGGATTCAGACTCGAAATATTGAGCTAGAATGTTGCTTTCAATGTCATGATGATATCATGATGATATCACAGCTTTTTAAACAAAGTTATCCTGAACGAGCTAGTGGGAATACGTAGGTGACACAAATAAGAACCATCCACTACTCTTAACAGGCCGTTTCTTTAAAACCTGCATAGGGACAGGCGCAATGGGTCACTGAAGCTGCAAAGACAAGTAATAGAATAATATCCTCTAAAGGATAATCTCAACAAAAAATCAACCAAATGAAAATCAAAACAACAAAACACACACACACCTCCCCAGAAGATGAATTTTGCTTCAAAGAAGAACCATGGGAGTTTGATGCCAGAAAGTACTTGCCTCATCATAAACATCCTAGCAGGAGTCCTGTTGAGAGACTTGACCATAAACACCTTTTCTTGTACTTCAACCCACACAGTTCCCAAAGGGCACCAAAATAAACACGACTTTTCTTGTTGAGATATGTCAGGATAAGTTAAAAAGTTAATGTTAAATTGCCAGATAGAGAAGTCCTCAGACTTTCTGACATTATCATTAAGAAATACACCAACATATTTTTACTGGGAATATTAATCTTCACCCTAAGCATTATCTCTCTTTATGAAAGTTTGCAGTGCTAAGAACCAAACAGGCCATATTCCTTTTGCAGTTCTTTTAATATCAAAAGATTTAAGGCAGCTGGGAATCCACAGCTCCTCCTTTCCCTCTCCTTTGAACATTTCATGGAAATTACTGCAAGGCTTAACACAAACTGGGTGCTTCACAGCTACATAATATTAACACTTCTAGAAAAAAATATTCCAGTCCTAATTAGTAATTGCAGAATTTTTACAAACAAACAAACAAACTTTTTATTGTGTTTTTTTCTTTTTTCAGTTCCCTCTCTTAACACTTTTCTTCCTCCTCCTTACTGCTCTACATGAAAGGTTAATATACAGTGTTAATGAGTACTCTTTTAAATAATAGGATAGTATTTTGAGTATTCACCTGGAAACATGTGTCTAAATTTAGCTTCTGTCATGTTCTGGCATTAGTAATTGCTTTGATTGTGGCCTCAAAGCCTACAGCCTCTTCCAAGCCTTTTACTGCCAAGATTATTTCCTGATTTCTTGCTCTAGGTAACTCCCTCATCCGTATGAAATAAAAGCACTTGGACTGCTTCAGCAATGAGGGTTTACTGAAAGCAAATTCTCTGCCTCTCATCAGCATCTATCACCTGACAGAAAATTGCTTTCTACTTTACCTCATTTGAGTTAATCTCCACTGACTGATATTAACAGTTGTACATAGCTCTGATGCTGTCATCATATCTTGATGTAGGTGGCTCGGGGGAAAAGATTAGAAGTTAAATCAAACTGGATATTATTTGAAGTCCCAGGCAACATACCTTTACAACAGCTGAGCCACTTTTGAGCTCCCTCCACTGTGTCCTGTTACACTGCTCTTGAACCTCATTAACTTCTCTGTTCCAAGCTGTTCATGACCTACTCCTACTGCTCACCGAACCCTTCACCTTACCCACACTTGCTTCACCAGTGACTTCTCCATACTTGATATAAGTATTTCAGAAAGTGAAAAACTTCCAAACAGATTATGTCATCACTGTATTTTCCTGTAAATCTTTCTTCCATTATGTACACAGCATTTATGTTGTGCACCATCCTGCACAGGTCAGCTCAGAAATAAAGAAATGGTAGAAGGACCACACAGAGTGGAAGAACAGGACTGTGATGCCAACATTTTTAATACTGGACAAGAAATAAATAAGCAAGGCAACATTCACTAGAAAGTGGCAATTGCAGAGAAAGGAGAAACTACTGACTCAACAGGTCCTTAAAGAGGCTCCTGTTGGGTTTTCTGAAAGAGAAAATGGGTGAACTAATGTCAGCTTTGTTCTGTCATACAAGGCTCAGACGTGAACAGCAGCTTCTGGGATGTACAAACATGCTTGTGGTCTCTGTTTCTTGACAAGGACTGCAAAATATTTTAAAGACTTCAGCCCTTCTGAGGTACCCCTCAAGCTCTGACTAGCACAAATGTTTCCTGTGTTTTCCTATTTTGAATTCAGTAAAAGGTAACTGTATCTTGGACACTTTTTTTCTGTCTTACACCACCTAACGAGTTTAGCTGTGGGAAGGTGGCTGATACTGTGTGCAGCAGAAGAGACTGTAGGACAGGAGAGCTGGTTCCGAGCACCACTGACTCACTGTCTCACTTCAGACAAGTCTTCAGGATCTCCCTGTTGGTAAGCTGCTCTACTTCATAGTGAAAATACTACACAGAAATTTTCATTGCCCATATCACATCCTTATTTTCTCTGGAACCAGCTGTAATGAAAGTAAGCATCCAATAAACTAATAAGGCATAAGGAAAAGTAATTACAAAACAAAAATTCACAATCTTTGTTTTCTGATAACACAAATCCGATCTGACTCTCCAATAAAGGAGCATTTCTCCTGCTAGATGCTTTTTGAACTCTTGTATTTTAATCAAACTCCTTGCTGCACTGGAGTCCAGCACTCTGCAGACATAGGTTCATTTTGCATTTTGTGCTCATTTAAAAAAAAAAAAATCTACAGAGTAAAAATGGACTATTCAAGCCCTTCCTTTCTGTCTAGCAGCCCATGCTGTCAGTACCACACGCAGATACAAGAGTGATGGTGAATGAGCAGCAAATGATGACTGCATGGGGACCACATCGTGTAATAACCAGCAGTGCACGTGCCACAGGAGGCAGTGCCAGGAATGCCTTGGAAAAGGTTCAGACCCCCAAACCTCTCCTTGGCATCTCTGCTTGGCTGACACTATCCCATGGCCAGACAATATTTCTTGCCCTGCTAAGAACATGTCAGATCTGACCTAGGACCAGTGGTTTGTGTAGACTGATGTCCTGTCTAACAGTAGTAAGCTGCTACAGAGGAAGATGTGACCCTTCACCCCTGATTATGTAGATTATTTTGTAGTGTTTCCAGTTCAAGAGGCATTGCCTTCGTGGTTCTCTTGACCCACTTATTCCACAAAGTGTGAAGATTATAGCTGTATTTTTTTATAAGGCAATTCAGCTACAAATGCTTTTCCTATCCACTTTGTGTCTGACCTTTATGCTAATTAAAATTGCTCATTTCTAGCAAACTACTTTTTATGGCTAGCCCAGATGAGCAGATGATCACTGCATTCCTGGATTATCATAAGTATTCTTGCAGGTTGCTAGGAAAAATGTATAGCCGCCTTGACTACAAAAATCTGTGCTATCTTTTCATATTGAACCTCAGCAGCCTCAATTACTAATTAACTAGATTAATTCCGTAGATGCACATATATGATAATGCTGTGCAATAAGTTGCTTTTTAAAAATGATCCCAACATTTTAACATCAAATTCTCAGGTAACACCAACTAACCAGAAGAGGATCTACCTGGGACAGGTATTTCCTTTTACTCACTTGGACCTGAGAAAACTTCTTCCCCAAGCCTTCTCTCACCATCTCATAAAAGCTCTTGTATTGTCCTGTATAATTGAAGGAGGTGAATAATTTCTTTTAAAAGTTATTAAAAAGACCATAGGATAATTCACTCAGATCTCTAAAAGACAGGGTATGAATTCAGGTATCCTCAGCTTTATTGTTGTTAGGAATACAGTTGCATAAAATCTTCTAGCAATAACATCTTTGTCCCCTCTTCATCAAGTGCAAACTAAGGAATTTTGTGAGAGCTGGCTGGTCTGTTTTATGCTGTATATTACACCAAAATAACTCTCTAACCAGCTTGCCTCAGTATTCTCCCTGTACACAGCACTGGACATCCAAGTCTTGCCCTGACCTTTTCTTTACAAATCTGTGTGCCCAATTTCCCTGTGGGAACAGAAAAAGACATTCATCCAAAACATGTCTATCTATATAAGTACTTTTGGTAGCTTCTAATTTAAGAGGTATTTTGTCATTTGTCCTTAATGTTGTTCAGCACCGTGCCATGGGAATGTCCTCCCAGTGAACACTGGAAACTTCTGACCTGATCACAGGGGTATTCCAGAGTATCACAGTCAGTATCCTAGACATGAATGAATAAACAATAGCCACTGTATAAGAGGTACCAAGCATTTTACATCTGAATTACAGTTCTGCTCTTTCAGAAGTACTCTAATACCTGAGAAATTCTCAAACCTGCTGATGCTACCAGCTGTGCTCAGTAACGCTGCCAGGTTAATGTCAATCACAGTCTTTCCACTTGCATCTTTGTTAATGTAATATATTAACAGTCTTGCAGCATATTGTTTCACCTTCTCCAGCTTTTTAAAACAAGTTGTTAATCTTCAGTTCATTTAAAAGAAATCTCAACCATGTTATACTTATTGCTGGTTTATAGTAGCAAAGCCCTCGCAATGACAGCCTTCTCCAAATCTATTCCTTAGTCAGCTTGTTGTTTGCATTTAACTCTGGCTTTGCAAAAGTTTTATTTAAAAAAACAGAGGGAAATTTTCAGTATTGTCTATGCCTTTAATTTAAGGAGCACTTCACTTTCAGAATCTTGTGGCAAATGCCATGTATCCCCAGGCATTAACTCCTGATGCTGTCTTCCCAGATGTCAAGGACAGGGTCAATCTGAGTACTAGATGCTTTACTTTCAAGGGATCTTCCTTTAAGAAAACCAAACCAAATCAACCAACCAACCAACCAAACAAACAAAAAGGAAACCACCAAACCAAACAACTTAAAGTCCCAAAGCACTGACAACTTTGATAAAAACAGACTTCGAGTCAAGACTTCATCTTCAGCAGATGCCTTGTCTCACGTTAACTTGTGTACTGTTGTAGTTCAAATAGCAACTGCTGTGATGCACCTTGATGTAGCCTTCAAGGTGAATAGAGTTTTGCCATCTGAAAAGTTGTCTCCTTGTTTTACATCTGGAAATATGAAATTATTATGTGCGAAACTGAATCAATATTAAGTTAAAAAGTCAGGTATACGTTTCAAATCAAGAAATCTGAAACACCTACAAACTCATTTTATTAATGAAGTTCTATGCTAAAGGAGTTCTTAACATCAGCTAGATTATATAGTTTTCACTTGGGAAAATATTCTGTTGAAAGCATAGTAAGTTTTTCCATGAGTGATCTATACATGGGTAAAACTGAATACTCTATGAATGCCTCTATGTTTCTTACGATTTTTGCTCTCAGAACAACTACAGAAAGCCAAAATACTCTTATATTAAAAGACTGCAATGACTTGTGGTGCAATTTTCATTTTGTTTATATTTTAAAATTTTTTTTATTAGCACCATGAGTAACAGTAAAAAAGAGGTGTAACATGATAGCATGTACACACTACAACTCTTCCTTAGAAAAATATAGGATTAAAATTAATCCAGTCTCCAAAAATCTTTCTGTGGTCCTGGCTTTTCTTTAAAAACCCATGTCTTGCCACAAGAAGGTTTTGGAAAAGCACCTTTTTTGGGAAGGAAGGGGGGAGGAGAAGGAAGAGCAGAGGGAGGAACTTAAAAATCTCCACCTTTTGGCTGTCTCAAGTACTTGTCTGCCTGGAAGCTCAATATGATGCAATTAATGAACAGCAATCCTCCAGCCTCAGTGCTTCCTTTCTCTTTCTCGAGACAGATGTGCTGACAGCATGGCACCTTCTTTAAAGGAACTCAGTTTTATGGAAGCTGACCTCTCAGCAAGGCATGAGTGGCTACAAGGTTCTGGCTACACCATGTATTTGCAAGAAAAATCACAGTGTTTCATGCCAAATATCCAAAAACTCTATCAAATGGAAATGAAAAGTGTTTCTTTGCAGGGTTCAGCAAAGGCCTCCTTTTTACCCTTTCAAATATCCATCCATTTTCCTTTGCTTGCTTTGGAAAACTCTCTTATAGACAAAAGTAACTCACCTGGAAACTTTTTTTTTGCAATATGTTGAACACATTTTATTCTACCTTGCTCTCATCCTATTTCTCTTAGGCATATCTTCATAAGCAACCCAAGATCAATTCTCTTCTCTTGGGCTTTCACATCTTACAAGATACAAAACACTATGCTCTCTTCACTTATATCCAAACTCAAGAAGTAAACCAGATCAAAGCTCAATACATGTGCATGTTTAAAGTTAAACACCTAAGTAAGTTACCCACCTTGTTAATCAGTGATGCTAAATGCCCACAATTCCTGGCAAGGTCAAGAACTTTTGAAAATAAGGATAGTTCAGCCTCCCCCAATCTGCATTTCCCAATTGTCCCCAGACACCAAGAGCTATGCATATTCTCAGATTTATTCACTGAGTTAGTTGTATTAGGCTCAATTACACTGGATAAAGCAACTGCAGAAATCAAGTTATTAAATTGGATTCACATACCTGAACTGGGGGTGGGACTCTATGATCTCTTGAGGCCCCTTCCAACCCATTCTGTGACTCTGTAAATTTGGCCACAAAAGTTTGCTACATTTTTGGCCTAAACATTAAAGAAAGGTAAAAAAAAACATTGCAGGAAACAACTTGATAGATGCACATAATCTGAGTCTTCTTGGGGGGGAGGAAAGACCCAGAAAACATTATGAGTAATTCCCATATGAAACAGATGACATGAGAGGAGGAGGAATGGCACAACCGTCTTCTCTAGTCTTTGGGGTTCACATCACCCTGCAAAAGTCATCTGAAGGATGGAAACAGAATAAAATATTTTCATTGCCACAGTATGTGATGTTAGAGCTGAAAAAGGTTTTAACTTAACCATGAAAACTGCATATTACCATGTATAGTAGGACCTCACCTTACACAGCTCCAGTTAGTAACAGATTTCCTCTTTAACATGGAAATTTCTTGAGTGTATAGGCAAGTGTTGAAATGAACAGTGACTAATAAGGATGGCTTTATACTTTAGAGTGTGTCTGGGTTTCTACTAGGTCCCAAGACACTTGTTTAATTACACACACACACACAAAAAAAATCTGTAAAGTTCATGCAATACGAAAGTTTGTTTCCCTACCTATAGCTTCAGTTTAATACCAAGAGGCATTAGAGAGAAAGAGAGAGAAGGAAGGAAAGGGAAGGGAAAGGAAGGGAAGGAAAAAGGGAAGGGAAGCCAAAAACAAAACAAAGAAACCAGCAAAATCCTTCTAGATTGTAATACAAAATAAAGGAGGACATCCAAGAGAGTTCAATCATACTGTAAGTATGCCAACTTATGCATAACTTTAGCCTAACCAACTTTGCAAACTTAAGCACCTTTGCTACTCTAATCTTTATTTTTAAATGAAACTTAGCTATTAAATTTTTAAGAAACAGGTGAAGGGTTACACTAAAACATTCTGGAAAATACATTTCTGGAAGTAGTTGTAGCACTTGCCTAGAAAAAAAGCAGGATCAAATCAAGTTCAGTTTTCTTGGGGAGTAGTAAAATGTTATGTTTTTCAAATTCAGCCACTAAACAATATGAATTTTTATACTCCAACACCTTCATTAATTTCATATCATACTGGGGGTCAGACATACCCTAAACTTTCAAATTACATTCTGACTTTTGGATTGTGGACACCTACCTCATCTTCTCCTTTTAGACTCCCTTCTGATTTTTCCCTCTTTATACTTACATGAAATGCAGATCAGAGGGCATGGTCCAATTGTCATGCAGGACAAAAGTTTACACAGTTTAGCTAGTCACAAAGATGTTAGCTAAACATCAGTTTCCTAATATTGCTGGTGTTCTAACTTGGACAATGATAAAAGGAAAGCAGGGATTTCCAGAATATTTTAGGTATTTGTGGAGATAATTTTCTGTTTGTCCTGGTAAAAAATTGGGTTAAGCTTCAATTATCATTCCAAACCAAGAACCATGCTTTTGAAATTTATTTTTTTTTTTAAAAAAAGACAAAATTTTCTATAAATTGTCTCAGAGTTAACAAGACAATATGAACTTCCACACAAAACAGATGTTATTTATAGAGAGTATAACATTCCTTGGATTAATACTGAGCTATGGAAAGTGAAGTTTCAACAGCTTTAGACTAAAACATCATTTGAACAGAAATACTGAACAGCAACTGAAGACTAATGGTAAAGTGCAGGAATGTGTTCACAAGGGCAATATTTGAGAAACTTGGACACTGCATCCCCAGTGTTTTGATTACTTTGAAACCTAGTAAAAAAACATTGAAGTAAAAGTACAAATCCTGAAGGGGATGCAAAGGTACCATCTTCCCTTCCACTTGTAGCTGAAGAGCCCTGTGCGTAGCAACAGAAGAATTCCTTCTGCTTCTGAAAGTCATGGTGAGAATCTTCTTCAAGAAGACAAAACCATGGAAACTTCAAGGAAGGGCAAGGCAGTTGCCCATTTCCTATATGTTTTGAAACTACTTTGTTCATTACTCTCTTCCTTGGATTTCATACCCTTTATTAGATTAAGGAAATAAGCACATAAACATTAAAATTTATTCTTCTGCTTAGACTTCATTTTCACTGAAGGGGTTGCATGCTGAACCTCAGTCAAGTAAACCAAGCAAAATGTTAAGATATGAAAGCCTGTAATTTTCAGATTTAAATTACACTCTCCATAATTTTCCATTATGGATTATGAGTATATCATTATTTTTAATTATTGTTATTAACATTTACATAAGCATTTGAAAATACCCTGTGAGTGATTATTATTGTACTCATAATTTCTATGTCAAAATGGAGGTGAATCTGACAGACATAGATGCCTCAGAGTCCCAGGTCCTAGTTTGTTCTGCAGTATTGCATTTCTTGATCTCCACCTTCAACTGCTAATCGTTGGCTTAGGGTTGGTAAATATTTACTTTCATCCATTTCAGAATAGTGAAATAATAGTTAAATAGTGAAAGTTTTAAATAGCTTACCTTTTTTTTTTTTTTTTTTTTTTTTGTCTCTTGATTCTTGTGAGTTGTATATTTTTATTTTCAGGCACATCTCAGACCAAGCTGAACTTGGAGTAGCAAAGTTTGCTGTCTGGCAGGGCTTCTGGGGACAATGATATGTATGCAATGATCTATGAGATATACGCCTGATTCAGAAAAATCAGTCTTACCTTTTCAAGGAAAGCAGAGTTTTGGCTTCAGTAACTTCATTAATTAAATGCAACAATTACTACCCTAAAAACAGTTAGCAGCCAGACTTTGAAATTCTTCTGCACAAACCCAAATCACATATGTACCAGGAGAGTATTGTGTGTATAATAATTAAAAAAAAAAAAAAAAAACAGGCAAAAATTATATGCATATAGAATGATATCTCACATACAGTGAGATGTAACACATTAGTTAACAGTCTGGTTTCCAGAGTTGCAGTACAGTAAATGAGCCTGTCCTTTTGCAAGTAGGCTGCTATTACCTAGTTACTAAGATTTTCATGCTCCTTAAGCACAGAAACACTCAGCAATATCTGATCCCAACCTGTGTTACCCATCAACATGTTTAACACCCAAACAGTGTAACACAATATCATAAGTACATGACACTCTAAAGAAGAAGAAGCTCCCTCAACCTCTGGTCAGGGATGTAAGTAAGCAGTCTTCTTTAAAGAGCTATCAAAAAAGGAGAAAAGGTAGATATTCCCCCCCAAAAAATCAGCTAACAGAGTGTACCCTTGCCCTTCATTTTTTTAAGTGATCTTTTTTAAAACTCCAGCAACACACGTTAGTAAAGTATCTCAAGCAAATGTCTCTGAAAGCTCTGTCTGAAATGGCTGCATCAAGTGCTGAGGGAAATTGAATGTATATATACATATATGCTCAGAAGTAGCAAGGCTGTAAGTGATTTGTTTACTGGATGACTGCAGTAAGGATCTTTTTGGGCCCGCAGAACTGTGTTTGATAATTTATACATAAAACAATCTCACTAAATTTCCAGTTACTTAAGTGTCTCAGAGGAAGGATGCTAAGATTTAGATATCCAGTTTTGAAGACAGCAGTGGTAATGGCAAAGCAGGGATTTATTTGAGAGAGAGTAGATATAACATAAGACGGTAATAAAAATTGAAACAGATAAAAAATTACCCCCAAGTATATACAATTTGTTTTCTTTGTGGTTTTTAACAAAGACTGGCAATTTCAGTGCATTTTGGTTTGGAACATAATTTGAAACAATTATTTGTGTTTGGCACTTATTGATACTACCAGCAAATAGTAAGATTTGCTGTTCACAACCTTTTGAAGACAGGACTGACCCTTGAGGTGTTTTTCTGATGTTTACACTGCCTGATTTCTCTTACATTTTAAATTACCTTTAATTATATGCAGATAAGAAAAAACATGCCTTGATTTGTCTCCCTTTAACTTATGACTGACAGTCAAGCAAAACTTTTTACATTTGATCAACTACTTAGTATGAAATCAACCCAGTAATGACTTAAAATAATTTTCTTAAGGCCTTCATTGCTTTGGAAAGGTCACTCTGAAGTTTTTCAGCTCTTCCCAAAGTTCTTGAATATTTATTTCTTTTTTAATAGATTAAAACTACAGCTAGACTTGGGGCAACCCAGATATGAGGAAGGGGGTTCCTGTATGTTCCAGACAAAAGCTGCCCAGCAATTAAATTTCTGTCCTATATGCAGCAAGGAAGCGCCTTTTGGGGAGCTGCCTAATCCACAGTTCAGCTGGAGTAAGTGATTTTAGATTGCCCCTATAATAAAAACTTTAAAGTTACTATTGTAGCCTAATGGGGCTGCTGGTGTGCATTCACACAGCCCTACTGAAATGCCCTCCTCATTAAATGGGTTATTCAGAAACCAAAGTCCTCACTGACTTTGGTTTCTGAATAACTTTAGAACCAATGTCAGGGTCAAAATGTAGCTCTTGAATGGTTTCAGGATAGCAGAGCAACAGATATTGGCTGGGATTTGTGTAATGCAGCAATGGCAGGGGAATCAGAAGATGAAGAGCTGTCTATCCAGGCAGGTTGCTTTGCAATGCAAGGTCCCCTCCTGTTACACTGGTGTACTGTAAATTGTTAGGGAATTGCTGGCAAGGATGACAGCATTTTGTCACAGTTGTGATTAAGAGACTGAATCCTTAGGGCCCCTTTAAATTGCCTCTCCTGGTGTCCTAATTCAAGTAGAATTTCACTGCTTTCAATGTGTGGGAAGAGGATTCGGGTGAAAATGCTAATAAATTTCTGTCTCAGAGGGGTATGCACACAAACAGCAGAAGTGAACTTCTAGAGAAATTATTTTACTATAAGTGTCCACCAGTTTTCATAGATCCATCAGGATGCAGAAGAATTCCCTTACAAAGTAATTTATGTGCTGTGTTGCAGAGCAACACTTAACCCTTTTGATCTCTGATATTAGGGATAATGAATTTGTAGGCACCTTCAGCTTCCTCAGCAGCCATACAACCTAAACAGACTACAAGGCTGGTCTGACTGCTGCTTTTTCCATTTACTTGGTGATACATAACACATCATGATTACCTCAAAAATAAACTGGAAGCAGGCAGGTTTTCTGAAACTGTTAGAAAGACCTGTTTAGAAAGCAAAGGAGCTTAAATTTGCAACTGTACCTTTCTTAAATAGGGTGAAGAGATAGGAGAGACATAAACATCTTTTTTAATTTCTTAAATTTGTTTTGACAGTTATTCTTCTAATCATAACAGGCTGGTGATGAAAGTTGGGTTATATGGTTTTAATGAAAAATTTGGGATGCACCCTTCAAAGTTGCGATTCTCTCAACCACACCACCCCCCTATGACCTTAATACTATGAGGCTTTTCTGTTCTCTAGTACAGATGGCTAGTTCCTTGCTAAATATTGATTTAGCAGATGATCTCTGAACACAGATTTGAAAATATACTCAGTACTTCTATATTTAAAAGCTTTTCAAAAACCTTGTGAGAACAACCTCAATCCAAATTGACTCCTTAGCTTAACTTCTTTTTACTTTCCTTCACAGGTATAAATGTGCTCTTAAAAATGCTGTTAAACATATCAAGAAGGAAACTCCTTAATTCTGTACAAATGGCTTAAACACCAATCTGTCATCACAACTTGCATGCAGTCTTTCTGGGTACTTGTGTATCTTCACCTTCTGAAGGAAACACAGCTGTGTTTTATGATAGCATTTTCTTGAAGAATATGATGGTTCCTTCTTTCTCTATCATCTTCTCTGCTGTCAGTGGGACTTCAAATGTTCCAGGTTTTACCCCTAAGGAAAAAAAAAAAAAGGAGAAAACAAACAAACAAACACAGTAACAACAACAACAAAACACACCAAAAAAAAAAAAAAATGGGCTCCTACTGCCCATCTCCATAGCTGTGTGGGAACAAAGAGCCAGAAAGTGCTGGGAGGGAGGATGGAAAACCAGTGGAAATGGGTAGGAGACAGGCAAGGCAGTGGGGGAAGGGACTCTGTGGAGAATGGGAGCAGAAAGGAGCCAGACCTGGTAAGCTGAGGGAAGCCCAGTAGGAGAAACTTCTTTGTTTGGAGGAGAGAACAAAGGGAAAGGGGAAGGAAAGAAGATGGAAGAAGCACATCTATCAGGTTAGAGGAAAGTTGTTATTCCCATCCTCTCTCAGTCTGCATCCAGGAAGGGGCAAACCTAAACACACAGAGGGAACTGATTAACATTAGGAAAAGAAACAGAAGAAACAGATTTCTCTTGCTCTGGTAGTGACAATTAACCTTTTTTTTTTTCCCCCCCACTCTTTTGTCACTTAATTCACTTTGGACAAAAAACAGATATAAAAATGTAAAACTGAAACTCTAATAATATGGCAAAGCTACAAGTAGTAACATCATTGATCTTGACACATTGATCCAAATGTATACATTTTAAGCAAAAGTACTGGTTTCTCCTAGATGAGGCTGTCTGTTGTAAAGAAAACTAATTTGATCCACAGTGTTTTGAGTTTCCTCTAAATCTAAAACTTACATCCTGGGGCATGAGAAATTTAGCAGGAAGAAGCTGACATAAAAGTTGAAGCTTTTGCACTGCTTGTGTGTTTAACTGCTCTCTGCTAGGTTAAAAATTCCTGGTGGAAACAACTCATTTGTGGAAAGCAAAAACACCAAATCTTCATGGGAAATTAATACATATCTTCAGTCGCCAAGCAGACCATCTAAAATATCAAAACCAGAGCAATACTTCACTTTTCTAAGTTAACTGATATCAGTTCTTTACTTTAGGACTGATTGCTTTCCTCCTAGCAATATTACATCAGAGTAGTCAGCATTTCAATGTAATCTGCACTACAATGCCCTATGTTAATGACAACAGATACTTCAAAAACAGAACAACATGTTAATGGTCCCTCTCATATAACTCTTGGGCCTAACAATTAGTAGCCACTTTTATTAGCAGCTAAGTGCAGAAATATACCATTTAAAAATCTTACAACTTTTGTTCTGGATTGTAGGTGACTTCAACAAAAATGTGTCCCTATTAATCCCTTTTATAAACTTTCATGTCTGTTGTAAATAGCAATTTTATCCCACAGTTTGTTGCCTGACATATAAGGCAAAGAAACAGGACACCTCATTTTGCTAAAACTGATGGTTTCTTGTAAAAAAATATTTTCAGAGATGAGCAATGGCTGAGAAACTTTGTTTACTGGTCATGGATCAAATTTTTTTCTAGTTCTAAATCTGCTGCAACCAAAACTCTGAAAATCATTGTTGGATTAGTATGAATGGGATTAAACTCTGAGTTTTCAGTTATAAAATTGGAATAAACAAACTTATTGACCAATTCTGAAATAAAATGTCTCAGAAGAGACTACTATCACATTCACATAGTCTTCTTATTAACATGAATTGTTTATCAGAATAGCCATACTCTTGCAAAGTAGGTTAGCCAGTCTCATTTTTGTAATTTTCTAAGTGTCATCACTGGCTTCACCTTTCACACATTTACCATTTCGACTGATTCTGCTTTAAGACACGTTGGTTGTGCTCTGCCTAAGACAAACAAAACCAACAGCCATTTCTGGAAGTAAGAAACAAACTTACTGTCTATGTTCTTCTGCATCAAAGTTAACACTGTCCTTTACAAATGCATCCCTGGCCCTCCTAGCAACTCTGATGTTCAAGCCTTAAAATAAACCTTTTCTGCATGGTTGTACTGTGATAAATACCTTCCAAATGCTTTCTTGCTTAGTAGTGGCCACTGATGCATGGTCTAAGAGTTGCTTTCAGGCTCTTCTTCCAACAGCTGGGGGAGGAAGGAGCTGACACTTTGACTTCTCCCATGCTCAAACCAACTGAGCTGGCCAATGAGTTCTCAGGGCAGCTTATGGACCTGGTAAAATTTGCTTTGCCATTTCCAGCTGTGACAGGAAAAACAATTTGTCCATCCATTTCACGTTCTAATGAGTGAAGGATGCAATTTTTACATACTTTAAAAATTATGGGAGGGTGTTGTGTACACAATGTAATAGGGTTTTCATACTTCCTTCTCCATAAAAAATTATTTTCTTCATTTTGCTGAAAATCTTAGTTCTTGGTGAATATTTCTAGTTTAAAATACTTATCTGTGAGAGTTTTTTTCCTTTCCCACTGACCTTTTTTGATTCTCTTCAGGATTCTCAACTCTCCCATAGCAAGAGTTGTATTCTCTTACACAGCTGAGTGTCTTATCTCTGTTATATGAATCTGTGGTCTCTTTACTTCCATAAGCAGTTACTGACAGATTGTAAGACAGTCCAATCATGTGAGGTACAAAAGTCTTTCATAAAAGGAAACTGAAAACTGTTGTTTCTTGTACTTACTGGTACAGGCAAAATCTTATACTGGTAAACATTTTTTTTCAATTTAGTTGTAGAAAACATTTTAAAAAATAACTGGTATATTGATTTTCAGTACTGAAAACTCAAATAGAGAAATTTATGTTTCATTATACTGGTATGAGCTTTCAGTTGCAGGAATATCAACCATTCTGAAAAAACTACTCTGCAGATTTGTCACAGATGGGGAAGACAAAAGAGCTTCAAATATTCCTATCTTCATGCAGAGTCAGGATGATCCTGAGACTTTTAAGTATTTATGAATAGTCCATACCTGATCTAACTTTTTCAGAAATTATAAAAAGGCAGTTGCGAGCTTCCAAATTTTAATAATTCTTTTCCAGTTTAGGAGACAACTTCTTTATTGGCACAATTAGTCTAATGAGTAAGTAAGTCTTGATTAGCTTCCTAAAGTTGAAGAACAAACAAAAGTTTATCACTGCATTGAACAATTAAAACCATGTACAACAATAGCATCAGTCCTAAGAGATTTATCATCACTGTGATTATATTATCTTCTAAAAAAAATGAAAAACAAAAAAAATTGTTATTACTTTGCTACTTGCTGTAGGAGGGAGAAAGAAGCAGTATTCGCAGAAGTAAGAATTTTCACAGAACATGTGTATTTTGAACTGGAAAAATCAATTAAAAACAAAATGTGGTTTTAACTCAAATCTGAGTCCCAGCGCTACTGTTTTTTAAACTGGTCTAAATGTTTGGAGCCAAGTACAACACCTGCCAGCCTTTGAGCCAGACTCTACATAAGGATGGTGGCTTCTTTCCACATGGGTTCCCTGGACTGGACTATATATCCTATGTTTATGAATGATGCAAAGAGGTCTCTCCTCTAATAATGCTGTGGAGATTTCATGAGTGCAGCACAGGAGGCTGGTTTGACATGGGAGTCTGTGCTCTTTTCATGGGAGTTACACCCTCTGTAGGTCAGAAGGACACAGTCAGAACCCAAGTATATACTGAGCTGACACAGAGTGCTTGGTGTCATTGCAGCAAACTGAAATAACACAATCTGAGCCAAGAACATCAGTGCTTTACATTTATCAATCCAGATGCAGCTTTTCCATTGCCAGACTGAGTCTTGAGATCTCTATGATGAGGGGACAAAAACTTTTTTTTTTTTTTAATAGGAAGGAAAAAATGTTTCAGAATTCATGAATTCTCATTTTTCATCAGATCTAATTCCAACCAGATGCCTAAAACCTGTACTTATAAAGTTCCTAATACTTTATTTTAGGAAAGAGACATTAACACCTATACACACGCAGAATTGTAGTCTCTGTGTTGCTGTGTTCAGACTTGAGAGCAAAGTCAAATGCAGATCTCTCTTCAACTGATCAGAAACCGGACAAAGGCTCCAAACTTGGCACAATAGGCTTATGGAACTAACGTGATGATGTAGTAATGAGGACCAACATACCAGCACTGGATGCATCTTAAAGAGTCACTTCTTGAAGAGTCAGAGGCACAGACTTTGTTTCTTGTGGGACTACAGCGCTGACACCAGATTTCCAATACTCTGGACTGCAAGATACATTAAAAACTCTGAAAAGGTTTACTGTAGACAAATAATTCAATAGACATAGTTTAAATGTCTAGAACATAGTGTTATGCTTGAAAAATAATTTTATTAGATATAGATTTTCTATTATAATAAATTCATTTCTGTCTCTTCAGTTATCTAGAACATCTCTTTGGTAGTACAATATCAAACCTTCTCCATCTCAACTGAAAACAAATTATCAGTGAAATGATATTCCAGAACACCTAAACAAATTCATCTAAAAATGAGCCATGAGATCTGTATTTGCGTGCATTTTTGCATCCAAGGAAGCTCAAAATCTGTTTCTTTTAAGGTAACCTAAGTTGCCACAAATGGCACAAAACCCTGGAAGTTAAATATGTGCTTTGCTCTGTTTGAAGAAATCTGGCTTCAAAATAACAATGTTATAGACTTTTGAAAACATGCATCCTGGTTTGCACAGCAGGTTTTTCTTAACATCAGAAACAAACACCAGGATGTGATGTTCTGAATATTCACTTCCAGTATATTTGAAAGATCACACCTACTTGTATTTGAATGTGTGATTACTTTAAGAACTTCATTGTTCTGAATCACAGTCACAAAAGAAAAAGGCTTTGGAGACCTTATTGTTTTTTATAAATCAGATGTCTGCTTTCAGACAGAGAATGAGAGAAAAAACAGGCATTTTACTCACAGGAACTGCTATTATTCTCATAGAAATAAACTTTGGATAGGGCATCCTGCAAGAATGAATGTGATCTAGGAAATATGATTATTCAAATAATTAGGCAGAGAAAATACACTCACATTTCTCTGACTCCTTTGTCTTCCATTTTTCAGTTCATTGAAAAATTCACAGTCTTTGGAAGATCTCTTGCAGTACTGTCCCTGCTGCTTCTTTTTGGCTAAAACTGAAAATATGTTTTTCTCCCTTTCTTTCTCAGTGGCACTTGGTGGTTTATTTTCTCTTGGAAATAAATAATTCACCTTGGAATAGGAAAAAAAACAAAATTGTTTTGAGTAACAAAAAGCAACTGTTAGTTACTAGAATTTTTGAGCCTCAATAATAGTTTTAGATTGAAAATCAGAATGAGTAAGGAAGTATTTTTCTGCCAGTTAGCATGGTGGGTCAGATTCCTCGTGAGCAACAGAGGGTGGGTGCATGGATGAGATAGGCAGAAAATTAGACACTTAAAGTAGGTGCTTAAAAATAGGCAAGATAAATGCTGTCAGTAATAACTCCTGTTTCACATCGGTTTGTTCTACCATAATACTTTACTTAAACATCTCTACATGCACTTCTCATTAAGTACACAGTGTAAAGAAATAATTCGAGGAATCATGCAAGAAAAGCCATCGTTCAAAGCTTTTGCTTCTTAAGAAGAGTCATATATCCCTGAATTCAGTAAGAATGCCCAACAACTTGAGACTACCATACACCATTCATGGTTTTTACTGGGTTTTATACTTTTCACTAAAATGTTAGCTTAATCAGGAAAATACTTATCTGTTTATATATGACTTTATTTTGTTTCTTGAAATAATGGCTCATGTAAGTGAAAGGGCTGTAGTTCAAATATCAAAAAAAATCAGAAACTAATTTGAAATAAAATGGGGTTTTACTCTCAGATTTTCCCTTGGGCTTTCAGATGTCTTATAGTAAATATCAATAATTTCCTTTAATGGTGGGCTGCAAAAATAAGAACTTACTTCTGGTCTTACTACAGTTCTGGTCTCCTTATTTTTCAAAGGCACATAGCATCCACAGCTCATTTTCTGCTACCTAGGATCCTGATTTCCTTTGCTTTAAAGGCTTGTCTGTAGATACTAGGTAACAGTAGATATTAAAACCCAGTTTTCAAGCCTAGAGGATCTACAAAATGCTAGTCAATTTTTTTTTTCTCATTAATACTTTACATTATACATTAATACTTTTTTCTCATTCCCATTTCTAACCAGTAGGGTAATAAGCCCATGAAATTTATATCTAAGAACTATTTAAAATTTATTCATTCATGCTTGCAGGCTATTTATTTTAATTTAACTTTTTTAATAAAAATTCATGCAGAACAGGGAGAAGCTGAAAACAGAAGATGCAAATTCTTGCCCCTCCAATCTTCTGGGCAGATTTACCCAGAAGACTGAGGTGGATTGAGTCTACCAGAAGATCAGTTAAAAAAAAAATCTTTAAAATAAAATGTCGGTTAGCTTAAGGTCTCACAAGAACAAGAAGTTACAAGTACTAGAGGCATCCAGCCTACAGTCTTTATCTGCCCACAAACTACCATTTGGTATTTATAGATTTCTGCTACCTCAGGCCTGATCTCAACCTTACACCAGTTACACTAAACTGCTTCGTGGTTTCAAATTTTTCCAAGTGCAAACTCCCTACCTCTGGTACCTACCATCCATCTATCTGCTACAGGCTTTCACAAGAAAGCAAATAATTTTAGTTTAAACCCACACGGATCACCTATAGCAATATTCTAGAAAGGTATTTCAGTCTTCAGTCTTTATTTTGTCTCTCAAGCTCTTCATTTAAAAAAAAAAAAAAATCAGAAGAAAATATGTGATTATTTGACATTTGATTACTAACCAGCTTGTGGACCCTCTACACATTTTCAAACACTGCAAACTGTTTTTTTATTCCAGCTTTTTATTCCTTGCTTCAACTAGCAACAGAGAAAAACATTTGAAGGAAAAGCAACAAAGTTCCTCAGCCTTATGCAGTAGTACAGCACGCCTGAGATCTAACTTCAGAGCCACCCTGAAAAACTGCCCCTCTGCACACCACATCTCCAATAGTTCCACCTCAACATTACAAACAGTCCTGCTGCTTTCTTGGAGGACTGAGGGAGTTTTGTCAGAAAAGCAAGTGCTTCATCAGAGCTCAAGTATGGGAACAGGTTTTCTTGCACAGGGAAGAATATATGGATCAGGTGTACATTTTTAAAACTTATTTTCCTATCTAAGATGGAGCCTCACTGTGACTCAGAAAAACATTAACAACCATGACAGGCCATCAAAACACTAAGGCCACTCACCAGCTTAAGGAGACAATATTACAGTCAAGAAAGCCATTTGTATTCCTATGTATATCAGAGAAGCTTGAGGAAGATGTTTGCACAGGGGTCCATCAGCTTCCTAAGCAAGATCAGGATTCCATGAGGAGAAGGTTTCTTTAACAACAACAAATTCAAGTTGCCTCTCTGATGCTCCATTTTACATTCCTATATCAAGATGCATTCCATTTCTATTTTATTGCTCTGGTAGTCAAAAAAGAAATTTGAAATGGGAATGCAGTGATCTGGTCTTAATGAAAGATCTGGTCTTAAAGAAATTCTTTCTAATGTCCAACCTAAACCTCCCCCAGCACAACTTGAGACCATGCCCTCTTGTCTTGCTGAGAGTTGCCTGGGAAAAGAGACCAACCCCCACCCGGCTCCAACCTCCTTTCAGGGAGTTGTAGAGAGTGATGAGGTCTCCCCTGAGCCTCCTCTTCTCCAGCCTGAACAGCCCCAGCTCCCTCAGCCTCTCCTCATAGGATATGTGCTTGAGTCCCTTCACCAGCCTGGTTGCCCTCCTTTGGACCTGCTCCAGGACCTCAATATCCTTCCTGAACTGAGGGGCCCAGAACTGGACACAGTACTCAAGGTGTGGCCTCACCAGGGCTGAGTACAGGGGCAGAAATGATTCTTGATGTTTCTGACTTCCTTTATGTTTTCTCCCTTCATTTTGGTACTCATTGATTAACAATTGTGAGTAAAACCCTGCCATCATTCTTGCAAATGGGGAAATGAAATGCTTTTAATACAAGTGTTGGTATAATAAAAACTTCTAAAAGTCAACAAA
Source organism: Calypte anna (assembly GCF_003957555.1). NCBI lineage: Eukaryota > Metazoa > Chordata > Aves > Apodiformes > Trochilidae > Calypte > Calypte anna. Next base: position 36,814,680 of record NC_044246.1, read on the forward strand.
AATCTGTTAACCATTGGAGCTACTTGTTACCTTAGACAAAACTCAAAAGAACTGAAAATGTCTTCATGCAAGATAAAATTAAGTATCTTTATATATCGCAGAAGTAACTGACCTCCTGCATTATGCCATGTTAAAAAAACAAAAACCAAGATAAAATGTATGATGCAAGTAAAAAAGGTGCTTTTTATGTTGGAAATAGTTGTTACTCATTTTAGAGTTTCTGTACTGTCACTAAAAAAAATATTAGAAACTGTGATTATTATAAGCTGTCATTATCATAAACATAAATTGTGAACTTCATTAAAAGTATTTTGATACTTGGATCAACTAGGAGGTAAACTTTATAATTCTATATAATACTTGATATTTACTGGCCTCCTTAAATTTCTATTCACTTAATTCACATAATGAAGCCTTGAATTGGACTCAGAAACAGAATAACAACAAAAAAATCCCAAAACTTAAAAATATATAGCTAAATTAGAGTTTCCTACCATTTTGGAATAGCTATAAAGAGCTTATATATTCTTTATAATTTTTTTTAATATTAGTTCTATAAAAATACACAATATTTATCTTTTCTTATTCTGCTGATTGGTCCAGCAAGCAAGCACGACTTGTCAGTAATAGTCTTTGCCTGTCAGTATTTCACTATGTGACTGTGTCACTCTCATATATGCAATGTTCAGCTTGCAACTTGCAATGAATAAATGAACTGACTTTAGTGACCTTGAGTATCAATTTTTAATTGCATTAATCTTCAACCTTTGTATGTATTCGCTGGCAAATTCTTGAGCTTTAAAGAGTGCTTTTCTGTATGCATTCAGCAGCTTTTTTGCCTCCTGAAGAAAGCAAATCTGATTTTAAAAAATCAAGAGGGTATTTTATTCCTAACAAGAGTCCAAAAGACTTATGGACTAATTACAAGCTAAGGCTCTGGAGGTGGGCTTCAGCAGCCTTCAGGAATCATTCATACTGCAGGATCCACATTTAATACATAAATTACTGCTGTGGATGATTCATTATTCACCACCTTCAGCATTCTGTCTTCCACAAAAGTGAGGCTAACACAACTGATAGGACTGTACAGAAACCAGAGCACTGAAAGCCAGTGATGACAGTACTGTGTGGGCTGGCTTTTCCGACCCATCTTTAACAAAAGGAAAGATGTTATACTGAATAAAGCTCTTGAAACAGCAAATGAGATCAGACACAATAGTGTAGCCTGATGTCATCTTTGGAAAAAAGCCACAAAACCTATAGGCTCTTATACCTAACACAATGTTTAAGAAGAACAGATGTGGCATCCAAATATCCTGACCCTCCCACATACCTGTGCCTATTGAGGAATCTTTGGGACGTCAGTGACTTGTTTATGCAGAACTCCTTGCAGAGCCTGGTGAAAATAAAACCCTGCTATGAAGAACAACAGAGAGGGAAAGTGGAACTTAACTTTCATCTGGAACTTCTGTCCTCAGGGCTTTTAAGCTGTATCTGGTAAGCAGCAGGTCATATCCAGTTGTAAGGCCTACAGATTTAAATATACACAGCAGTAGTTCTATGATCACTTTGGCATCTGCTGACATGCTCTGTCTCTGGGTTAGTAGGATTTAAAAAGTAAATACTCCCATATCTTGCTTGCTGAAATATATGTCCCTTTCCTTTTGCATCCAAATTAGCACTTTTAATTTTTTTTTTTTTTAATGGCCACCAAAATCTTCCCATGCTTGGCTTAATTATTTCGCTTTCTGCAGTTACAGAGAATCTACTGTTACTAGTAGCTCTGCTTTTTCATAGTTTTGTCCTTCAAGCATTTGAAAAAAACACCAGGGTGGAGAGGATGAGGGCTCCTGGGAAACACGGAGTTAATGTAACCCAGTCTTGTCGCCATGAATAGGAAATAGCTCACCCCTGCAGTCAATTTGCCTAATTGATTAGAAGCCTGATTGCATCCCTGAAGGTCTTGATACCCTGAGGGGTTATGCATGAACAGAGGCAGGGACTTGGCAGGACAGCTTCGCAGAAAGGGAGTTCCCTGGGCTGAGAAATCATTTTCCACTGACCACCTTCTGGATCAGAACTCAGACCCATCTCCAGCACGATACCCAGCACAGAACCAGCTCGTAGACTTTGAGAGAAGGGGCCGGCAAGGGAAATCGAAGTGCTGCCTCCAAGAGGCTGCCGGCGGGCCCAGCTGGCAGAGGAGCCATCCAGGATGTGAGGACACGGCCCCCTGCAGCTGGGCTCTCCCGCAGGAGATGGTGTTCTGCCCACCCAAACACTCCCCCACCCTTGAGCAGTAAGCGGTTTGCTGTTTTAGTCCTTTCTGCCTCTTCACTTCTCAAGAGTGAGAACCCGGAGTGCCAAATGTCCTAAAGTCCCGCGGCTTGGTGAGATTCTCCAGTGCTCAGAAAAAAACTGGAGTGGCTCCTGGTTCCCTAATCAGCTCCGTGAAGTTGCCTTGTGAAGCCCAATGGCAGGAAGCATTTTACAGTACAGTAACTCAGCCCCTTGTCTGGGCTTTTTCAGCTTGGCTTCATTACTATTACCATGATAAAAGACCAGCATTTTTTTTTTCTACTTCCCTTTTGCCTCTGAAAGTCTCTACTTGCTCTTGACTTTTCTGAATTTCACTTTGATACCTCGACACTTCAGTTTCTCTGCCAGACAGATGTAATTACAAGAGTTCAAATAAACGTGGTGGGATTTTTGTTTTGTTGTGTTTTCAGGGTAGGGGGGTGAGGGAGTGAGGGGATATGCTGTGTGTGAGTGAGAGATATGCTGTGAAGATTTGCTGGAAGAACTCACCTCCTCCCAAGGCTCCTCAGATTTTCTCTGTAGTTCAGAGGGCCCAGAAAGGTGCAACTGTGGGACATAACCCAACATTCACTTAGTTCTCTGACTATGATTCTAACATTCACATCTAGCACAAAACAGCAAAAAGTGAGCCCAGCAAGATAAACTGGGATTTCAGACTGCAACAGTTTCATTGTGCAATAAAATCATACAATGATTTGGGTTAGAAGGGACACTAAAGATCCTCTAATTCCAACCCCCTTTCATGGGCAGGGACACCTACCACTAAACCAGGTTGTTCTAAGCCCCGTCCAACCTGGCCTTCAATAATTCCAGGGATGGGGCGTCCACAACTTCTCCAGGCAATTTGTTCCAGTATCTCACCACTCTCATAGTGAAGAATTTCTTCCTAATATGAGATTTAAAATCTACCCTCTTCTTACAGCTACTCCACCTTCTTCCAATTACACCTTACCATTCTTAGCTTTAGAAATAAAAATTACCACACATGAAATTTTAAACCCAAGCAAAACCTATGTAAAGGCTCATTCAGAGCATTACACTGCAAAACAGTATGGTGGTTTACAGTCTGCTACAGCACCCATCCAGTGCTAAGCTGAATATCACACCACCCACCCATCTTCACTACCCACTGGAGTGCCTGGAAAGCCCCCCAACTAAATACAACATTCTCTCCTTCACTTGTGAGAGACTTAGTGACTCCCATTTTGCCAGAGCTGCAAAAGAAGAATAAAAGTATTTCTGGGGCCCCTTACAAAAAGTTATCTCTCCGATCCAGACATCACAGAATTCAGTTCTTTCCTGAGAGCAGAAAAATTAATCACAGCTTCAGTTATCATTCATCTGAGAGTAGTTTACAGAGATTCTCCTGTTTGTCTATACAAAAGGCAGTCAGCAGCTGAGGGCAACACAGCCATCACCCAGGATATGGCAGGGGTTACACTTTTACTCTGGTGAACAAAGACACATAGGGAAAGTAAGCCCAGCTCCAACAGAAGAATTACTTCTGTTGTCTGCAATTCAGTGATTAGTTCTGTCACTAGACATGCTACTACATTATTAGGAAGTGAGGCTGTATTTCCATCAGGAAGATAGATCTTGTTGCTTTTTATCCTATTCCCAACTCCTTGTTTTCAAGTTCTTGTACATCCACACACTTCACCACCACGCCTCCTGATTTAGTATTCTGAGGACCTCTATTAGAGCCACTACACACCAGTTTAATCCTTTTGACAACATATATCTATATGCCTCCTGTATTCATCCATAATACAACATGCAGTGACCTGGCTGAGTAGTGAATTCATTTACTAAACCTGGTGGATGACACCAAGTGAGAAGAGGCTACCAGGAAGCTGGGCTTAGAATAAAAAAGTGATTTTGACAAAATGGAAATGTGGTCTGAAGCAGCAGCAGCAGCAGCAGGCTAACCAGCATGGACAAATGCACAAAGACAGTGCACACAAGCAAGAGGGATCTGCTACAATAAGGCAGGCTGCCAAACAGCTGGTCAGAGAGTGAGCTCCATGGAGAAGAAACCTGAGGAGCTACCAAGAATTGCAGGTTCAACAAAGCCAAACATTGCAAGAAGAACAATGAGCATAAGTCCACCCCAGAAATCACAAAACATAAGAATTCAACTTAACAGTCAACAGAACAGTTGAAGAGAAGAGTTAAGGTGAACAGAGGTCTAGAGAATGCAATTAATTAAAACGGTGTTAGGTTAAAAACAAAAGACTGGTGATACTATGGTCCGGTCTGCAAACCTGGGGAAAGCAAATTATAAACTTTTCTATTTATTTATTTATACCCTGGGGAAAAATGCAACAAGGGATGGGCTTACATTGCAGTAAGAAGGTTAATGCTCTTGGTTGAGAAGTACATTTTAATGGTAAGGAGAGGGGAGCTCTGGACCAAGTTGGTGGGGAAGAGCAAGTCCCTAAGAAAAAGTTAGATAAAAATCTGTCAGTGATGAGTGGGCATTATCTGAGACTGCACTGGGGTGGTGGGTAGACTATATTATCTTTTCTTCCTCTAAAAGAACAGAACATTCTTCTTCCACAGTTCCAATACCCCAGTATGCCTAAGAATGTGCAGTTAATATAATTTTCCCAGATCCTTACACCTTCAAAAAAATTCACAGGTTTTTACAAGATTTTAATAAAATAAACTAAAAACCTTATGAGCTAAGCTATTGATTGACATATATGTTCATATTCTACCATTCTCTACAGAAATTTGTTACGTGTTCACAATATTCTGTTGTAATATGATACTGGAAAACAATTTGTATTATGCTTAACAAAGTCATGTGTTCAACAACCCATAAACAGTAAGCAGACTTTTTTTAAGGCCATTAGACTGTAGAAACTACTTCATCATCTCTCTGTGTGCCCTCTTGTATGCTTTTCTGTAAATTTTTCTGTCCAGAGACTGAAAAACAAACAGCAAGAAGGACAGATTTATTATGTATGTGTACTAGAGTACCTACTAGAGCATTCAAAATCAATTGATAGCTTAATAATAGTTTAAAATAGTTTATATTAACATTTTTCTTTACCTGTGATTAAAAAAAAATTGTGTTCCAACTATGGTTTATAACAAACCTTTTAATTTGCCATTGAAACACCCTGTATGAAAGACATCACAAGAAAAATGCTCCAGAATATTTTAAAAATTATATAAACCAGCTGCATATGACACAATACACAGTTTGGTGCCCCCTTTTGCCCTTTTTTAAGCTTTTAAAGACACACTGGCATGGTGAACCAGATTCACCTCTTGCATAAAGTTGAATTATTTCTACCTGGATTCAATGGATTTATACTAATATCTAATTAGCAGATGCTAATTTTTTTTTTTTTCTTTCTTTTTTTCTTTCAAGCAGAGAGCAGATTCGGGCCTATATCAGTTACAAATCACATTTAAGTTTTAAACCATCAATATTGCACCTTTACACTTTACTGTGCAATCACTCTGCACTCACAGCAGGACAGTAGATCTTTTTGTAGATTTTTTTTTATTCCACTCCAGTCTGAAAGACTTTTTGCATCATCAATAAATTCCCAAATTAATTTTTCCAGGCTTGAGCAATACTCAGTAAGTGTATTAGGGATGTGACCATCAACATTTATTGTCTTAGAAATTCTCAGCACCGTAGATAGCTTGCTCAGTTCTGAATTACTAGAGTGTTATTATTAAAACTACATGTTATGCAGTATTTTCTATCTGCTTTATTGGAAGAATTGGAGCACTTCAAAATGTGCTTGATTTTTTTTTTCTTTCAGCTGCAGTTTCCCACTTGGAGAATGCATTTGCCAAATTTGCATTAGGAGAAATGGAAAGCATTCCGAGCTTTTAAGTCTCCTAATACCTACTGAAAAATATTACTATCACTGCATAGGCAAGAATATGCTAATAAGTTGAACCCCCCCCTACAAAACCCACTTGTTTTTACATCAACAATTATACATCCCCCTGTGGACACAAATAGATTTTCTTTATCCAGAAGGCCTGTTTAAGGTAAGCCTTTTCATTCACACAAGTACATCTTTGAAAAAAAAAACAAAACAACCATGTATAAGGATCTCACCCCAACATAGACCATCATCAAAATACTATCTTTTAAATTAAATATGTGTAGTTCCTACATGGATGGCAACCACAGTTTGTATTTTCTCCCTGAACACACTTTAATGTGCATAGGATGCTAGGAAAATATTATTCCAAAAGTAACTTTTGGCCACTTGAGGGGGACGGGGAAGTGTCGTTCCTGCAGCAACTGCAATTCCTCTTCAGGATTTCTCAATTCAGCTTTCAGCTACAGCAAAACAAATCAAAAGCAACCTCCTGGTGCTAGTGTGGATACGGACCAAAAGTTAACACTAAATACATGTATAAAAACATTCTACCTGTGTACCCCAGAGGTGTGTCCTGGTTGCTACAAGAATGGTAATCATGAATTTCCTGGCTAGCGTGTGATCAAAATCCTGACTTTCAACACTGCATTAATGTTGTTTTCACACTTTTGAGATTTTAGCTGCAGTTCAGGTACTCCCAGACAAAAATAAATTTTATTCCCTGGCATTGTGCTAGGATCTTAGATTATAGAAGTTTAACATAGGATATTAAACTTCACCAAAAGAAATCCAAAACAACAACAGAAAGAAAAAAGGAAAAAAAAGTTTTTTAAAAAATGAGTCACATACGGATGAAAACCCTTACAGTATAACCTTTAGCATTTCCAACAAATCCCCACCAGTTTCCATTCAAACTGGTAGCTCACCGTACCTGAGACAGCTAATTAAAAAAGGAAGTGGTCAAAGTCATGCTTTTTTTGTAAACTTCAAAGGTGATCCCTCTCCTTCCTCCTCTTTACATTTTACTGTCTGGCTTTCTGCCCATCCTGCAGCTGTTAGCTGAGCCTCTGTTTCATGGCGTCAAACCTGCCTCCTCACGGTCCATAAAGTTACAGCAGGGATCGTGATACGCAGGTGTGGAAAAGCCAGAAGTGCAAGATGGGCCCGTTAATGATTTTTCTGGCACCCCATGCTGAGCTGCTGAAAAAAGAGAGGAGCTCGCAGAAGGCAAGGGGCTCTTTTGTTTGCAGAAGTATTTGAGATCGTATTACTTCTCCCACAGCAAAGGTGTTGGGCTTTCACTTTAAGGGCTGTTTACAGAAATTATTCACCTTTTATACAGCTTTAAAAAAAATGCTTTGAGGCTTTAATTGGACACAGGATTTGCATCACACCAGTATGAAAACTCTTACTTTTCATTTAACTCCCCATTAAATCATTCAGTGGTCTTACTCAATGATAAGCAGCCAGCTCCCACTATGTGACCTGACCAGAGGAAAACTAAAGTCAGATCACAAGCTTTAATCTGGGAATTTCTGCCGCCTTTAAGTTTGGGAAATGAAGGCAATGAAGGCAGAGGGAACCAACTTCTGAAAAAAAACCAAAAAACCAAAACAAAACCCAAAACAAACAAACAAACCACCACCAGCAGAAAGCATGACAATTTGCCATTCTTATTGAAATGAATGAACAGTGTAATAACTATGTCTAAAAGTGTTTATCTTATAAAAATAACACAAAAGTCTGCTTTATTTTTAACATTGCTCAAGCTGTGATCTGAATTGTGCCAAAGGGCAACTTTAAACAACTCCAGTTCAAGATTTTTAGAAATTAATGCCTGTTCATAATAGCCAACAGAAACCATTTTCCAGAACACACAAGTGACACATGATTCTCTTTACCACTCAAGCAATGGGACTTAAATCTGTAGGTCATCCTAAATGCTGTGGCACAGTCCAGATTTCACAAAATATTTAGTGTTCAGCTTCAACCAGTGTCCCTGTCTCCCACTGAGAGAGAGAGCCTCAACCATAGCATTTGGGCTTTAAACTCTATCCCCCAGGCCCTTAGTTAGGTGTGGAATGCTAGCACTTCTGCATCCTCTCAGTCCTAGATCCCCCAGCACCCCTATCTTTAGGCATCAGTATTTTAATCCAGGCCCTTTGCATCACTGTTTCAAACCTGGACAGTATTTTGGTGCTAACAAAGAGTGAGCAGCTAAGTACCAAGAGAAGCAGGTAGTGAGGAACACATTGGGAGAGGACAGAAGATTTAAGAGGAGCTACTGAGGCACAAGAGTGTTGGCTGAACTCTGTCATCTCTGCTCTTCTTCCATATTTATATCAAAAGTTTAGCAAAGTAAGGATTTGTCTACACATAATTCTGTATGAGAATTACAGTTTCTATTCCTGCAATCTAAAGAGCTGCTGGGCACTGCCCAAAGCTCAAAGTTTCAATTTCAGTTCTGGAACAGTATTATCCATCTAGACCTACACAAGGGATACATCTCTTCTGGCAAGCACTGGTAGACGAATTTCAGACTCCTGAACAGCCTGAAATTTTTTTTCCTAATGCTTTATTTCCATGATCAACCACCTCTGAAGCAGCAGTTTCTAGCAAGTCATACCAGGACTGAGAGCAATCACAAAAATGAAGAAAATCAGTGCCAGCCACAGAGCAGCATTATGATAATGCTTCAGAATTTGGTTGTGTTACAGAGCAGTATTTGAAGCTGTGAGACATCTCTTTAAGAAAGGCCAGTGGGAAACAGAATGGACCTCATTGTTGGCAACAGTAAAGAATGCAGTGTGGTTTTCTCCATACCTACAGTTACAGCTTGTTCAGAACTCTCATGGCATGGCTTTGCTGACAAACAAATGGGTCAGGTGCTCTTTCTAGGGACATTAGGCAATGGTGTGCATGTGTTTCATGCTGCTCCTTAAGTCCAGTACTGACCACAGAATTTCAAGGGAATTTGGTACACAGAAGATGTTGTTTCTCTTCCAGTGAGTGCTGTGGAGACTGTTCCAGTGTCTTAGGCATCAAAAGAGAACACAAACCACTTATCCCAGGTCTCCACAAAAGTGACCTGTTATTAAAAAAAAAAATTTAAAAAAACCCAAAACAAACAAAAAAAATTCAAACAAAGCTCATAAACCTAACTCAGGAGTAGAACTATCAGAGTACTCATATATATCAGCGAAATAGGGAAGAGTAAGGTGAGCTCATGAATAACCATGAAAAGCCAGCTTTTGCTGGTTTTCTTGAGGAGGGATCTTAGCAATCATCCTGCAGCAGTCTGTAATAACCTCCCCATATGTCTCAACAGACACATTTTAACAGCAAAGCACAAAACCCAAAATCTTCTTCTAAACTTGGCAAATCTCAACAGCTTTTGTGCTGCGCCCTCAAGCACCTAAATTATGTGAAGTGGCCTACCTCATTATGTTTGGGATATCCCAAACTGTCTCTTCCCAATCTTATGTTATTAAGTTCAAGAAAAGTACCTTGTTATCAGCTTTTCAAGAAAGGACTTCTGGCCACGTAACTCTGGACGGTGATGAGCCAGTCTTCTGTGCTCTCTCAATAAAATTGTTTGTTTATTAAAAAAACATGTTAGAAACTGAAAATCTGAGGGAGGCTGGGCATGGTGGGTGGGTGATGCACAATGTTACAGTAAATTATGTGCTCTGAAAGAGGACTCCTTAATGGCCATATGCCTGCTATACCACCAAAACTTCTGCTTCTGGTTTTGACGGCAGCACAACCCTCATCTCACAATCAAAGTCTGCAATGAAATAATCAAATAGACTATCTTAAGGATTGTGAGGCACTGAAATATAAAAATAATTGAGCCAGTAGTTTTATCTCAAATGATTTTTAGCTTCTGCATTTCTCTAGACTTCTGTAGGATTCTTTAGTCTGAGATTCCCAGCCTTCTTTTTTATGTATAATGCCACCAACAGTGAGTGCTACAAGCAGTAGCATTACAAGTGTTCTTTGAAATGCCTCAAATCACAGTTCAGGAAAGCCAGCTGTAAGTAGTCTCAAGGAGGAAGCATCTCACTTACAGGTGTGCTCATCTGCTCTTCATGGACAACTAAGGACTCTGTCTGGGTTCAGCTGCTTCACCCCACTGGGACTTTGCTATGGGGTTTTCTCTGCCAGCCTCAGGTCTGCCCTCCCAAACACAGCTGGGGCAGTAGCAACAGCAGCTCCCAGCCACATGCCACAAGTGACACATACAACAAGACAACCCCTGCTTTATTTGCTTTAATAAATCCTATAGGCTACTTGAAACACACAATGGTTAATGCTGCACAGAGGCAGTTTTGGCAGACCACTGGTTCCATCTCTCTTTTCAGTATTAATTTAGTTGTGGGATATATTTTGGTTTAAACAAGTGCCTTTGTAATATCCAACTCTAATTTCAACCAGCTTATTTCTCCAACATTTGTGTTATTATGACATGCTACTTCTTAGTTTGAAATCAAAGGCTATAACCCCAAGGCTGACTGAGGCACAGCACAACACAGTGCAAGATTAAATCTGCTATTTGAACCTGAAAGGACCACCAGGCTATCAGGGTTATCCTGCTTCTTATAACCCTGCTAGCTTACTCAGAGAATAAGTCTTTCTTTCTATTACATTTCTAGTACATGCCTTGAATTATTTGGTAAGGTTTTTCTTATTTATTATTATAATTATGAATAAGCACAGAGATGTGTTAAAGTTAGAATAATAATTAAAAAAAAAAAGTATGGTTATAACTGCCTCTTCAACAGATGGGGATTGACAAATGATTGACAAATTAGAAATATTTTCCTTTCAGATAACTTTTTTCAGCAATCAGCTCTGGAGTGCTTTGAAGCCAGGCACAACCAAACCACCCACTGACTTATGAGTAACTGCAGAAATAGCTACCGAGTGCCACTCTGGTAAGGCCACTGGAAAAAACAGATGACAAACATGGTCTTTATTTCATACACTCAGCCCAGTAATTATAGAGTGAAATTCAGCTGAAAGGACTCAGTGAGGGATGGGATTTTCACACTTACCTTAGGAAATATTTGCTCATTTTCTTTCTGGGGTTTTATGTGTTTATGACAAGGAAGCAGGCGTTGGCAGCATGCTGATCCCTGCACTCTGGCTGGTCTCTGTGGGCAGAAGAAAACAAAGTCAGAAGGTTGCATTTTCTAAATGGGGTATTCAACTCATTATGGTGTATTTGCCCCTTGGTGTGCCATCCAAGAAGATGTGTGTGTACATCTTCACCTGAAAAAAAAGTTAACTAACATAACAACAAGGACTGGTTGAGAGATTATATTTTCCTTATTAAAGTCAATCTCCAAGTAAGGAAACTAGCTCAAAATTAAACCTAATTAAAATCAGGTAGCAGAGTGACAAGATGGTTTTCCTCTGGATCAGGACCAAGATCTGCCTCTCAACATGGGTGGTTTGAGCACAAGCAGGGAAGATCTGGGAATAACCCCTTTCCCTTACATAACACACTGACATCAATCCAAAATTACTGTGAAACTAGTCCTGGCCTAGTAATCAGAAGAAACAAAGAAACACTAAAAAAATTTTCTTAGTATTTTTGTTTGAGCTCTGTGAACTGGCTCACCTTGGTGACAGACAAACACTAGCAGGATACCAAGGGTAGGAAGGAAGGAACTTGGAGGGCTTGGAAACTATAGCTATTGTATTAGCTGAGCTGTAGCACCAACCCATCACTGACAGACTTTGCAGTAAGTTGATTGTTAACAGAGACAACCCTCAAAACTCCTGAATTTTCCTTTTTTTTCCCCCCTACCAATTAGGAAATTGCAGTGGTTCTCCCTAAAGTCTTTCATAAAAGAAGGTATGCATGAAGACACAAGATACAGCTCAGAGACCAAGAACTGAAACCCTAGGGCTTGAGAACAGAGATTCAATAGGAAAGGGGTAGATGTATTAATCTTTTCACAAAGGCTGTTCTGATGAAACCTTAAACACAATTATTTTACTCTAAGTGGTTCTTACACTTCCATGAGGCCTACAGCAGCGTAATTGCATCAGTTCACTGTCCCCAGATTTTCCTAAATCTGCCTAAAATCACTGTTGATGCAAGTGGTTGCAACCTGCAGTTCCCAGGACCAGCACACCAGCAGCACTGCACTGACATTTCAGAAATGCCTGGGTCTGCTGGAAGCAGCGTAGGTGTAAGGTATTTGCACATTTTCCTTTCCAGTTATGAACCAGAGAGGCAAATGTTCATGTCTGAGGCATCAAAAAAAAACTTCATCCATGAGGTAAGCTTGATTTGGATCTGACAAATGTAATGCAAAAGTTCATGCCAATGCATCAAACAATTCACAGACTTTTAGATGAAAGAGTTAATTACAATTATTTAGTGAATAAATCCATAATGCAGTCAGCATCTTTTCATTATTTGACAGTTAGGGTGGCAATGTTAACTGTGTGGACAAAATACACTTGGATTTTGTAATGGATATGATTTTAAGTTTCCCAATGAAATTCCACACTTGGCAGCAGGCAGATTCAGAAAGAATATCAAGACAGGCCAAGTTCAAGTACAAAAGATCCTGGGGAACAAGATGTATATTTTAAGTTGGAGCAGAGGCTGGATGAGAAATCTCCAGAGGTCCCTTGCAGTCATTGTTTTTTCAGTGCTTTTAAGTGCACAGAGGAGTAGAATTGACTTCACTAAGGTACTTTACCAAGAGAACTTCCAAATAGTAATAGCTGAGGTCTGAATGCTTCTCTGGGTTACCTGCTTTGGTCAGACATCAGTCAGTGACCTGTCTATGGGACAGCTGGGTGAAATAGAAGCTGAGCCCTTGAACAGAAGACAGGATTAACCATCTGTTAGACTCTCCTGGCCTTAAGACATAATGAATAAAACCATCATTAGATGAAGAGATGTCAGGGAGAAAACACTGTGATGTTTGGCTACTGCTCTTCAAACTACAAGATTATTAGTCTATGTCCAGAGAAGAGTTTGTGTGCCTCAGAGGCCATCTCCTTTTTCCAGCTGGTCAAATTAAAGAACCCTACAAACAATCTTGTCTGTGTCTTTCTGACCATACAGTACAGCACAAGCTGAGGAGTATAGAAACTACAAACATCCCTGTTACAGCAGGCAGATTAGGCAGGAGGCCAGCTGAGCAAAGAGAGAAGGCAGCAGACCAGCCTCCCAGACCCAGTGCCAGAGGTTAGCTGTATATCGTACTTTGTAAACAACAAAGTCCTTGTAGTTTCTTCCTGCAGAAAGCCCACGCAAACAAGAATTAAAACAGCAAGGGGAGTTATTTCCAGCAGTGTCCACAAGTGTGAACATCCCATAGTTTTTTGTCAGGTGCACACTCGGCCTTAACTCTGTAACATTCATTGTTTTAAATTGGCACGTTCATTTGAAAAAAAAAAAAAAAAAAAAAAAAAGTAAAGAAAAGGTCAGTCATAGAGCAAAAATAAGATCTATAACTCTCTCAATCTTTGATAATATATTAAACATAGGAGCTCTGCTTTAATTTCAGTCTTGTGAAAAAATAAAAAGCAAAATTTTGTCACATGCATAACTGTTATGCTCTAAAAAAATAAAATTACTAAGTGCTTGTAAGACAAGTAACACTTGCATTTCCTGCATTCAGGAAACAGGGGGGAAACCAAGACATATAAAGAGGGAGTATGAGTGAGAATTGATTTTGTGTTGCTTGCTGTATGGCCTTGCAAGTCAATGCAGATCTCCACTTCTTGCTTCAGATCTGTTTCAGGAGAGATTTTGCACCCAGCAGGCAAAGTGTGCCAGCACTGGAGTGAGCAGTGTTATCGGGTGTTAGCTGCAGCACTCTGATACATCCTTGAGAACTAGCACATCATTAGGGATACTTTCACAATGGAATGTGTGGGTCTTAGGTCTGTATGTCAGATAAATTAAGGATATTTTTAAGGAGGAATTAAAAAAAACCCAACAAAACAAAACCACAACTTAGCAACAAATAACTTCCAATATCTCTTTCGCTTGATTCCAGCACTGAGATTCTCAAACAACAGTTTCAATAGTGACTCTCTATGCTCTTCTATTAAAAAAATACCCAAACCAAACCCTAAGGAAACCCAAACAAAGCCACCACAAGATGTAGCTATTTGTTTGAAAAGTGCTCTGGAAGATAAATTAAGAGGCTACATGTTTTGAAGTACAATACCACATATTACAGATTTAAAGTCTAATTCTTTCATCTCTGCACCTTGGGAAGTCTTTCCCACCTTCCTGAATTAGCAGCAGTTTACACCCACTTGCATTGATATAAATGACAACACACGAGCAAGGTGGTAGAAAACAGGTCTGCAATGTACAGGCTCAGCCAAACACACCTGCAACTCTTTTTTCAAAGAAAAATATATATTGCTCTGTGTCTAATACTGTATATTGCAATACTAATAAGGTCTCTGGAACTACATACAACATAACACATTTTATGCACTGGACTTTGATTAGGTCAGAATTCACACTGATCATCACTTGGCAGCACAAGGGGTCCCAGGGACCACTTCCCACAGGCAAGTACCTGTCCCAGAGACACTGCTTCAAGAACACACCACGAACCACTACAGGATTAAATATGAAACTCCCTGACCACACTGTCATGTGAACTTAGCCATTACTGTTTGTAAACTACATGGCTGAATAACCCCAGGTTTTAGAAGGAGGAAGTTATACTCTGGTTTGCTTTTTCACTGTGAGGTTGCTGGAAAGTTTGAAGACCTACACTGCTCTCCAGCCTTCCTCCCCTATGCTGCTAAAAATGAACTGACACAGGTCTCCCATTCTCCACACCAGTCACTCCTGTTGGGATGCCAAGAGACTGCCAATATCACATCTGAGACTCTTCCACTCATGGAAACATTTGTGATCAACAATATACTTTTTTCTCAATTATCAAGTTCTGCTCTGGAGATAACTGGAAATAATTAATTTGAAATGACCTTCAAAGAGCCTGTTTTACAGAATAGCTATTCAGATTATCTCCCTGTAGTAGCCCTGTATAAAGAAGCTTATTCCTTAACATTGCCAAGTATGTAAAAGAAAGCTCACTGTCAGAAGTCACCTGATTATTCACAATTTACTGGCTACACATTTTCCACCCATAATCCACCTGCTTCATAACCATCAAGCTAGTAAGCAGGGTCCCTTTTGAATATATTTACCAAAACCACATAAGTTCATAGTGAAGAAAGAGATTAGTTTCAGCTCAAGGCCATGTCCATACCCTGTCTCTGATGTGGGGTAGAAGTCCTTGCTGAAACACATTCCACTGTAGTAGGATGAATCATCTTAAATTCTCAAAATAAACAATGATCCTCAAACTCCATTTTTATAGATCTATTCTACACATGTTATTGTTTCCAGAATTTTTGCATGATACCTGATTTATATCTAGATTGTCTGGTTTGTGCTGCTCCACAACTCAATTTTCTGCTGAAGTTCAGCAGCTGATGACAATTTCTTCACCATCAGTGGCTGCTTTTCTGAAATTTCTATGCTAAAAATTGAAATGGTTTTCAGGTGGAGATGGCAAGGCTCCTGAAAAGCTGTTCCACATCAAGAAGGGCAGCTTCTACTCCTGCTCCCGCACTGAGAGGCCAGACCCCACTATTCACAAACTGCTTCCTCCTCCTAAAATAGGTGCATTTCAGTGATGCTCGAGGAAAAAAAAAGGAGGCCTTTTCAAACCAGCTCTTCAGAGCTCTATCCTGGGTATCATCTTCTGCATCTTATCCTCAAGGAGCCTCCTCCTTGAGAAGGACTTGTGAGGACTCTTCACACCGATATATTACCTGTAGGTAAATGGCCCACAAATCTACATCTCAATACCAAACCGATGTCCCTCAGTTTAGCCCTTCACTTTTAATAAGACTTCTGGTCTGCTGCCCTGGGAAGATGATTGTTTCTCTAATACTAAACTTTGCAGTTACTTCTGAACAGCTTGTATAATTTCTTTTATGTTCTTTCCTTTTCTGCATGGCTGTTAGCAGGAACATCCTTCCCATTTCTAAAACTTCAATTTTTAATGTCTATCTACCAGTGCTGGAATATTTCCTGCCTTTCAGGCCCTCCTCCAAATAAAACAAATAAATCCAGGCAAAATGTTTGTCCACATTTTTGTCTACTATAAATATTTCCCTCTGTAGTTCTTCACTGCTCCTGTTTGTCTCAATCTTTCTAGACCTATGATGAGCTCAGTGATACATACGCATCCCCCTCCCAAGACCTGGTGCACTTAGATATAGGAAAGTAATCAGTTCACAACAACTTTAATTATATTAAAAATTAATGATAACAAGAACAAAATAGTTGTTCCGTATGTTCTGTGACTTCCCTTGCTCAGTGTTGCATTTCCAGTTCCTGCCCATTATCCCTGAATTCAACTCCAAGAGCTGGGTAAAAGGTCTCACTTGCTGGCTCCTTGCTGTGACCGTGCTGAACATGCCCTTGCAATGACAAGAAAAGGCAACTTGAACTTGCACTAAAATCTCCCTTTCAGCCTTGTGCCTGACTCACAAACCTGCGCCCAGATACCATTTTTCACAAGCCTTTCCAGACTTTTGAGATTTATCAGGCCAGTGTGTTCACAAGTAGGATCAGAGAGAGGAGGGGGACAGCAAAATTACAAAGAAAATTAAATTTTGAGAGAGAGAGTTGATATTACTTACATATTTACACAATTTATTCACACGTTTAGTTTCCCCTGTTTATTTCCAGCTACAATTGTTCCAGTGAAAGAGGCAACAGTTATTAATTTCAACCTGTCACCTTTATATTTCTGACCTATCTTTTAAAGGGGCATGAGAGAAACTGCTGCTGATTCAGGATACTCTGCCACTGCAGAAAGCCAAGGCACACCTCCTTGTTCTCAGCCTTTTCATTGCTTTTTTCACATGCTGGACTACAAACCATTCCTTAGGGACTGCTGATGCTCTGCCAGCACCACTGAACCAAGTGTACTGAGCAAAGCTTTCTAGCACAGAAGGTGAGGCACAAAGCAGACTGTGCTTATGCCAGGAAACTCTCCAAGCCTTGTAGCCCATGTGCTGGTGTGCAATCTACAGACCAGCAGCAGCCCTTACTGGGGCATCACAAGACACTGCCCTCAGCAGCAGAACTGCCCAGCACATTCCTGTTTCCACAAATGTATAGCTTAATGTAGGTGTCTTCACCTACAGTTCTATGCCCAAGATGGATTTTGTGAAAGCTCTGGCTTTCAACACTTTAATACATACAGTTCCACTTAGACATAAACAGTGTTCCAAGTATAAGCAAGAACTGAAAATGGGATCTATTTTCTTGCTATTCAGCTAGATGTCATTTGCTTCTGGAGTTTATTATGCATAATGGCACAATCCAAGGGGAAAAAAAAAACAACAAAACAAAACAAAACCCACAATGTCATCTTGCCTACAGTTTAATTGTTTTAATATCTACAATTTGGAAAAATTTGCAAGAATTACAGTTTAAAATTATTTTGCATACTGAGATTACTGTTTTGGGTGGGGTGGGGTTGTTGGGTTGTTTTTTTTTGCAAACTGATAGGCAGTTGGACTAGATCATCGCTATAGGTCCCTTTCAAATAAACTATTCTACTCTACTTTAACACTCAGGAAAAGTATTAAAATGTTAAAACACAATCTTGAAAAGAAATTACATGATGCATTAAAGACTCCGGACCCGGTCCTCTATTCTGGGGTTGCTCCCTGCAGTAACCCCATAAAAATGCTCTTTTCTCAGAGCAACAAGGAGATGGCCTTGCTGTAAACTTAAGTCAGAGCTGGAGAAGAATCTCAGAGGAAAATTATTTTAAAGACTAAATTTTTTGGCATTTAATGAGGCTGGGGATCTTCATTTAACCTATATCTAAAGTGCACAGTTGAATCAAACTAAAACTGAAAGAAGGTTTTCCAGTCTTTGTATGATGGGAGTACAGAATTCAAGGAGAGTGCAACATCACTTATACAAGTTTGCATTGTCCATGTAAGCACATAAGCATACAAGCAAATCTTAATACAGGGGTTGACTATATCCTTCTAACCCTGATGGGCAGCAATACAAAGTCAATACATTCCCCAGGCACTCTCAAGGAAAAAAAATCAATTGCATGTATCAGTTGCAGAATGCAGATATATTTGAATTAATGCTGATTTGTGAGCAGACGATGTGGCCTTTCATCGAAAGACATTTGCTTTTCATGCAGAAAAACAAAAGCTTTCTGGGCCTGGTTCTCCACAGACTTGCATTCAGGTGGCCACCTATGAACTTGCATTGCACAGGTTTACTGTTATCACTGTAGAACTGCTTAGGAATGTAACTGCTTACAACTCCTTGCGTGACTAGAAATATATTCCTAAAATACAAAATACCAGCTGGGAAAGCAAGGAAGCTTCCAGAAGCTGACCTCCATCCAAGCCATTTTACCCTCCAGCCTTTCTCTCTCCAGCCCACCCGTGGGAGCACAGTGTAGCTGAGCATGCCAAAACCAGACAGCTCATTTCAACCAGCCTGAACTCCTGGCCTAAACTTTCTGATTTCCACAGAGTAGAGTTCTTCTAAAAATACCTTTACTGCACTCCATTTTCTCTTCCCACCATTCTGCCACCAAGAGAGCAGCCTAAAAAGTTTGGGGTACTTCCAAGTCATTTTCAAGTGGCCTTTCCCCACACAAAAGGCTGCCCTTTCATTTCTCTGCTTTATTTTTCTCTCACCTATTTGTGAGCAATCACTTCTACTTCAGCCAAGCATACAGAAACAAGCACTGACCCAAGACATATTTGCCTTGGGTCAGGCAAACAAGGCCCATGTGGCCCACCCTTAGCCTGGGGCAGGATGAAAGGCCAGCCAGGCCTCCTCACGGTTTGGTGACATCTGAGCTAATCCTCCCTTCGTTTGGGAACAATTACAGAAAGTCACCTGAAAGTGCCTCCAAATAAAGCTCTTCCCAAAAGCTAAGAGTGGGTGCTTTTTCACCTTCAGCACTTACGACCCCTTTTCTGCTGTCACTTACACTGTTAGAGAGCCCAGGCTGCTTCCACAGAAGAAATCATTTAAGACTTTCTCTGGATGCACAACTTGGCTTCCCTACTGCTAGTCTGGGCTAAGCAATAGTTCATGTATGGTTTCATTCCTTAGATAAAGAAGGAGACAAATGACAATTGTGCATTTCCATATTTTGTTCTGTTTATAGGGGTAAATTTCACCTTTCTTTAATGCTGCTTATTGCCAGATAAGACAGTGAATCTAAATCCTCCTAAAGGGCTCAGCTGGTGGCTAAATCCTCTGCAAAAGTAATTTTGAGAATAGACAAAACTTGCAGTTTATAGAGGTGGCATCTACCCAGACAGTACAGATGGAAACAAACACGGTCTTAAAGGTACTTTTAATAGTAATGGAATAAATCAGTTTTAGTCAGATATGCCTGTCCACATAAGCCTTCCTGTCAGCCCACACAACAGCATGCAGCAGGCCCTAGTCCCACTCTTCTGCACAGGATGTCCACTCATCGGGGAGGTTCCCTGCAAACTACTTATTAGGTCTAAAATGTGGTTCAGCTTGAAGATTGTAGTGTCAGACGTAACAGGAGAAAGCAGGGTGAAATTGGATTGCCCTAGACCTTTTCTAACCTACAACCAAAAGAGACCATTTGATTTTGTCCAGCATGTGATGGGACAAAAGTAGGAAATCCACATCTGAGTCAAAGCAAAGCTCTTGCAAGGCTGTGTTCCAATGCTAAGTCCTACACAGAGTTCAAGTGACTCTCTATTTATTTATTTATTGTTAATTCATTAAAGTTAATTTATATGAAGTTCAGTTATTGGTATCGAGGGTACGTAATTGCCCTCATGGGACAAAGCCAGCCATAACCATCCTTTAGTGAGTTACAGTGCTACCTGGAAGAGGCAGAAATAATGCAAGGAAATAGGACAAGTGGTCAAAACAAGTAACTGGATCGCTGCACTTTCCTTGATCTGCTGACACCAACTTTCCAACAACTGAGGCAGTGCTGCACTCTGAATTGACCCACCACCACTGTGCTGGTGGCCATACAGGCTGTCAGCGGGATGGTGGTGTGGCTGGAGGAACCTCCACACCAGGTGATGCTATGAAAGAAGGAGAACCTGCCACAGGCACTGCAGCTGAGAGGGGGGGAAACAGCACTTTAACAGAATTTAGCAGAGAAGACCTGCACAAATTAAGGTCTTCTGAGGATTCACTTGTAGAGCCCATGCAGTGCATTTTTCTGTAGTCTAACTGGGAGGAGAGAAGTTACATCTCAACCTGGACTAGAGGCTGAAGTCCTCTTTTGATCAAGTGTTCATCATATCAAATGAGACAGCTCTTCCTCACACATGAGAAGCTACCTAGTTTAAATCTGTTAACTAAAATCTAGCTTGCTACCTGCATTCTTGCCACAGGAAGAACGTGGTGCCTTGACAATCACAGTAGTTGCAAGAGACTTATCTGAAGTTGTGCTAGCAAATAGCTGGACATTGCAGTCCCATTCCTCACCATTGGAGATGAGGACGTTGAATCAGTGTCTGCCATGACCCTGTGCTGGAAGCATAACTTTGTAGCTTCTCTCACCAGTCAAAAGAGAAAGCAATTGAAGCTGTATAAGTGAGTGGAAGGGAAGAAAAAAGTCCTCTACAGAAACACTATTACAGTTGCTGACATTGAAATCATCACCTAGACAAGGATGCTGAATACACTAGAAGTCTGGAGATAGGGAAACAGTTGTGCTGGTGATCAGTTACTACAGTGTTTGGTTTCAGCTGTTCCGAGAAGAAAATCAAAAGCTGTATCTCATGAGAGCATCAAATGGGTACCACATAAGAATATCTGCTTAACATTAAAGAGACCCAGAGAAGTATTTTAAAATTAAACCAAAAGATAGCTACAGTTCCACCTCAAAACATTCCCTTTCTTGTTTCTTTCAAGCCAAATAACTTTATTTGAAAGAAAATTCATTTCTACTTCCTGTTCTGTCATGGGAAAATACAACAAGAGGAATAAGATGAAAATGTCATCTTCTCTTACAACAAAATGATCTTACAAGACCAGATGAAGTACCCCACATCTTCCTCATTCACACAACTACTTCTTTACCGCATACTAACATAGCCAGAATTTGCCAATGGCAATTCCTTCAAAGGTCATATAATACACTTCTTGTATTTACAACTAAAACTTTAAGCCATATAATGTAATATACAGGATAAACCTCCTAACTTTCTATTATAGAATTCCAAGACCAAAAGCACATATCTTCTCTTGTCTTTCAAACTGTTTCACTGTCTAGGTTATAATTTGGTAAATAGGCTCTAAATTCATAAACCACTTTAAATAGAAAATTCTAGTAGGAAATTGTACTTAATTTATATTGCAAACATGGCAACTTATACAGCAAATTGTATCCCTAAAACACATAAAGTCGGGAAAAAGATGACAGCATACATCTCTGTAGGCAATAAAAAAATCTGGATTTAAGATTAAAATATTTAATTTGGCAGGAAGAGACAGAGGCTCAGTACATTTTTCATTCCTCTAGAAACAGGATGATATTTTTGTCCCTTGCAATATAAATGAGCTTACTGTGTCCACCATGTGAAATACCTTTTGGACAGAACTGGCTTTATTAAATTAAAAGATAGATGTGATGGGATGATTTAGTTCATAATCATACGACTTCTCTCCAGAGCATACAGTACTTAGGAAAAGAATGCAAACTACAAATTAAACCCTCAGCAACCTGACAGTCTGGCCCAAGAAATACTGCTAAGTCTGGCAGATGGGGTGAGCAATGTGTGCATTGCACAGAGGTGTGAGGAACGCAGCCCACCCCAGCTCATCTCACAGGGCGCAGCTGGTGAACTGTACACAAAGGGGAGAAACAAGTGGGTTTGAGGGAAGGAGGGGAGAAGGGGCCTGGACTAAAAATGGGAGGTATTATTTGCTTCCCTTTGAATCCTGTTGCTGTTTCAGCCAAGCAATTTTCACTGCCAGCTTATTTGAAAAGTATTTTCTGTCAGAACAGCTATCAGACAGCAAAATCAATCTCCCTGGCAGATGTAATTGGAACTGCGAGTGTTATGGAGTCTCCTCTAGGGTTCTTCATCACCATCCTTTAAGCATGTCCTTTTTGCATCTTCAGCCTACAGCACCTTCACGCAGAGCACCTGGCAATTATGAAACGAAAAGGAAGATGTCTGAAGATAGGGGCAAACACCAATAAAGCTTTTTGTAAGCATCTGCACCCCCTCCATCTCTGTGTTACTCCTCTTCCACATCTTCACTCTCCCTGCTTCCGTGCCCTTTAGTTTTCATGTAGAGCATCAAAACATTGGACACCTGCACAGAGGTTCTTTTCTTTAGCTCTCTCATTTCCCCCCAATAGCAGCAGCAGGTCACTGAATCCAACACAGAACTTCTCTAGACTGAAAACACTGCCTGTATAATTAATATTTGTCTCCTCTAACTTCCTAGTTTCTTCCCACCATAGAGCACAGTATTATTCCTGTGGTATGCAGGCAGACACGAGTTCACTCTCAAATTTACAATAGAATAAAGGATCATCCTTTCCAGAGAAAGACAAGGATGTTATTTTTAATTCTTCACAACTGGGAAGTTACAAAGAACTGAGAAGCTTGATGAGCATTTTCCAAAAAGCAGGTTGACATTTTAAACCTTGCCAGACATCCATATTTAAGTTAAGAACACTGCAGGTAAGGTAGAGAGCAATTCGGCCACCATGGGACACAACTACTCTAGCAAAACCACAGTGAAGACACAGCTTGACAGGCAGAAAGGCAGTTCTGCTAGAAGAAATACTTCTCAGAGAATATCTATCAGCAAAAGGATTGTTTTGCCTGTATAAGCATTTGAAATATGGAGGCAGGCCCCAAAAAAAGACTGAGGTAGTGGGTCTCCCACCAGAGCAGGCAGTCCTACAGTAGAGAACTAATGTCTGGCTGCTCTGTATTGGTTCCTACAAAGGCACAGGAAGGCAAACTTTTGGAAGGAATCACTGTAAATTCGAAGTAGAACTATAATCAGAATTTTCCTGATGGCTTGAACAGAATAAAAATGGTTTAATTCTAACAGCTTTCCAACACCTGGGTACTCAATTTCTAGACTAGCAATTATCTCATTTTTTATTTTCTTAATATAATAGTACTAATTGATTTGTGTAAGACAAGACAGTCTCTACTATAAGCAGAGCACAAGTGCATCTATGCTCCAAATCTACTGATAGAGATTGAGCCTTCTCTGTATAAACCAAGGGATCAGTTTTAACCAATTAATACTCTTTTTCCCTTCATTCATAGATATGACAGTCTTGGTTTGACAGGCAAATTTAGATTAATGGAACAGCTGCAGTGAACCAAACACATATTTGTATTATGTCAAAATTAGGGTGCAGAACAGCATATGGATATCCAATAAATAGGGAAAGTTTAAGAGCAATCAAGGTAAAAAAAAAACAAAACAAGAACACAATCTGTATGCTACAATAACTTTCAAGAGAATCAAATTGAGAAAGTGATATACAAATGATCACAACCAAAAGTCAAGGTATTTCTCATCCTAACCAAAAGATTACTGTACGAGAATAATCAGTTCAATACCGTATTACAGACAAACAAGTCACTTGTTGATCACCACCCCTCTACTCATGAGCAAGCAGCTTAGATACCTCTTTTTTTCTTACAGACCATGACCATTCAGGAATTGCAGAAAAAGGCTCATGTGTTAGTTAGATGTACTTTCCCTGAGATCAGGCTACAAAGCTGGAAATTTCCCTGGCTGCCTGTAAGGAACAATTTTAGACCCATCTTCCTTTCCTCTCTATCAGCCAGCTAACCACACATCTAATACCTGGAACACATTATCTAAATTCCAGTCTTCTACTAATGGGGTGAAATTTCCTTCAGCTCTTAGTAACTTCTAGGTTTGGTACCTGATGAAGGAGAACTCCAGATGGTGTTATCTGAAATGGCACTACAAAATAGCATGAGGTAATACACTGTGGAATATATACATCTGCAAGGCACAAGCCAAACATGTATGGAAGTGAAATGTTCATGGAAGAGAACTGAAATGACAGTGGTAACCAAGGCATTAGATTTATGTCCCCACTATTGCAACCTTCTCCCACAGTGTCGGGTTTGCCTCTGAGGGCATCTCAAAACACGGACTGAAATCTAACATATTGCTGCTGCAGAACTGGCTTTTGAATCTAATCTTATCACTAACACAGAGATTCAGTTCTTTGCAATTGTATAACATGTCTGTATCTCAGGTGATACACCATTATGAGCAGAGGGCAAATATCTAGAAGCTCTTCTTGGAACAAATATAGGCAGAATAAGACTTAGTCGCTAAATGGAGATAGAGGTATTTTTCTCACAAGTCTGTGTAACACTCTAGGATTACTGAAACTAATCCTCCCTTGACACCACTCAACCCTTCCCTCCCAAACCCAATGTAGAAGAAGCGGATGACTCAAGATTATGGGATTAGGATGTTTCCACTAGTTCTAATTCTTTCTTGATTAGTCATGTGTGTACAGTTATTCACCCCAAACTATTCAGTGGCCTGGTTAAAAATAGCAGTTTCACTCCTTTTTCCCAGCAGGGAGGTAGTCACACCACAGCTGGTGCTAACAGGCTGTCTTGTTAGGGAAACCAAGGACAGAGCAAGCAGAGATCTGAAACATTGGCCTGGATAGGATTTTATTTTTTTCATTCCCAATGGATCAGAACAGAAAAACACCACTACACCAGATGACAACTGTGTCATATGTGGGAACTCTTTTGTAGGGAAGTTCTGAGCATGCAAGGTTTCATTCTTCCTCATCTTTCACAGAGCCCTCAGTTATCCAACAAAAAATGATATTTGTTGGGAAAATGGACATTTTTAGGAAAACAGATACGTAAAAATAGACTGGGGTTACCAGAGGTATAATTTTAAACATCAAACTACGCAAAGACTTGAGGTAAACAAAGCCCCAGGAATTTACATGGCATAATTTTATGTTATATAATTAATATAAATTGTAATAAATAATTAAAAATTCCAAATTCTAGAACAATATCCAAAGTAAATGTAAATTTTAGAAGCACACCAGATAATTATAGGTCTGAGGAATAGACGTAAGGTACTTAACATCGTAAGACAATTTGCAGCACAGCACTTGATGTTCAGCGATGTCCACTTAAAAGCAAAATAAAGTTTTGGTCAGTATTTTTTTTTTATCTTCCAGTAGCTGGGAAACAAAGCACAAAACAAATGACAAGTAAACATTCAGCCACAGGAAGCCATTAACAACAGTGGGCACCAATTAGGACCCAGCAGGTATCCTTTACACCGCCTGGTGCTCTAGCTCCTCCTCAAATACTTTGGCATAACACTCACAAACTCAGTCTTAGGAAACAACAGGCTGTTTCATTTACTCAGCAATTTGTAGCCACATATTCCTGCTGATAGGCCCATAAACCTGTTTGTAGTCTTCTTCTGTTTCCCTTCAAGTTTGTGTCATTAGAAACTACAATTACTGTCTGTCCAAAGAGAATACTTTTCAGGAAAGAAAATAAAATTGAGATACTGTGATCCTTTTCCTCTTTGTCTCTCTCTCCTTTTCAACTTCTCTTTTGGAGGAGAGTGCACAACACAATGGCTGATGTCAGGAGAGCCAGCTCTCAGAGAAAATACTTGTAAATGCTCAGATTTTGCAAAAAGAACATTAGTTTTTCAAAGCATAGCCTTCTGGCAGAAAAGAGTGGAAAGGGTATTGTTCTTAAAACTAAGTCAAGGCCTTAAATAATTAATAAAGAACCACATAAAAATGTCTTATACTTCAGCCAAAAACACTGCACAAAATATATGCAATTTTGACAGCCTTACCTTAACTATATTTTGTATCTTCTATACAAAAACCTCAATAAATTATCCAAGCCTTTTAAAGTCAATCAATCACAGATTGTGTCCCACATTATTAGGGTAAAATACAAAGTTTTATTAAAATGTAACACAAACTAGATTCTTATTTTTACATCTTAAGATTGTAAAATATATTTTTTAAAAAAGCAGGTTCAAATCCCCCAAACCAAGATTTTGCACAAATGGAGGATTTTTGCAGCACTATACCAGCACAAAGATCAGAGGCAAGCCAGAATCCAGGCTGGAGAAGCAAGAGTATCTGTCACAGGTGGAACAGTCCACTAAGCTCCACTAACCTTGTATTTTCAGCCACCAACAGCCAAAGTCCTTTCATGTGTCACTTCTGCTTCCATCACCATTGCTAAATGAATGTTAACCAAAACATCATGAGCTGATGTTTAATCACTTCTTGATGCATTTGGTATTACAAGAAAATAAGGAAAGCAGATCAAGACTGCCCTAATTCAGAGCTCTCCACATCAGGTCTGACTCCCTGCCTTCAAGACATGTTCCTCGCTCTCCAGTTTTCCTTCATTTTTGATAATTTTGTACTTTTTTCTTGATCTCTGCAGTTTCAAAAAAATTAAAGCAAACCTCAGCAGACTAGCGAGTGAGTTTCCAATAGCACTTTATATTAAATCCCCTCTGGCTGTTGGCAAAGCCGTGCACAACTAGCTGAATTCTAGCTCCCCACATCACCACTGCTGACAACTCTCACCAAAGCTCCAGACTCCTGGTCAGCCACCAACCTGCCAGAGCAGCTCATGTGCAGTCTCTGCATGAAGCATCCCCCACAACCTGCACTGAAAAACATCAGAAACAGCGAGATGAACTCTGCAACAGAGTTCTCAGGATGCTTGTCAGATGACTTCCAAAGATCACCCAACTGTATCCCTTATACCTCCTGACCTGAGACTGGGTGCTGCCACACGGGTGTGTGATATAGAGGTGTTCTTATGGTTCCCAGATCCTGGCAGCCTAGAATTTGGAAAGATCATTCAGAAAAAAAAGCCAAAAGCTCTGTGTATCTTCACAGCTCACCTGGCCAGTGCTCATGGTGCAAACACCAACTATTGCAACAGAACCACAACCAAATACTCACTACTGCTGCTGTGCAGCTCAGCACTTCCAGGAGCCCTGTGTAGCCACCAAGGTACAGAATTTCGTTCCCTGGGATGTTCCTCTCAGTTCAGTGGGGAACAAAGTGCTGAAAAGTCTGCA
Source organism: Calypte anna (assembly GCF_003957555.1). Taxonomy (NCBI): domain Eukaryota; kingdom Metazoa; phylum Chordata; class Aves; order Apodiformes; family Trochilidae; genus Calypte; species Calypte anna. The sequence goes on from NC_044246.1 coordinate 36,842,067, forward strand.
TTACTGTTGCCTGGCACACCAGAAGACAGGAGAGCTGAGTAACTGAAGTTCCTTGGAAATGCAGAAAACCACTACTCATGGGGAAACATAGGTAGAGGCAGCTAGCCCATTTCCACAGGCCTAGATCCATCACAGAATTAAATCAAGCTGGACTCTGCTGGTGTACAGCTCCACAAATGCACACAAGCTCAGACATGCTCCTTCACAACCAAAGGATACAGCTATGGTGGAGACTTAGTGAATCTCCTTCACGAGGATTATTTATTCCATTTGAGATTAGCCTAGGTTGGCCTTTCCCAGGTAGAAAACTGGTGGGATTTTCACTTGTTACTGTGATACCTACCCTCTTCCTCTGTAGGAAGGGAACTACTATGTCTGCCTCACTAAATCTGCATACACATATTTCAGTTTTGCCTTACTACTACTCAAAAAGATACTTGAGACACAAAAATAGACACTTAAGTACTGATCACTTAAGTGTACACAAATCCACACACACACAAAACACTAACAAGAAAAGTAGTATTATTTGTACAGTTATGAGCATATAGAAGCAATCCTTTCAGCACTACAAAAACATCTTTGAAAACAACAATTTATACACATAGATCAAAGAGGTAGCATCCTGGTACATAGCCACCTAGAGATCAGGTGGCTTATCGAAGCCAGTCATGCAGGCTCCTTCTGAAGTCAAGCAAGAGAGATAAGTGCCTCCAGATTGCCATTTATCCTGTTCTAGGATAGGTGTGTAAAACAGGTGAGAAGCATCACCTTGGCATTGCTATTGGCCACAAGGGGAGGCAGGGTTTTAGATTACTAGTTTAGGAGAGATACTTATCTTTTAGCAGATAATGTTAAAACCAATCCCATGATGGTAGATTACGGAGGATTATACAGCCTCACAAACTTGTTAAAAATTCACATTATACTTGGGCTCACAAAGGAAGACAAACTTTAAATCCCCATGAAAAGAAATCATAATGCAGTCTCCATCATTCCAGCTATATATCACTGAGTATATTATAGTCAGAGGATTTAAGGGTTTTTTGTGTGTTTTCCTAACAAAATAATTTTCACATGGTTCTGCTTATCCAAGTGAAGGAAGTTCACAAACTGGGTGTTAAGAAAGCATTGGTTGCAAATCTGTTAAATGATTTCATTTGAATATAACAGAGATAGATTTTTAAAACTTTAATATTTTTGTGGGAGTAGGTTTCCAAGTAAAGGACAAATCTATCAGTGCAAAAGGTGGGAACATGGCATCACACAGAGACCAGAGATAAAGCTGTAAGAGCCGTCTTGAAGCACAAACCCAGAAAAGAAACTACTTTAACTCCCTGCTCCCATTCATCTGACACCACGGTGTCAATTAGAGACAATAGTTTTTCACATCTGTTGATCTTCAGCAATGCAAAGTTTCTCTTTACATTTAGCATAATATTCATGCAAACAGTAAGGACAGATTTTTTTTAGTAGTAATTCTCAGCAGTACCTTTTGCACTACTAAAACAGGCAGCATTGTTTATTTTTCTCCTTGCTAGTTGAGTATACGCTAGCGTTTACTTCTTATAAATGCAGGTAAGTCCACACAAACAAACACCTCCAAACATAAAACTGCTCCCAACTGGGCACAGTTTACTGGGTACTAGTACTTGAAAATGGGAATATTTAATACTTTGATGAGATTCACACTTGGCATTCTTGCAAGGCTAGCTGTCAAATTAATTTTAAAAGCTCAGGTTTGTGCCACAAACATAACTAATTTTCAGTCATCCGGTGCCCAGTTTCTCCCTGCATGAGAAAGACAATTTGATATTCCAGAAGCCCCAGATAAACTAAACTTAAAAATTGAGTAAGGGGCAGACAGTGAATTTACTGTTTCCCCTCTTCATTTCCTACTGTATTCCTCTTTAGGAGTTTTCTTCTCTTATGAATTATTTGCAAAATGGAGAGAAAGCATAAAAAAATTTCTAAGTGAGCACCTGATTGAAAGTGGCTATAAATTCTACAGAGAGCCTGGTGTCACAAGGGAAATAAAATGTAGATGTGAGATTTGCCTTTCACTGCATTGCTGTGGCCACTTGAAAAGACCTGCAGATACCTCCCAGCACTACATTGATATTTAGGTGTTAATAAGCAACTATCCTGGTCACAGGTGAAACACAATCCTACAGACAGTATTTCACACTTTGTGTTCTTTTAAACACAGCTATAACCCTATCATGCTAGTAATCTTTCTGAAACTCAAAATGGTTGAGCAGAGGAGCAAAACGCTTTAATTTCCTTATTGGTTTACAGCCATTTCACCTGCCTTATCCTGGAGCTTAGTGCTGCATGCCAGTAATTCAAGCACTGTGGAGGCTAGAGAGATGTAAAAGGACTATAAAACAAAACCACCAGGAGACACCACGTAGATCAATGCTATGTTTTCACAGCCCCAGTTTCCAATGATGGATGCTAGCTCATAGTCAAAGCCTGGGGTTCTGCAGACAATGAGCAGAGCAGAACAGCATCTGCTCTTTGGAATGCTCTCCCAGGGAAAGCAGTGGTGCTGCTCAATGGGGGTACTGAGACACATCATATAAGCATATCATATAAATAATAATATTGTAGAAGGGTTGGACCAGATGATCCTTGAGGTCTCTTCCAACCTGACATTCCATGATTCTATGCTGCACGTGCCCACTTGCTTCCACTCTCTGTAATCCACTAAATGCCTGTGTTCTTTAGCAGAGCAATGGCAAGATGTAGGTTCAGAAAAGCAGTGAGCTTGAAGCATTAAACAAACATTTAAATGCCTTGGTTCACACCACACGTACTTTCTGTGGGGGTTTTCTTGTAATACCCACTACAGACAACAGAGAAACAGACATTGGCAGGTCTTCTGCAGAACCCTGCTCTCAGTTGCCCTGCTATCTGTTTCCCTTCCTTCCTCCTCAACATGGTCCAGAATTTATCCTTCCAAATAAAGCACCTGAGGAAAAAATCCCAAATTACTCTACCTGTTGCTCCAACAAAGTGTTTTGCACAGACTGTCACAACTATGCCTGCAATCTGTAGGCTATTCTATTTGCTAAAAATAAATAGCAGTCAGTATTAAAAATGAGTGATTATTTGCTCATGTACCAATACAGTATATACCTGAACCAAAGATTTTAAGTCCTAACAGGACTAGCAGGTGGAGTTTTACAGACTCCATCAGTTCAAATGATGCAAAAGAATCTAGAATTTCACACTTCCTAAGATACACTGCAGACACTTTAAAAGCAATGAAATGAGCAGATTCTGGGTGCACATCTCTGGCCATGTCTACACCAGCACAGCAAGCCAGTGCTGAGGACCTAACAACCCATTAGTGATTTTTTTTCTTTGGGCTATCAATAATCTGGATCTGTGGACCAAAACACCCGCTAGTAGCTGGCATGCACAAGGCAAAGCACATCCTCCATCTGTCCATCCTCTCCATGGTGTAAGTGACTGACTGGAAATGGGTGGCAGCTGGAAGCTCAATTCAAATCAAAGTACATAGCAGGTCTGAACTAATTAACTCAAAGTCTTGTGCTACATAAATGCAAGTCTTTTCATTTACCTGAAATATTTCTGGTTAAAATTGGTAAGGATAAAGATTATTTGAAGTTGGTCAGCAGCCATGGTTACTGACTTAAACACGTTTCTTTTCAGCACCAGTGCTTTGTTCCTGCTCTATACTCAAAACACTCTGGGCCCCTCATGCTCATGCAGACATGCCTGCCAGTGAGCACCAGTGCATGAGAAACATCTACAGGCCTTTACAACAAAAGACGTGGGCTGACCTATTCACTTCAACAAATGTGGTCGGCTCCAGAGACACATTCTGGGAACAATCAAAAAAAGTGGCTTTTTAAAATCTCTTTTCCATGTGAATCTGATGGACTTTATGCCCATATATACAAATCTCTGGCCAAATTAATCCCTTTAAACAAGGTTAGGATACTGGAAGAGAAGAACACTTGAGCTGATGTTTCTTTTTAGCCTCCAAGGCCCCAGTGACGCAGCTGACAAGGCTACAGAAGTTTAACATTTTGTGTGTACAAGCTCAGGCAGAGGAACCCTCTATTTTCTGATCACTGACATATTTATTTGATATTAACACAGAGCAGGAAAGAGCAGTGTGGAAGCCCTGAGCAGTAACATCCAAGGAACTCCTGTAAAAAGAAGCATTAGTATACTTTTACAAATCTGACTGACAGCTCAGTAATTTGATACAGTGACTTTTCCACACAGGCTTCCAGACCTATTGGCACACGAGTGTGGGAAGAGCTTGCCTGGAGGCTGCTCATGCTGGTTCTTCCAGCAGGCACCAGGCTGCAGGCAATTCAGGGGACACTTTCACTGGCGGCTGCAAGTCAGGAAAATGACATAAAGCTATTGGAAACTGGTTTTGAAATGTTAAATTAGATTACTTAAAGGCCACAAATAGCTAGTCTGATTTTAAAAGCACACGCTTCAGCTTCCATTGCCAAGTTAGTCTTTTCTCAACACTCAAGCTTCAATAGAATTTCCTAATTTTTTTGAGCAGATCCTAGCAGTGCATGAGGCAGACCTGAGACTTTGGTAGGCACCAGACAGAACAGTTCATGCAAGGTTCTATCCTGTCCCCCACTCTCAGTTTGCTTCACCCAAATGCCACCCTCAATACAATTCCCATTCTGCCAGCAGTCACACCTCACACACTGCATCCTGTGCATCATTTACGTTATTCAGGAGTCTATGCCAGGCTCCAAGACATAACTTTTCAAACCAGCCAGGACCATAACAATGAGGATGTGCACTTTTCCCCAGCCAGTTGCTGCTGGACTCCCATAGCATCAGAGGTTAAAAAATAGTAATAGTTAAGTTGTAGACCAACTACGAGTGCAGGGAAAAATACCATGAGAGATGTGTATAAGCTGACAAAAGCCTACTTTGCACTTTTCCAAAATTCAGTGTGAATATAAAAGAATAAAGACTGCACCCGGGAAGCATTTTTTCTTTTCTGCCTGGCAAAATTAACAGGGTGTTTGTCAACCTTGGGAAAAGATGGTGCTTAATTAGCATTAGTCTTCAGCCTTCATGACTTTACAACTACAACAGTCTGTGTCTGAGCACCAAGTTGTGCTAGGAAACACTTAGACACTGAATTTTAAACTTCTACAAACCTCTTTTTTCAGTTTAATAGTAGCCTATCTTAATACAGACAATATTGATTGCTTACTAGCATAAGCTAACAAGAAGTAATTTTAAATTTCAAGTGTTAAATACTGAGTTTTTCCACTGTGTTCTCTAAATCAGCATTAAACCTACCCAGGTTTTAGAGGTTATTTTCTAGTATATATAAAATGCTAAAGAACTCAGAAATAAATATGCTGTTATTTATTGCTCATATAAATAAAAGAAAACTTATAATGCTTCAACTCATGCAGTGATTTCTTTCTAAACATTTGGTAAAATATAAGTGAGCATAATCTTGACTCAGTATTTCCCTGATCTTCACCTAAAAGGAAAAAAGCCTCACATGATTCAAGACTCTTTAAAGTGGTGAAAATTTTACACAACTCAAAATTAAGATTTGTTTGTCATGATTAAAGCAATTCTCTCCCAACAGTGGCTGTGTTTCTCCAAAAATAATTCAATGCAGTATTGCCCTGCTAAGTATGGAGAAAAGTGTTTCCTTTAGAAGAGGAAATTCTCTTAAGGAAGTTGTTTTAAGATAAATAAAAGTTCAGGATGAAGCCGGCAAAAGGTGTGAAGGATTTCTCTTTGATTTCCCAGCTTGTGTATTTGGGCTCAGACACAGACTATATTTTATGCACATATTAATAGGATGCTAATAAGCCTACAACTCTGCTTTAACAGGGACCTGTAGAGACAACCTGATATGTGGCACCAGATATAGCAGCCATCTTCAGCAGAAGATTTATTTCCCTCTCACACAGGAAGAGAATCAGATTACGTATTTTTAAGTAGGAGTTCAGACAAAAATGTCTTGCAAAGTTAGGCTATTATTTTTGTTAGAGTGTTTCTCAGTTAAAGTAACCTTCCAAAGATCAAGATAGAAGCCAAGACTTTTAGAGTCCTAGAGTAACTAGGAGCAGCTTTTACTCTTCACTGGTAAACCCATATGCAAAATAAGGCCACTCAGTTGCAAACCTCCTTAAACTACGAGGGCATAAAACCAATACTGGGGTCAAAACCAGAGAGGACTAAAATTGGCAGCATGTATTTAAATAATTTGCTGCATCTTCTAGAAAACTTTGAGAGAGATCCTCCCTAGCTGTAAGCTTCAAAGGTATTTCAAAGTTAAATCTTCCTTTTTTTTTTTAACAGCTAAAAATTTTATAAAAGTGATACAAAGAGAGGTAACCTTAAAAATAATTCAGAAATTATACCTAAGAGCATCTTGTGTAATTGATTTAACTATGCATTCAAACAAGTCTTCCATACATCTTATCCCCTCAGACAACTGTTTTTCACTATTTCAACTTTATTTTTCATGTTTCTTGAAAAACAAAACCAGACTAGAACTGTTTTCATCATCAGCCACTAAAAAAGGTCTTTTTAACACACAAAATTGAATTAAAAAAACCAACAACAACAAAAAACCAAACAAACAAAACCTAAATCACAACTGATTTTCATTTGAATTTGAAATAAAAACCTTGGAAAATACTGACTGCTCTTAGCATCCTCACACAGAAACTTCTGACTTCAGACCCGTTGTTTTAATGCAACTTAAATCATAAAAAGGATTTTTCTTGTTTATAAAAAAATTCTATATGACTTGAGCAGTTAACAACTTTTTTTTTTTTTTTCTTTTTTCCTATATGTATATTCTTATTTCCAGACTGGTCAACAGGCTAGCATGTATGCTTCCAGAAGCTAGTAAAACTGTGCTGAGTACCCTCTCCTATCTTTGGAAGGTTCTCAGCTTTAAACTTACAGCTGTCAGCTCAAGGCTGCACTAACAATATTTGGCCCATTCAATTTTAGCAGCCAGCAGAAAACTGCAGAAAACTGGTGAATTGTCAGTCATCAGTTATTCTTATTTTTTAGCTTGAATGAAGTCTGGTAGCCTTTCTGTTCTTAATGCAAAAGCCTATGATGAGTATAGTTCTGAAATTACAAAGCAGTTTATTCATTTGAATGTTGGTAATAGGGGATTCCCCTCTCTTTCTCCACCATTTCTACATGGCAAATTCCATCCATTAACTTGACCTTGTACTCAAGAGAATGAAAAGAACAGAAGCAAAGTGGCACCCAAAGCTGCCTCATGGCTGCATCACAAATTATTCAGAATGGCCTTTTGTCCATGTAATTTATTTCAAATTATTTTCCTAAAAGTAATCAAGCCTATTACAACATGAGGCACCTACTGCTAGTGTAAAGTGGCTCTTCCTCATGTATGTGACAGCAGCCACCATGGCACAACAGTTTACACAAAGTGGTTTTTTAAGTCTCCCCCACTCACATGACTACTGTGCATTCCTGTTTCAAGCACCACTTTTTGAAACCAGTAAAGTCTTTATTATCCTCTGCCTAATGCCATCCTTAACCTCATTGTCCCAGTTTGGGCCAGGAAAAGGGTAATTTTCTGTCTTGTAATTTTGCTTTCAGCGAAGCCTCTTGTAAGTAGCTGTACTTGCTGAAATTAACAGCAAGTTGCTCAGTCAGTGTCTGCTTCTGGGACTGATAACACTCAATGTTTAGAGTTACAGCCAGAGACTGGTGTGCAGAACCAAGGATGCTGCTAGGTTCTGAGGAACATTTTGCCCTCCAGAAGGAGAAAAGGAGTAAAGAGGTCACACCTGCAGCCCTCCTTTGGGAAGGAGCAGACAAGATAAATGACTAAAATTGACCAGAGTATTCCACCCCATACACGACATACTCAGTATAAATTTGAGGGATCACAAGGGTCAACCCTTTTCCTTCCCTTTCTCCTCTTCTTCACCTGTCCCTGTTTGCTTCAGCATCCTGGGAGCATTCTGTCCATTTGTCTGCCTGTGGTCCTGATCCATTCCAGCCCATATCTGTGTGTTCCTGCCTCCAGCTCCCGACTGCTGCTGACCCCAGGAGTCCAGCCTGGACTTTCCCAGGGCTGCCCTGCAGCCTCAGTGGTGCCGTGAGAGTTATTGGGGGAAAAGGGTGGGGGGTGGGAGGGGGGAGAAGAAACATGGTATCATTCTCTTATATATTTGCATATATTTAGTAATTTTTCTTTTTATCATTACTGTTTCATTAAAGCTGTGCAGTTTAGTTACCAACCCACGAGTCTCTCTCCCTTATTCTTTCTCCTTCCTTTATCAGGGAGAGGAGGGGGGTTAAAAGAGAGCATCTGTCATTCGGTTTAATTGCTGGGCCAGCGTTAAACCCTGACACTGATGCAGCCAGCCTACGTGTGCAAGGTCAGTCTGGGTTTCTGCCAATGGCTTCCCAGCCATTTGTGTCAACCTTGACAGACCCAGTTTAAATTCTGACATGTGGCAGCTGTGTAAGGAACCATATACAATTAAGCAATGGCTGAATGCTTTGTGGGAAAGGGTCCTAGACATCTGAACCACTGGGAAATGCACATTATCTGTTAGGTGATGCCAACCCTGCAAGTCAAGCTCAAATTATAGCATTTCTAGGTAAACCCAAACAAGTTCTGATCTCTGCTATCAGGGACCCCAATATCTGAGCAATTCTACGATTAGGAAAAATTGTGGAAGGTCCTTTGGGCCACAGTGTCTCTTTTCCCATCATTAGCCCCTACCTGGGTCCTGCCTGCTGCCTCTGCCAGGCCTGGCATACAAACCAGCAGCCAAACACCTTCCTCTATCTACCCTTGTTTGCCAGGCAGGAGGTCTCTCACAGTGTAAACACACTCACACAGAGTGCTCACACAGAGCCCAACTCAAGGTCATAACAAAGCAGAGGCACTGATTTACTCTGAAGTGACCCTACTGAAGTCATCAAAGAACCTAACCTTGGCAAATCCACTTCACAGAATTTCAGGACTCAAGTTTGCTAACTACCCCGACACAAAACCACCCCTTTGTCACTAGTGAAGACAAACCTTAGCGTCGCACAAGAAGAATCCTAAATGGTATGGGAGAAGTGGTAGTAAATGTATTGTTCTTCCCAGGACAAAAATAAACAAAGAAAAAAAAAAAAGGAAACTCCAAGTTACAACAGCTTTGCTTATTTGATCTGGGGCTATTTACATTTACAATAAGAAGCTTGCTTTCACTTGCATCATGAAAGTGCATTTTTCTCTCATCAGATTAGTAGATAAGCAAAACCCACAGATGCCATTTTTCTGTTAAAGCAGCTCATATTTTAGAAGATGGATATTATCAGAGTATAAAATTATCTTGTATCAGATGTCTAGACTTTAAAACCTGGAGAATACAAGAGGGAGCACTTCTCATTATTTACAAATTAAAACACTTTCTGTTTTGAGATTTTTTTCTTTCTTTGCTTTTCCTTCAATTTTATTTTTCAGAGAACTTTCAATCTAATATTCAAACAGAAATTATTCCCCAGCTTCTCAACCTATTGTCTTATTTTTTGAAAAAGATATGGATGACACCTGTAGGCTTAAAAATGAAGTCCTTTTGATACCTATGAGAAGACTGTAAGTATTTGGAAGTACATTTACTTCAATTTAATGTTATTTCCTGAGCTAATTGTTTTCATTTTTTGTTTGCCATAATTATCAAGGTAGATTTTTAAACTTGTTTTATTCCTAATAAACTAATGTAAGAATATAACAGAATTCAGAATTTATATTAAAAATTTAAAATGTTTGCATTTACTACCTTGCAGAAATTTTTTTAAACCAAGTTCTATCATTTGTAATTACATTCAAGGAAACAAAGGACAGGGGGGAAAAAAAAAGAAGAAAATGCAAATATTACTCTCAGTCTTGTGGCAACCATTTTTCCTGTTTAAAACACTCTTCAGCAGTGAAACTGAGCATGGAAGAAAAACTCAGGTTCACACGTCTGCAAAGTGTTGCATACAATGCTGCAAAGAACTATTAGAACTCCACATGAAAAGACTGAAAAAAATCTCAAAAAGTCCTGAAGCCCACTGTTCCACCCAAGCTGCCTTCAGAATAAGTATGTGATGTTACCAAGAGGCATATAACATTGTGAGAAATACCCACTTACATTCAGGTTTAGATTTTAGAAGTAAGCCTCCAATTCTTTGATAAGGAGTTTGACCAGACTGGTAGTGGCAGAAAAACAGTTCAGGCACCATGGGTGGGCTTTGCTGGAGCATAAACAGAGGCAGATTTGCCTTGCTCAAGGGTTAATCAAAGAAGAGCCCAAAGCAGCTGTGAGTAGCAGATGAGCCACTTGCACAAAACTGTGTTAACAAGGGTGGAAGGGCAGTAAATGAGCAAGTCCTGCAAAGTAAGTGACAGGTGAAAAAAGGAAGATACTTAGTGCATACTGGTAATCTAGAATCTGCAGTAGGAATGGAATACTGAAATGGAGTCCAGGGCATGCATACCATCTCATATACAATGTTTTTAGTAAGGTGTAAAAGCAGAATCAGAAATCATGTAAACTTTGTACTGGTGAAAGGGAACCTCCGAGATGTGCCAATGCCCTTTTCACAGGTACAACCATGGCACCTGCCAGGTCACAAGGGCACCAAGGCTGAGCTTTACTGAGACCCAAGCTGGCAGAGCCTTTGCCCATAAAGCCAGCCCAGTGTCTTTTTCCAGGACACAAACACAGCCTTGGAGCCTCTGGACATGAGAACCACCATCCTGAAGAAATTACAACACAGTCACCATCCCTACACAGTGAAGGTCTAGGCCGTGTGGTAAAAGGAGGGTACTCAGGTTGCTCACCTTTCTGTTTAAACCTTCCAAGGACCCAACACACAAATAATGCTGCAAACTTACAAGCAACAGTGAAGCACCACATTCCCAGCACAGGGAATGCCCCTTGCATCCTCTAGTACGGTAGTTCAGCTCTTAAACACTTTTTTGCAGTTCCCAGCTGACTGTGAGCCTCCCAGAGGTTCAGGGCAAGATTATTCCAACAGAATAACTGCTGGTATAAAATACAAGCACCTTCTAACAATGAGATTTTAAAGTGCTGTGGATGAAGTGCAGCTGTGCCATCAAAACACATACCCCATGCCATGAGGGCTGTTACTCCAACAAGCCAGGCTGCTGCAGGCTGCTTGTGGGATGAGCCACCCTTCAAGAAGCACCCAAGAAGGGCTAAAGAGTTTACCCTGAGGTAAAACACCACAATATGATCATTATTAAATGGCAAGCCATAGTATTACCTTCATGTTTCTTCCCTTTCCTCACTAACTGACTTGTAAGGATTTGTCAAGAGTTAGTATTTTTTTTCCATCTGTTTCCCTGTATTGTTTACATAGTTTATGTAATGGGGAAAAAGCAATAGTTCTAGAAAAAAAGTCTTCAAGTCTCCAACTCAAGTGAAAACACACATCATTCCTCATTAACCCACTGTTCATCAGATCATAGAATAATTTGGGTTGGAAGGGACCTCTAAAGGTGATCTAATCCAACCCCCTACAGTAAACAAATGCAGTAAACAGGGACTATTCATCTAAGGAGACTATGGAGATGAACTGAATTTTCAGTGTAAGACAAAAATGAGGTAGAATTTTAGTAAGGTGTAAAAGCAGAAGCAGAAGCCATGTAAGCTTTCTGCTGGTGAAAGGGAACCTCTGAGATGTGCCTGTGAGAACATAATAATATACTGCTCACCTTTAGTTATGTTATACTCTGTAAAAACATATTTATAATGATTGCTTAGAATATCATATCCCATACCCAAGTGTGTATACTTTGAAAGGGGAAGTTATAAGGTAGGAAAAGCAAAGCCCTGATAGAAGCAGCTTACAAAATAAACCTGACCTTTGATTTTGGTGTTTTTTCCCATAATGAAGTTGAAAACAAAACTCAACATCTCTTCCACCAAACTAAATCTACCAACAATAATAAATAAAATAAACCTTAAAACCAAAGAGCTGGCTTGGCACAGGAGTGCCGAGTTTGGATGCTGCAGTATTCCTGGGCTTTGTGGGAGGCTGTTCAGCAAAGCAGCCTCTCACACTGGTCAATTTTTTTGTTACAACTTTCTTTAAACAATGTGACCGAAGATTTTTAAAATAAATAAATAAATGGGTGTAATGGCTACAGACACCTAGTTAAGCAGTCTGTTTCCCAAAAGTGCTGATGACCCAGGAGCTCCTATTCACTTCAAAGCATAGGATTTGGGGATGTTTGTTGCTTTAAGATTTATGGTCTCCCTACTTTCTGAGAGATTCAAGAAATTACAGCTAGTAGCTCATCTCCATTAAAATTAGAAAGAAGTGCCAGACTGATTTGTGGCATCTATTCCAGAGGCCAACCCCTTCATGTCTTCACAGACCCTGGCAGAGGAATAACTAATGTGAAGAGATGAAGCTGACCAGGGAAAGCTTTGCCAAGGGGAAACAGGGCACTTCACTGCAAAACCCACAAGCTTACAGAAGCAGTGGCAGCACATGAGAGAAGATGAGATCTTTTTCTGCCTGCAGGCTAGTACTAAACAAACAAAATATTATCCAGCTCACTGCTCTAACTATATTCCTCCTCTCAGTGAGCCAGCTTAATAAGATTTTGTAGAAACGGAATCACAAGCTGGGCAATAACAGTCCAAGACAGCATGTGGGAATTCATAGTTAAAAAAAATACCATCAAGGCTAAAAACCTTAATGCACATGAGAGAAGAACTCTCACCATGTAACAAAAGTATTGCACAGTCAGGATGACAGACCAAACACACAAAACACTGACTGATGTCCACTAGGATGCAAAGTTTGACTGCCAGACCTGGAAAATAAATGTTATTTCAAGCAAGGCAGGATTGTTCCCCAGTGCTTCCTGAAAATATAGCATATGTCACTTGTGAAATTTTTGGAGGGATTTCTGTTCTTTTGAGGAAAAAAAGCAGCAACTGCGAAGGAATAAGAGTCCATAAAAGGATGCCAGTGTTAGCAACCTGAGTGACAGACAGGAAGGAGATTTTCCACAATTGGCATTTGGTGAACTGCAAGCTATAAAAACTGCTTGAAGATTGCTGGGTTGTCTGTGGTTTCTAGGCCAGTAGTTTAATTCTGTCTGTCACTAAAAGATTTTAGGTGATTTAAAAGATTTATTTCAGAAGTTCTTTGTATATCATATCAAAGCAGGAGAAGGGAACAAATCACATTTCTTAGTCAGTTACATTTTCAGTGACTTCATAACTAGAAAAGTGGTTTTGATAGCTCAGGTATCTTTGCATCTAACACTGGAAAAAAATAGTTACTATTGTAGGTACTGTTACAAACTCCCTTACATTTTGCCTGATTTAATTTGCTTTTGTGGTGTTTAGCATTGCACACAATGATTATTTTTTTTTCTTTTAAAATTGCCTACTCTTTATTATTATGCATAAATTACTGAAACACACATGCACTTGTGCTGAAGTCACACCTTAGCAATCCAGGTCCTCGCTGCTAGTCTGTCCATTTTAGCTAAACTGGAGACAGAAAATCCTTTCCTGCACCAAAAAAGCTTTCAGAGGAAAACATAGATATTTCTGAAACCAAATTTATTCTCCTAATTCAAATAATTTCATACATCCATTGCAGTAGAGGAGGTTTGCCCTTGCTCTTCACTCTGCACCGAGTCATATTGTAAGAACAGATGGAAATCTTGAGTGATACAAAATGAACTTTTAATTCATTTTTAGGCATCAGATGAGGTAAAAAAAAACAAACAAAACTGCTTTCTTTGTTGTTCTGGAGCTGTTAAGCAATACTGCTCCACCCTGCTAAGCAATCCTTCTCCAAGGCACTGCCCAGATGTACCAGTCGGATGAAGAGTATCATAAGTACAAGCATCACTGCTCCCTTCTGTCAAAAGCAGCACCCTGTTGACCACACCAGCTTTGCTTAACCAATACTGACTATAAAGGCAGTTTTTGACATCTGCTTTCAAATTGTCTCTCTTAATGGGACTTTTCCATCTCCTTGGCTATTTTGTTCTTGTTACAAACGGTCTTCCCAACAGTTCCCTAACTGGGAAAATTCAATTTCCAGTAATAGAAAACAATGGCATATGAAGCCTCTGCTTTTGAACTTTCCTATTCAGCAAGTTTGGTAGCTCACATACATTGCATTTCTCTGCCCATAGAGACACTTAAACATTTTAAGGTGGCACTAGGGGAAAAGTTTCTCCCATTAACTAATTTATACGTGGCATATTTTTTGTGAAATACATGTGTTTTTCATCTTCTATCAGCCTACATGTATAAACTAGATTGATGGAAGATCAAAGTAGAAGCTGAAGGAACTTGATCTGTTTAGCAAGTTGAAACTGTTAAATTATAAAAATCCCTTTGAAAAGTCATTCCACATACTTGTTTTATTCTATCTTTAAAAGGAAGGAGACCAGCTGTCTTTGATATATACCTAAGAAATTTATCTGCATTGTGTTTTTAAAAGAAGCTAGTTGATGCAACAAAGAAGATGAGACATATCCTTCCTCATACTGTTATGGGGCTCTTGGGAGCAGGGAGCAAGATTATCCTTGTGGCTCTTCTCTGGACCCTCTGCAGCCTGTCCGTATCCTTTTTGTAGAGTGGGGTCCAAAACTGAACACAATACTCTAGGTGTGGTCTGACAGTCACTGAGTACAGAGAGATGATTTATCATTTGACACTGTCCCATATGACATCCTGGTCTCAAAATCAGAAGGATATGGATATGATGGATGGGCCACTTGGTGGATAAGGACTTGGCTGGATGGTCTCACTCAAAGAGTAGTAGTCAATAGTTTGATGTCCAAACGGAGAGCAGTGATGAGTGGTGTCCTTCAGGGATCATTACTGAGACTGGCACTATTTAACATCTTTGTTGGAGATATGGACAGTGGGATTGAGTGCACCCTTAGCAAGTTTGCTGATGACACCCAAACCATTCGATGATTCTGTAATGCAGTGTTAGATTTAGTGATCAGAGCTGGATATTTCTTATAAATCCGTGCTATTTTTTCAGGAGGCACAGAATCATCAAATGGTTTGGGTTGGAAGGGACCTTAAGGACCTTAAGTTCCAGTACCCATGCATGGGCAGGGACACCTTCCACTAGACCACTTCCAGGGAGGGGGCAGCCACAACTTCCTTAGGCAAGCTGTTTCCATGTCTCACCACTCTCACAGGAAATAGTTTTTTCCTAATGTCTAGCCTAAATCTCCCCTCTTCAAGTTTTAAACCATTTTCCCTTGTCCTTTTGCTACACAACTGTGTAAAAAGCCCTACCACAGCTTTCTTGTAGGCCTTCCCTTTAGGTATTATAAAGTTGCTATAATGTCATCTTGGAGCCTTCTCTTCTCTAGCCTGAGCAACCCCAACATCATCAACCTGTCTTCACTGGGGAGGTGCTTCAGCCCTCTGATCATTTTAGTGGCTCTCCTCTGGACACATTCAAGAAGCTCTGTGTCCTTCTTTGGTTGAGGACTCCAGAATTACACAGTAATTGAGGACACAGTATTAGAGGTGGGATTGCACAATGATAATGATAATGATAATACAGTCCTAAATTGCTAAGGATGAATGCCCAAACTTATAATATTTATTTTTTCTTTTAATTTAAACTTCCACAATTGCAGCTTGTGGTCTTATTAATTTCTGTACAGTAAAACCTCTGGTGGCTATTCACAACTAGACCAGAATCTAACCCTGCTTGCTGCTGTAAAACCTGGTTAATTTGATCAGTTTCATCAGAACCATTCTGCATTGAGTGTAACTGGGGAAGGTGCTTCATTACTCCTTGGGCATTTTTGCCACTAGAAGGACTAAGGAGGAAATAAAAGAAGACAGCTCAGGAATGAAACAGCCCCATATTAGTTTAAATATGCAAGAATGCCATCAAGATGCTTTCTTACCTGGCCTATTTTTTTCCCCTTTTTTCCCTTTTGCTTTTATTGGCACTGAAGTGCCTGACTGAAGTACTTTGAATGATGAGAATGAAATCCATCCTGCCCCAGAATCAGCTTAAGGACTAGACACTGCCTGACTCTTCTTTGAATCTTCAAAATAGGCAATGAGCAAAACTTAGAATGATGTTGGTTTCCCTGTATGCTTGTGAATTAGATCTTAAATACCCTTCAGTCTAAGAAGGGAGGCTCACGTTTAGCCCACTGAAGCCTCTTCTTAAGCAGTGGGTAAAGGTTTAAGCATCATCTCTGGCTGTACTACCTGAATGCTTTGCAGCATTTAGCTCGGTTATGCTCCTGAGCTTTTGCTGTGAGAAAGCTGGTGTGTGCAGCTCCTTTTATAGAGAGGGCTGAGCTGAGAGAGGCTGCATGACTCTCCCAGCCTCAGGCATGAAATCTGTGGTAAGTGTGATGAAGTCTTTACTGCCTTTACAGGGTAACACCCTAACCTTAAGGCCATCTCTTCTCTGCACATGTAAGATGATAAAGCTACTGCATCGAATGTGGCACAACTGCTAAAATTTCTTAAAGAATAAACACTTGTGGCTCATGTGAGCTTTGTTCTGAGTGTGGAAGTCGTCACTGCTGAAATCTGCCTGCAATGCCATTGATAATCTTTTATTTTCTGATTAAATTAAACAACGCTTCTCTAACCCACATAACCTTCTATGTGACCCACATAGAAGGTATGGAAGGTTGTAGCAGGTTGTTGTTGGGTTTTTCGGGTTGTTTGTGGTTTTTTGTGGGTTTCTTTGTTGTTTTTGTTTTGTTTTGTTTTGTTTTGTTGTTGTGGTTTGGGTTTCTTTCTGCAGTAGGGATTGCATTTAGCTGCATCAGAATAACAAAGAAACCTTGTGGTGTGTTGCTTCTGCAGAATGGCTCTTCTGGCTTGGGCACTGCCTGTTGTTGTGGCTGTCATCACTTGTTGAGCCCGTCTAGGTTTAGGTCTCAGGAATGGGGAGAATTTAGCTCTTGTTATGAGGGTGGTTAAAATTGTGAGTTCATTATAAGGAGGGCTCCTGAAGGTAAGATTAGGTGGTATGTGAATTAGTCCAACCACCCATATCACTGATTGTGCAAGGTGCTGTACAGTCATAGACTGGAAAATCCCCACCCTAATCTGCTTACTCTTTAACCATAAGAAATACATGGGGTAATGAAAAAGGAATCACTGGGACCATATTAGTCAGCATGATCAGTGCTCATCAACAGCAGCCTGATAGCTGGGAAGGATTTGGTAGAGGGTAGTGCAAGCCCCTTGTCCTGGTTTGGGCCAGGATAAAGGTAATTTTCTGTCTTGTACTTTTGCTTTCAGCTAAGTCTCTTGTAAGTAGCTGCACTTGCTGAAATTAACAGCAAGTTTCTCAGACAGTGTCTGCTTCTAGGACTGATAACACTCAATGTTTAGAGCCGCCTTCTCTCCAGACTGAATAACCCCAACTCTCTCACTCTGTCTTTATAGGAGAGGTGCTCCAGCCCTCTGAGCATCCTCATGGTCCTTCTCTGGACACACTTCAGAATGTCCATGTCTTTCTTGTAACACGGGCTCCAGAACTGGACACAGTACTCCAGGTGGGGTCTCACAAGAGCAGAGTAGAGGGGGAGAATCACCTCCCTTGACCTGCTGGCCATGCTTCTCTTGATGCAGCCAAGGACCCTGTTGGCTTTCTGGGCTGCAAGTGTACACTGACAGCTCATGTTGAACTTCTCATCCACCAATACCCCCAGTCCTTTTCCTCAGGGCTGCTCTCAAGCCAGTCACTGCCCTGCCTATATCAGTGCTTGGGATTGCCCTGACCCAGATGCAGGACCTTGCACCTGGTCTTGCTGAACTTCATGAGGTTGGCATGGGCCCACCTCTCCAGCCTGTCAAGGTCCCTCGGGATGGCCTCCCTTCCCTTCAGCATGTCAGATGTTAACAGGACTGGTCCCAGCACTGATCCTTGAGGGCCTTGTCACTGGCCGCTACTTGGGCACGGACAGACATCAAGCAAGTTCTTAATCCATGAAGTGGTCCATCTGTCAAACTCAGGTTTTACCAGCTTGGAGACCAAGATGTTGTGTGGGATTGTGTCCAAGGCTTTGCTCAGGTCCAGGTGAATGATGCTGGTTGCTCTTCCCTTGTGTATTGATGTTGTGACCTTTTCATAGAAAGCCGCAAGATTTGTCAGGCATGATTTGTCCTTGTTGAAGCTGTGTGGATTATATCCAGTCACTTCTTAATTATTCTTCTGCTCCAGCAGTGCCTTCAGGAGGATCTGGTCCATGATCTTACAAGGCACAGAGGTGAAACTAACCAGCCTGTAGTTCCTTGAATCTTCCTTCTTTCCCTTTTTGAAAATGGGGCTTATGTTTCCCCTTTTCCAGTCGGTGGGGACTTCACCAAACTGACACAACTTCTGGAATATAATAGCGATTTAGAAACCACATCCACCAGTTCCCTCAGTACCCGTGGCTGTATTCCATCAGGTCCCAAAGCCTTGTACACTTTCAGGTTCTTCAGATGGTAACAAACCTGATCTTCACTTACAATTGGCAGTTCTTCCTTCCAATCCTTGCTATTGTCATCTGTGACTTCAGGAGTGTGGCTAGAGCCCTTGCCAGTGAAGACTGAGGTAAGGAAGTCATTGAGAGCCTCAGCCTTTTCCATATAATTTGTAACTAATTTACCTGTTTCCTTTCTGAGGGGGCCCACACCTTCCCTAGTTGTTCTTTTTTGGTTAATATACCTATAGAAATTTTTGCTATTCCGCTTGATCTCCTTGGCTAGATTTGGTTCTAGCTGAGCTTTGGCTTTTCTAACCAGGTCTTTTGCTGCTCGGACAGCTTCCTTATTTGCCCCCCATTCTAGCTGTCCTTTCTCCATCCCTTCTAGTTTCTTTTTGTGTGATAGTGTGTAGAGGAGCTCCTTGTTCATTCAGGCAGGTCTCCTAGCATTCTTTCCTCTCTTTTGTTGGTATGCTTTGCTCCTGGACACAGAGAAGGTGATCCTTGAATACTAAGCAGCTGTTCTGGGCCCCCCTTCCCTCTAGGGCTTTGTCCCAGAGTACTTTGGCCAGCAGATCCCTGAAGCGATCAAAGTCTGCACACCTGAAGTCCAGTGTTGTAAGCTTGGAACACATATTCCTAGATGCCCCTTGATCCTCCCTGGTGCATCCTCCCTGGCTTGCCTCAGGGCAACAAAATTGAGAGCCCTTACTAGCATTCCATCCCTCTGCCCTTGGTGTGCTGCCCCACTTTCTGTCACCGGCAAGCAGGAGATTATTAACCCCTTCCCCCTTCAAATCTAGTTTAAAACCCTATCAATGAGCCATGCCAAGTCCTAGCCCATAATCCTTTTCTCTCTGACAAAGACACATTATACCAAGTCATGATCATGGAACCCAAAGCCCTGTTGTGACAACACCAGTCCCAGAGCCATGAATTGAACTTTTGGCTCTTCCTATGTGTTCCTTCAGTCACTGCTGATGTCAGAGGTGGAGGAGAACACAACTTGAGCTCCTGAGCCCTTCACCACTTGCCCCAAGTGAAATGGAAATTTCTTAATTGATTGTGCACCTCTTATTATTACATCATCACTACCCACTAGAAAGACCAGAAGTGGGTAATAATCTGAGGGACTCACAAGGCTGCAAAGTTTGCCTACAACATCTTTTACCTGCGTACCAGGGAGACAGAAGCCCTCCCCACGAAGTGAGTTTGGTCTGCATATGGGGAGTCACCTACTACAATGACCTAGCAAGTTTTCTTTTCAGGGTCAGTTTCGATGGCTGTCCTGAGGAGTCAGCTTTGTTGGTGCTTTTGTAAGTCCTCGATCTTGCTCACAACCAGATCCTCCTGCAGAGCCCCATACCTGTTCTGCAAGGGCACTGCAGGTGGTGTAATTCCTAGAGGAACACACTTGCTTTTTCTTTTACTTCGAGCAGTGACCTGTTCCCATTGACCCTCCTGTGGGTTACTGTGGAAGGGCTGGGGGGCTTGCATATGAGAAGATATGGGATCCTCTGCTCCCCTGAGGGTTACTTCCTGTTCTGGTTTTGGAGAGATCATTTGATGAAAGTTATGAATTTCCCTCTGACTCTCTCTGATGTTTCTTAACATACTTACCTCTTCCCTGAGCTCCACTACTTCATCTTGGAGCTGTGCCCCCATGCTGATCTGGTCACCAACCTGTTCACACCGCACACAGCCATAACCGGAGATGCCTCCTGGTGCCAGTGCAAGACTGTGGCATTCCTCACAGCCCGTGGCCTGGGTACCAGTATCCGTTTTGGTGGGTGCTGAGAGCACAGTCTTCCTCCCCCGAGTAGCCACCATCACTCCTTGACTACATTGCAGCTCCTCAGCTCCCTGCCGCTCTCCCTCCCCATGTGAACAGCCCCAGCCCCAGCCTCCTTACCTAAGGAAATGTGCCTGAATGTTAAAGGGTCACTATGATAAAGTGAACATAGAGGTACACCAACCCTCTCATTTCCTAACACTCTGCATTAGAAAAGTGGGAGTTGAACCCAGACAAAAGAGATCAAAACTCTTCATACTTCCCTTATATTATTTCCTAATAAGGTCAGCTAAATAAGCTATCGGGCCCATACCCCGAAAATGATGGTTCAACCCCTTCCCTTATTAATGAACCCCTACGCTAAACTAACATTCTCCTTGAGCCTTATATTAGGAACAACCATCACCATTTCAAGTAGCCATTAAATGTCGGCCTGGGCCGGACTTGAAATCAACACCCTAGCCATCATCCCGCTTATTTCAAAGTCCCACCACCCTCGAGCCATCGAAGCAGCGATCAAATACTTCCTCGTCCAAGCTGCTGCCTCCACCCTACTGCTATTCTCAAGCATAATTAATGCCTGACACACAGGACAATGAGACATCACTCAACTAAACCACCCCACATCATCCCTGCTACTGACCACAGCAATTGCAATAAAACTTGGCTTAGTGCCCTTCCACTTCTGATTCCCCGAAGCCCTGCAAGGCTCCCCCCTAACAACAGCTATACTCTTGTCAACAGTAATAAAATTCCCCCCAATGACTATTCTTTTCCTCACATCCCACTCCCTAAACCCAACCCTACTCACTACCATAGCACTTGCCTCAGCCGCTCTGGGGGGGTGAACAGGACTAAACCAGCCCCAGCCCCAGCCCCAGCCCCAGCCCCAGCCCCAGCCCCAGCCCCAGCCCCAGCCCCAGCCCCAGCCCCAGCCCCAGCCCCAGCCCCAGCCCCAGCCCCAGCCCCAGCCCCAGCCCCAGCCCCAGCCCCAGCCCCAGCCCCTCCCTGTTTGCCATCCCTGTTCGCCGCGGTCCTTAGGGGGGTTTAAACCCCCCCGCGGCTGCCTGGACACGCCCCTCTCCGCGCCTGATTGGCTGAGCAAGCGAACTTCTGGGTTCCTTCCGGCGGTTCTGGGCTGCTGCACGGAGAGTTCTGAGATGCTCCCGAATCGCCCTGTACCCGAACCATCTCACCCTGAGCCCCTGGGCTTAACTGGGTTTTTCGCTGTTATCACCTCCTGCTGGTCGCCGAATCAGTCAGTGGTGTAGGGGCTGAGTCCGGCCTGCCAGAGCAACTTTTTCCTTGTGCAGGCTGCCTTGCAATCCTTCCCTAGGGTTGATACTTCTGATTTAAAAGGCTTGATTGTTACCTAAAGACAACTCCTGGACAGTGCTTTCTCCATCAGATCCCCCATCACAGAAGTCTTTCTTCCAGCATATGATATTTTGCTCTTGTAGCGTTCAAAAAGGTACTTCTGACCATCACTCCAGCTCCAGGGGTCTTGCCTCCGGGCAAACGATTGATTTACCCTCCTTTCCTGGTTCTCTAGGTCCTACATTCTAGTCAGTCTTGCCCCAGTTTAGAGTGGAGGTCTCCCTCTACCTGCAGTTTTGAGGACAGTGACCACCACACGAAGGTGGAGTGGAAGAGCTGTAGTTCGCTGCCAGGACAGCTGCCTGCTGGTGACTGGAGGCAGGGCACCATCTGGTGGCATACAAAGAACTTGCCAGAGAATAATCCTGGTTTTCTCCACCAGCTACAAAACAGTAGTTTCCAACCCTTTGGGTTTTTGTTTTGGTTTGGTTTTGGTTTTTTTTTTGTTTGTTTTGGGGTTTGTTTGTTTTTTTTTGGGGGGGGGGGTTCTTTTGTTTTTTTGTTTTTTTGTTTGTTTGTTTTTTGGTGGTTTTTTTTTGTTTTGTTTTGTTTTGTTTTGTTTTGTTGTTTTTTTTTTTTAATCTTCCGCAGCGCTAAACCCTTCTGTGGCTTTCTCTACCTACCTGGTGCACTTGTTTCTCCCCAGCCGCTGTGACTATCTCTTGCAGAGAGGCTTAAACTGACAAACTTGGCCAGCTCCAGGTTGTTCATGGAATGTGGTACAGTTTCCTGGAAGGAGCATTAGGGAGCTGCAGAGGGAATTGCCCAAGGCTTTGCTAGGGCCTGAGTCGTGACAGCTCCGCTCCCCTTAGAGCTGTCCTAGGTCAGATCAGAGGTCTGTCTAGCCTGATGTCCTCTTCCTGACAGCACATGCCTAGGGAAGAACAGATAAAGGCAGTGAGCTGGCAACAGGAGATCAGCTCCTGATGGTTTGCCAGCCTCCAATATGCAGACAGGAAAGCCTTGTATTTGACATCATGTCTCTGTTTTCATCCTTCCTGATTTGGAGTCATTCACCATTTGAACCCACAAAGGCTCTTAGTGTTCACTGTACCTTCTGGAAGGGCAGCTGGGCAGGAGGCTTCTGCCCTGGGCCAGGAGGTAAGAACAGCTCTCCAAGGTTTCCTGAGCATCTACCATCTGCCTGCTGTGGCTTTTGGCTCAGAGCATATGCCAGAAAGGCTTGGTGACATGTCACTGCTGTCTCTCTTTTCCAAGTTCCTTGGAGGTATGAGATATGCCCAGATGTGTCCAGATTGTGGATCTGCTGATCTTCAAGCAGAGAGGAGCAGAGGCACACAGCTAAGAACTAGTTGTCAAAGTGCACCATAAGGAGTAGCCTTATATGTGAGCTGTCTATATGTGATGAGATGGTTTGGCTCCTTTAGATCCCCTGAGATTCCAACTATTTGAGGGCTACTAGACATTTGAGCTTGTCTATTCCCTAGGAATGCAGTGACAAAAATCAGGTAGAGAAAAGTGGAGGCCCATGGTCTTGTGAAAGTCAGAGAAGTCCATGCTGTTTCTCACACAATTGTCCTCATTTTTGGCTGGGTCTTGCTTCTGTTTTGGTGTCTTCTGAAACTTGGATGGTGAGGATTGAGGTATTTCTCTTGTTGTCTGGCAGGTTAGTGGCTGATTTTTCTCCAAGCAGACCAATTTCATGCACTTTCTTTTCATTCTGCTGTTGGCTTCCCATAGAATCATGTAGGTTGGAAAAGACCTTTAAGATCATCAAGTCCAACCATCAACCCAAGTCCACCACTGTAGCATGTCCCTAAGCAGCACATCTGCATGTCTTTTAAATACCGCCAGGGATTATGATTCAACCACTTCCTGGGCAGCCTGTTGCAGTGCTTGACCAGGCTTTTGATGGAGAAATTTTTCCTGATATCCAATCTGAACTTCACCAGGCACAATTTGAGGCCATTTCATGTTGTCCTATTGTTCCTTTGGAGAAGAAACCAACACCCATCTCACTACAGTCTCCTTTCAGGTAGTTAGAAGGAGCAATAAGGTCTCGTCTGAGAGACATTCCATGATACATCCCATGAGCTTTCCTATTCTCTCACTAGCATCTCCCGTTTCCCATTTTCTTTGGAATGGAGCCACAGCAAGTCTCTAGAAAACACTCATCTGGCTGAATGCTGTTGCTTTGGTCATGTAACCAAGTGCAAGTACATCCTGTTATGTGAAGGTGTGATGCAGCAGAGCTTGCCTGCCTCAGGGTAAAGAAAGGGATGCAGAGTTTTGAGGAGCAAGCTGCAGGCTAAGAATTGTGCCAGGCTCTGATACAGGCAACCCTTGCACTAAAAGGCATCTTGTCCATTGTTACATCCCACTGCTCTCTGTGCTCTAGGGGAGGTCAGCACACGACTGGGTCTCTGTTACTCTCTTGTGCCTTCAGCGAAAAGCAGTAGGGTCACTGAAGAAGTCCACATTTGCAAATTCACATTTTGCCACCAGAGAGCTCCCATTCTTCACACTAGTCAGAGGGTGAGAAAGCAATGGCCAACGTGGCAAAAGAAGTCCCCATTGCATCCCAGCATTTATTGTAAGAGAAACTTGATGCTTGCTCTGTCTTTAACAAAAACCAAAAAAAAAAACCCAAGCAAACAAAACCAACAAACCAATCAAACAAAAAAAGCATTATTCTTTCAGTGCTTGCATGAGTTTGACCCCTTCATTGCAGGTTTCTTATAAAAGGGGGAATACTGATGCTGAGAATATTGAGGCTGGTTACTCCTGGTAAATACAGTGAGCAGGTGGAAATCTGGTGGCAGTGGCATCAGTTTTCTGATGGTTTTGACAGTCTTGCTGATGAATAACAAGTTTTGATGGGGTCTGCCTAAAGCACTAGCATTGCTGCCAGAAGAACATGGCACTTCCGCTTGCATCTGTGACTCACGGTTCAAGAAATGGAGTTGGCACATGCATTAGGTTTAGTTTTTTACTAACTGGAGTTTGTAATCACTAGTGATATCACTTTTCCTGTTTAATTACAGGATTGAAGCATTAAGTACCTCAAACAATGTGATTCTGGCCTATTCTGTCCACTTCCCTCCTTTCCAATGCTTGTTTCCTTTCCCTGCTCTTACCTGGCACTTTCATAAGCATGTTTTCTATCCTCCCACATTTCTGCTTTGCTGAGGAGACAAGTCTTCCAAACTTGGAAGAAAAGGAGAGTAATTGGTTTAGTTCACTGAACAAGTGAAGCTGATAACTACAACATTAGTTTGAATAAACAGTCTGAACACTACAGTGAGTTTGGAAAAATTACTGCACTCCCTTTTTTAGGGGCCAGTTCAATGTCTTGTTCTTCTTCTGTGCTTCCCTTCTCTTTCCTGCCTGTGCTGAAAGTCTGAGGAAGCCCTGGTTCACCTGAAGCCTCTGAGATACAAGCAAAGGAACAGTTCTTCCCTTTGTGGTGATCCCAGGGCATCTTGGAGGAGATGAATCTGAAGAATAATAGTCTCAGCTCCACCAGGAGTGGAGATTGAACTGCCTCATCTTTGCAAATACTCTCAGTTTGTTCAGTCTCCTCTATATTTGTACACCACTATATTTATACACCACTTTTCTGTGGTCAAAGTGGTTACATCTCATCAGATCTAGTTTCTTTGTCCTGCTTTAGAGCCACTTCAACAGAGGACCTACTTGCCAGCAGTACTTGCAGTCCATACCTCAAAAAGCAGCACTAGCCTGATATTTAAAAAAACACTTGTAACTCCAGAACAGTGTGTGTTAGCTGTGCAACTGCACCCCTTAGACCAGCTTCCTCTTCTCCTTGCCTTCTTGTCTGGAAATGATGATGGCCACATTTGGCTGTAGCTGTGGCCAATACAACTCAGTGCTGTGGGAGTTTTTATTGCATTTTCTTGTCTTCTGAAAAGGGTCTGGTTCAGACCTAGGCTTGTTTTTCACTGTTTTGATTCTTCCTTGGAGTCCTGCAGGTTGCCTTTGGGGGGCAGGGTCCCTTCAGCTTTCTTTATGCTGAGCATTGATGCGCAGTCACAGGATAGGGGCAATGGGTAAGAGCTTGTGTCTAGAAAGCATGATCTTCAAAGGAAGACAGAGGGAACTGGAAGGCTGGTTAGTTTAAGGAAGAGACCACTTAAGAGGTTATAGCAATCTCCAAACATGTGAGGTCAGCTGCAGAAGGGTAGTGTGTCCTCTGTGTTCATGCTAGCTGAAGAAAAGCTGTATTAAATCACAGCAAAGGGCATCAGTGTTTGGCATCAGAAAAATGTTTCCAAGGGTGAGGATAGCAACCTGGTGGTCTAGGTTACTTGGGAAAGAAATTAATGTCCTTTCATGGAGGGTCTTAAAAAGCAGCCTCAAGAATGGTGTAATTTCCATCTTTGTCCTCAGCTGGTCTGTCAGAGCAGAGCAAAGGACCTTCTCCGCAGAAGTTTCTGCAGCATAGAGAGAGGGGAGTGGAAGTATATCTCTGGAGTCCAGAGACCTGCCTGGCACGTTCCTTATTCTTAGGCCTAGGATCTTTCCCCTGCTGGATACACAAGGGTTGTGTGCACTGTCTATTGGAAAATGAGTCACGCATGTAGGGCCGCCAAAGAGAAGAAAGAAATTCCTTAAAATCCAGGCGGTTACCAGAAAATAATTGTACCCCAGGAAACTTGGGATGCAGTTCAGTCACTTTTTTTTTTTAGTTATTGTTTTCTTATTTTTTCAAAATGGCTTCCTTCTGATCCTGGCTGGAATTAGCAGACCATAAACATTACCCTAGCCTGGGGAGACAAGCCCATTCTGCACCATTATCCCTGCTGTGGTCACAACCATCTCTGGCTGCACTGGACAGTAGCATTCCATCAAACCAAGGACTGCCCCAAGATAGAGCAGCTTTAAGTACAGATTGGTCATCTATGTCCCTGCTTGCAAGAAGAGACTGCGTGAGGCAGCTCTAGGTATTTTGCAAGATGCCCCTGGGGCATTGGTTTCTTTCTCGGGAGTGCTGGGTTAGGAAGAATTGCCAGGGCAAGCCAGGAGCTCTGCCTATGCTTTCTGCCATACGCAGCGAGCTCCATCTCACTGAGGAGCAAACCACCAGAACTGAACAGCTGGCTTAGAGATCTCATCTGCGAAGAATTCTCTTCCCCCCCACTAAGCTCCCTCCTTTGGGTGAGGAGTCCGATTCTCATTCCAGCATGCAGGGATTTTAAATTGGGTGCGAATGAATGCTGGTGCTGTATGAAGTGTCCTGTCTTTCTCCTGGGCAGTGTAAAGGATCTTTAGCATGAATGAGAACTGGCTCCAGTGCTGCAGCAGCTGTGAACTGAGTTCCACTTTTAGCTGAAATAGGCTGCATTTTGACTGAAGCACTGTTGCTGTACAGATTTTCACTAGAAACTTACATCTCAGTAACGTATATCTTCAGCTATCATCAGAACAGCTTCTTAGCCTGGAAGAATCCTGCTTTTGTAGCAGAGCTGTAATCAATTGTCTCACAGCACCAAAACCCCTGGGTGGAGAGGTGCATCTTGAAAGGCTGGCTGACTTGTAAGGGTGATTCAAAGCAGCAAGACACCTGGCATGGTAAACCTGGTTCAGGTGAGAAGAAATATTTCAAAAGTTGGTGTGAGTTTGGGGGCATACAAATTGGCATACATTGGAAGATAAGCATATGCTAGTGTGCATCTTTATGTGAATATCCACAGGATAAAAAGAGACAGGACTCTTCTAGGGTGGGAGAACTTGCTTCATCATTTATTTACATGCTCCAACACTTGCATTTTCATGAGGCTTAGATATTTCATTTGTTTGCCAGAACAAACACAGCACAGGAGTCTTCTAAGCTTATGATGAAATCATTAAGGGGCTCCATGTCTACTTGTGATTTTCCACTTCTCTGAGTTTACTTTGAGATGAGAACATAAAATCTGACACTCACAGGCACCATGTGGGTTTGTGATGGTCTTAGGAGCATTACTGCTCCACAAAACAATGTCTTGATCACATCCAAGAACAAATGTTGTTTATGACATCAATGATACTTGCTTTTTGAGCCATCCAAGTGACACTTTAATGGAAATTCTGTGAAGAAGTTAAAATCATTAATTTTAGTACACTGTTTCAGTAAACACTGCACTAAAATCTTAGGAAGAGAGGCTTAATTGTACAAGTAAGACACTTATGTGTGGAGCAGAAATGTACATCATTTTAGTGGTATATTGCAATGGTTACCAAGGCTTAAGGTTTTTCAGAAGTCTAAGGAGTATACATTTTTTTTCTTAAAATCCCAGCTCCTGGAAGAAAGATATTGCATAGGAAATCTCAATTTTCTCACATTAAAAACTTAAGTTTCTAACCCTCATGGTTCTTAGAAAAACATGAAAACATGAGCTGCATGTTCCAGGTACAATGTTGAAATCAAAACCAAACACAATGGAAAACTTGGTTGATAGCTTTCAAATCCAGATGGCAAGTAAACAGCCTTAGATGAGGGCTTCTGTGATACTGAAATCAGAGTTCAGTCTCTTTTTGGTAAGGCAACACTGACTTTTTTTTTTAAACGTAAATATTACTCCAAGATACTTTTTTTTAAGATAATATTTCTCTCATGAGAATGCCTCTTTTTCAAAACTTTCTTGGGCATTTCTTGAGTCTCTTTTTGTCTCTTGTTTCTCAACTTGTTCTGAGTTGAAGATTTCATCCTGATTCTCTGTCTTGGCTTGAGCTAGGGGAGAATCAATTTTCCTTTCAATAATTTTACTTTTCAGTTAAGTCTCTTCTATGTGACTGCACTTTCTGAAATTAACAGCATGTTTTTTAAACAGCATCTGCTCCTAGAATTGAAAATGCTTGATGGTTATAGTTACGACTAAGGTAATATTATGATTACTATTAACTACTAATTAATATTACTATTATGAATGGTATGCAGAAAGGCTCTTGCTTATACTTGTTCCTATAGAAACCAAGGTCACTGTTAAATTTCTTATGTGCCATATTGGAGTGCCAAAAGTGGAAGGCCGTAATCAGGTTGCACCTGCGGGGAGGTGCGGACAGTACAGATAACCCCAAACTGACCAACTAAGTATTCCATCCCATACATGTCATGCTCAATATAAAGCTGAGGGATGACAATGGTTGAACTCTCTTTTTCCATGGCCAGAATGCAAGGAGGACTCTCTTCTGCCTTTATGTGTTCCTGAATCCAGTTCCCATCTACCACTGTGTCCAGTCTGAGACTTCCCCAGTGTCTGCCCTGCAGCATCCGTAGTGATGTGATCCTCATTGGGAGACCTTGATTTTATATATATTTATATATATTTCATTACTTGTCCAGTAATCTTATTCCACCTTTTCATTGCTATTTTTTATTAAAGCCAATTTAAGTTTTTTTTTCTGACCCATATGTCTTTCCCCTTTTCTTTCCTTTCCCCTTCTGGGAAGGGAACAGGGTTAATAGAGAGTATGTGTTGTCTGTTTAATAACCAGCCCAGACAGTGACAGCCTCTTTGATTCATGCTTCTTTCCTTCTTGACTTTAATGGGTCTGTCTGGAGATTTCCATTTTGTTTGGTTTTGATGTTGACCAAAGCTTTGGTGTTTTTCTCCCTTCATCATTTTGGCTTCTTCATCCTGTTCTTTGCTTCCCAGCTTTGTTTTGTGTAAATGCTGAAAAATTCCACCTTGGGTAGTGGGTAATGTTGCACCTGTATATTGCCTTTTATGCAGTGAGCACGTGCAGTGAGCTCAGTGGCTCATTTCAGCCACTCAGTGTCATGTCTGAACTCACCTTCTCATGACTGGGGAAGGTGTTGGCTTGTTTTGTTTTCTTCAGAGAAGATGAATTATTTTTTGTGAGAGACATGCACAGTGCAGGAATTCATGGAGAGATTTAATTTCTCCAAGCAGAACAGTCCATGAGGGTCTGCAGTGGCAAACTTTGTGTCCAGGCTGCTGATGAAGCTGCTGGGTGGTGTAAGAGAAAGTGGAGGATGAAAAATTAAAAGATCCTTCTTCCTTCTATTCTCTACGTGTGACATGGCAACAATGATTGTGTATCTTCATCCATGCTGCAGGCTGCAAACCAGGTATTCCTTGAACTCCACTCCTGGAGCAAAGAGGCAAGTTCACACTTGGCCAAAACTGTCGTGCTTTCTGAAAGTTGGAAGATGGAGGTATAAACACATTTTCTATGGGCCCTAAGAGCCTGCTTCTAGGATCTGGCTGGATTGGGCAAAGCCCCATCCACATCAGCTAGCCTGAGTTTAGTCCTTCCAGCATTAATTAGAGCTCATGCTAGCAGCCAGCAATGATAACAGAAACCAGCCCCAGGCCCTCACCCTGTCCTTTTTCTTGCCAAAGAATTACCTTTTCTGATTGACAGACTCCAGGGTTTGTTTTGTGACCTGTATGTCCTATTTCCAGAATGAAAGTAAAAGGTTAGTGCTGATTATTGGATTTCCAAGGAACAGCAGTGCAATGAGTATGACCTATACGTGAAGCTCGCTGCAGGAGTGTGTGTTGGGGAAGTCCTGGTCCAGGGAAGGTAAGGAACCAGCATATAGCACTGTCCATATAGCCCATCTGAAGACGACCCTGAGGTGTGTTTAGCAGCTGTGGGTGCACAAATGAAAGAAAGGCATGAAGGTGTGAAGTTGGTGTATATCTGCATAGCCCAACTGCAGATAAAATAGTTTATCTGGAGCAATTTTCCAGGACTGTCATCTTGCTTTAAAGCTGTTCTGGACTGTTTTGGAAATGGTACAGTTTCTCTTCTAGATTGCAGAAGGCAGATTTGTTTCCCGTGTGTCTGCATTTAGCAGAGGAACCACGGGTGGGTGTTATTGCTTCTGCACAGTACTGGGCTCTGCAGCAACCCTTGGCTGCCATTCCTCAACTTCTCCTGGAGGCAGGCTCCCAGCACTGAGGACCATTGGCTGGGAAAATTTCACCTAGGTGAAATCATGCTTTTTGATCTGGACCATCCAGTGTTTAGAAAGAGACAAAGTACTAGTCCTGATGTGATTGATTTTTTTGTTTTCCAGCTGTCTTTCATTATCTTTTTAAGGTTAGAAACCCACAAAATACAATCCACAGCTCTGAGAATCATATATACGAGACAGAAACTTCTTAACCATAGACAAGCTTACTAGAGCTTATTTGTCAGAATCCTTATCTTCAGAGCTTAGGTGTTTGTACCTATCATCCTGTCGTTTATCCTGTAGCAGACCCTTGGCTGTCCAGGCCTTCAAGGCCATATGGATAATTAACAGCCAAACTCTTATATTCAATCTAATTAGGGCCTTTCCCAGCATTATTAACCTCAATTGGCCGTGTAAGTGCTGGGTGCAAAGCAAGAGTCAATCAATGGTTTAAGTAATGTATACAACAGGATGCCAGAAGATAGGGGCAGGCGTAGCTTTACTCCCATTTTAAACCAAAAAAGAGAGACTACTCCAAGGTTTAGAAGCCACAGGCTGGACAAGATCCTGAATATCCTGATGAAGCTGGATCTGCTGTGATTATGGAGCTGGACTTGACCTCCAGAAACCAATCCCAGCCCCTATTACACTATGATAAATTCAGCATCATTATATTGCCAGGGATTTGCTAGAGATCATGTAGGAAATCTGTAACAAAACCAGGGCATCTTTTAACAGACCACCAAGTGACCTGCAGCAGGTCCTAAGGTAGGCTGAGTTATTCTACCTCAAATAGATAAAAGCAGGAGTGGCATAGCTACGAAGAAAGAGAAGTGGGGAGAGGCATTCCTTTGAGCCATACATCATGTCATGCCTCATAGCATGGACTAACTTATCTGTGTTTGCCAGCCTTTAATAAGTGGTGTGTACACACATTTCATGGGAAGCTGTTGGATGACATATAGTGATTAGAAGCACTTAAGCAGGAAGAAAGAGATACAGAAAGTTAGAGGTGGCTTTACTAGGTCTATGAAGATACTGCGGCACTGCTGGTCTCCAGAGGTACCTACTTCTTAAAACACTCCTGAATTGCTACTTAAAATTCCTAAGTGAGGACTTTGGAGAAGGCATGACCTGAGAAGAAGGCTGGTGGAACTTGGAATGCTTGCTGGAGCAAGATGCAGTGGCAGAACAAGTGAAAAATCTCCATTTTTATTGTTTTTATAGGCTTTCTCAGCCTTTCAGACTCCAAAGCATGTGGTAGCTTGACCATCAGAGCTCAAATCTATGAACTGTGGAAAATTTGAGAGAAGTGGTTTCTGATAGGTCTGATGCCTTCAGTGCATATTTCTCCTTACATCTGCTTGCCCAGCTGGGTTGTTGTTGCAAGGTGTCTGTGATGTTTCTCAGAAGTGTTTCTGATATCTGCCAGTAATGCCTGTGCCTTGTTGCTGGATTTCTCTGGGAGAAACTTGCTGTCATGTAAGAAATGTCTCCTGTGAGATATTTGTTCTCTGTGAGGAGTTTGGTTTTCCTTTTCTTTTAGACCAGACTTGCTGTGTAAGAGCTTGCAGAAAATGTGTGTTTTGGTCATGTATTGTAATATTTTCTTGAAATTGGCTGATCCTGTAAATATTCTTGCCAGAAGCTTGTGAGTATCAACACAGAGAGCAAAGCTCTGGTGTGTGGTATAGGAAGAATGTTGAAGCATAAGGGCTCTACTAAAATGCCTAATTTCTTGTTAATATATATATATATATATATATATATATGACGGAACAGGTAAAATACAGCTCCTAGATATCAGAGGTGGAAGAGACCCTGAGCATCCATTTTGTCCACTTCCCTGTCTATATGCAGGGTTAACCTAAGAAAAACTGAGTAACTGTTAGTCTGTCCAGTGGCATGTAGTCCCCCCTCTGTCCTGGCAAATTGCTTCACATTTGAACAGGACAAACTCTATGTGTCTATTCCTTCAGTGTTTTTAGGGAATCTGGATCTGTGGTATCATGAATTCAGCATGACCATGCTCTGGTTTATTTGTGTGCATGTTTCTGCTTTAAGCCTTTGCTTGAGTGATTGACTCATGGTGCTGCCCTTCTCTCTCTGCATTCCCAGAATTTTTGGGTTTGTGAGCAATTGTTCTTTGGAACACTGCATCTCTGTCCCAGTGAGCTGGGAGAAAGTTTGTCTGACCTGGGAATGGGATAAGAGCTGCAGAATATTTTTGCTTACTGAATTGTTTGGCAGGGGTTTTTTACTGCAAAAGTGCTCAGGTGAAAAATCATGTACTATAATGTAATACAATACTGTGAAAATTTACATTTATGTCTCTATTCCTTGTCTGGATAGTAAGCCATAGTTTTTGCAGCTTGTGCTTTGCCAAAGGAGGGAAGGTAATTCCTCTTCTTCCTAAAGCTAGGAGATCACTTCCTGTCCTACAAAGTTCACACATGGGTAAAGCATCACCATGTTCTTTATGACATGTCCACCACCCTTCCTTCCATCTGTCCCCTGCACCCCCTCTGCTACCTATATCAGCTATAAAGCCCCTCTTCAGTTTATTTTGCTTAGAGGTAGGCAGCCCATGTACTTCATTTGTAGTATCCCCTGGGCCTAAAAATGAATCCTAACTGGTAGGCTTACTTACTGATGTGTTTTGGAAGCTCAGGGCTTTTGGAGCTGGATGCAAACTTTGTCCTAGGGACAGCAGGTGGGGAGGAGCTATGACACTGCAATATCAGGAAGCTGATGATCTGGAAGACTGCAGTTTGGGGTTGCTATAGACCTGGGGACCGTGTGTCACCTGGTGCAAAGAGCTGGTATGGAGGCCCTGTGACTCTGGATGGAGGCAGAAAGTAGCAAAGGGAGGTGAAGCCAGGTCTTTCTGTCCTC
This sequence comes from Calypte anna, assembly GCF_003957555.1. Taxonomy (NCBI): domain Eukaryota; kingdom Metazoa; phylum Chordata; class Aves; order Apodiformes; family Trochilidae; genus Calypte; species Calypte anna. Next base: position 36,875,526 of record NC_044246.1, read on the forward strand.
TGCTAAATAACATGTAATGCAATAATTTTTGCATTCCAGGGTGCTTCTGTTGTCTTTCAGTATGCATCAATGGATATGAAGATTGTTCTGAACCTTTTAAAGCCAGAGAAAAATGAGCAGATAGTTTGATTTGTAGAAAAAAAGTGGGGGAAATATAACTTATAAATCTATTTCTGTGCTTCACCTCCAATAAAACTCGCCCAGGAAATATGCAGAAGGTGTGGCCTTGGAAGGAAAGGAATCTACCTTTGCATTCATCCTGGGACATCTGTGAACTCGATGGCTGAAATGGATGGAACCAGGAAGAAATACAGGAACAGTGCTGAACTTGGGGCCAGGAAGTGTCAGGCCAGATGGGAAAGAGGAGTGGAAAGAGTGTATGGCTCCCTAGCTTTCATATCTCCTGGTAGCCCCCAGTGCATATGTATTTTTGGAGGTATATCCCTGAAGCATCCAGAAGAGTCAAGCGGATACTCCTGAGTTGAAGGAGAACTGCCTCTGCTTCCCTCCTCAGCTTTATCTCAGATACCAGCTAGATGTTACATCTTGGGGAACTTCCAGGCTAGGCCTCTGCCTTTGGCAAAGTAAATATGGTAAATGGATGATAAAAGCTTACTTAAGGGTGTGGAATGGTGGTGGTGGTGAAGACCCTTTTTTTATAAGGTAGGGCCTTTGATTGAAAAGGCAGTGAGTTCTTGGTATGGACATTAGCTGAGCAGAGTTCTGGCATCCACAGTGCTGGCCTCATTTAATTGCATGCTGCTGAAACATCCTCATGCCTGGACTTCTCTGGTAGGATAAGCATGTGGATTTTACATTCCTTTTTTTTTCTGACAGGTGTCAAAGAGAGACTCAGAAAACATTGGCCTTGGCACAGCTGTGGACAAGACTGTAGTTGTGGGAGTTTACAAGCAATGGGACCTCACCCATGGCCCAGATGCCTTAACAGATTTTGGCATCTCCCTGCACTGCCTCCCCTTCTGTGCCTGGTTCATCTTGATTCCTCTGTATTTGGCCTTGGGGATGTTGTGTTGCAAAGGTATCTCACTGGAGAACATTTCTACACTTCCTCACACAGTCATTCACCCCCAAGGCAAGGCATGGCTGGTTACCTAACCAGCTCCATGTTTCCTGGTTTGTCTTTGTTGCTGTAAATCCATTGCTGCCTTCTAGCATTGCTTGACATCACACTCTTCACTGTGAGCTTGCAGCTCTGCAGAAATAACAATCCTCCCTTGTCCTGTCTGTCAGACGGGCTTATCATACTGTACCTGGCCACTTGAAACATCAAGGAAGGTTGCCTGATTGATGGGGTGGGCAGAAAGGGAAAGAAAGGCAATTTTCTGGCCATTCTGTGAGTTTTAAAGGAAAGATACTTACACATGGTTTTGGAAAGGGAGAAAGACAGGATTCCATTCAGTGAGACACTTGGGCAATAGAGTTCCAAGGAGTGCTCCCTTGCCATGCAGCCAGTGCAAGGGCAGAATCAGTGCTCAAACACTGGAGTGAACTATTTAAAATTAAGGCAAGGAGTGAACGGGGAGGTTGGCTCATATGCTTTCATGGCTTGAGAAAAAGGAAAAAGAGGGAATTGGCAGCTTGTGTTGAGTAGGTGTACTTGCAAGCAATTGTGAGGTGTCTGCAAAATTTTGTAGGACTGGTCTGGTCCTGTAAGTCTTGCAGAGAAGCCAGAGTAAAGGGAATGAAATATATGTGTGGTTCTGTACACACCTGCATCCCTTTTCTTTTTGTCTACTGGGAGTGCAGTACTCCATATGAAGCACAGAGCCTTTATAAAACTTTGTTTCAGTAACTTGGCAGGTTGTGCTGACTGTCATTAGGACAGTAGTTAGACTGGGACAATGCTCTTGAAAAGACTTGTTGTCCTTTGCAGGGTAGATCTGCAGAATACTTTATTCCCCCTTGGAAGTTAACACTGTTGGTGCTTGTGCTTTTTGATGCAATTTGTCTTGATAATCCCTGGCATTGCCTGCCTCTGAATGCTCAGTGTTTCTTACCGCTGCAATTTCTTTTTTTGCTCTTAAATCTCCCACTGAGAGAATTGGTGTGGTTGGTGACTAGGGGCAGGCATTCAGCTGCATCAGTCTTCACAGGATGACTTCTCTACAAAATAGTCAAAACAGCTAAAGCCTTTTATTTCTTTTGTTTAATTGTGTATGGCTAGCAGTGAGGATGTAAATGAAAAAGCAGTGAGGTTCTTTTAAGATTTCTATTAATGAGAATAGACATATGGAGAGAGAGAACATGAGAACTGTTTCCAGCCTAGGAGCAGCAACTGCAGAAACGAGTGTTACTTGTTTATCAACAAGGTGGCATGGTGAAGAGGAAGAAAATGCATGAGGCTGGGATTCAGCAGTCAGGTCCCAGGTCTCAGGCTTGCTAATAGCTGCCTGAGGAGCCCTAAGTAAATCATCTCACTTCTTCCTTTTCTCTCTGTTGCTTATACTGGGAGCTCCCTCAGCCAAGGATTATCTCATGAAGCTGAGAACTAGCCAGCCACCCTCATCTTAGGGGTCATGTTCCCAAATGCCCCCATGGCCTGACACTACTCTCTGAGATCGACTGTTGGTTTGCTTCTGCTTTTTGGTTTTTTCTTTCCAGAATCTATAATGTCAACTGGTTGGTGACTGATTCCCAGAATGGCAGAACAGTTTCAACATTTTAATCCAACAGCGTAGGCTTCACAATAGCAGATGGATTGTTCTGGATACTGGTTAGGCTGTTCTCTTGAGCATGGGTGAGAACTTGGAGAAAGTGGCTTTCATGTGGAGTCAGGTTCTGACTGACTTCAGAGGACTTCAATGGGCTCTCTTCTGCTTTGCTTCAACTCATCTAACCCCATCAATGAGTCACAAGTTGAGACTTAGCTGGTTAGGCCCAGACAGGAAAGGGAGAAGAAGAGCAAGGAATCTGAGCTGGAGACATTTCCAGACCCTGCCTGATCCTCAGGATGGAGTCAGGAGAAGAGTAGAACAGGAACAGCTTAAAAGTCCCTCATTTTTCTTTTTGCCATGGCCACTCTCTCAGCCTCCTCTGTCATGTGGATTCCCATCAAACCTCACCTTCTGCCTCATGCAGAGGGCTGTGCTTCCCCTAAATACCACTCTTCTCACAGTGAGAATCCCTTATGCTCTCTCTTCCTCATACCACCTGCTAGGGGATGCCCAATTACACAGACACTGTGTTGGAAGGACAGTGAATTGGCATAATTCACTGATCTTATGCAGTGTTCCGCCTGCCCTTGACATGATGTTTCTTCACTCATGTTTGCTGTGGAAACTCCCTTAGAAGGGCCCTGGTGTTGCCCATGATAAAGCAGATGGGGATTCTAAGTAACCTAAATTTTCTCTTAATGAACTTGTGGAAACAGATATTAGACCCTCTGGATTTCAGATAGCTGAAGTACTGTGGAGATGTTCTCTGTATCTTTTCTGGTATAATCTTTATTATGGCAAGAGGTCTGCAACCTTATTTTTCTCTCCCAAAGCATCATGCAAACCAGTATTCACCCCAGGAAAGGTGAGACTGCTTTAGTTTCTCTTGTGATTCTGGAAACTGGCCCTAGCAGATGCCTTCATCTGGCAGTGGGGAGAGAATGTCCTGGTTTTGACCTAAGTTTTCCTTGTGCAAATCTGTATAAGCAAAGGGGTGAATTATGTTCAAAACTGAGCCTGCTGGCATGTCCTGGAAACATTGGACTCTTTTACAGCCAAAATCCTTGGGGTGAGGGAAAGAGCCTTCATTCTTGACACGATTAAAATGGACATTGTGAATTATGCGTGAGGGTGGATTACTGCATGGTGTGCAACGGGTGATTGACGTTAAGCTGAAGTACAAGGAATATGCCTTCTTTATTAACAGTGACCTCCTGGAGGGTCTTTCCCCCTGTGGTTGAAAGGAAATATACTGAGAGAAGAGAGAAATAAATAAATAAATAATAATACAATTAAATGAATGGTATTATGGCATCTTTTCCATCTCCCTTTCCCGTTTCTGGGCCTTGATTCAAATCTCATTCAACGTATTCAGCTTAGTTGTGTGTTCTTGAGCAATAACCTTGCTAGTGATAGTTTTGCAAGCCATCTCTTGCCTTAGAAGTTCAATTTCCACTCATATTGACAGCTCCCCAAATTCCCTTTTCACTTCTGCAGGAAAGACCCAGTTTTCAAGAAAGATACAGAAAGATGACACAGGACACGTCTTCACTTGGTGCAAGCTGACTTTGTTGCTTGCAAGAGATTGCTAAGGTGTTAGTCCTCCTTTTGCTGTTTGCATCAAGAAAGCATAACCCCACCTGGCAGAGTGACATTATTTGGTTGGTTGTGCATTTTCAAGCACAGAATTGAAATGCTGGACTGTAAACCCTCCAGGCTTTTTCTTTGTACAGACTCAACTCAGTGGGTCTGAGCCTGCTTTGCACAGCATAGTGGGGGTTCTAGGTAGAGATAATGCTGCTTGATGCTGAAGAAGCCATGGTGTACTTGTAATAACTACCTGAGGGCATGCTTAGTTGCTCTCTATTTTTGTAGTTAAGTGCAGCCATGGTAAATGCCTTTTTGTTGATGAGTGATTTTGTACTAGGTAAAAACCCATCCAGCTGCAGTTTAATGGCCATTCTCTAAGTGCCCCCAGTAATACTTTGACCTAACACAAAATGATTCAGAACAACTGGAAAGAAAATGTTAAGTGTCAGTGTGGTTAATTAATTCCTCATCCAGCTGCCTAACTTCTCTTTATTCCATCCCTGCTGATTTTAGAGGCCCCTGGCATTTGAAAAGAGGAAGGGTTGAATGAATAATGTCGGTGCGTTCTCCAAATGAGAATGCCTGCCTGATCAGAAAGTGTTCAAACATCTGAATAGCAATGTGGCTTTTAAAAACAGCAGTATCTCAAGAATAGAGGCTCATGCATGATTTTTATTCCCCTGGCAGATCTGCTGTTCAAGTGCCTGTGCGTGTTTTCGTATGTGAGCAGTTTTATTAATTTATTTTTAGTCTAGTAAGAAACATATTTTCCCTAGTTAATAACACTTGCTTCTGGCCTGGTGCAGTGATGTATCATCATGGTCTTGCTAACACTTACAGATTTGGTTTCGTCTCAGAGGTCTTACAAGAATTTGCAGATTTTTTCCAAGTTCCAGCCCCTGGACTCACATGAACGTACGCAAATGCTGTTATTCATTGTACTGCATTTGATTCTGACAGCCAGAGGAAATCTAAAGATGAATTCTGACTGCTTGATTTTAAAAAAGGAAGAAAAAATTTGATTAAAAAAAAACATTTAGATTGTGTTAGTTTTGAGATATTTCAGAGGTAATCTAGCTTAAAGGATAAGGAGAATTTAAGATTACTCCATTTTTGACAACAGAGGTTTGCTATCTCGTTGCTTAGGGACAGCAAAAACTGTTGTCCCTCTTGCAGGCCCTGGTTTCTGTTCTGAGTGCCATGCAGAGATTAGACCTTTGCCAGGCTGGCTTTCCAACCCTGCAGGAACCAGCACGGGCTGTGCTAAATGTAATTATCTTTACACAAATGCAGATAACAGGTATGGAGTGGAGGTACTTAGATAATGTGCAAAGCACTGCAATAATGGCAGCTAAACTCTGAAGTTCTTTCCCAGAGAATAGCTCTGCATACAGGTTAGGAATTGCAGACTTGGGAACATGGCCCATCGTGGCACTACCTATGCCATCATACCTTCATGTGCCATTCCTATTGTTCATGTCTTTATGAGCTTGATCGTCTTCCCCGTTCAACTGGGACTTTTATCTTTCAGTCCAACTGACATGGAGCTGCCCATATAACTAACTAGAAAATGGTCTGGGTAACTGTACGTCACAGGACTGTACAGACGGCAATCCTTTATTTGAAGGAGTTTCTGCAAATATGAACATATTTAATAGTTAGACTTATAAAAGCAAGCTTTCATGTTTGAGAAATATTTTTTGAGTGGTAGAGAATGAAGAAAATGTTATCTAGCTTATTACCAAATGCTTGTGAAAGACTTAATACTCATGAAACCAGCAGCATGCCAGAGACAATGGAGGGAATCCTGCAGTGGGCCTCTGCACATTTCTTTGCAAAGCTATGCCAAAGCTCCTTAATCCTGATCTTAATTATTTTAGTGAAAGGCATTTGCTGAACAAAGAACAAAGAACCAAAACTGTTTTTTGAGATTTGTGAGGAGGCCAAAGCATCCATCTGGAGTGGAACTGGGGTTCATCAGCACTGCAGCATTGTGGCTGAGTTCTTAAGATTCTAAGTGAAAGGCCTGGTCCATGCAGCTCTTCCTTCAGGACCCCCTATAAACAGCAAAGAAACTAAAGTTTACTTGTCCTCGCCCTGCTATTATGTCCATAAAAGCATAATTATTATCCAGGTGACAATTTGAGAAGGGATGTGTTTATAGAACCACAGAATGGTTTGGGCTGGAAGGGACCTTAAAGATCATCTAATTTCAGTGTCCCTGCCATGAAGAGGGACACCTCCCACCAGACCATGTTGCTCAAAGCCCCATCCAGCCTGGTCTTTAATACTTCCATGGATGGGGCACCCACAACTTCTCTGGCAACCTGTTCTAGCATCTTACCTAGCATCTTCACCTCACATTGAGGACTTTCTTCATAATATTTAATTTATATCTGCTGTCTTCCAATATAAAGACATTCCCCCTGATCCTATCACTTCATGTCCTTGTAAAAAGTCTCTTCCCAACTTTTCTGTAGGCCCCTTCGGGTAACAGAAGACCACTGTAAGGTCCTCCTGAGTCCTTCTCTTCTGCACGTTGAACAACCCCAGCTCTCTCACAGACTGTCTTCACAGGGGTTGTGCTTCAGCCCTCTGATCATCTTTGTGACCCTTCTCTGAACTCACTCACAGCTCCATGTTCTTTCTTATGTTGGGGGCCCCTGAACTGGACACAGTATTTCACATGGGGTCTCACAAGAAGGGGAAGAATCACCTTCCTTGACCTGCTGGCCATGCTTCTTTTGATTGTAGCCCAGGATACAGCCCATGCCCAGGATGTAGCTCATGAGCTTCTCATCAACCAGCACCCCAACTCCTTCTTCTCAGGGCTGCTCTCACTCTATTTTCTACTCTAATTGCAGCCTGCAATTGTGCTTGGGATTGCCACAATCCAGATGCAGGACCTTGCACTTGGCCTTGTTGAACTTCATGCTCTGCACAGACCCACCTCTCAAGCCTATCAAAGTCCCTCTGGATGGCATCCCTTCCCTCCAGCATGTTGATCACACCACATAACTTCGTGCTGTTGACACATGATTTACTAGTCACACAGTTTAATGCTTTGTCCTCAGCATTCACACAATTTAAATCTTCTTGTTTAAATGCATCCTGGCAAGTCAAATCTGTTTTGTCCCTTTTTTACAGGTGTTAAGCAGGTTGCTGGGAGAGGATGTGCAAGTTTTTGTGAACGGCTTCTGGGTACAGAAACCCATTTTTTTGCTATTTTGTGTGCCCTTCTAAGGTTCCTCTTTATCATTTGTGCTGGGGGAATTTTACAGCTCTGTGACATCAGATGCATTGTGTGCTGTAATCTGTCTCCCCACTTGTATGACTAAAACTTCTGAACTGGCTGACTGCCAGCCACTGGATATGAAGTACATTTGCTCACTTACACGCATATTCTTTGAGTTAAATTACTGCTCTGAAAGCTGTGAGCTTGAGCTTACTGTTATCTGAAGGTTGGCTAGCAGTAAATGTGTTATATAGCATGGCATAAGGATTAACTGTAGGGATTTTCTATGGATTAATTCAATTAATTATAATAGATGTGGCACTCTATGTATAACAGTATATATTCTTCTGAAAGGCCCTTTGGTGTTTTTGAGTGGGATGGTGTTTTTGCTGAATGTTCACGTATAGAGCAGTGTGTGAACAGCTGGCTGGATAAAGTTTGGGGTTCTTTACAATTTCACTTCCCTCTTGAGGGAAAAATCTCAGCAGCCAAGTATCCCAGCTTGTCTGGTATAGGTGTCTGGTTTTGTTTGCAAGCTACCTGGACTTTCTAAGGATTTCTCTCTAGCAGTTAAACGTAATAAATGTCCCTATCCCTTCCCAATGCTTCAAATCCAACAAGTCTGATGTAGGAAAGAGCTTAAGTAACTTAGAATGAGAATTATCCAGGAATCATGCTGGCAAGTCATCCCCTTGAGAACAGGCTGTTCTCTGCACTCAGATGTTTCATAGACCAGAATTTTGCTTTCCCATACCAAAACAAAAGCAGAATTTGCTTCTCTGAAATGCTGAGCAGACAGAAACACTGACCACTTCAAAACAGAGCACAGAGGTTGTACATATATGGGGATTGGGAATATATCCAGGCTATGCAGCACTGGCTTGTCTTCTGACAAGAAATCAGTGTTAAGACTTGACAACACAATTGACTGTTAAAAAAAAAGAAAAAAAAAAAAAAAGAAAAAAGTAAAAAGAAAAAAGGAAAGAAAGGGAGAAACCCCAAAACCACACACCACCAAAAAACCAAAACCCCAAAACCCAGTTTTCACTATTGTGTCTGTGGAGTGTGTGCAACCCAAACCAGCCTGTCATCTACCTGGCTGGCTTGGTTTGCTGGGAACATAGTGAAGGAGCTCACTTCAACCAACAACACCTTGAGGTTCTGAATGACCCTTAATCATAAATACGTGAATGTATAGCTAAGGGGTGATATCAGGCTCAGTGAACACCCAAATTTGTGCTATGTTCTAAAGCCCTTGAACTTAGCAGTAGTGAAGTTATGGCTATGAGCTGTTGTCAAGGGAGAACAGGAATTATTCGGTTTGTACAGAGGACTAAAGTGGTGTGGCTAGTGAACCATCTTCCCCTGGGGAGCTTGGGGGAACTCTGCAGAAACACCATGATACTCTAAAGGAAGCTTTTTTCCTCCTTGGGCTTCCTGGCACCTCTGAAGCAGCAGTCAAATGCAACGGATTGCATAAAATATCTGTCAGTAATTTTGAATATATGCTATTGCTGTGCCAGCATTTGTATTTCTCAGGGTAAAAAAGGATGGGTTTTTTTCTTGCTAACATCCCAAGTGCACCAGTAGTTCACTTAAATCAGCATTTGCTATCAATACCATGGCTTCATTGCTTCAGTTACTCAATCTAACCATACCTGATTGCTTGCAGTTATTTGAAATGCATCTTTTCTACTGGCAATTGCTTTACTTACTGCTTGCCTTTAAAAAACCAGTTCCTTCCCAAGTGGCACAAAGGCAGATTAACATCAGTTATTACTAAAGCAGAGGTTTGTGTGCAAATACTTGTTTCTTAGAGCCAGATTATCTTCTGCATTGGCATAAGGGAAAGGGATTAAAATCGGGTGATGCTGCCATGTGATATAAGCAGCGTAGGACTCAGCAGAGAGAGCTGGGTAGTTTCCCTCACCTCCATCTCGTGGAAATCACTCTTTGCAGGGTGGTTACTGTTGACCTTATTGAGATCAGACCTGAGAGTTGCTGGCAATAAATTCTTAAAAGTCATTGCCCTTACTGAACAAGGTTCAGTGCTACTTACACTGGCTTCATGTTGTTTGGTTTGTTTATTTTATTTTTCTCCTGCTCTCCAGAAATCTAGGGCTGTGCTTTCAAGAGAGCTCAACACCTGGACTGACCATGTATGTTGCCTAATAGTTCTGTTCCCACTGAACTGCCTGAAAGATGCACTCAGGGTTAAGTGTTCAGCTTATTTAGAGTAGGCAATCATTAGCTCCTAGAAGGCTACTCTGAAGAGCAAAGTAAGCATGGTTGTGTCTTGGAGGACTGGAGAGAAGGTCTTTAACTAATCCAGTTGTACTGCCAGGACTGAAATATGTTCAGATCAGCCCTTTAATGCTTTTGAAGCCTGTCCTGCCACTCAGTGTTTTTCAGCTTAAGAGCTGCCTTGCAGTCTACACAGAAAAGCCACTCCTGGCTGCTTGTGGTGATAGCTTGCCAGAATGTGAAGGTGTGTGTACATGCAGAAGAGATGTGGCTATGGTTCTGGTTCCCTGGGGACTTTCAAATCAGCATGCCCTGGTTTTCCTTGTGTGGAAAAGTATTGCCTTCATTCCTCTCCTGAAAAAAAAGAATGTCCCTGCATGCATAGAGTGGACAGAGGTGGCCATGAATCTTGGAAGGCAGAGGCTTCTTCCTTCTCCCAACCATCACTGAATATAAATTGCTACGGGATGCGTTCTTTTCCATAAGCAGAGGGCACTCCTCAAAGAGCTGTGGAATGTCTTTGCCTCTGGTGAAGACTAACTCTCAGACCCATCTCATAAAGTGCTGACTGTCTTGCTCAAGAAGCTTTCAGCCTTCAAAAATGATCCTCTTATGAAACACCTCCCTTCCATCACCTTGTGTTAGTTATGCAGCATGGTGGGAGGAGAAGGCAGAACCATGTCAGCACCCCAAACTTCACTTCTCTAGATTCACTTGGTGGAGTGCAAAGCACTGATCCCACATAGATTTGGCCTGCTTTCTTCAGAGAAATTGAAACCAAATGTTTCAGTTCATGTTAATGTTCAGTCATGCTTTTCGCTTGTTCCTGCCCCTATCACAGTAATTAGTCTCTCTTGAGGGTCATTCAGAGTTCAGCTCTGTGGATAAACTGTTGTTCTTGATTAAAAGACTAGAAGCTTTATCAGACATCTTTGTCTAATTGTACTTTGAAAGACACATCACAGTATTCCAGAGCTTTTCTGTTAGCTACTGAATAGCCATATCTATAATTGTTCCTATGGATGTTAAGAGAGGTGAGGGATGTCAAGATCAAGGGCAAGGAAGTAGCAGTTATCTGGAGAAATGAGTATGCTTGGTAATAAAAAGCTCAGTAGTTCTGAGTGGTAATGAAAAATAAGAAAGATAAGAAAAAATATTGGATATTGCACCAATGCTGTTGAACCAACCATGTAAGAAGGCACTAAAACTCTGTTTTTCTGGCTATACAGATAGCACACAGTATTACAAACTTTTACAATGTTATCTTGAGTGTCCTGTTGCTTGGTATATTCCTTAAATTATTAGCTCCTTTGGTCATCTGGTTACTTGAGATTTGCTGTTTCAGTTATATTTTTTAAAAGTGCCTCTGATAAAGCAAAATGGTTGCACCCTTCAAAAACAAAAGGACAAAGTGCAGTTTCATTTTGTGGACTGGGTCCCCTCAGCTCACCATCTGTAGAGTATATTTTTATGCCAGGCCTTTCTTTCTCAAAGTTGCTTTGGTTTAAGTCCTAATTTTTTGAGGTTTGGGCTGGCAATAGTGCACAAATGCAGCTTGCTTCTGTTTTCATTTGTGTGAGAAGGGCCCATCTGGCACTGCTTCAGATGGAGGATGAAGACCTCCAGAGGACAAGTTTATCTTTTTAGCCATTCTTCACAGTGGAGCAAGGCATGAGTATCAAAGAGGGACTCTCCCTGTTACCCTTTTTTAGGATTAATGTTGAAGATCCATGGTCTCACACTGCTGAGTATAGGCCAGCTCTGCTTTCTGCTGTTATATGTGTTCAACTAAGTGTTTCTGATGAAGAAAGAGGACAACACAAGATTGACCAATGTGCAACTCTTTTCAGACATTTAAAAAAGCTGTCAGGCATCTCCCAATTCTCCAGCTATGTCTCTGTTTTCTGTGTGAGGGAGCAGGAACACAGAAGGACCAGAGGAAAAGCATGGAATTTTGATATTGGTGCTTAAGGACCATCTGCTTAGGGCCTCTAAGCACCTGGCTAAGTCACTTGGCAGAAAGGGGCCAAACTGACTTTTGAGCTGTAAATCCAGCAGACTCTTTTGCTCTAGGTTCAAAATTTGGAGGGGCAAACAGGAAGTAAGAAAGCATTTCTGGAAAGCCTGTCTGCAGCAAGTGGAAGGGGTTGGGAATTGTTGCCTTGGAAAATGTTCCTTTGCCTCAGCTGCAGCCTGTGGAAGCTGTAGGCAGTGGTTTGGTGAGGAGGAAAATTTTGGTTGAAACTCCATAGAAACAATTTCCCAACTGTGAGGAGCCAGTACGAAGGTCACTTCCAGGGAGAGGAGAAACCCAGGCTGAAGGCTTTGCCTCATAAAACTCAAGACAGAAACTTTTACACATCTGTGCCCTGGCTTCCACCTCTCTGAGTGCAAGAAAGATGGTCCCTCTCTGTGTTGAGACTCTTTCGTACTGTGTGAATGATGATGTGCATAACCTTTTCCTCCCAAAAGGTGTCACTGGAGCAAGTGTCCTCTGCTTCCTCCATCTTTTCTGCTCAAGTGCTTTTGTGGCATCAATTTTTAATTGGGCCAGTGACAAACTGGCATGTGAGAAGAAGCTGAAACCCTGGGTGAGGGCTTGAGGCAGAGCACAGGCAGCAGAAGGGGCATGCTGTGGTGTCGAAGCAGAGGCAAGACTGCATGCAGCTGTCTTGTCCTGTACCCTGCATGATGTCCACTTTCAGAAATAACCATGAAATCACCAGGACTGTACTGAGATCTGACTTACTGCCTGCAGTAAGTTTGGAATACCTTAGCCTCCAATGAAGTAACCCAAGCAAGACTAAGACTTTGCTTGCTTGTTTGCCTGCAAGGTCAAAGCTCCCTGAATCCCAAAGCACTGTTTTTCCTTCTCATGGTTCTTCCCTTGTTCAGTAGCGTGAGGCACAGATCCCTGCATGTGCCACATGGGGCTGGTGAGCATCTCCATCCAGGGTACTTTTTGATGGCAGGGCCAGCACAGGGGGGTGAGACCTGGCAGGTTAACTGGAGGTGCAGTGACAGATTTAGGCCAGTGCTGATTTAGACAGGAGTCACTGACAGTGCAGAAGAGTCGCCTCACCGCTAAAGACATTAGAGGAGCCCTGACCTTGAGTTTTAAACTGATCCAGTCTGGATCCAAGGCCAATTAGGGAAAAGATAAATGAGGAAAGACTCATGCAGCCACTAGGAGCTCTGGCTCATGTCCCAGTACCCACAGCCCAGTCCCCTCTATGCTGCTTTTGGTCATGCTCATGCTTTTCTATATCTGTAAAAACTACCCCTTGTTGCTGTTGAATTCATTGCACAGCTTGATGCCAGCTGAAGGGATTTTTCCACTGATGACTCTTGCTAGCATGCTGGCAGCCTTTCCACTCAATGCACAAGCCCCTGCCTTTTTATTGTGAGGTCTGTTGCAGATATGCGGGGAAAAAACCTACTCTTAGCCTAACAACTTAATACATCTTAAATCTCACTGAACCGAGCTCCCTTGTGCTATATTAGGTCTTGTCTTTCCAAACTTAGTATTCCTGACAGTGCAGGGGAGATAGGCTTGTGGTTAGGAGAAGACTTCAAGTGACCTGTCTGGGAAGCCACCCCTGCAGCAGATGCCCCTCTGACATTCAGCGGAGCAATGACTGTAGATGAGGTAACACCAATGCTGTGGAGGCAGATGTAGGAAATGACACACGGTGTTTTGTGCTGGGAGCCACACCGGTAGCTTAAAATGCTCTGTGGTTTTTATTTTCCGTCTACACTAGAGGGAAATAAGGGCGGGAATAACCCACAAGGAGGCAGACCCTGGAAAAATCTCCAACTTCCCAGATCCATGTGGGAAACATCCTCCTCCACCTGTAACACTGTGGGGGGCCGTAGGCAGCGTAATGGCAATGCCACATCCTCACCTGCCTCCTGTCCCCTCCCGGAGGGACAGGGGACACAGGTGTGTTTCCATAAGCAAACTGTCCTGTATTTCCACAAGAAAAATGGCTTTAGGGTACAGCTCCTTCCCCAGGATAGAGAGATTTCAGGGTTACTGATACTCTTTCCACCTCACAACACTGACCTTTCTGAAAAAAAAAAAAAAAAAAAAAAAAAAAAAGAGCAGCACCAGGAAAGACTTTGCCGGGACAGGAAGTCTGTCCCAAGGTAGCTCGCGCCTCCTGTGGGGAAAGCTTTGTGTCAGGCAGCCGAGCCGGGCGCCCCGGCTGCTCCTCAGGCAGCCTGGCAATGCAGGGCTTCCTCCGGGGCATCCAAGCGGGCATTGCCATCCCGGTGGCACACAGGGATCGGATAGCATACACCAGCCTCACGACTGCTGAAGGACTTAGAGCCGTAGGGAGGCAGAGGGCAGGACGGGGCGGGGCGGGGAGGAGGGCTTTGGACCGGGGCCACGGCCCGCCTCTCCCCGCCGGGCTTAAAATGGCGCCGTGAGCCAGGGAGGAGGCAGAGTGAGCAGTCATGGCGGGGGTTAAGGTGATCGTGACGCTGCTGGCTGCGGCCCTGATGTTTGCCGGCGCCGTCTTCGGTGCCCAGGACCGCCCGCGGCTCCTGGGGGCGCCGGTGGAGGTCGACGACGCCGACAACGACGAGGGCTTTCAGCGGGCCCTGCAGTTCGCCATGGTGGAGTACAACAGGGCCAGCAACGACATGTACTCCAGCCGGGTGGTGCGGGTCATCAGCGCCAAGAGACAGGTGGGTGCCGAGGCGGCTCGTATGCACGGCAGCGGCCGAGTTGGTCCCGGGCCGGGATGTGTGTATTAGGGTTGGTCCTGGCACCCTCCGAGCAACAGCTGAAAATGAGCTCGATTTGGGGGGGAAAATACCAGGCCTTAAGTTTGAGGGCTTCTCCAAGTTGTGCTTGTTTCTTGGGTTTTTTTTTTTCCCCTCCTGGGAAAAAAACCCCATGAGGTGAATAAAATCCTTTTTTTTAATAGCTTGGGCCTTTTCAATCTGTATGCCCTTGAGTGCTGTGTGTTATGGGGGAAGCTAGTGACTCCCTTGTGCTGCTGATGTGTTAACCAGCACACGTCTCTGTTTACTGACTACGGAAGCTGCACCGTGAGACTTGTTTACTTGGATTTCCTTTCCTGTTTTTTGAAAGGGTGCCAAGTGCCTTTCCCACGGAGCTTGCCACACACAGTCCCCTCTGTGCTTTTGTAGACTGGTTTTCATCATGTTGCTGAAAAACCGTCTCCCTTTCTGTTAGGCTTCTCTCATCAGGGAGCTCTATGTGCTGCTGATAAAGCTGTGTCTGCTTGCTTTGTTGCAGCTGGTGTCTGGAATCAAGTATGTAATGAAAGTTGAGATTGCCCGGACAACTTGCCCCAAGCCAGCAACTGATCTCCAGAATTGTGCTTTCCATGAGGCACCAGAGATGTCTCAGGTAGGTTCCAGAGCACAGTGTGCAGGTCCCTGGGTTTCCAGTCCCTTCCTTCTGACTGGCCTAGTAAAGAGAAGTCTGGGTGGTGTCTTGTCTTCTGCCCCAGCCAAGATCAGAGACCTTGAGGTTTTACAAACTGGTGCCCTTGCAGAACTGGTCTTGCCAGATGATGGTGACAGAAGCCTTTTAGCCTGTTTCATAAGTGGAGATCTGAGGCTGTAGCGTGTGGCAGACAGTATGCCTCAATCCTCTTAGAAAATGCTCATAGTCTGGATCACAAGGATATATTGAGGAAATTGCCAAGCCTACAGGACTCAGGGTCTACAGGTGTCCTGAGTCTGTATATCATTCTCTGCTCCTCTAGTCCCCCCTGGTGATATGTACATGCTTGACTTGACATGGTTTCCTAGGGTACTTTGATTCCTGTGAATGGTGCTTTGAGCTTAGCACTGATCACAAGAAGCAGATTACCCCTGTTCTCTCTGCCCTCCAAGCTGTTACACTAAAATTTTGTCTAATAGCAATGTTCTTTAAGGAGTATTTTAGGTCTTCAGGCAAGATGATCAAATATGCCTTGGTCTTGCCAGAATCTAGTTCTTTGACAGTGCTTCATTACTTGCATTAATCACAGTGGTAGGCTTACCTTCTCTGTGTACATGTACTTTCTGCATGTATAGGAAGTGTAACTGCACACAAGTGATCCATTAAACACCTAGCTAAGAAGCTTGTATGTACTATTATAATAGCCATAATGGCTTGAAGTGCACATACAGATTAGCTGTGCCTGAGAGCTTATGCTGGAGTATTACCCATACTGAAAGCTTTCCTTTGTGTGGATGGGCAAAGGAAGTAACCTTATCTTCAGAACTGCCGACAGCTTCCCTGTTAGTGTTCAACTGAGAGAAGTGATTAATCCAGAACACATACTAACAAGAGGGGTGTTCCAGAATACTTGTTGGAAGAGTGCTAATCTAGAGAGCCACGTAAGTGGTGTATGTTTTGGATCAGGTGGGTTATGAAATCATTGTATAACAGGTCAAGGACACTGTTTTATGCTCTTAATCTAATTATTGCTTTTTTCTCTCTCTCCTTAGCACACCATTTGTGACTTCGTAGTGTACACTGTTCCTTGGCTGAACCATATTAAACTACTGGCCAGTAGCTGCCACTAAGTCTACCTTGGTTCCAGCAGAGACCAGCAACCAGTTACTCAGATTAAAAAAAAAAAAAAGCAATAACACCAATTGAGATGGGCTTTGTCAATGCCTGTTAACTCGACTACTTATATGTGCTTGTGCTATGCAAGTTAAACTATGTAACTTTCCTTCAAAGCACAGTATGAGCTCAACTTTTTCTTCTTTGTAATTACATTTTAGAGCAGCTGTTCTGGTCTTTCTACACCTTTCCCAATAAAGTAACTCCAGCATCAGAATTCTGATTAAAGGAAAACTTGGTATCCCTGTTAAGTGACT
Source organism: Calypte anna (assembly GCF_003957555.1). Lineage (NCBI taxonomy): Eukaryota > Metazoa > Chordata > Aves > Apodiformes > Trochilidae > Calypte > Calypte anna. The sequence continues at coordinate 36,892,125 of NC_044246.1, forward strand.
GCTGTAAACATAAAAATTAATAGTTACTGTGATTGCATTGTTTTCTTTGAGATTCTGCTGTCTTGGAGGAAGGGTTTACTTTTATTTATGACCTAGTCTATCACTCCTGAATAAAGGGGTCAGAAAAAAATGGTGTCCTCAGAGAGTATCAGGCTTGGAAGCGACCCCTGAAGATCATCCTGATCATAGGGTAGCTAAAACCATGACTCCCTGTCCCTTAAACTGTCCACTGATTCTGAGTAAGTGGTGTTTTTGTGGGAGAATCACTGTTCGTTTGAAAACGCTGCAATACGTAATGCTTGATTTGGGAAAATGTGTGCTAAGACTGTGATCCCTTCTGGTCCTGACTGCTACACTGTTCAGTTGCAAGACAGCTGTGCTGTGTGTGAATTAGCAGTTCTGGTGTCTTCCTGCACTTTGAGGTGTTTTAGGAACCCTTACTTCCAGTGGTATCTGATCATTGCATATTGTCTCCTCAGCCTTTTTTCTGAGGGCAAAGCCTCAGGGCTTTCCTTCCAGTCCAAGTGGTAGCATGTCTGACTTCACTTATGATTGGAACTTTGACTGATAGAGCTGGAGGAACAGCTGCTTTGGCATACAGCCCATCATAGCTTCCCTTTACAGGCAGAGTTGGGTGTAGAAATGCACCCATGGTGTTAAGTGGATAACTGATAAGAAAGAAATGTTACCAGTTTAATTTTATAGCAAATGGGTATTGTCCAAAAAACTGGCTTGTTCTATGAGTGTCAATATTCTCCAGAAGCAGCCCTGCACAGCCAAGTGCATGAATGAGCCTGATAGAGAGAGCTCCACATCTAGAGGGGGGGAAAAAGCAAAACAAGCTTTTCTGTGTCATGTGATGTGATGTCCCAGAACTGAAGTAAAAGATGAGGATTCCCTGAGCAGAAGGCAAGTGAGACTGGAGCATGGGATTGTGCATATGAGGATTCTTGGTTTTCTATCCTGGAGAATGATGGGGAGGAAGGGCTAGGTTGCTCTTAAAAGAAATTACATCCTCAGATAACAGGGTCAAGAGAAGAAGTCTTGGGTGTGGGTGAAGGGGCTGAGGTGAAAAACAGGCTTGCTTCTTGTATAGTCCTAACAGTAGATGTCTGTGTCTTTGCTTCTCTGTTTTTTGAAGTAAACATACTTCTTTGGTGTAAATCTCACCCATGGATAAAATTAGGTCCAGTGTTCTGCCATGCTTTATGTTAATCCTCAAGCTCAAGAATCCTATGTCCAGGTCTGATGGCCCCATCTTGAAAGGAAGGTTTGAGGTGTGTAGAGAAGAGCTGCAGAAGTGATCTGATGGCTGGAGAAAGCATCTTGAGGTGAGAGGTATAATAGGGCTGTTGTTTTTTGTCTAAAATATGGTATTTTGACCGCTAACACAATTCTGACTTCAGGCATGGGTGGGCTTGGAGCTAATGAAGAAGAGAAAAACTAAGTAGAGAGAAACCAGCATACAAAATTGTGGTGGGAAATGAGCTTCCTAGGTGTGCATATTCTATGGGCTGCTCTTTCTCCCAGAGGAAATGCCACCTACTTCACTGCTGAGGTTTGATGAGCTTGTGGTGAGTACAAAGTAGATCTAGATGCCCATTGTCCAGGGGGGTTGATCTGGTTGCCCTACACCAAAGATGTTTATCCAGGACATGTTCAGATCCAGTGGGGGTTATTCCACTTGCTTCCTCACCATCATTGCTCCTATTCCCACTTAATACCATGCATGAAGGAGGCCTCTTTCTCCTGCCAGCCAGGTTAGTGACTCTGCAGGTATACATCTGTTGTGTTGTTGGGTCAGTAACCTTTCTGATTGAGGAAGTCCTGGTGCCAAGCCTCTCAGGTGCCTTCGCCTGTCATTTTTCTAACAACTCCCTTCATTTATATGTGCTTATTCTGTTTTCCAGCCTGTATATACAAGCAGTAGGCAGTAGTGAAGGGGGTCCATCACGCTTTTGGTGGGTTTGCCCATGTTTCCTTTTTATCATCTTGGCTCTGTGGACTAAATGGGTAATTCTTCTGATCTCCTTTGTAAGAAGACTAGGCAAGAAATGAGTATGTAGATGGATGTAAACAGTCATTTTCACCACTTTAGCTGTATTTATTAGACAGCAGCACTAAACAGCATGTGGGAAAAAGAATGGCCATGCCAGGGAAAACGAGAGTTTTGCGTTTTCATGTTGTAATGCCAACGGCTAAGGGCACCGATGAATGGCACAGATTACTGCATCTTCACAAGCTGCTGAGTGTGTCAGCCTTGGTGATTGTCCCTATGTACTTTGTACTCAGAGCAAATGCCAAAAAAATGCTAACCTAATTTGAGCACCTTCCACTGTGGGCTAAGTGTTATTTTGCATTTGCAACAGGCTAAGAGTGTTAGTGAAAGTTTCCCTGCCAAGGAAACTTATCTTGGCAAGTCTTTCTGCTTGGCTGGCTGGTGGTAGCTTGGTCAGCTGAACACTGGGCCCCATTTTTAGCTGCATTTGCTGCCTGACTTTCTCAAAAGATGGTGACATACACAAACAGATGACCAAGGGGGTGCTTATTTCTTGTCTTTTGTTATGCTTTGCTTGTATCTGGTGGATCAGTTCTAGGATCATGTTTCCTTAAATTTGCAGGAGTCAGAGCTTTGGTGCTGCTACAGCTCACAAACACAAAGCTTTTGCCTGGTACTGAGACTCAGGGAGAGATGCAGAGCCAGCTGGCTGAGAAGTGTAACTCTCCTTAGCAGTACCTTCACCTACAGATCTGTTCTTATGTGGATGAGACAGTTGTGTAAGCCATGATGTTTTCGGAGCCTGTGGGCATTACTGGTGTGCCACAACTGTGGCATGGTCAGCTGAAGAAAATAAGGCTGTATCCTCACTAGTATGAGCCAGCATAAGTATTGATCCCACCTGACTAGGCTGGCAGCATTCAGCCTAGATGGCCTTTTTGAAGGGCACCTTATACATGTGTGAATCTGTGATAATAAGTGTCTTTACCATGACAACTGAAGGACCCAGACAGCATTGAGAAAAGAGGGTACAGGTTGCCTCTGGCTTTTTTTACCTTGTCTGTGAGCTTCACCCGCACACCTTCTTTACCCATGGCCTAAGACCCCATTTAAGCTCTCAACTGGGTCTTCTGTCCTCGTCTAATCTGCATTAGATATGTCTTTATGCAGCAGCCAGGGATAGAGATAGACCTTGGACCTGCCTTGTAGCTTTGTTGCTAGCTTCTCCATCTGCATACTGGGCTCTCTGGAGGGACCCTGGTTGCAGTTCATCTCACTGTGTCTGGGGCTGTTGGTGGACCCTGTCCCACCCTTGGCTTTACCAGCCATGCTGAGACCCTATGGGACTGTGCCTTGTGGGTGAGAGCACAGGCAGGGTTCTAGTCCCCCCAACTCCTGGCTCATCCTTCCCCCTGCTGTTCCCTCAGATGTGGCCTTGCAGGGTCTCTGAGATTCTTGAAGATCTATTGTGTTATACCGGCACTCCTGCAATGTATGGATGCTTCCCTCCACACACAGTCTGAATTTCAATTTGCTGCAATTATGAAAGCAAATGACCATCTGAGGATCCAGGTCACCCTGCTCAGTGCTTTTGCCAGTGTCCATGTGCTTGGGATGTACAATATTGTTTAGCCTAAGGCATGGAGACCTCTTAGTAAGTTCCTGAAGATGCTAGCTTGTTTGTATTCATCATTAACATGCAATGCCTTAGAATCACAGTAGTGTGGATCCCTCAGGAGATCAAATTTACTGATCAAACACACATCCCATTTTGAACCTTGGTGCTTCAACTCTTGATGATGACACCAGGGAGGTCAGACTTCAGATCCCTTTTCTTATGGGATACAAAAGCGATCTGGAGATCAGTTCTGTTGGGTTGAGCACGGAAATGTCCTAAGTCACTGTGGATGATACTGGGCTTCTCCACAACTTGTCTTCTACCTTTGGTGGTGGCCTGCTGATGAGAAACTGGTAGGGCTGGTTGTTCTCTACAGGCTGGGTCCCAGGCTTGGCAAAGAGTTGAGGAGTATTCTTGGTGCCCACCTGGTTTGAGTGAGAAGAGCGTCTAAGTGGCAGGCTCCACAGTGCAAATCCTTTGCAAGCATCTCCTTGCTGTCCCGTTCTGACACAGGGCACAGCTCAGTGTGGGCCCTGGGGCAGGACTCGAGATAACCTTGAGCACCCTGGGGTGCTCAAGATAACACTTGCTAAAGCCTCTCTGCTGTTTTGTCACTTATTTGCAGACTTGCTCAACCCTTGTCAGCTGGTAGGCCCCTACTGTAGGATTTTGCAAGAGGTAGGAAAAGGAGAAGCTCAACTGCTTGTCTCCATGGTAAACTGGTGCATCAGTGTTGGGATGTGTGCTGGGTGCTATTTCTGACCTTTCTGGAGGCTTGTGTGCGTATGTGTGTGCGCAGGACTGATGCTGGAGAAACCTTGCTTTCAGCTGAAGAAAAGTCACCAGTGACTCATGATGTCCTCCTTGCTGGAAGGCACTGTCACCACTTCCCCACCAGCTGAGAAACATCATACCTTGTGTCATGCCACCTCCATGCCTCTTCTAAGCACCACGGGTGATCTGGCTCTTGATGGGGTAAGGTCATTGTTATCAAGCAAAGGCATCTCCTCCCTGTACTTATCTCCTGGCCCATGTCTGCAGGCAGGTAGTGCTGAAGCTGGCTCTTGCCATTCACCTGGAAAACAGGTCCCCTGGCTGTTCACAGGAACAGCATATAGGGGACACTGTATGGCAACATCACTTGATCCTTCCCATCTCAACCTGGGGAATGGCAGGGTGGGAAACCAAAATGAGCTTAAAACAAACATCTAGTGTAAAAAATTCCTATGTGAGCAGATATGAACCAATATGAGACCTAAGGAGTCAAACATTCTCCCTAAGAGGCTTTTCTGATGACAGTGTGTGCATGTACTCAGCTGCAGGGTGATCCCATAGACAAGCCAAACCCAGTGGGATCCTCCCTGTGGAGTACAGGTACCACAAAGAGGTCTTTGCCCCAGCTGCAGAAGAATCTGGGACTCAGGCCTAGCCAGGGAATTGATTTTGTATCAATTACTCAAATCTAAATGCTAGCAAGAAAAAAGTGGTTTCAGGTGAAGGAGTGATGTTTCTGTCCCTCATCCCAGGTTAAGTCTGTACAGGTAAGCAGTTGTTTTCTTCCCTCATTGTGGGGCCAAGAAGGCAAGCTCTGACATTCCTGTAGTCTCAGAAGTGGCTAAGAGTGGCTTAAAACCTGTGACATTAACATCAGTGAAGCCTGAATCCCCTGTGTTCCCTGTAACGTCACCCACCCTTAACAGTGGGGTTAGTGCTGTCACCCTCAAAGGCTTACTGTGCCCAAGCATCTTGCTCTTGCTAGTGATGAAGGCATCAAGGACCACTTCTCTCGATATCTTCAACCCTCTGTCATCTTGGCTGAGGGGAAAAGAAATGCCACTCTCTGCCACATGGCAGCTGTGTTGGCTGCAGGGCTGGAGGGCACCTGTCTTCCTTCTGTGTTTGCTCTGTAACTGTGGTAGTGCTGATGCAAGATGAGCTGTGCCCAGGACCCCTTCCAAGCAGCTACCTCTGTGTACCAAAGGCCAAAAGCACAGTGATTTTTTCCTGCACAGGAGCTTCAGGAGGCTTTTGTGGCTAGTGAGCCTGGCATTAGCCAACTGAGCTAGATGAAGTCACCCGTACTGAGGAGCAAGAGGCCAGAGAACAGTATGTCTGGGCTTTTTGGATGTTTTCAGTTTGCAAACACAGCCACTTCAGTTGTGAGCATCTCTGCTCTGAAGGAGAGGGGGCACCAGAGCCATTTGAAAAGGTGCTCTTGGCATGATGTGTTTATTGCAGCTTGCAGGTGAAGCTGGATCTACTGAGCTCCGGACATGTAGAGGTGTGCTATGGGGAACTTGGGGGTCACAGGACTGGTTTCAGAAGGGACATTTGGGAGCTCTTTAGGAACAAGATCCCCTAAAGAGGAGTGGTAGCCCATAAATGAAATTAGCTTTGGACCTCTGAGCATGGCTTGTCTGCATAGGTAGTCTTAATTACACTGACCTCTCTTGTTAAAAATCATGGGACTTATTGAGTCTAGATTTTTAGTCCTCTATTTTTCTTCCCTGAATAGTAGGTCTTTTCACTGCTTTCTGTGTTAGCCAGATAACATTAGTTAGGAAATGTTTTTCACATTCAATATGACACTTTGTCTGTCTCCACACTCCAGGTGGCTCAGTGGAAATGATTTCTTCTGTGAAATGATGAGAGAATAACAAAAGGTAATGTTTCCATGGCTCTGATGTGGCTTTTGTCCAGCTAGCTTACTCAAAAACTCTTCCACAAAACTGGCTCCAGGATATCAGTTTGATAGAAAGTTGGAGAATGGGCAACAGACTTCGTGCTCTGACATTTTTAACCTACTCTCTCCCGAATATAGAGCAAATGCACTCAGCAGGTGCTTTTGCTGGGAAAGCAAGAAGCAGTTTAAATATTAAAGGAAAAGGCGCACAGATACTCTCAGAAAAATCTCGTTTTGACCCTTTAGTTACCACCTCTAATGGGGCTCAAGAAAGCCCAAAGCCTGCACTCACTGTGGGCAACAGTTGTTGTAGAGAAACCCATTCTGCAGCACAAGAAGGTAGAGCTGGTTATTTAATCCACCAAGAAGATGCTATTGGGGTCATTGTACCTGGAGCTGCTTTGGGACAGCCAGCAGGGTTTGTGCACACTGGGACAGGCTGATGTGTGGGCAGGACTCACTGGAAAAAGGGCTGGTCTGTAGTTGGGGCTCTTGGGATAGGATTTGCCAGGGAAGAGCCACAGCTGCTGTAAAGCAGTTTTTTCCTCCTCACCACAAAGTTCAGCAGCTCAGTACTGACTGCAGAGCTCATTACCCCAGTAGCAGGGGGAAAGCAGAAGGGAAAACACCTGATGGGTTTTCAGGCCCTCCACTGAGCCTGTGGTGCTGAAAATTAGGAAAAAACCCAACATCCTCTGTCTATCAACAGAGTCAATTTGATCAGGAAATAGTGAGGGTGAGTAGTGTGTGAGAAATTAAGCACTGGCCCCAAACTGACATGTTTTGGTCACATTTCAGACAAACACCACATTTTACACTGAATGCACTGAAATTGGTCTGGTTTTCCTTGGAAAAAGCACTCAGTGTTTCATTTTGTCCAGAACTAGGAGATGAGAAAGGAAGATGACCACATTGCCTCCCCATGTGTTGGTTATCTGGACAGCTTCTAGTGGGCAGTGATGCTTATGGTGCTGCACAGGGATAGGATGAGGAGCTCTGGGCTGGACCAAAGCTGTGGCTCAGGGATGTGGTCTCCAGCATCTCTGACCACCCTAGGGGCAATGCTTATGGTGGATGCTGGCATTGAAGGCAATTTTCTATCTAAAGCAATACTGTGCAGCAAAGTGATTTCCTTGGAAATGAGATGGCCCCTGAGCCTGCACTGCAAGCTTTCTGCTAGCCTTAATGTTATTTTTCTTATCTTTTAAAAGGGGGTTGAAGAAATCTTTAGCACTTTGTCCCTCAAGCACTTGAAAAGAAAAGTGCTTTCTGAGCACTTCTGAGAGGAGACCTGTGAAAGGGCTGAGGTGTTCAGTGGGCTGAGATGAAGACCAGGGACCAGCGCCCAGGATGGGTCCCATCAGTGAACCCAGTGAGCAGTTGCAGTGCTGGTGTCTGCTGCTTCATGCTGATGCTGCCCAAAGCACACAAAGCCCACACAAGAGTTGTGTCAGGATGCATTGCTATCTATAGGGGCTTTCAATAACTGGGACAGGAGACGAAGACAGTAAAGGGTCTTGCACTGGGATGGGGTCCTAAATACCCCTGGAGTCCCAAAGAGTTTCTCAGTGACAGCTTTTCATTATATCTTGTGTTTAGTACCCACTGCTGGGCCAGGCAATGGCCCATAGGAGGGACTGTCCATCACCTCAGGTAATGCATCTAAGCACTTTTGTTGCTGAAGTATCTTTGAAACCTTTATATGGTGCCAAAGTGCCTGCTGCAATTGGAACAGGACACTGCAGAAACTCTTCTTTAGCCTAAAGAGAGATACAGGCTGGACCTTGGTTTTTCATTTTTATTTTCTAAAATTTTATTATTTTATAGGTGAAGTCACTAAAGTTTTCAGTGAAAATCTGTCCTTGGGAGGCTGCTGTGTGATGGGAGCTGAAATCGGCCCACAAACTGCAAGTATAAGCAGAATATTGCTCTGCTGACATTTGGGTTGCTTTTTCCTGGACCTGACCATCACCATCCTTCTATGCTTCCTCCTGTTTTGGGGTAGGATGCTGCCTGTGAGCAATCCCAAGCAGGTGCAGCGTGGCAAAAGCTGGCTTGCATGCTGGTATACTCTGAAGAGAAGAGCTTCAGGGAGAGGAAGTACCAAGGGTCTCTTTGCTCATATCCTTTGGGAAACACCCCTGGTCTCCTTTCTTGGAGTGTGGGACTGAGACAGAGAGCTGCTCTTGGCTGCAGACCTTGGCTGTGCATGACTTTCCCTGTTGGTGATTGCTCAGATGTGCTTGCTATTCGGTTGCTGCATTTGTTGAATGCTGGATGCAGGAAGCCTGAGATGGGACTTGTTTAGTGACTCTTGCCTCTGTAGGCAATGATAGGCAGTGAGTAGAAGGTGATGCTGTGGTCCTTCCAGCTCCTGTGTCTTTACTGATCTTCAGAAAGGTGACATAGTATGGTCAGCAGGAGGAGCTGTAAAAGTGTTAGTAATGGATGAATTCTTGTAAGGAAAAGTGGTCCCGGGTACCTGGGGCTGATTAAAACCTGCCTTCCCCCAGTGCTGAGTTAGTGCTCTCACCCCTTGAAGCCTTGTATGTGTAACCTGAAAGATTTCCACAAGGGGTCAGCATCTCACAGGGATGCAGGACTAGGCTGAACACGAAAGGAAAGCTGTTTTCTTCTTCCCACACACAAGGTAGAGCTAGGCATCTGCCATAATCTTTTCTCAAATCCTAACAAGTACGTGGTTATCTCCTTTCAGGTGTCTTTGGGAGGAAGGTCTGACACAGCCTGCTTGGTGGTCCTCTTCACTTTGATCGCTCAGGCAGAAGGGCACCAGACACTGTCTCAGCCAGCCTCTCAAAATCCTGGTTGTCCTGAGCAGCTTCTCCCCTGCAGGTTTAGCACTCATTTTTGCAGCTCATTGCCTGGATGTTCCCATTGCCAATAGCTACCCTTCAACACCTTGTTTACAGGTGGTCCTTAAACTGAAGGAAATAATTCTAATTTCACCTCATCTTCTTGTCTTACTTCCAAGGATAGTTAAGTTGATTGTGTAAGTGCAAAGAGCAAACCTAATTATATCTGCCCCTCTGTGGAGAAGGGCATTTATCATGTTCCTTGAGATCAAGATACTTCTTGAGTCTTCAGTGGTTCTGAGTTTTCTCCCTGTCTTTTGAGGAATATTGTTGTGAACATGCTTGTCCTCCACAGCTGATGCTATGTTTGCCAAAAAATGTGCTCTGCATTTGTAACCTGGAGCTTAACACCCAGTAGCCCTTGATAATGCATATTCTGTTGTGAACACATTCTTGTTCAGACTGGAGCAAGGAGGAAACACTTTCCCGCGTATGCCCAAGCACACACAATCAGTGATGCTTGAGAGACGTGGCTTATGTGAGGAACACCAAATATCAATGCAGCCACCACACTCCTCCTCAGGCATTCCGTAAGACTGCAGAAGCAGCCCAGGAGCAAACAGGACCTCTTCGTTACATCAAAACCTCTCAAGTGACTTCAGTAGCACCTATGGCTATTACAGCATCTGAAGTCTGCTCTAGGCAAAAGGCTGTGTGCCATGAGCTGCTGGTGTTATGCTTATGATGTGGCCAGACCAGAGAGGTGGGGGACAGAGCAGGGAAGTGCCTTGTCCTGTACCTCCTTGCAGCTCTGTGGTGAAGATGTCTGTACAACCATTTTTTTTGGTACTGTGTTGTTGACTGTACATGGATTTGGATATTAGTTTTGCTTCATGGTTTTGGTTCATTTTGCAATAGGAAATGCCTTTTGTTAGATAGCCCATATATGACATAAATAGTTGGAGAGCTTTTATCATGCCTCTGCAAGCACAGGTCCTGAGGCTGCATAAGCAAGTGTGAGAACTGGGATACTGGAATAAGTGCATCCTCAACCATGGATCTTTCACTATGCACTGCCTGGCTGGTGCTCAGATAAGCAATGAAACACTAAGAATGACAAATTGCATTTTATACATAAAATAACATAACATAACATGACATAACATAACATAACCTAACATAACTTTTGCAAATGATTTTTTTCAAATTTTATACAGATACCAACAGAAATTTTTGTGGGGAAGAGCTTTGTGCTTTCCTGAGTTTTGCTAACACTGTTGCATCAGAGATACCCCATTGTGATTAGCTCCTTAGGAAAACTAGGTTCTTGCGTAAGAAAATAGTCCCTTCTGTTGGTGAAATAGTTGTCTGCTTTTCAGTATGTTGCCCTAAGAAAAGGGGCAGAAACTGGATATTTCTCCAGTGTGATCAATAAGCAGCAGGAGTTATAACATACTAAAGACAGATTAAATTAATTTAGTGATTCTCCAGATCTCCGACCTAACTGAAATGCAGTTTATTAAGCTTTTGGAGAACTTCCCATCTCTTTCTCAGGAATAGATGCTAACGTGTCTCTGCATTGCCTGTAAATGCTAGAGCTGTTAAATACCAGCTTCTTGCACAGGCAGACCCTGCAGGCATTGACTCTGCAGGCACTGAAACCACTTTTGTTGATGCTGGTGGCATATAATCATGGCAAATATGCACCAAGTGGGAAACTGTCTGTATGCTGCCCCAAATATGCTTCAGGACCACGTGCAAAGCCAGCAAAAGTTATATACACACGTCTGAAATTAGCAATAAATGTCCTCTCCCCTAGGAAATTATTGCCTGAAAATTTGATGAGGTCTAGAGGATTCAATTTATGTAAATATCTGGGATTGTCCCATAGACTCGTGTTGTTTTGTTTTAATAATCTTAGTCCTGGCCCTTTGGGCTATTAACTTGCATAAATGTTGTTTGCTTCAGAATTGAAATTAGCTCTCTTAATTGCATCAGCATAAAGCAAGTGTCTAGTTTTCTACAAACCTTTTTCTGAAGGTATGTTGAAATTAAATGGCTTACAACTCCAGCAGATACAAAATTCTATGCTGTGGCAATACAAATGCTCTGATTTATGGTGTAACTGGGATCATTGTGCAGAAAAAAATTAAAACCAGGGTTGCTTTTTTTTTTGCTTTCTGCTTACTTTCCTGCTCCTGGGGTATTGTGCCATCAGTTAAGAGCTTATGTCTTCCCTATGAAAGAGCTCTGTTTGAGGTGACACTGGGGAAACTGCGAATTGTCTTCTATCAAATGGAAAAGGTTGCAAAGGTAGGAAAACTGATTGGGAGCACTTGGCTTAGAGTCCTAGCGATGGGCCTGTCTGTGTCCAGGTCAGACATGGCTAAATTCCTTGTTTTCTGCCAACAGCCAGACAGGGTTTAATGAGACAGTATGTGAGTGAACACAAGATCTTGAATAAGGGACATGGGGCTCTTGGTAGTACGAAACAGCATTGGCTGTGGTGCTACCAAGGCAGCGTCTGGGAGAGCCAGGACATGCCCTCTGATCCCTTCTGTGGTCATGTGGGAAAAGCTTTTGCATTTTTGGAGACCCACAGAGAGCTCTGCCACAAGGTAGTTCTCTCTTCCACATCTGCTTGAGGAGCTGAAAGGCAACATCACTTACTCCCCTCGAAGCAAAATAGATACTTGAACACCTACTGCAAGTTTACACTGAGGTCTGTCTTGCCTTCAGCTGCATCTCAGCCTGAAGTTCCTGGGCTTGGGAAGAAAGCTTCAAGATGAGACAGGCTGGTGATTATTTCAGCTGCTCTTTGATTTCAGAAGAAAATAATACAGTGAAGGAAATGTTCTCATCTGTGCTTAGTTACCAAGTTTATTTTGTGCCTGATATGAGCAACTTCTCTTGCTTAAGACCCATATGTCTCAGCACTTGGTCAAAGCTAATGCTGTACTCTGAAGCAATTGCCAGAGCAGCGGCAAGGCATCTTCTCACACCCATTTGAAGATCAAGACTGGCTCAGCAAACAAAGTTTTTTGTCCTCTTTTGGACTTGATTACAAGCTACTATTTTCTGGAGGATTTGGAGATCTCAGACAACACTTAAATCACAAATTTGTGTTGATCTCATTGATAACTTGGCTTTAATCATGTGTTTTGATCTAAATGAGTTTAATGTTATCATAGGTCAGCTTTGCTGATAAATTCTACTCTTGTTATTATAATAAGTACCATAAGAAGTGGGTAAGACTAGAATGCACCAAAACCAAATAATTCTGAGAGTGAAGGATTTATAAAGACGGCTTCTGGTTACTTGGCTCTCCTAAGCTCTTGACATCACCTTGTACAGCAGAGGCCAACACAGGCACCAGTGGTCTCCAAGGCAGAAACCTGTGTATTTAACACCTCATCTGGAGCAGTATTTCAGATGGTATCTTATGTGGGGTTTTGCTTTGTGGAATGCTCCCAGACACCTTGATGAGTGACTAAAACTCAGACCTCACCATTGAGCTGTGAGGGATGGGGAAGTAGGCAGTGGTGTTTTGGGGATGTTTACACAAATTTGGCAGAAGTTAGACTGGAGATATCAGTGTCATTCTCCCTGCCTGCTACCACACACAAGTCATTGTCTGAACTGAGTTTATTTCTAGTCCTTCATGGAAACCTAATAATCCAATGCCAACCTTGGCGGAGAACCTTGGTGGTGGAGGTGATGGAGATAGATTTCTTCCCGGGGGACAGCTTCCAGAGCCAGGACTGGATCTTAAGAGACTCAGTTTTACTTTCTGACTCTGCTACTGGCTTTGCAGGTATCTTGGGCAAGTTGCTTCATCTTTCTGTGCCTCAATTTCCCCAACCAGGAAAATGGTGATAATAGCAAGATGTTTCCCACTTCCCCTCCCCCCCAGAAAAGAAGTCCAAACCTATTTGAGTAGCTATAAGCACTCACTGCTGTGGTTACCTAGGAGCTGAGCTCTTATTTGTTGGGGCAATTTTCTCACTATGGGGTGATTTTTAATTTGTTCTGGCACTCATGGAATAAAAAGCATCATATGTTACACACAATTTTCAATTTTTGCAGAGGAACATTTTCTAACTCTCAATCTGACCTTCATGACACATGGGTCAATTTACTACTTGGAGAAATTAATTATGCCATACAGCATCAGTGTTTTTCTGCTTATTCACTTCCATGCCTGTGTACAAAATGCTATGATTATGTATGAAGATCTGAAAAGAAACATTGAAATATAATGATATTAAGTTTCCCTGAAGGGAACTTGCCCGTAGGGTTCAAATTTTAGAATAATTTTTTTAGGTAGTGCTGCTTATGCCTGGACAACTTTCAATGAATATTTGACTATGAATTGCTGAGATGCTTCCTTCATTTTCCTCTTCAAGCTTTCCCATTTCTTAGTAAATTTAAAAATGATTAGCAGATAGACTTTATTTATTCCTTTTAAAGACAAAGATTAATTTCAGATCTTAATTTTCCATAAACTGATGCAAGAATGTAAATTGTCATTTTTTATTGCAGTTTTGTTTTGTTTCAATTTTTTTCAGCAAATAAGTTACCAACGATTAAGTTACCAATGTCTTATTTGTGTGTCTCACATTCCAATGTCTGTTTTGCAAATGAGATTGTGCAATTCATTACCTAAAGTAGGTCTGTGGTTCTGAAAAACTGTTCTGAAAGGGTTTGAATGGAGAAGGTCACCTTCCTCCTGATCCTGTCTAGCATGCTAGTACAATCTGGGGGAAGGGTGGTCCCTCCACCCAGGAGATGCTGTTGGAGAGGCTATAAAACAGCAAAGCAAGGCTTGGCCATACAGATTTTGCTCTGTGTATAAGTGTTTTGGATCAGGTATGCTTGGCAGCCCCATCAAGGGGTAATATGTACACTCATTTCTGATAGACTGACCAGAGCTGCCAGGCATACAGGTCTGAGAAGGGTGGACGTACAGAAGACTCACGCAAAATGCATACACAAAAATGTTTCGAGACAAAGCAATGTATGAATGTGCAGGGCGACAACAGGATGGATCTGGCTCAGATGTTGCAAGCCCTTGGCCTGAAGTGCAGGTCTGCACAGCTGGGGCTCAGCCAGAGGCTAGCAGCTGAGGGTTCAGGATTTCAGGTTACAGCCTAGCAAAGGGACAAGGGATGGTGTCAGCAAAGGCCAAGAGTCTGCCTGTGTCAGGGATGAAAGAGTGGGAGAGAAAAATAGGAAAAGCCAAGAGCTGTGATCTGTTCTATTTCCTACTGCTTGGTGAGGCTGACTATCCCCTTAAAGCAAAGCACGCATCACTCTCCCTTTTTTTGCAGCACCATGCAGGTAGGTAAAGAGGAGAGGCTGTTACCAGCATGTTGTTTGCTCCTCAGCTGACTATCATTTTCTGCCTTGCTTTTCAAAGAATGCATTATTAATTCCTTTTGTTTCCACCAAATGTTGGCATCCAAGGCAGGCTGGGAGTGACACCTCCCTGACAGCCCGCAGAAGCATCGTGTGTTTAATTGGCTGCTTCACCCCAGGATAAATAAATCTTCAGCGCCTCAGCCTCAACTGTTTCATCAAAGAAGTTAGGTGTTTTGGGGATTGATCATTCTATCTCTTTGCTTAGAAGTTTTTCTGCTTCTCTCTGAAAAGCCAGACATGCTGACAGTTGGCAGAAATCTTACAGATTCAGAGAGCTGTAGTTGAAATGCTGTGTCTGACAGCAAACTGGAGACAATTGAGTGAAGAGGTTGAAGAATGGCAGTGTTTTAATTGAAAACAAATGATTTGCAATCATAAATGTTTCTTGCTTGATTGGATTTTAAAATGAAAATCATATTGTCCTTCATAATACTGATTTCAGGTGACCACAAACCTAAGGTGACACTTTTTTTACAAACTCATATCCCATAATTCATAAACTACTTTGGGAAAGGAAGAAAGGACTAAAACCACTTTTGGCCAGTCTGGTTAATTAAGATGGAAGAAGAAATAGCCTCTCTTGCTAATGCTTTCAGAGAATAGCTGCTGTAATTGTTCACTTCTATTATTGGCTTGGGTTGTACTTGTCAGCTTTTATACATGCTGAGAACTGTGGAAGGGAAAAAAACTCCTTTTAAAGGATTTCTAAGTAGGAGAGAAAAGTGCCTCTATTGAAAAGCCCGAAGTTATTCTATTAAAAAAAAAAAAGAAAGAAAGAATGAAAGAAAGAAAGATGAAGTCCCATTTTGAAGCCCAGGATTGTTCTCCCTAGGTAATAACCATGCAAACACTAATGTGGGGTGCAGTAGAGGCTTAGCATAACCCTGTGTGCTGATTCAAGGAGGGGATGTGTGTGTGAGAATTTGCAGTTCAGATCCAGAGGATATGGAAGTAGCATATGGGTAATACACTCCTAGACAAATAAGTGGTTTTGGTTAGGATATCTGGGAGCAAACTCAGTGTTACCGCAGTTTCAGCCCTTTCTGACTATAAATTATGCTCACAAAATAGGAGAAAACTTTGCCAAAGTTGGTCTTGAACTTTCGCTCCTGGGTGCTGGGCTACAGGAATGATACATGTCTGAATACCACACAGTGCTCTGCGATGCCTTGGCTTTTCTATCCTTCCTGTTTTCCTTAACTATTACCTGAACCATCGCCAGCTAATGTAAAATAGCCTCTTACTGACGAACAGGCAATGACTGCCTCTGGCAGTCATGTAACATTCATCCTTTTGAGAACTTCTTGCTCCTTCTCTGCAAGATTCATGCATCGAAGTTCACATTTTGTTTACACAAACGGGGTAATTTTTTTGCAGTGTGAAGTCCTTCAGGGTCATGTTCCATGTTGCTGTGGGGAACCCCAAGTGCTGGGGTCACTGTTAAATAAGTGCTTCATGTTTTGAACTGCAATTTTAGCTTCTTGGGAGCCCCTGTGAAAAGCCTGACATTGACCTCCTGAATGATGATTTTCTGCTTTTACTGTGGTGTTTCAAGAGGACTGCTTTCTGGAGGAAAACAATTTCCATTGGCTTTGCTGGCATGGTGCTTGTTCCATGGGGACACACTGTGCAGATGGTGTAGTGTGCCTGTTCAGGGGATCATTATACCTTGGACCCCTTGGTTTTCTCTTGCTAATAACCAGCCATTGTCATTTGTAGGCACACTGCTGGATGGGCTCAGTCTGGCCCATGAAGTCCACCAGAAGTCAACCCTAAGTGGCGCTAAGGATTTCCTCAGCTGAAGGATATCTGAATTTGAAAGTATAGTGTTAAAATTGACATCTGTAAGGAAAGAAAATGCTTCTCTTTTTTTGCAAGAGCTGGCTTGTGATAAAAAAGCTTATGTAACTTTCAGGTTATTAATTCCTTGTATTATTCTTTTAAAAATACAAAAATGAAATGAAGGTCTCCTTTCAGGAAGAAGAATAGAAGCATATGCACAAAGAAAAGGTAAAATGAAACATCTCAACTACTCTGATCTATCCATTTCTATTGAACAAATTTAATGCAACTTGTGATTCATGTCTGCACCTTCAAAACTGTGTTATTTCCATCAAACATATTGTACGTCCTTCTTTTCTTCCTACATCTAATGAATTACATCCTCATTACAGATTTTATCATCCAGTCTCCTGCTAAGCAGCCAAGGATGTATGCGCAGGGACCTTCCACTGCTAAACGAAGGCATGAGTTGTTCTGCTCTTGTAGTTCTTCGTGCAGCCCTGAGCTTTCTCCAGCTTTCCTCCCACAGCGAACCGAATGCACCGTGCCCTTGTACGTTCTTTTGCCCCTCTCTCATTGATTACTCATGTTTCTCCCCTCATGTCCCTCCATCCAGCCCTGCAGTTTACATTCCTCTGTAGTGTTTGCAGCTGGATGCTTCTCCAGCTTTTTTCACCCCTCACTTTCATAGGTGCCTCCAAAGTACATCCCTTCCACAGCATTGGTAAATGGAGCATGATATGGCTTTTCTTGAGCTTGCTGTAAGCAAAAGTCCAAAATCATAGAGTCATAGAATCATTGAATATCTTAGGTTGGAAGGGTCTTTAGAGATCACCTACTCCAATCTCCCTATCATGGGCAGGGATGCTTCTCAACCAGACAAGGTTGCACAAAACCTCATTCAATCTGGCCTTCAGCACCTCCAGGGAGGGGTCACCCTCAGTTTCTCTGGGCAATCTATTCCAGAGTCTTGTCACCCACATACTGAAGAATGAAATTCTTCATAAGATCTAGTCTAAACCTATTCTCCTTCAGTTTAAAACCATTTACTCTTGTACTCGCAGGTCCTCTCCTGTGGGTATGTGGCTTACCTCTCTCTCCCAGCCCCAAACTCAGTCTTGCAGCAACCCCTTGGCCATGGAGGCATCCTCTGCAAAGATAAAACAGACTTCCTTTAATTTGGGAAGGATCCAGGGAACCTATCTAAAAAGTCATTCAAGATTGTATATAAATCTTCAGATTAAAAAAAAAACAACAAAAAACCCATGACAGAAATCCTGTGTATTGTATAGTCTCAACTGTCCAGAGTCTTTGTATTATAAATCCATCTCCCACAGCTGACTCTGCAATGTCCTCCTGACAATTTCCTATTTTCATACACACAGCATTACCCATGTTCACACTGCTTAATGTGTGTTTGTAGCACCTGTACAAGGAGCTGTGACTGGAAACAATATTCTACTTCCCAGTGTGGAGGTTAAAGTCTTTCTGTGGCCACCAGCTTCTCATGACAAAGGGTTGGGATTTGCTTGATTTTCCTCACTAGCAGCAGATGTTCCCTGTGAATGGCTGAGTGTTACTGATCTGAGTTGTTATGGTTATTCCCACAGCTGCTGTTACACAGATCCTCTTAATCCTACCCCAGATGCCATTTAATCCTCAAATCCCTTTGACAGTGTCCCAAGGGACTGGATTCAAATGTAGTAGAGTGCTCCTGTGTGGCTCAGCCTCTTCTGCTTTCATCCTTCAGATATTCAGAATGCAAAAGTAGAATTTCATTTGAACACATCAGTTGTTATTTGCTTGCTTCCTGCAAAAGCCACTAGCAGGCTGGACCGAATATTCACAAAAAAGCCCCACCACAATTTAAGTATGACTGTTTCAATGAAAGCCAGTTGCTGGTGATCTGTTAGATTGGAAGAATCAATGTATGTGCACTTTGTGAAATTGCACGTCATGATCAGAGAGCAGAACCTGCTCTGAGGGCTGCACATGTGGAAGATGCTTACGACAAAGCATGCTGAAGAATCCCGCTGCTGAATGAGGCATTGCTAAAGGTGCTTGCAGATAATTTGGGATGCAGAAATCTTCACAGAGCTATTTCACTCTTGCTACAAGGAGATGATTTTATCAAGGGAAGTGTTTCCAGCAAATCACTTTATTATATTCCCTGTGATACTGCCATTCCTGGGAGGCTTCTCCTGCCTGACTGTGAGGGGTAATGAGCACTGAGAAAGAAGGTTCTGGGACTACATCTTGCTTGGCAGGACCTTGGCAGGTCCTTGGAAGGACCAGACTTCAGGACTGACTGAAGCTAAGTGAGAACTGAGCTTGTCCTGTGTTGCCTGTGCCCACTGAGGGCAACGTCTCCTCTCCTAAGTATGTCTTGGTCACTGCAGAGCTCAGCTGAGCAGTCTCTCTGGGCATGCTGCCTGGGATGAAGTGTCCCTTCATCCCAAAATACATGGGTGTGTCTTTAATGTAGCATCTTCAGCCAAACTCACCCTAAACCTCGCTGGAACCACCCCCTCCTGTCAGACCCATCATTAAGGAGCCCCTTCTTCTACATCTTCTCTTTGGTTTTGTTCCAGTAGAATGACCATTATTTTCCCTCTTTTCCAGTTTCATGGCTTTGTACAAGTCAAGAACTTTGGATGCTGCCAATCATAACACTCTTAAGGATTTACAGGATGATGGGATGACTGTGATGCACATACTTAGCAAAAGCTGTCTCAATTTTATGAGCAGAATCCATCAACTTGTCAATCACAGAATCACATAATCATCTGGGTTGGAAAGAACCTCTGAGATCATCAAGTCCAATGCTTGACCCACTACCACCATGGTTACTAGAACATGGCACTGAGTACCACATCCAGTCTCTTTTTGAAAATGTCCAGGGACGGAGAATCTGTCCACCACCTCCCTGGGCAGCCCATTCCAATGTCTGGTCACCCTCTCTGTAAATAATTTTTTTCCTAATATCTATCCTAAATCGCTCCAGACAGAGCTTAAGTCCATGCCATCTTGTCTTACTGGTAGCTACTTGGGAGAAGAGACTGACTCCCACCTGCCTACACCCTCCTTTCAGGGTGTAGAGAGTGATGAGGTCTCCCCTGAGCCTCCTCTTTTCCAGGCTAAACAACCCCAGCTCCCTCAGCTGTTCCTCACAGGCCTTGTGCTCGAGTCCCTTCACCAGCCTTTATAATCAAAACCATTATAACTTTATTAAGGGGAAATAAGCAGTTATTGCTATGAGTTCCTGGAGTGTCTATGTCTGAACTTACACTGTAGTCCAGCACAAATTCCCCATATGCATTAAAATTGTTATTTTCTGTTTGACTTTGGAGTGATGTCTTTTAAAGTGACATAACTTTTAAACAGCATTGTGTCCCCCAACAGCAGGTATCTGGAGGATTTGAGTCCTGATGGTGGAAACCCATTTGATGGCAACTTGCTCACCAGCTCATAAGTTTATATATTTGGTACAAAATTCCCCATTCCTCTCATAACAATGAGATGAAGCATGTTCTCAGATGATTTCACTACAGCACCGATAATCAATCATTTCTTCTTTCTGCAAAGAGCAGTCAAACCAGGTCTTGGCCTGTAATGCTTACTCCCTCAGAGCCAGATGATGGGCAGAGAGAAGAGCAGACACAAAGGAAAATGGGAAAATCTTTTCTATCCAGCAGAGCAGAGTGGATAGCATTTTGCACAAACTCAGAGGATCATTCAGATTAGCAGAGATGTCTGGAGATTTGTAGCACATCAACAATGAGTTCAGAACAGGGTGCTTTGTGCTTTGTCATGCTGGGTCTTGAAATTCTCCATGGATGGAGACTCAGTCACTTTTCCGGGCAACCCATTACAGTGCTTGACTATACTTATAATAATGTATTTTATCTTAAATGCAGCTGAAACCTATTATTTTAACTTACTCGTGTTGCCTCCACAGATCAGCATGAAGTTGAGCTCTGACTCCTCAACAGCTTCCTTGTAGGTTCTACTTCAGTGTCTCCTTGTAGGGCAAGTGCTTCAGTCCCAGACAATTTTCATGGCTGGAGGAAAATACAGTCAGAAACTCCCTGTTGCATATTTGCAGTAGGCTTGTTTGGGGTCGAACTCCTGGACTCTCCTAGTGATAGAAATTTGCTTTGGCAAACTTGCTTCACTACTACATTTCCCTACTTCTTCCACTCTAGATCTCTGATGTGTCTGGGGGTCTCTGTATCCTTTCTGTTTCAATGATGCCAGTAAGACTTTTTTGGGGCAGTGGATAAGTGTTGATGGGAAGGCATGGACATTGGCAGACCATACCTTTCTACTTGGTTGTTGCATGATTTTTGACAGCTGGATGCAGAGTTGGAAAGTACTCAACTATTTCTTCATCCCTTGTAGTATAACAGAGAGGATGGTGCAACCAGTTACAGCTGTTCTGGTTTTTTTCCAGTAGTTTTGGGAAGAAATTAGATTTAATGTGGTGAGGAACTGAGGACATAAAGGTCTAAATCAGAGCCAGGGGCAAAACTTAATCAGTATAACTCAACTTCAAAGGGTTGATAAAGGAGGAAAAGACAACTCAATTCAAGAAAGAATTGTTTTACAGTAAGAACAATCATTCACTGGAACAACCTCTACAAGGATATAGTAGGGTACCCATTGACAGAAGTGTTCAAGATGCATTTGGACAGGGCGCTAGGTAATCACATTTGGGCTGTTTTTCCCACAAAATGTTGGACCAGACAATCTTAAAAAATCCTTTCCAATCTAGCTTGGTCTATGATTCTATGATTTGTTTGGTGCTTTTTAGATAATACAAGATCTTCTAAGCAGAAGAAATACAGGGAAATGCTGTCTCAAACAATAATTACTTTATTCCTGCTTTTCCAAAGGATTAGGCAAGAAGAGATTTTTTTTTTCCTAATGCTTAAACTCTGTCAGAAATGGATACATTTCTTAAAATCCATGAAATTTAATCCTGCTGCAAATATTTAAACCTCCTGCAGTTTCCTTCCGAGCCTACCTCCCTGTAAATCCAGTGACACTTTTCTCACCTCCTTGGGTAATAATAATAATGTGCCAGTTCATGAAAGATTTAAGAGTCGATTTGGGAAAAAAACCAAAAGAAAACAACAAACCCCAAGATGATTTATTTTGTGCATGTGTGGACATAATGGCTTAAGGCCATTAGGACACATAATTGATTTCTGACAAACACCAACCAATGCATTTTGAAAAGGGCCAATATGCTATCCCATTGCATGCAGGGGCATTGAAATGCTGCTGTGTGGGGGTACTACCAATATCTGTACCAGCGGAATGGTACTGATGCTCTTGCTCCCAATAGTTGGCACTAAGTAAATAAACAAACAATAATATAGTCAGACAGAAATGCTGTGAACATATGCTGAGGAATTTAGACATTAAATTACCCATTTTTCTTATTTATCAGAAGTACTAGAAAATAGGAAAGGAAGCTGGCTGTCTTGCATTTCTTTTTAAACTTTACCCTAGGGAGAATGACAATTTTTTTTGCTTGTTTTTTTTTTCTTTTTTCCCCCATGGTACTGGAAACAGAATCTTCCTTTGCAGATGAAAAATTCCACAGTGCAGGTAGGTGTGTATTGATACGAAGAATCTTGATTACAATCTCCAGAAAAATTGCTTCATTTCGAAACCAACAGATAAAATAGCGATCCAAGCAACCTTGGCTACCAATATAATTCCAGCTTTGCAAACCTGTTCTCTCTACGTGATGGTTATTACATAGGACTTACCTGCTGAGTCTCTCCTGCCTTTCTCCTGTGCCCAAAACGGAGGATAGATGTAGGTAGGAAGGTGGACTTTGTAGTGCTTGTTTCTGGTGCAATTGAAATCCCCTGTACCCTGTTTCAGCTATTCCTAAGCACTTTTTTCCCACTACTTTTTCTTTATAACCTTTATTAGAAATTTTCAGACTAGTTTCTGGATTCACTATACCTTCAGCAATCATCAGGCACAGCACACAAAGTGCAGAGTTGGGCTCTGAAATATCTATTGACTTTTCAAAATGTGGGTGCTTTTGGTGACCTTTCAGTTCAAAATACCTTATTTGCTCCAAATGTGTTGGCTTCAGTGAAACTGAAGAATTTCATTCTTAAAACTCAGATGTGCATATAAATGCCTTTATAAATTGTAAGAGGTAACAAGACCCAAGCAAAACTGTGAGCTGCTTGACTTACAAAGACAGATTTCTCATGTATTTTACAGATACTGCCTCTCGTCCTTGTCAGTCTCCCTAATGTTTAATGATAGGCAGAAGCTTCTCTGTCCGTGGGTGCAGTAATTCAGGTTTTTGTGTTTTCTCCTCAGCCACCTCTCTGTATGAGATGTGTAGGAGCTTAGCACTGTGAGGACTGGTGCTCTGCTGAAGTGAGCTCAAACAGGTCAGCAGGCAAGAAACACTGAAAAGACCTTTGAGAATCAGACACAGGTTTACTAACACATCTCAGTTCTTAAACAGGTGGGGCCAAACTTGTCTGCAAAATGTCTACAGGAGATAGAGGGCAACTACAAAACTGAGCTTGGAGGAAAGCTGGGCAGAGAACATTCCACATGCCTGGAAACAAAAGGAACAAGACCTTGGCAAGTGCTTGGCCTCTTTGCACTTAGGTCAAAGTTGGTGGGAGTCTCTTAGGAACAAAAAAAATGACCACATGGGGCCATACTCCTGTCCCCTGCCATTCAAGCAGCAATGAAAGACAGTCCTTTGCATGAGTATAAACAAGCTGACCAAGGCTTGGCATGAGCCTCTGGACATGCTCCTTTCACACCCCCTGGCAGTACACACCAGATAGGAGCCTGGACTCTTGCTTGGTGTTTGTTTCTTGGCAGCAAAAATGTCTAATTTTAGACCCAAAAGGCAAACATCCAAAATATTTTGAGAGATATTTAAGTGTGTCTGAGGGTGACCTCAGCCAGCCCATCTCAAATCCTGTTGCGAGGTCCCCATAGCTTCTCTTCACAAGTGGTGCTGGTGTGGGATGTGGGTCTCCAGCTGGAGAAGTACCATCACTAAAATGATAGACTCATCTCGGTATCTCCATGTTCATCCTGAGGGCTGAGCCATGTTGGGCACCACGGTCTTTACCAAGACAGCTTGTGGGCTCAGGAGAAAAGTAATAGGGTGGAGTGCCTCAGTTTGTGTTGTGCAGGGAACTGGACCATAGTGAAAGTCTAACTCTCTACTCTGGCCTTAAATAGTACAAACACACTACTATTTTACCACTCTTTCAGTCTCAAGGATCCTTCTGCTGCTCTTCTCTACCTGAAAAGCAGAATTACCAGCAAACATTGTTGCCTCTCTGCCTATTTCCTTTCCAGGCCATTTCTGAATATGCTTACCAGCCCTGCTCTGAGCATGCATACTTCTAGTCCATCCTCACTCAGCTTTTCTCCTCTACATTGCTAACAAAATAATTCCCTGGCATCTCACACACGATGATTAACAGTTCCCCTGGCTTTCCACAAGAACTTCTGTTCATGAAAGCACCCCTGCCTATCCATCATCCTCTTGATGGGAAGGAGGAGGGCTGCTCAAGAGCTAGCCAGAGGTACTGCAGCTCTGATTTACAGATTGGAAGGGCTTATCCGTCACTCTGAGGTGGGGGAGGCTGTTTATTCTAATGCTGCAGGGCAGGACAGCAGGTCATCTACAGTGCCTGGGGACCTGTTCCTTCTGGCCTTTTGCTATGGTGTGTTTCCAGACAGGCTGAAGAACTGCTCTGTGCAGGGGTAGGCTTAGATACATGCTGGGAAAAGCCACCTGTCTCCACACTGAGACAGGTAAATATATTCTCCAAAGGGAAAGTGTGAGTTGTAAGAATTATCCCCAGACCACAGATTTCCCCCTCCTACTCTGCCTGACTGTACTTAGCCTGACCCCAGTGTGTCCGGGTTCATACTTTACCCCTTCAATTGTTCAGAGGTTTTGTTGGGCTTCGCTGAGGGTTCCAACCTTGCTGAAGACTCAAGGATTTGTTTGCAGGAATAGAATGTGACCTGCCACATCATGAGTCCTGATGACCCCCAAGTTATGACTGGGGGTCATAACTTATCGCTGGGACAGGGTCACTACTCTACAACTGACTTTTGGTGTGCTCCCAGCCACACCACTTCAACTCCCTCTTGCAAGTTTTATTTTATCTAAATAATTATGACAATTCATGCATTATACCTAGCTCAATGCCCTCTTTGCCAGCAGGATCTGCAGAGCAGGAAAATCTCTCACAGCTTTCAGGACAACTCTCCAGGCTCTGAAGGAGTCTGGTTGTTGACTGTACCTGTAAATTGTTCTGTGCTTCATTTGAAGTAAACCCACAGCAACAGAGTTAATGTCAAGACTGTTCTATATATACATACAGTTCTTTTACAGTACTTGTTTATTAGTCTTTTCAAGAGATTGTTGTAACCTTAAAGAGTTATGTGGGAACTGTGTTTTTCCAGAGATATATAATTTCTCTGTTTTACTGAAACAGTAAGAAGGTGACATTTTCCTACCTGGAGGCCCATGGAACTAACAATAACTGCTGGCTGTCACAGGAGGTTTTTGCATGACTCTCTTACATGTCAATTGTGTTGCTCAGGGATGCTCAAAAAATTTCCTGTTTACCATTCCCAGACAAAGTGCAGATTTTTTTAAAATGGAAAATGCCATAATGAAAATTGCCCAAATGGAGAATGTTGGTAAAATCAATATTTTTCTTTTATTTTTGTGGCACGGCATAGAAATAAATTTTTTTTTGTAAAACTGGCAGAGTGGCACATGGGAGCTGATGTTTGGAGAATTCATGTCATTTCCCACATAAGTCAGACAGACTCCTTGTCAAATAATTTGAAATGGAAAGCCGTTTGACAAAAATATTTCTTCTATAGTCAAAACAACAAACTCCTTTAACACAGAGTGAATGAGTAACATTTATTTGGCTAGTAGATCTTGGTAAAAGCACCAAACCATTTAATAAGAAATGCAGATCTTGGAAGACAGGCTAGATGGAAAAAAAAGACCAACTAGCTAATTTACTTCCTGAAAGCTGTGTGTCTGTGTGCTGAAACTTTAGAAGTAAAGGCACTCAAGAGAGGCAATTTTGTAGGGAAAAAAACCCACAGCAGTTTCTGTGTGAGTTCTGGGGAATACTCTGCAATCTGCTCAAACAACCGTGTTTCAAAACTATCAAATACTTGTATCAAATCAATTATGAACAATATATAGATGCCAGCTTATTTCCCATGTTATTTCACTTAATTTGAAGCAAGAAATAAGTTCACGAGTAGGATGACCAATGAGTGCATCATTGGAAAGAGGACAAGCAACAAAATCTCACTTGCTACACCATGCCTTTGGAGCAAATTGCAGAAGCAATCTAGATTTTTTTTTATAGGAAGAGAAGCTGATTTCACCCTGAGGGCACCTGAAGCACCAAATGCAGTTGTATGAGGAAGACATGCACTGAAATACTTAAAAAAACCCCAACAACTGTGGGAGGGAATTAAGGATTTACTTCTCTATGTTCTACTGGCATCTTTCAATAAGTTGAAAACCCATTCCCAGGCAGCAATATAATTTAACTTTCACCAGAAAAACAGTATGACCAAGTGCTGAAAGGAAAAAAAAACAACAAAAGTGCCCTGGCTATATTTTAAAGCCTTTAATTTGGACAGCTGATGATTTTTGCTCTTTTCATAGATGACAGTTGACTTGTACTCAGAAATGGGGAATGTGAAGGAGGGGATGCTGCCCTGGGACCAGAGGTCCCTAACCTTTGCATAGGTTGGGACTATTGCTGCAGCAGACTTACCTTCCCACTCTTCCTCAGGTCTGAAATAGCACAGGGTCTCTCCAAAGATGATGAACATGCTCCTGATGGTTTGTGCTGTGGTGGAGAAGTGAAAGGTGACATAGTTTCCTTTTCTCACTGGCCTGAAAACACGCTTTAAACGTGAGAAGTCAGGAGGCTGAAAGGCAGGAGCTGTTACCAGGGAACTTACTGTAGGAGATTCTAAATTAATTCAGCTCCTCTCTTTGTTCCATGTGAAAGAAGGGTTTCTGAGCAGGGAGGGTGCTCAGCTTCCATCACTGCATCTCACTGATGGTGATCCCAGAGAGCTAGGACCAAACCAGTTCTGAGAGAGAAACCAGTAGCCTGTGGGCTACCTTAGCAGACAACGGAGGCAGAAGAGCATTTCAGGGAGACCAGGTCTACCTAAGATCTGAGTCCTTTCTTTGGGCTGTGGTCCCTTCCCACCTTCACCTTTCAATCTGCCAAGTACATATCTGGCAAGATTTTTCCTAGCAAACCTTTCTGTGCCCACACTTGCAGAGCAAAGAAAGTCCTTGTAGCAATTCAACCACAACATTTCTTTCCTTGCCTTCCCCCCCCCCATCCCTTTAGTGCCCCAGTATTAACACTGATTAGCAGTAGCAGATAAACCCCATAAAATAGGCTTTGGCAGCAGTGCAGGTGGTGACCCATTGTTCATCTGCTTCTGGGCACCATCAGCTCTCTTTCCTCCATTCCACCTAACTCTCTTTTAAAGGCCAGTGGGGATGGGTACTAAGCACTGTCCAAAGGCACTTTAATCTTCTTTACTTTTAGAAACCAGTCTGTAAGGTAAGCTGCATAAATCTTATATTTATACCTTTTAAAAAACAGACATACAAGTGTTTTCAGGGATTTTGAAGAAATTTGTGTAGAAAAAGACAAACAGAGCTGTTTGAAAAGCAATCCTGAAATGAAGATACAGAACTCTGGCTGCTGGGTGGGGTTGCTTCACCCCCCCACGTGCAATGGCAAACAAACACTGGCTGTGCAGACCAGCTCCCCTGAAAATTGAAGAAGATCAATACAGCTTTATCAGCTGAGAATGCAGCCTTGTCCCTTTGGCATTACTTATTTATAAAGTGCTCTGCTATTTATTAAGATCTGGCTGGATTTATCAACTGGCTGATCCAGCAAAAAAAACTAGTCCATTGCCCCTCTGGTGCTGTTAGTATGGGGGATGCTGCCTGCAAACTCTGCAAAATTTGCACAGGTAGCTAACACGTTACACTGCTTTTTCTCCCTAGCAGTACTCCAGCACAGGATGGTTTTTTTGTCCCTTCACCTTGGCTGGACTGCACTAAACTTCCAGAGAATGAATCACCCAGCAGGCTTGTGGCTAGGGGGAGAGAGATGTTACCCCTGATCATGAAGACACCAAAAACTGAATGATCTTTACAATCTCTAGACAACAGGCTTGAGGGAAGAAGTTGCTGCCAGGTACTCTGCTTCTTCCTTGGACACTGTCAGGGGTTGTAGCCCATCTTCCCATGGGCTTTCCCATATTTAGCATCAAAGATGCTATGTAGGTGTAGGCAGGATTTGCTGAAGGAGGTAGAGAAGCAAAGGAATGGGAAAGAGAGAAGTGGGGAGGGGTAGGGGTAGG
The DNA here is from genome assembly GCF_003957555.1 of Calypte anna. Classification (NCBI taxonomy): domain Eukaryota; kingdom Metazoa; phylum Chordata; class Aves; order Apodiformes; family Trochilidae; genus Calypte; species Calypte anna. The sequence goes on from NC_044246.1 coordinate 36,919,907, forward strand.
GGTGTAGGGGGAATATGACTGACAGCTTTTCCTCATCTCACAGTACTTTGAGGAGACATGATTGGTCACCATTAATCTTCGTTAAGGGGAAAGGGCAATCACTGACTTTAGAACATTTTGTGCCCTAAACTTCTAATGTGAAGAGGGGACCGCAAGCATGGAGAGTTCACCATGGAATGAGACTGCTGCAGGGGCAAGGACCTGCAGGCTGTGACTGCCCTCTGGTTCTGCTTCCTGAGGCATTAGGCAGGTGGAAACAAAGACTAAACTAATGTGTTGCAGCTGAACTGAAGGGCTCCCTGCACTGAGGAGCAGAACCATACCTAAGGGAACAGGGAAGATATTTATGCCTTGGCAAAGCAAGCAGGAAGGAAATAATTCTGCTAGGCACAGATTGTTTCTTCCACCTATTACCATTGCTGTGTGACAGCTGGAAATACTGGTTCTCCCAGAAGAAATGTAAGGTGTCTCTGAATGGAGCAAGATGCCTCTCTACAGCTACGGCTGTTTTAGCTGCAGGCAGAATTGCTTCCTTTGCAGCAATTATTTTCTCAGGTTTTTTCCCTCCACATTTCTGAGGCCACACTAATGATTCTTTTTATGCTCAGCTAAGCAGCTGATTGATTCTTCCTGGAGCTTTCCTGTATCGCTACCAGCAGGGGACTGAGCAGCACCCAGTAACACAGCAAAAGTCAATTAGCTGTATGAGACACTTGGTTGCCAATAGCCAGAAAATTTCCTTTCCCAGTTACTCTGCCTGAAACCCCACCATCACTCTGACAGCAAGGCGATGATGCCTTTTTGCCTCTAAATAAGGAGCCCTGAAAGAAGAGAGGATGGAGATCCAGGATCTAACATATCTGCTGCAGAGCTCTTGTTCTTCCATCTGTGTCCTGGGCAGAAAAATCTGTTTGTCATCCTATGAATCCCAGCAATTGATGGGATGGTTTAGGGTCAGCTGATTTCAAAATTACTTCATGTTAGAAAACATCTCCGGACCAGTTACAGCAACTGTGGACAAACCCAGCGTTTATATGCAAGTCACTGTGTTTATGGAGCAGTGCACAGTTATGAAAGCAGATGGTTTGTTTAAACAACAATAATAATACTTCATTCAGGTAGTCAAGGAGAGGTGACTTGACAGCACTCCTGAATAGCCTTTCGGAACACACAGTTTTAAAGAAGATGTTCTTCACGGGACACAGCAGAGCTACCCTGCCTTTGGCTGGGACATTAATAATTTTCGGTGGGATTTTCAGAAATGCTGGAAGGACCTTTCTTATCCCTAATGACTTGTGTTTTAAATTATTTAGGTGCCTTTGACAATCTCACCACTAATCCTGATGAAAGCCAAGCCAGGCTCTTTAATAAGCATGATGCTGCAGTCTGCATCATTCGTGTCCCTGGTAAAATTTGTGCTGCTCAGTTAATGGGAACTGATTAAATCAGTATAACTCATCTACTCAGAGATAACTGTTCTGAATGTTCCCATTTTTCCTTCTGTCAAGAGAGAAAAGACCTATCTGATGAATACCCATCAGTGAAGGACAAAAATTGTGTTCCTGGACACACACACAGGCAATTCTTACAGCAAATCCCACCAGTTCCATAATACACTGTGCCAACATGATTTGGGGACAATATTTAACAGCACATGCCCTGAGGCTGCAAGTTTGTCATCTCCAGTACATACCCCTTAATGCACAGTATCATCCCTAATGGTCCAGGGAATGCCTGTACTATTCACAGTAAACCTGTGGTGTTCACACCTGGGGGTAAATAGAGAGTGCAAATTTTTAGTTCAAGCACAACAGGAAATTACATTGCTCTGAACAGGGGAGTGTGCACATTTGGTTTTGGTAATACTTCTGCCTCTTAGGTCTGATCAGAGAACTTATCAGAGAAAAGTAGAATGTATTCCACCACCCCCTCCTGCAAAATATTGACTCTGCAACCGAGGTGTTACTGTGCCTGTGAAAACTGCTCAGCAAAGTTGACAGTATTATCACATTTATCTTGAAAGAATAGCTGAGGTCCCTTTCCCTTTCTCTGCAAAATCAATTAAAAAAATCACCACAGGAATTTGTGTGACTCTCTGCTAAATGATCCCAAGGTTCTTGAGAGTTGTCAGACACAGATCAGTATGTTATGTTTATGGCAGGAATTGAGCAGAGTTAGTCTCAGAGAGCATCTTGATTTAGAATAGCATTTCTCCTGAGCTCTGATGGAGATTCCTGGGTGCTCCCAAGTAGAATGTGGGTGCATAGATGGACAGAAGTATTTTGAGCTGGGCTCAAAACGAGAGATGCTGATGCTTCTCTGCACCATGCATGATTACTCTACGGGACCTCTTGTTGCTTGGTGTGGCAGCCAACAGATGTGTGCTTGAGTTCAAAAAGTGCTCAGACAATTTGAAAGACGGGAAATTAATCATAGGTATATTCAACATACAGATGCTCTTCTTCAGGAGCCAGAATCACTGCCAGTCAGGAGAGTGGCCCAGGGACAGGGTGTTTGAGTACTTCTGTCCCGATCTTGTAATCTTCCTTATGCATCTGAAGGTTATTGGTCTAGCAGTGTCTGCATCATACTTTGGGGTTGTGTGTACACATACTTTTCTGAGTGTCTTGAAGCTGAGCTCTGTCCTGCATTCCACCAGAAAGGTCCTGTTAGCTCTTCATGCTGCCAATCTGGATTGCAAGGGGGTTAATACCCTGGGGGAGTGCCTGGAGGACCTTCCATTGTGGGTATCTGAGCAGGCTTCATCCTAGCCTGAGGGTCTTCCAAGACCCTCAGAAATACCCACTTAGGAAGAGTACTTCTAAAACTGAGGTAGAATAGAATTGGTGGGAGACAAGAGCTACCTGGAGAAGAGACAGAGTTATGTTTTCTTGTTGCCACTTAAAATTCCAGTCAGTTTCCTGTTGATGTTTCTGTAGATCATCAAAGTGGATTGGGATCAGAGAACCTTGAAGAATAAATTTATTACATTGATTTTTCCCCATTCACTCCTCTTTTTTTATTCTATATGTGAACATGACCTGTAGTGGAGAAAGTATCCTGCACCTGCTTTGGCTGCCAGTGGTAGATGGCTATCCTCCAGTGATAAAGTCACTGTTTGGATTGCTTCTCACTAAGATGACCCTGAATCAATTAGGTCAGTATGGTATGGTTTGTTCCTTTCCTAAGGTATCCATATAGAGACCTGAACATCAGCCAGGTATATGATCTTGTTGAAATTGGGATCAGGCTTGTGTGCCTCTGCCTTCTGAAGGCAGATCTCAGCTCTAGTAACCTAGTTTCCTATGAAATGAGAGTTAGGTCATGATGATACTTGTGTATCAAGCACAGGTAGAGCTATCTGTCTCATCCCTGTAACTGAACATCATTTCAGCAGAATCTGTCAAAATAGAAAGGGGTTTCAGGGTGTTAGGGTAAAGAAGAGCAACCCTACCAGTATTATCTGAAGGAAAAGTTGCAACATGTGACTGAGAAATAGATATTTTGGACAGATGAGAGTTGTTACATTGGAAGGAGCT